>NW_027361814.1:19840833-20526666 GCF_039654945.1 Dendrobates tinctorius | reverse complement strand
ACTGGTCCAAAAAGGAATTCTCCTGGGCATGCAATACTGCATAATTTACTTTTTGACTGAATATCTCCTGCCCAGTTCTTCAACCAAAGAGCCTGGCGAGCAGAGTTGGATAAAGTGCACGAGCGGACAGTGAGTCTTACTGCGTCCGTGGAGACATCAGCCAAAAAATCAGCTGGCTTCTGAATGTTTGGAAAACTGGCCAAAATCTGCTCTTGAGGTCAGTTTTTTTTCTTATTTGTGAGTGCAGCTGATCTAACTATACAATGAGTAATCTGTGCACGTTGAAGCGATATTTGGCTTAAAAGCTGAAGCTCCAGACTCCCAGGCTGTTCTTAGGAAACTTTCTGCCTTTTTATCTCACGGGTCCTTCAAGAGCCCTGACTCATCTAAAGGCAAGGCCGATTTTCTGGATACACGTGAAATGGCCGCATCAATTTTTGAGGCCTTTTCTCAACTCTCAGAAATATCGGCTTTAAAAGGGGTATTTTCTTTAACTCCTTTTGGAATGAAACCTCATTTGTCAGTTTTCTTCCATTCCTTTTATCAGTGAGGATACATTCTTATGTAATGGGAAACATTTCTGTTTCCTCACCTCCAAACATCACATCCTTTTTTGGTTCTAGGCTCTCCAAATGTCCTCAATTTTCATTGCGGCTCTAACCGCCTTTACTAATTTGTCTGTGCACTCAGCTGGCAAACAAGGACAGCCCTCGCTATTGTCTGAGGATGAAGAGGAGACATCCAAATAAAGCCCTTCCAATTTACCATCTTCCAAGTCCTTGTCAGAGCTTGTAGCCAACATCTCAGCAGGAACATAAGGGGTCCTAGTCTTAAGTCCCTTAAGCGAATTCCTGACTTCTGTTTTTACAATAGCTTTCAAGTTATTCAAAAGGGACGAGGATTCCTCTGTCACTGTCTTCTCTATAATTAAGGAAAGAGAGCGCACATAGGGCAATAAAAGTGATATTTTGGGTGACAATACACGGTTAGTGCACTCACCTTTACAGGTTGTGAAAAGTCACAACCCCTTGCAGAATGTGAAAGGAACCAGTGGTCGCTGCAGACTGCCGTAGATACCAATGTCACAAAGGAGGAAGAAAAAGACCGGGTTTTTCAATGCATCCGCGCTGACCACACAAGGACAGAAATATGCTTCATGACTTTGTGCCGACGCGTTTCGTGGCAGAACTGCCACTTCCTCAGGGCCAAAGAATTACAGTATCTGATTACAGCAGTGGTTTTATACAAAACCTTCATGACATCACAATTACGTGCAAAAAGACATCACTTCCTGTGGAAACGCCCCCTCCAATGTCAAGACGTCATACACCAGTCAGAATAACTTTATATCAAGATCTAACCTCTGATAAAACACATTGAACATCTAAACAATCAATCTTTCATTTAAAAAAAATGCATGAAACCTATAAATAAATATATATTAAAATTTTATAAAGATAGAATGTCTGGACTCGAATCCACAGGTTGTGGACAAGCCGGAACCCTGTAGGCTTCCCATTACCATTATGCTATCTCTCCACTTGGAATGGTTATGTAATTTGGAATTAACCGATTATTTGGTAAAATTCCCACTAGGTGTCCGACATCCAAAACCGGACCCTCACGTGAGAACGCTGACCCGCCAGGTCAGGGAAGGAAATCCGTCGGGCCGCTAGGGACAAAAAACATGAGAGACAGCTTATCAAAAAAGATCTACCAACTCATTGAGGCCTTTAGGATGAATGGTATCTAGTTTATATATCCAATACACTTCTCTCTTATCTAGACACTGTATTCTGTTTGGGGTATCCACTGGTATATGATCTATGGGTGTAACTCGTAGTGAGGCTTTATTATTCCCGTGTTTTTCAAAACAAAGTCGAGACAAGCCATGTTTCAGCTATCCTTTAGAGATATTGTGTCTATGTGAGTTCATCCTTAGCTGTAGAGGCTCATCCTAAAGGCCTCAATGAGTTGGTAGATCTTTTTTGATAAGCTGTCTCTCATGTTTTTTTTGTCCCTGGCGGCCCGACGGATTTCCTTCCCTGACCTGGCGGGTCATATATATATATATATATATATATATATATATATATATATATATATATATATATATATATATATATATATTTTATAGGTTTCATACATTTTTTTTTAAATGAAAGATTGATTTTTTTAGATGTTTAATGTGTTTTATCAGAGGTTAGATCTTGATATAAAGTTATTGTGACTGGCGTATGACATTTTGACATTGGAGGGGGCGTTTCCACAGGAAGTGATGTCTTTTTGCATGTAATTGTGATGTCATGAAGGTTTTGTATAAAACCACTGCTGTAATCAGATACTGTAATTCTTTGGCCCTGAGGAAGAGCACCTTTTATAATATGAGGTGCCATTTTCAAAATTTTCGCCTTTGGGGAGGCTGCGCCCTTAGGCCATGCCCTCAAAAGTGACATCATATGCCGGCTACTTTCCCCGGCATGCAAGCGCGACCTACTGCAACCATCAGGACGAAAGGAAAAAAATGTATCCACCTTCTAAGTCGCTCTGCTTGCGCTGCGGTTGGCGCCCCCTCATCCCCAAACGATCCGCCGGTAACTCCCACGACCGCTTCAGCTTCCTGAGCACAACAGGTGAGAGGGAATTTTAAAGGACTTGCTCCAGCCTGCCTTACCAGAGGTTATCTGATCCATCCCTCGAACGGGGGGGGGAGAAGCAAGTGTATCCCCTGGTATCCCTGTAAGTATCCCTCAAAGGACAGGAAACCACTGAAGTGGGAAGAGAGTCTCCGCCTTTTAAATCGGTAAGTTTCCTGTCCTTGGGGGAGCAGATCCTCTCTCTTGTATGGCGATGGAAAAAAAATGATCCGATGTCTTAGTCCTAAGAAATCCATGTAAATGAGCTGTTAAGACCTATGGGTCAACCATAAATCTCCTTGAGAATCTGCTGCCAGAGCTTGTTTTCAATGTAGAGGGCGTTATCAGTGTGAGACATGTAGTGCCTGACAGTCTGCTCTCCTATCTACATGTCTCACATTGGTAATGCTACTTTCTGTGGAGGCAGATTCTCAGGGAGATCTATGTCCGTCCCATAGATCTTAACAGCTCATTTACATATTAAGAAAAACGAGGATTTCTCTGGAATAAGACATTGGATAGCAGATATCAAGGTACCATTTTATTCAGATTTCTATGACCTACATTGCCATACAGACGGCTTAGGAGGGTTGATCCTACTGCAACGTTCCCTTTAATAGAATTGTCCGGCCATATAATATTGAAGCGCTAACAGTGGAATAGGTCAGCAATAAAAGATCAGGGAGGGTCCAACACCCAGCAACTCTCGCAATCATCTGTAAACGATGAACAGCACGGCTCCGTACACTGTCTAGGGGCTGCGGTGGAGAGCGGCAGATCATCTCCCATTCTCATCTGATCTGTAGTACCCACAGTAGCACACCCTGCCAGGATAGATCATCAGTATTATTTGCCTGAACAAACACCTTTAAGAAATAAGTAGTTGATTATTAATGTTATATTTTGTTCAGTAACAGTAGAGGATCTTCCAATGATCGAGGATCAGGTCCCACCTCAATGTCTGGTCTGTCTGCGGGGTTTTCCTGCTGCATGGAGTCCAGGATGGAACTTAAATCTTGGCAAAATTCGGTCTCGATCTCTGCGTCGACCACAAACTCTATTGCTGCTTTAAGTGTTGCCCCCAGAGAATAAATATGCCCCTGTGGAAGGAAGATTATATGAGCACAGGGAAGTACAGGTCCCCCTCAAAAAATGGATATTAATTCACCTAAATAACTGAAAAAGACTAAACCAGTGGATCAGACACGGCATCGGGAAGCTAAGAGATAAAGAAGTTGTCCATGTTAGGAAATCTATTGATTTGAACGTGCACTGTGTAATACTTCACTTCTCCTGTGGGGGCGCTGCAGGAGAAATAAACACTTGTTGCTGGGAGGCTCACAGACCACAGCTGATCGCAGGAGGTCTCAACAGGGGAAACTCTGTAATCAATTTACTGTAACCTTAATTCGGCAGATACCAGAGTTTTTGCACAAAGCCTCCACCCCACACGTACCTCTATAGTGTTACCAGTCAGATCAAACTCCGGAGGTACAAAGGCCCCTTCAGGATCATCTACAAGATAAAATGTAACCCAGATTCATAATTACTTTACCGAATTCTCTGTAGTGGATCTCACCCCTGCTGCACACACGCTGATCATAAATCAGATCAAACAGACACTGTGACATCTAAAATATGCAAAAAACACATCACAATGAATATTTCATATAAGACTACACAAAAAAAAAATGTAAAAAAAAGGGGGTTATTCCCAAATTCTAAAGTTATCTTCTGTCGCTGAGAGAGGGGATAACTTATTGAGCAATTGGGATACTGATTGTGGGGACCCCCGATGATCCGGAGAACGGGGCTCTGGATCCCAGGAGCCCCCACTCCACACATCTGCACCAGACGTAACTGTTTAGAAACATGTTCAGGATGACTTCACCTGGACACGCTCCGTACCCACCCAATAAGATTTGGATACGCCCCAACATGGGCGGGGTTTCTGTACACTGTAGCAGCCCCATACGGCGCCACACTATGGCAGCCCCATACAGCGCCACACTATGGCAGCCCCATACAGCGCCACACTATGGCAGTCCCATAGACAATGAATGAAGCACGCGTACCTCCCCTGCATTTAAATGGGACACTACAAAGTCACTTTTCTCAGGATTTCGGGGGTCCAACTGCTGGTATAGTGAATTACTTTCAATTTCGGGAGTACCCCTTTAATTAATAATTACAAAAATTTAAAAAAATGGCGTTAAAGGTGCACTTTTTTTATGGTTGCAGTTTGTCAAGTTCAACCTATGACCCATTATGTTGAAACAGTCAACCAGTCAATTTTTTTTTTCTATTAAATGAAATCACTTTTCATTCCTAGAACTTGCTGCGTTTTGTTCTTGTAAGAAAACCTCATAACATCGATGCCCCGCAGTCATTGAGAAAGCTGCTCGGGGACTCGGCGCTGGCGGATGAGAGGCAGACTTACCGCTAAGCTGCTCCATGAAGCAGACGTTGCCGCTGGTGTTAAATGCCAGTGTGTCTGGAGTAATGCACAGCGTCTGGAAGATGGCGGCGTGAGCGATGTCCTTCATGGAGTAGCAGCACTCCAGGCAGATTGCCCAAATATCCTGCTCAGCCAGACAGTTATCTCGTAGTGACAGAATATCGGCCAAGGACACGTTTTCCTGCCAAGACATTTCACAGCACTTCAGTGACGGCGGGCACTCAGAGTTATTCACAGGGTATTCAAAAATGAACGACGACGACCCAAGAACCGGAGCCGCGCTATTCTAATTGAATAGACAATTCCTTTTCTGATCGAGAAAATACAGTACCGCCCGCACGACCCACAGATGGTGTAATAAACTAAATCGGTCAGCAGGTGTTTGCTATGTAATCTAAAAGCAGCACGATGTAGGGGCTGAGACCCTCATTCCGGCGATGTGTCACTTTCTAGTCTGCATGCTGACATTTTCATACAATCATTGTTTTCTCTGAACGCTGTGCTCTGTATAACCCTGCCCACACCTCCGATTGGCAGCATTTCCGAGTACACTGTGCATAGGCAGAAAGCTGCCAGTCAGTAGTTGAGCGTGAGGTTACTCAGAACAGGAGGACTAGGAGGCACGAGCCACCAAGTCCTGTAGTGATAATCTCCTGCTGATATAACATTTATTGAAACAGCAACACACAGCCTAGTAAATGATACCTCGCTGGAATCAGGGTCTCAGTCCCTACATTATTTTGATTTCAGATTACACACTGCTGACATATGTCCTTTAAATGGAGTTGGGTGCACATTGCCATGGAGCCGACCAATCTAGCCCATCTGGCCATCAACACTGTGCATACTTTTGGTGGAATGGAGGCATGCAGATAGGCACTAGTTAGGCCTCAAACACGTTATTTTGCTTTTAAATCCAAAATTCAAGCCACATCGTGAACTACATTTAGTTAAGTGCAGCAACGTTTCGGGTAGTAAACCCTTCATCAGGCATAAAGTAGTCAAAGGAAGTAGAAGAAAATGACCGTGTCAAGAGTCCAATGTCCACAGTTGTTTTCAATAAAGGTAGACCACCTGCACAGGGGACCCAATGAACAAACAGTGGCCGTGCGCATATGGAGTTGGGACCGTCGTGGTTTGTACATCTGGTCCAAGGTGGCAGACAGCCTGCCCTTAGGAAAATAAATCGGATGCCTTGGAATCCTGATCCAGCCATCATCTTCTACTCTCATTAGTTACTTTACGCCTGATGAAGGGTATATTACCCGAAAGGTTGACGCACTTCCCTAATTTTCACTGGGTAGATTCTGTTGGCCAAGATTGGGTTGGAAACGCAGGAAAACATCTGCAAGGAGTTTGTATGTTCTCCCCGTGTTTGTGTGGGTTTCCTCCGGGTTCTCCAGTTTCCTCCCACACTCCAAAGACATACAGATAGGGAATGTAGATTGTGAGCCCCGATGGGGAAAGTGATGATGTCTGTAATGCGCAGTGGAATATGGTCGTGCTATATAAATAAGAATAAATCAATGAAATATTATATTGCAGCTATTCGTGTAATACATAGATAGTACAAGCCACCCATGGAGAAGTGGCCATTGCAGCAGCCCATATTGGCTTATAGAAGGGGAATTAGACGCCCATCAAAGAACAGGATTCTATGAAAATTACATGTAGAAAAAATAAACCTCGGTCATAATTTTTGTCTGTTTTTCTATTTTAATAAATGTCTTCCTGTGAGATCATAACGCACATCACCACATTTCTATCTCATATACCAGTCCCCTTTTTGGTGAACCACCTCCCATTTGGACCCTGTTCTCGGTTCCAGAATTGGGGCAGAGTCAGCAAACTAACGTCGAGGCAGGGCGTCCGGGGAGCGCCACCTTGAAGAAAGCTATTGTGGCACCGGTAGACATGCCTATATTTTGGGAGTCCAGGAGGATGCAACTCTTTCTAGTTACCGCCTGGTAGGCAGCCTTACTTACCCGCTGCCTCTCCTGCTCCTATGCTTTGTTGATACACCTGCAGCGGTGACATCTGACCACAGTCGTATTGTGCGGTAGATATTGGCATGACCGCTGAGCCTAGTGATTGGCTGCAGCAGTCAGTTGCTGTAAAAGCAGTGTTGAAAATTTCAAACCAGCAGAAAAAAAAAAAAATACTAAATTTCTGGCCGCTATATGACTTGTATTCAGAGTTCTCTCCTCCATCTCTCTGCAATTTACTCTGAGCTGGTGGGTGGTAAGTAACTGCTATCATTTCTCCCATACCCTGAACACTAAAACAGGATTTTGGTTGCTTCCCGTAAAATTTGTTTCTCAGAGTCTTCATTGGGGCACACAGGAACCGTGGGTATGTGCTGCTGTCACTAGGAGGTTGACACTATGCATGAAAACTTTTTTAACTCCGCCTCCGCAGTATACACCCCTCCGACCGGCTGTAGGACAATCAGTTAGTGAAAAAGCAGTAGGAGGAGACATTATCATGTAAGTCATCATATATTCATTACACCTAATAAAATCATGAGAGGGCGCTGTGTCCCCCAATGAAGACTCTGAGAAACAGATTTTACAGTGAGCAACCAAAATCCTGTTTTCTCTTTCATCCCATTGGGGGACACAAGAACTGTGGAATGTCCAAAAGCAGTCCCTGGGGTGGGAAAAGACAGAAACTTCCTCCAGGTCAGAGAACTCACCACTGCAGCCTGCAAGATTCTTCTGCCTAGGCTGGCATCCGCTGAAGCATAGGTATGGACCTTATAGAATCTTGAAAAGGTATGCACAGATGACCATGTGGCAGCCTTGCACAACTGCATGGCTGATGCCCTGTTGTGTACCGCCCAGGAGGCGCCCACCGCCCGGGTTGAATGGGCCTTGACCCCAGCAGGGGACACCCTGTCCTTTACCCGGTAGGCTTCCAGAATTGCCATTCTGATCCAGCGGGCAATTGTTGCCCATTGGGGATAACAAACAGCGAGTCCGCCTTCCTGAAAAGGAGCGGTCCTGGCCAGATACATCCTTATCGCCCTGACCAAGTCTAGCTTATTCAAAGAACGCTCCAGAGGCTGGGTTGGAGCGGGACAAAATGATGGAAGGATTATATCCTCGTTCAAGTGGAAGGCCGATACCACCTTGGGAAGAAAGTTAGGAGGAGGCCGCAAAACAACCTTGTCCTGGTGCATAATTAGAAATGGAGGACAACAGGACAATGCCGCTAATTCTGAAACCCACCTAATAGAGGTGATGGCTACGAGAAATACCACCTTCCAGGACCACAAAGACATGGGAGCTCCCTGTAGGGGTTCAAAGGGTGAACCTGTCAAGGCTTCCAAGACCAAGTTAAGATCCACAGGGGATCTGTAAGGAGGGGCCGCATGTGCCACTCCTTGCAGAAAGGTCTTAACCTGTAAGCGGGAGGCCAAATTCTTTTGAAAAAGAATAGAGAGAGCAGATACCTGGCCTTTCAAGGAACTTAGGGCTAGACCGCCATCTAACCCTGCCTGGAGAAAAGCTAGGACAGATGGCAAGGAATAGGGCATAGGTGTGACGTGATTAGACTCACACCAGCCAAAATAGGCCTTCCAGGCTCGATAATAGACCCTGGAAGAAGAAGGCTTCCTAGCCTGGATCATTATATTAATGACTCAGTCCGAAAATCCCGCTGCTCTCAGTATTGTGGTTTCAACGGCCATGCCGCCAAATTGAGCAACCGAGAATTCGGGTGGTAAAACGGCCCCTGAGCCAGGAGATCTGGTCTGTTGGGGAGTCTCCAGGGGGTGCCTGTGAGAAGATTGATAATTTCTGCGAACCAGGCCCTCCTGGGCCAGAACGGGGCGTCCAATATGACCGGCACCCCTTCCGCCTTGATCTTCTTTAGCAGCCTGGGCAGGAGAGGAAGGGGAGGGAACAGGTAAGGGAGTCTGAACTGTGTCCAGGGAATGACCAGCGCGTCGATCCCTATTGCTAGGAGGATCGCGGTATCTTGAGACAAACTGTTGGACCCTTCTGTTCTGTCGCAATGCCAGGAGGTCCACATCTGGAGTCCCCCATAGCTGACATATCTGACAGAACACTTCCTGGTGTAAAGACCATTCCCCTGCCGCGAGCCCCTCCCGACTGAGGAAGTCAGCGGCCATGTTGTCTGTGCCGGGAATGTAAACTGCCGAAATTGCCGGAATTGCGGTTTCTGCCCAGTTGAAGATTCTCGATACCTCGGCCAGTGCCCGGGACTTCTGGTTCCCCCTTGGTGATTGATTTATGCCACCGCTGTGGCATTGTCCGTTTGAATCCGGACTGGTTGGTTGTTGAGGTATCTTTCCCAATGTAGAAGTGCTAGAAAGACCGCCCTCAGTTCTAGAATGTTGATTGATAGTGAGGATTCTTGCCTCGACCATCGTCCCTGGACAGTCAGGTGGCGGAATACCGCACCCCATCCCAGGAGACTGGCATCTGTAGTTACTACCTGCAAGTGGACAGGGGGAAAAGGCAGTCCCAGATGAACAAGGGGGGAGGTCAGCCACCACTTGAGGGACTCCCTGGTCTGAATGGAGGAGAGCAAAGAGATGGACCTGTCCCAATGAAGGAGGATGTTCCTGTGCAGTATCCTGGAATGGAACAGGGCAAAGGGTATTGCCTCTGAAGCTGCCACCATTCTTTCCAGGACACTCATGGCAGCGCGAAAGGATAGAAGCCGGAATTTCAACAGAGAGTGAATTCCCTGCTGGAGGGTAATCCACTTTCTTTCTGGGAGAAAGACCCTTGAGCGGCGGGTGTCGATTACCATTCCTAAGAGTTCTAGGCATTGTGTTGGGGTTAGGTGGGATTTCTCCCTGTTTATGATCCAACCAAACCGGGAGAGCGTGTTTAAAACTACCACTAGATTTTCTTGGGCCTGAGCGAAGGAGGGCGCCTTGACGAGAATATCATCGAGATATGGTACCAATATTATGCCTCTGACCCTTAGCTACCATCGCTGCCATAATCTTTGTAAAAATTCTGGGGGCCAAATGGCAGGGCCACAAACTGGAAATGCTGCTTTTGGACAGCAAAACACAGAAACCTCTGATGTCCCTGAAAAATGGGGACGTGTAGGTAGGCGTCCCGGATATCTATGGAACATAGGAATTCCTGATCCTCCATAGACATAATTACCGACCGAATCGATTCCATCCTGAAATGGCGTACGCGGACCCATCTGTTTAGCCTTTTGAGCTCTAGTATGGGACGAACTGAGCCATCCTTTTTTGGTATCACAAACAGGTTTGAGTAAAAGCCGGTAAAACGTTCCTGCTCGGGAATGGGGACAATTACTCCTGCGTTGAGAAAGTCGATTGCCGCAAAAAACCCTAGAGCCATAGCAGCGTCTTTTGGTGGCTGCGATAGAAAGAAGCGATTTCGCGGAAGCGCGTTCAAGTCTATCTTGCATCCTGTTGATACTGCCTCCTTTACCCAGATATCCTCTACTGAATTCTGCCAGACATCTCTGAAGAGGAGAAGGCGGCCTCCTAGTCTGGGAGAGGTACTGGGAAGGGAGTTGGACTCCCTGCTGGCATCAGGCTGAAGTGGCTCTGCCCGGCCCTGACCTGGTAGCTCTGCTGTTGGAACTGTGGGAATGCCATGACGGGGTGGCCCGAAAAGATACCTTCCTCCTATCTCTCAGTGCGACCTCTGCGGGCCCTGAGCATAAGTGCCTGTTTTGCTGGGGTACGGCGAAAGGGCTGAGCCCTACGTTTGAAAACATATCGATGAGGTTTGGCCTGAGGGAGAAGGGAGCTTGTACCCCCCCATTGCATCCTTAATGATTTGATCTAACATTGACCCAAAGAGCCGGGTGCCCTGAAACGGAAGATTGGTCAGTAATTTCTTTGAGGACAAATCAGCCTGCCAAGCCTTTAGCAAGACCGTCCGCCGGACGGCTACCATGTTACTGGATGCTTGAGCTGCGCAAGACGCAGCATCCAGGGCCGCTGATACCATATACCTCCCGGCATGAGAGATTTGATCTGCGAACTCTGAAAGTTCCGCTGGTGGTGCCCCAGCCAATATGCCCTGTCTAAGCTGTTTGGCCCATTCTGTAACAGACTTAGCTACCCAGGCTGAGGCGAAGGCTGGACACAATGTAGTGGCTGCTGCCTCAAAGGTGGATTTTGCCAGGGATTCTATCCTATCATTGGGATCTTTTAGGGCTGCCCCACTGGTGATTGGGAGGACTGTATTGGTAGCGAGTCTGGACACTGGTAGGTCCACCGATTGGAGGCGGTCCAGTTGGCGGTGAGATCTGAAGGGAAGGGATATAGAATCCCAAAACGATTCCCTCTCTGAAACCGCCTGGTTGGGTTTTCCCTTTCCCTGGCCAACACTTCCTCAAAATCCTTGTGGGAGGCGAAGACCCTAGAGGGGGACTTATGACGCTTAAATGAAAAAAACCTGATCATTAGGTTTTGATGTGGTGTCCCCAATGTTAAAAGTCTCATTGACTTCGGCAATGAGGCCCTGAACCATATCCTTGACCTGGGACTGTTCTGATCTGTACTCAGAACCCTCCTCTGAGTGTGTCTCTGATAATGCCTCGCCTGATTCCGGGGATGAGGACCGGGAGGAGGCAGACGGCCAGAGGAATTCTGGCGGTGAGATGGAGTGAGAAGGGGACCTGGGCTGGTGGTCCTGTCTAAACCTTTTACGGCCTCTAGAAGGCCCAAAAGGAGGCTCCTTTGGTGCTCCTGTGTCCACTGGAGTCTGAAGTAGCAATCTGTTAAGCACCGTTACCAAGGTTGGCCACGGACTTATATAAGGAAGAGGCCCATCCTGGACACTCGCTGTCTCCGGTGGCGATGGATGGCCCCTGGGCGGCAGGCAAGGTGGCTTCCTCCTGGTCCAGGGGTAATGTGGGAGCTCTGACCGGCAATGCGGGGAGGGGGGCTGCACCTGCTCTCTAGCGTAGGTGACACAATAGGTCTGCTGCAATCTGAGCAGAGTGGCGAGGACTGACCTGAAGGAAGCCTGACATTGCATTTGGTACATACAAAATATTTGACCAAGGTCACTGAAGCGGATGAGGAGGAGGAGCGGGACTGCTCTCCCTTGGGCATACTGACAGGTTTTACCTGGTGCCGACCGTCGGGGGTAGAGAGCGGAGTGAGGGAGCAACCTGTAGTGCAGTACTCACATACCCACGACCTGTGTCCCCGCCGCAGCTGCCGCCCGAAGGCTGATGAGAGAGAGAGAGCGAGGTGAACAGCCCTGCCGCTGCCTAGAAGCCTTATGGAATCCCAGCCCGGAAGTGGTGGGTGGGGCCCTGCTGGAGCACCAAGATGGCGCTGGTCCAGGAAGAGGAAGCCGGGGGGGGCGGAGCCTGCCGGGAGCCGGAATCTGGCGTCGGCCGTGATGGGCTCCTACTGGAGCCCAGGGCCACAACGCTGCCACGGGAGGAGGCTGGAACCATGCTGCACCGCTTGCTTGAAAGTAAGTGTTGGCTCTTAAACTAAGTATAGAGCCATGGGCTGCAAGCCCAAGTGCTGATTACAGCGGTCACATTCAGCCAGAGCGGCTGGTGAGCAGATCATACAACGCTGCAGCCTCTTACTTCCAGTTCATCCCGTAACAGGGGTCGGTTTACCTGCATGAAAAGATTGCTGTCCCAAACATTTTCTGCAGGGCGTCTCGCTCGATCATCAGGCTCTGGTGGGCGAGTGATGGGAGACGAAGGTCAGGACCAGGAGAGGCCACCTGAACACGAGTCTTGGGTTAGGGTCCTGCCCGTGGGATTCATGAGGATACGGGGTGGCAGTACACACCGTACTCATAATCCCGTTGTGGGAATACGTGAGGGAAAACAGATGTAGCATATCTACTCTGTATCCCTCCATGGTTACCTGAAAAGGAACAACGCACATTGAGGTAGGCATGGGTCTGCAAGAGAGCCTTGTCCACCTCCTGCTGACACTAAGCAAAACTGATTGTCCTACAGCCGGTCGGAGGGGTGTATACTGCAGAGGCGGAGTTAACATTTTTTTCATGCATAGTGTCAACCTCCTAGTGACAGAAGCACACACCCATGGTTCCTGTGTCCCCCAATGAGACGAAAGAGAAAACATGATGGATCCTTGCTCTTTATCCTTTAACACAGAGAAAAGCAGCATGTAGGAAATTACCGAGCAGTGTAAGTATGAACTCAGTTCTGGGGTGAGGTAAAAGACTTGTTAGGAAGCTCAGCATGATCTTTCTGCATTTCCCTTTGTTTTCTCACTCTGTTCCCCACTCCTTACCCCTCCACTCTCCATAGAGTAGAACAGGCTGTGCAATCTGACACCTCACTGGGCGAGAAGTTAATCTTACAAGACTCAAGTAGGCTGCTTTTTTTTTCCCCAGCGTAGATGACAAATTCAGACAGCAAAGAAGAGGGGAAAAAAATGGCTCATAAGTGGACAAAGAAGATTTCTTTGATATGACAGATTAAACAGCTAATTATATTCGCATGCACTATTGATTTACGCAAATTTTGCGGAATTTACAAACCCTTTTTAATTCAGATGCCTGCAGTTCGTTTGTGCCTAAAAACTAAACTTTCGCTCCTTTTGCTGCTACTCTCCCTTCCTCCGCAATACGTCCGAAGGCGTGGATTACACGATTGCCAAGAGAGACAGTGTCGGCACCGTAGTAGAGTATAAGTGTTGTTATTTTAGAAGGGGGAAACAAACAGATTGAGATTGGGTTGTCCATGTAGTGTACAACCCCTTTAAATGAATACTTCCATTTCAACAAACTTTGTATAAAATCAATATTACTTGCAAATATAAAAAATGTGGTATACTTTAATCAGCGAAATATGCCATCTTTTCCCATTTATGAGCTCCTCCAAACCCCTTCGGAATTAATCATTCACTCTGAAAAACTAGTCAAGGGAATCAGTCACCTATTAATTAGCATACATCAGGGGCTTATCTACAACATTCTGTAATGCTGTAGATAAGCCCCCGATGTAACCTGAAAGAGAAGAAAAACGAGAAGAAAAATGAGTTTTATTATACTCACCGGAGGGGGGGGGGGGGGGCGGTCCGGGTCTGGCTCCTCCATCTTCTAGCGATGACGTCCTCTTCTTTGCTTCCTGTTGCGGCTCCGGCGCAGGTGTACTGCTCTGCCCTGTTGCGGGCAGTGCAGAGTACTGCAGTGCTCAGGCGCCGGGCCTCTCTGACCTGGTCCGGCACCTACGCACTGCAGTACTCTGCTCTGCCCTCAACAGGGCAGAGCAGTACGCCTGCGCCGGAGCCGCAACAGGAAGCAAAGAGGAGGATGTCATCGCTAGAAGATGAGAGGTGTCGGACCCGGACAGCGACACCCATCGGACCCGGACCAGACCGCCCCTGGATGAGTATAATATAACTCGTTTTTCTTCTCTTTCAGGTTACATCGGGGGCTTATCTACAGCATTACAGAATGCTGTAGATAAGCCCCTGATGGCGGTGGCTGCATCTTATATGCCAAAAATTAGGTGACAGATTCCCTTTAAAAATCCATCCAGTTTAGACAAAACTGACTGCCAGCTCAGAGGGATCAGGCTACAGTTGCTCAGTAAATTGAACAGGAGAAGTAGAATGAGTGAGAGGGAAAGAGAGAGATTCTTTTGCTGCTTTCTAGTAAAGATTTTCTCACACCAAGTGCTGGATTCACAGATACACTGCACAGTTCCGTGTTATGTCCCCTCAAGTTCTTGCTTTTAGATATGTGTTAAATAAAGAAAGAAGAGCAGGAATCCCTCATGTCTGTATGCGCACTACACAAGATACATCATGGCAGGTAGTCTCTACCCACTAGATGAAGCCAGCAGGGGGTGCTGGATTCACAGCTACACTGCTCAGCTCTGCTTTATGTCCCCCCCATGTTCCTACATAAAGTCAGAAGAGCAAGAATCCCTCATGTCTGTGTGTGCAGTATGTGTGATACATCATGGCAGTCAGTCTCTACCCAATAGATGAAGCCAGAAGAGGGGAAACCTAGTGAAAAATGTAGAATACAAGTCTAATAATGTCCAGAAGTAGTGTTATTACGCATATACTTACATGGTAGATTATTCTAAGGAAAACCTACAGGTATCTGCTTAACAAAATGTCTAAAGCAGGAAAACATATAGCGGCCGCGGAGGCTCAGAAACTAGTGTGTTTTTCTAGCGTGTTCATGAAAGCGTAGACATCGAGTCTTGTACCGGTACAATTGGATTAGCCCTGTTAATTGTAGGACAACCTTGCGCATCCCACACGCTGCTGACCTACATAACACACCGAACGTGCTGATAAAAGCAGATCCACTATATTGTGTCTCATGCTGCGACAGCTTTAAAGACAGGAAAAAAAAAAAATGATAATTTCTAAGGAGAAGGAAGAGGAGCGAGCGCAGCGCATCTTTGATCTATAATTGAGTGATCAACGTATAACGTATGATAAGGAACTTCTACATTTCTATTCCAGATACGAGGACTCCGCTCAGAGGCGATTTCCTATGAAGACCTTTCCTACGTGAACCCGCGTGGGTCTTCAGAGCTGCCGATAACCGGTAGAGGCGAAACTGTGAGTATTGAGACATTGCCCTAATTAATACATACTAATGAGCAATGTGCCACCTACGCACCGAGAGTGCAAGCAGAAAAATACACTAAAATACTAAAATGAATGTGTGGCATATGGTGGGACTGGACATGTAGACTGAACATGTGCAATCATATGCCAAATAGTTGCTTACACTGACTTCAGAATGGGCTGTCATCTGTGGGTATATAAGGAATAACACTGTTTATGGCCACAGGACAGCTTACAGTTACGTCCACATAATCAATATGGACTTAAAGCTCAGACTCCAAGCTCTTTAATATGTCGCTGCCTTTTCTTAAAGGGACTAAAAGTGATTGGAGAATTATCTCAAAAGTTCTTTAATGGGCTGCATCGGCTATTCCCTCGTTAATCCATCATCAGTTGAGCAGGTAAATGGTCGGGAGCTGATTCCAGGTGTGGTATTTGCATCTGGAAGCTGTTGCTGTGAATCCACAATATGCGGTCAAAGGAGATCTCAATGGAAGAGAAACAGACCGTCATTAGGCAGAAAAAAAAGGAAATCCAGAGACAGAGATAGCAGAAATGTTCCAAATGGTAAAAACAAAAGTTTGGTACATGCTGAAAAAACAAAAAGCAAAAAAAAAAAAACGCATTGATGAGCTTGGGAACGCAAAAGGCAAGGACGTTAACAGAAGACAACAGTGGTGGATGATCGCAAAATCTTTTCCCCATGATGCAGAAAAGCCCCTTCGCAGCATGCACTTAAGTGAAGAACACTCTCTAGGAAGTCGGTGTTTCAATATCCAAGTCTAGAATAAAGAGAAGATTTCACAAGATCCAATACAGAGGTTTCATCACGAGGTGTAAACTACTAAAGAGCCTTAAGATTAGAAAGACTAAATTAGACTTGTGCAAAAAAAAACATCTACAGAAGCCAGCCCGGTTCTGGAAAAGCATTCTTTGGACAGAAGAAACTAAGATCAACCTCTACCAGAATGGTGGGAAGGAAAAAGTATGGAGAAGGCTTGGAACAGCTCATGATCCAAATCACACCACATCCTCTGTAAAACATGGTGGACAGAAATCACGGTGGCTGAAATCACGAAGATACGGTCACTGCCCAAATATTTCTTGACCTAACTGTACACCCTGCATTTTTCCCCACAGTTGTCCCTCCTGTAACATGAGCCAGTTTACACTATTTTTCTCCGAGTCAATTGGTAAAAACTAGCTGCGACGGGGTTTCCAATACTCGGCACATCGAGCAAGACATGAGAGATTCTCTATGTAACGTGTTCAGAAGCAGCAGCACGAAGGACATCATGGAACAGCGCCGAGCAGTATAGGGGTGGGGCGAGAAAAACACTTAAAGGGAATCTGCCAGCAGGTTTTTGCTATGTAATCTGAAAGCAGCAGGAGATAGAGGATGAAACACAGAAAGTTTGTGCTGGTTACTAACTGTGAGGCTGGGTTCACTCGTAGCGGAACTCTCGCGGAAATTACCGCGAGAATTCCTGAATTCCATTCCACGGGAAAAATCGCATTTTAAATTCCCGTGATTTTCCCACGGAAAAACTAGCATTTTGCAAGCGTAATTAGCTTGCAGAATTGCTAGCATTTTCCAAGCGATCTGTAGCATCGCTTGGAGAACTGATTGACAGGTTGGTCACACTCGTCAAACAGTGTTTGACGAGCGTGACCAACTTTTTACTATTGAGGCTGCCTATGCGGCATCAATAGTAAAAGATAGAATGTAAATAATAATAAAACAAAAAAAATATTGTTATTCTCACCTTCCGACGTCCCGCACAGCCTTCCCGCCCCTTTCCACACTCCCGGTCCCAATAATCCTTTGCGACAATTACCGTGATGACGTCCGTTCTCGCGGGATCTCGACGTCTCGCGGTCATTAGCGATGACGTCGCGCGAATGACCGCGAGACTTCGAAATCCCGCGAGAACAGATGTCATCGCTCGCAAAGGCTTACTGGGACCGGGAGCGTGGAGAGAGGCGGGAAGGCTGCGCGGGACGTCGGAGGGTGAGAATAACAATATTTTTTATTTTAAATTCTATTTTTTACAGGGATATGGTACCCAAAGCCTGGAGGACAGTCTCCTCTCCTCCGGACCGTGGATACCATCCACAAATGTTCTGCTTACTTTCCGCATGGTGTGCACAGCCACATGCGGAAAGTAAGTAGAACAATGCATTCCTATGGGTGCGGGATCGCCGCGATTCCGCAAAATTAATTAGGAAGCTGCGTTTTTTTACCGCGAAGAAATTCCGCCACGGTAAAAACCGCAGCATTAGCACAGCATTGCGGAATCCCATAGGAATGCATGGGATGCTTATTTTTCGCGTTTTCGCGGCAAAATCGTGCGGTTAAAACCATCGCGGAAACGCGAAAAAAACGCCACGTGTGAACTCAGCCTGAAGGATTTATCACTAAGAGATTAACATTGCCGGACTAGTCTGACTCCTCCCCCTCCTGTGATAAGCACCTCAACGTCTGTGGACTTTGTACACTGAGAGCCTTGTGTAGGTGGGGTCAGCTGTGGTGTGGAGGGGGGGTGTTAGCTGTAGTGTGGGCTGGAGCAGCTGTAGTGTGGGCGGGGTTTGCTCTCAGCTCTGCTTCATTCTATGTCTAAAAACTCTGTCAGAATGGCTGCACCCAATAATCGAAGTGATACATCATTGGATTCAAAGTCTCTCTACCTACATTACACTGCTCTCCGATGAGGTAACAAAAACCAACAGACAGATTCCCTTTAATAGAAAGCTACTACACAATCCACCTATTATTTCCCTATCCGTAGACTTCAATGGGCAGCTATAATCGGATTTCATCTTGGCAGTTCTTGTTTTGTAAAACAGGGAGTTAAGTTTGTTTATCCCCCTCCCCCCCTAAGAGTGAATGAGTTTACAGTGGGGGAAGGGAGGAAAATTGGCTCATAAGTGGAGAAAAAAAAACCCCAACATTTCTCTAATATGATATAGTATAAAGTTTCAGATTTTCACTAGTAGTAATGATTTATTGTATGCAACGTCTGTATAAATGACGGTGACGATCTTTTACCGCGAATATTACAATATTAACGTGGCATCGGGGCCTGAGGCAACATAGAAGCAATGATCGTACGTAAACCACTGAAATGATCAATCGTTTCCTACCCCGACATTGCTGTGCCATAACGAATCTGGAGTCTATACTGATCCTGACAACAGATGGAGAAGTTTTACAAAAATGAGCAGTCAAACTGTAATATTTCACTCAAATTTCACCTGTTTGTTGGCACAGCCACGACACATGCAGCTGCGGCGCCAAACAGCTGATCAACCGGGAGCGATCCAGGAAGCCGGGCTCCCTCTGACCCAATCAAATCTGCTCATCTCTAATCACTGGTACCCAAGGCATAAATCAGCTGTTTCCCGGCACATGATTTTGAAGGGCTTTTAAAGAAAATCTTTCAATATGTTTCAAAATGTAAACTGCAAACTTCTATTAAATAGATCTTAGACCTGAGAGTGCTGGTGTGCTTACTTTAATATTCCATATAGCTGAATGGCTGTATAATTGTTAAAAAAAATCCCTAATATTGAAATAAACATGTTCTGAATCCAGCTGGAGCTCTTTCATGCAACTTGCAACTTAAAGTTATACTAGATGAAGAGCCCGGCGTTGCCGGGGCATAGTTACTAACTACGAGTGTAGCCACTGGACTATTACCCCTAATATCCCACATCATCCCATCAGCCAGAGCCACCGGACTACTACCCCTAATATCCCACATCATCCCATCAGCCAGAGCCACCGGACTACTACCCCTAATATCCCACATCATCCCGTCAGCCAGAGCCACCGGACTACTACCCCTAATATCCCACATCATCCCGTCAGCCAGAGCCACTGGACTACTACCCCTAATATCCCACATCATCCCATCAGCCAGAGCCACTGGACTACTACCACTAATAACCCACATCATCCCGTCAGCCTGGGGTCAGAACCAGAGCGCTGAGTGGAACAGTCCTGACTTCCATACCGGGGATCCCTTTAAGGGGAAAGATGTGCCTATGGGATGGAGGATGTATGATGGGGATATGGGCACGGGAGGGGGATTCATTTGTCCTGTGCTCTCTGCTGCTTTCTGGTGGGAAGACAATGGCTGGAAGCTTATGTTCCCAGGAATGCTAGATTTCTCCCACCTGGTCAGTATCTGCTGAGGTGTTGTGGAGTGGGAAAACTGTTGCTCATAGCAACCAATCACAGCTCAGCTTCTGTTACACAGCTCTGGTGAAATGAAAGATGTTTAGTGATTGGTTGCAAGGAAAAACGTTGCTCATAGCAACCAATCACAGCTCAGCTTCTTTTACACAGCTCTGGTGAACTGAAAGATGCTTCGTGATTGGTTGGTGATACACACACATTCAAATATATATATATATATATATATATATATATATATATATATATATATATATATATATATACACACACTAGCTGAAGAGCCCGGCATTGCCTGGGCAGAGTAGCCAACTGTGGTTAGTTATAACAAATTATAATGATTATATTGCACATAAAAACATTTCACATCATATATTCAACACTACAGATTTGCAATTAAATAAATGATTACCCAAGTATTGATAGTATTTTATTTTCTACTCATTCAAGAGCCTTTTGATAAACAACATTTTTGGTTTTTCCTTTCGGTGCAAAGATGAACAGATTTTTGGCAGTTCCAACTCTTGAACAGATCACGTAAAGTTGATCATGAGAAAAGCATGGAGATTGCAAATCGATGCCAACTACTTAAATCGATCCCTACTACTTTCAAGGACTGTCCCTGAGCATAGTTAATGGACATTGCAAATAGCAGTTCAACTGGAAACTGGAGGCGTTTAAAATCACAAAACAAATCAGATGGAATAAGTGTTATTCTTGGAATGAAAATGTCCTCTCCTTTGGCACATCCTGTTTCTGAGATGTGTACCTAATCTTCTCCTGTGTGATACTGTCTCGGCCTTCCCTACGGCTGCGCGGCGCCATTGCACGTTGTCTATGTGCTTTATACACAGGTAATTACGGCAGCAATTTCCGCTTTCATCACTTGTGTGGACTGCTACTATAGGCTATTTATTTTGGCACCAAGCATTGTTTCTATTTGTCTGAGGGAGGTATTTATGTATATATGGTATTGATTGGCGGTTTATCACTATAGTGACCGCTATGCCATATGATGATTGGGTGATCGTTCTGTGGACATTGTTTACAAATATTTATGTATCTTTGGTTGCGTGATCTTTTGTATTTATATAATTTCACATTGTATTAAATATAACGCACTGATTGTTTTGTATATTTGATGTTTTATATGATGTGTTATGTATACATTTTTGACTAAGGGGCGTTTCCAGAATGGTGATTGGTTTGTCCACATCATTTAAGGCCACTCCCATTGCTATTTGGTGTACTTGACAAAGACCATGTTATGGTTGAACCGTTGTATTGATGGCAGAATAAAGGCTCAAGTTTTTTCTTCACCCGGAATGGATGCTGCTCCTATTTTACATTTACTGAGCTCCCCCTGCAGTCTGTGTCAGAGGGTGGTCTGTGTTGGCACGGTAATAAATTGTGTTATTTCCAGCTTTACAGAAGGATGATAACACCATAGAAATGATAAGAATAATAGGCCTCAGTTACCACAACTGTCCATAAAGAAAACTGTTGCTGATAGCAACCAATCACAGCTCATTTTTCATCTTTTAAACAGCTCTGGGACAGCGTGGCGAGTCTTGAGTGGCGACTTTTGTGTTTCGACTTTTATGTGGCGAGGTTGGTGTATGTGTGGTGAAATGTGTGCTCAGGGTGGTATATGTGTTGAAGCACGTGTAGTGTGTGGCGCATATTGTGTGTGTGTTCATATCCCCGTGTGTGGTGAGTATCCCATGTCTGGGCACCACCTTAGCAACTGTACGGTATATACTCTTTGGCGCCATCGCTCTCGTTCTTTAAGTCCCCCTTGTTCACATCTGGCAGCTGTCAATTTGCCTCCAACACTTCTCCTTTCACTTTTTCCGCATTATGTAGGTAGGGGCAAAATTGTTTGGTGAATTGGAACGCGCGGGGTTAAAATTTCGCCTCATAACATAGCCTATGACGCTCTCGGGGTCCAGAAGTGTGACTGTGCAAAATTTTGTGGCTGTAGCTGCGACGGTGCGGATGCCAATCCCGGACATACACACATTCAGCTTTATATATTAGATAGATAAGCATAACATGGATTATCAAAGTAAGTACACCTGCTTCATAACGCCTAAGGAATCTATTTATTGTTGCATGAAGTCTGTATTGTTGCATTGTGAAATCTGGTGACAGATTGACCCATTGTGCTGGACTAATGTACTGTGGCTTGTATCATGCAGACTAAGGCCGCGTTCACACGTTCACTATTTTACATCAGTATCTGTAAGCCAAAACCAGGAGTGGGTGATAAATCCAGAAGTGGTGACGTGTCTCTATTATACTTTTCCTCTGATTGTTCCACTCCTGGTTTTGGCTTACAAATACTGATGTAAAATACTGATGTAAAATACTGACCGTGTGACCGTGACTTAATGGTAAAAAAATTTGCCTTCAATCTGTCGCACCCAAACCGATGGGCGTTACTTGCACTTTGCTATGGATTTCACGTTATGATTTTTTTTTTTTTTCCAGATGAACGGAGAAGTCGCTGAACTTTCGGCAACAACATCCGCAGCAATGTGTGAACACGTCCTAACGCAGCAGATCTTCTGCCCAAAAAGCCAAACAGCAGGTTTCCCAGGATCACCAACGTCGGTGCCCAATATGTTAGAAGTAAAATCCGGCACAAGGAGGCTACGATTCTTATAAAAGGCAGAGCTGCCGAGCCAATCTATACCACGGAACACGTGACGGTAAGATACGGCAGAGCCGAAAATGGAGCGGAAACATACACTCACTGGCCACTTTATTAGGTACACCTGTCCAACTGTGTGTTAAGACTTAATTTCTAATCAGCCAATCACATGGCGGCAACTCAGTGCATTTAGGCATGTAGACATGGTCAAGACAATCTCCTGCAGTTCAAACCGAGCATCAGTATGGGGAAGAAAGGTGATTTGAGTGCCTTTGAACGTGGCATGATTGTTGGTGCCAGAAGGGCTGGTCTGAGAATTTCAGAAACTGCTGATCTACTGGGATTTTCACGCACAACCATCTCTAGGGTTTACAGAGAATGGTCCGAAAAAGAAAAAAAATCCAGTGAGCGGCAGTTCTGTGGCCGGAAATGCCTTGTTGATGCCAGAGGTCAGAGGAGAATGGGCATACTGGTTCGAGCTGATAGAAAGGCAACAGTGACTCAAATTGCCACCCGTTACAACCAAGGTAGGCAGAAGAGCATCTCTGAACGCACAGTGCGTCGAACTTTGAGGCAGATGGGCTACAGCAGCAGAAGACCACACTGGGTACCACTCCTCTCAGCTAAGAACAGGAAACTGAGGCTACAATTTGCACAAGCTCATCGAAATTGGACAGTAGAAGATTGGAAAAACGTTGCCTGGTCTGATGAGTCTCGATTTCTGCTGCGACATTCAGATGGTAGGGTCAGAATTTGGCGTAAACAACATGAAAGCATGGATCCATCCTGCCTTGTATCAACGGTTCAGGCTGGTGGTGGTGGTGTCATGGTGTGGGGAATTTTTTCTGGGCACTCTTTGGGCCCCTTGGTACCAATTGAGCATCGTTGCAACGCCACAGCCTACCTGAGTATTGTTGCTGACCATGTCCATCCCTTTATGACCACAATGTACCCAACATCTGATGGCTACTTTCAGCAGGATAATGCGCCATGTCATAAAGCTCGAATCATCTCAGATTGGTTTCTTGAACATGACAATGAGTTCACTGTACTCAAATGGCCTCCTCAGTCACCAGATCTCAATCCAATAGAGCATCTTTGGGATGTGGTGGAACGGGAGATTCGCATCAGGGATGTGCAGCCGACAAATCTGCGCCAACTGTGTGATGCCATCATGTCAATATGGTCCAAAATCTCTGAGGAATGCTTCCAGCACCTTGTTGAATCTCTGCCACGAAGAATTGAGGCAGTTCTGAAGGCAAAAGGGGGTCCAACCCCTTACTAGCATGGTGTACCTAATAAAGTGGCCAGTGAGTGTAGAAGAGACGATTCAAGACAATGTCCACAATGATGTGACGAGTCCAGAAAGGAAACGTCTACTCTACGTGATCTCATAGCTTCCAAGTTCTCGCGTAGGACACAACACTCTGCTTCTGGGACACTTTGCTTTTTACGTTTTTGTCAATCAGTAGAAAGGTTTGCTATGTCCACCGATATCTGTGTCATCAATCTACTGAACAGCCGTCTCAGCCCAGCCACCATTGTGATTAGCTTCTCTGGATGGTTTTCAGAGATGTCCACAAACAACATAAGTTAAAGAGAAAGGGTCGTCAGAAAATGTATCAAATTTTGACTTTTTTTTTTCATACCACGATCTGCAATCTTGCAATTTTCACACTCATACTTCAGGAAGAGCTTTCAGCAGGCTCCTTATCATCAGAGGCAAGACTACAATGGCATGATAACACAAGACCCACCGATCCTAAGAGGAGATGTCACAGCTGACCCCGCTCTGCTCTCTTCACAATGACTTCCGCACACGCTCATTAGAGGCTTCAATACAAAAGATGGGGGCCAGTCTGCTCCTTGCTGCTAAGGTACATGTGAATTTCCTGAAACCAGAGTCTAGAAAAGCCCCGCTACAGTGTGGGGGGGGAAAAAAAAAAAAAAAAAAAAAAAATCGATGATACAAGAAAAAAAAAAAAATTAAAATAAATACATTTAACACAGAAACGCAATAAAAAAATAAAGCGTTTTTCAGATGACACCTTCCCTTGAAGAACTGCTGATCACCAAAGGACGACGCAAGACAGTGTTTGAAGGAAAACGACTGTGGGGGCACACAAGACCCTCCTGATACTTACACACAAGTCGCCTTAAACTCAAATGAACGGGTTCCCATGGTCTCCTCGCTGATGAGCAGAGGGGTCCACACTGGGAGCTCACAGCTTCCCAGCAAAACAAGGGGACTCACGGCCGCCCGGCGAAGGAGGGGTGCTCACGGCCGCCCGGCGAAGGAGGGAGGCTCACGGCCGCCCGGCAAAAGAAGGGGGCTCACGGCCTCCCGGCGAAAGAAGGGGGCTCACGGCCGCCCGGCGAAAGAAGGGGGCTCACGGCAGCCCGGCGAAAGAAGGGGGCTCACGGCAGCCCGGCGAAAGAAGGGAGGCTCACGGCCGCCCGGCGAAGGAGGGAGGCTCACGGCCGCCCGGCGAAGGAGGGAGGCTCACGGTCGCCCGGCGAAGGAGGGAGGCTCACGGTCGCCCGGCGAAGGAGGGAGGCTCACGGTCGCCCGGCGAAGGAGGGAGGCTCACGGTCGCCCGGCGAAGGAGGGAGGCTCACGGTCGCCCGGCGAAGGAGGGAGGCTCACGGTCGCCCGGCGAAGGAGGGAGGCTCACGGTCGCCCGGCGAAGGAGGGAGGCTCTCGGTCGCCCGGCGAAGGAGGGAGGCTCACGGTCGCCCGGCGAAGGAGGGAGGCTCACGGTCGCCCGGCGAAGGAGGGAGGCTCACGGTCGCCCGGCGAAGGAGGGAGGCTCACGGTCGCCCGGCGAAGGAGGGAGGCTCACGGTCGCCCGGCGAAGGAGGGAGGCTCACGGTCGCCCGGCGAAGGAGGGAGGCTCACGGTCGCCCGGCGAAGGAGGGAGGCTCACGGTCGCCCGGCGAAGGAGGGAGGCTCACGGTCGCCCGGCGAAGGAGGGAGGCTCACGGTCGCCCGGCGAAGGAGGGAGGCTCACGGTCGCCCGGCGAAGGAGGGAGGCTCACGGTCGCCCGGCGAAGGAGGGAGGCTCACGGTCGCCCGGCGAAGGAGGGAGGCTCACGGTCGCCCGGCGAAGGAGGGAGGCTCACGGTCGCCCGGCGAAGGAGGGAGGCTCACGGTCGCCCGGCGAAGGAGGGAGGCTCACGGTCGTCGTCCAGTGGGGTTGCCAGTTGTTGGAGGTCTGGGCATTTCAGGAGTAGTATAGACCCTAAAATGTGACTGAATACTGTAAATGTAAAGTCATCACAAATCACTTTCAAACTGTCCCAAAAGATTTAAAAATGGACTTTAAAATGGATTTTAGGGAACCAAAACTACAGTGGCATGTAAAAGTATGTGCACCTTTGGTCAAAATTACTGTTGTTGTGAACAGTTAAGCAAGATGAAGATGAAACGATCTCTAAAAGGCCTAACGTTAAAGATGACCCATTTCCTTTGCATTTTAGCCAAAAAATATATATCTTTTACATTTTAAAAATTACCAAAAGGAAAATGGGTTAATGCAAAAGTTTGAGCACCCTGCTTGGTTAGAACATAGACGCACCTCCTTTTGAAAGTATCACAGCTTGTAAACGCTTTTTCTAGCCAGACAAGAGTCTTTAAATTCTTGTTTGAGAGATTTTCATCAATTCTTCCATGGAAAATTCCTCCAGTCCTGTGAGATTCCTGAGCTGTCTTGCATCCTCTGCCATTTTGAGGTCTACCCACAGATTTTCAATGAGGCTCAGATCAGGGGACTGTGAGGGCCACTATAAAACCTCAGATTCCGCATTTTGATGTAGTTTACTGTGGATTTTGGCGTGTGTTTAGGATCATTATCCATTTGTAGAAGCCATCCTCTTTTCAACTTCAGCTTTTCTACAGATGGTGTTATGTTTGCATCAAAAATTTTCTGAAATTTCATTGAATCCATTCTTCCCTCAACTCATGAAATGTTCCCCATGCCATTGTGTGCAACACAACCCCAGAGCATGATTGATCCACCTCCATGCTTAATGGTTGGCGAGATGTTCTTTTCCTGAAAGTGTGCCCTTTTTTTCTCCACACATACCTTTGATCATTGTGGCCAAAGAGTTCTATTTTAGCCTCATTGTTTTGCATACTACTGATACTGAATTCCATGGTGAAGACACAAGAGAGGTTTTCTTCTAATGACTCTTTCATGAAGACCATATTTGTGCAGGTGTCTCTGAACAGTAGAACAATGTACCACAACTCCAGAGTCTGCTAAATCTTTATGAAGTTCTTTTGGAGTCAAGCTGGTATTCTGATTTGCCACTGTAGCAACCCTACGAGCAGCTCTCACTGAAATTCTACTTGGTCTTGCAGACCTTATCTTGACCTCCACTGTTCCTGTTAACGCCATTTCTTAATTATATTTGCAACTGAGGAAAGGGCAACTTGAAAACGCTTTGCTATCTTCTTATAGCCTTCGCCTGCTTTGTGGGCCACCAACATTTTCATTTTCAGAGTGATAGGCCGCTGATTAGAAGAGCCCATGGCTGCTGATATTTGGCACAAGGTTAGAGGAAGCTGGGTTTTTAATAACGCTGGGAAATTTGCATCCCTTGGCCTTTCCTAACGATGATAGTAAACGAGCCATAACCCTAACAGGCTAATTAAGGTCTAAAAACCTTTGTCAAAGTTATCTGATCATACAAATCTCCAAGGGTGCCCAAACTTTTGCATCGGTCCATGTTCCTTTTTGAAATTTAAAAAAAAAAAAAAAAAAAGAAAAATACTTATTTTTTTTGCCTAAAACACAAAAGGAAATGTGTCATCTTTAGCCCTTTTAGAGATCATTTCATCTTCAACTTTCTTAACTTTTCACAATAACAGTAGTTTTGACCAATATTGGAGATAAATTTTGATTTTGATGCAGTCCAATAATAGATTGGAAGCACAAGGGTAAGCACCGCTTGTCACTTTAGAATGGGCCAAATAGTCGGCATCTGCGGTGCTTGTACCTGCTAGCCACACGGCAGTGTTATGTGCATTACCAAGGTGTCGGCTTCCATTCTTTACAGGTCAATCAGCAGTCGTACAGCGCACTCGATTTCCTTACATGACTAAGTAAATGGAGCAGAGAATTTCTTTTCACAGAAGGTGCAAACCAAACACAATGAGACATTTCTGACGAGTCTTTCATAAAGAAATTAAACAGTCATTGAGTTAAGTAGACAACAATCCACCCTTACATGGGCGGTTTTAGACTTGGGTGCTTTCACTGCTTGATCCAGTTTTTGAACCAAATGTCAGGAGAGGGGCATAAAAAGCTTCAAAACCATAAGAGAAACCTTCACACTCCTGTCTGCAAGTTGTTGTTCCCCCCCCCCCCCCCCTCACATTTTTCACGCTGCACCAAGTTCTCCGGAATGCTTTACCTCGAAAAACCAGATTAATTCGCAAAATGCCATTTGCTTTAAAACAACATCTGTATAGCCAGGCCTGGACTGCCTCTACAAAGTGAACAGAGCTGAGCTCACACATCCAGTTCCAGAGGAAGCTGTAAAAAAATGGATTAACTGAGTTTCAGATAGAACGTACAATAAAAAGGGCAATCTGTAATTTCCGGGTGCGGAATCTCCAGTGTATTCTTATAAGATGCAACTTCACCCTGTCTTCCTGCCTCCTGCTTGTAGGATCTGACAGGTCAAAAACTATCACAAGCAGAAGGCAGCATGAAAGGCTGAAGCCACATCACATAAGATACACCAAGTGCATTGAGACGCTGCATTGTGACATAGGGGTGTTTTATAACTTTAATACACCAGTTCTATGCCAAAAAGTATAACTGCTACAATTGGGAAGTGCAATGTGACGAGACCCAGTCTTTCTGCATAGCCATCAAATTATCAACTTTATTCCCACCAGAAAATCATTGCAAGTCATTTAATCCCCCCTCCCCATATTGATGTAGGGTAAATATTACTCTGAAATCCGGTGTCCGCAGGAGATTGCCACATTTCTCCTGTATGCAATGAAAGGCACGGAGAGGTACAGTAGGGCCTTATAGCCGAAATGGTTGCATGACGTCCCCAGAGCTTTCAAGGACACGAACGTGTATACAAGAAGGGGGTCCTTACGACATGTATTTAACGGTTACATATCTCGATAATGTTTTTGACAGTATTAAAAAGTATATATATTGGGATACTACAGAATACAATGAGAGTGAACGGCAGCTGTCCCAGGATACATTAGTCTTAGAACAGCTGACAGAATAACAAAAGTGAGAAAAATAGTAAGAAATTTTCAGTTAACCATTAAAAGGTGTCAACCACTGAGGACTCGCAATTCTGAATATTTTTCTATCTACTAGCTAACACAGTACAAAGATATACCGCATATCTTTCCTGTATCAAAAATAGGTAAAAAAGTTAAGTAAAAGTATCCGTACTGTAACACAAAACTATTCGATTAGGACTTAAAGGGGATTTCCACTCGAGTACATGTTGTCATATAACTAGGTAGTCAGTCCCATACAGACTCTTTTGCCAAGTGGACAGGCGGCTCCTGCGGACCAGGAGTGGTGGGCAATCGTGCCGTGCTTCTAATCACTTTCCTATAGAGACGGTCAGCACTGCTCTGAGGCCACCCGGGTCATGGGAGCATGAATTAGATCCTAATCCCCCCCCAGCTCTGTTCAGCCTCACTGCCCTCCTGCTGCTTGTCTGAACTGTCTCAAGCAGGAGCACTCACCCTGCAATCAGGGAAAGGCCAGAAAGACTAGTCCCAAACCCTTTAGACCACATTCTTTTACATCAGTATCTGTAAGCCAAAGCCAGGAGTGGGTGATAAATCCAGAAGTGGTGACGTGTCTCTATTATACTTTTCCACAGATTGTTCCACTCCTGGTTTTGGCTTACAAATACTGATGTAAAATACTGACCAAATACTGAACGTGTGAACGCAGCCTTAAGGCCCCGTCACACTAAGCGACTCACCAGCAATCCCGACACCGATATCAAGGTGTCAGGATCGCTGTTAAGTCGCTATGTGATCGCTGGTGAGCTGTCACACAGACAGCTTCACCAGCGATCAGCACAGCGATGCCGAGCACCCGGCATCGCTGGCTATCGCTGTAGAAAATAGAATCAAAATAAAAAATATAGTTATTCTCACCTTTCCGATGTCCCGTTCAGCCATCCTGCCTCTCTCCACTCTCCGGTCCCAGTGATCCTTTGCACGAATGACCGCGAGATGTCACGGTCTCGCGGGATAACAAAGTCTCGCGGTCATTCGTGCAAAGGATCACTGGGACCGGAGCGTGGAGAGAGGCAGGATGGCTGAACGGGACATCGGAAGGTGAGAATAACTATATTTTTTATTTTTTTTTATTATTTTTTTTTTACAGCTGATCGCTGGTCTTCCGCCTGTCACACACAGCGATGCGTGCTGGCCAGCGGGAGACCAGCGACCAAAGAAATGTCCAGAGGTTTCTTGCAGCGATCAGCGATACCCGGCAGGGGGGCCGCTCGCTGATCGCTGTCACACACAGCGATCTCGCTGGTGAGATCGCTGTTATGTCACAAAAGTTGTGGCTCAGCAGCGATCTCGCTACCGAGATTGCTTTGAGACGGGGCCTTTAGTCATCCTTGGTGTAGCTTGTAGCATATTCACAATCATGGGATGAAGATACGACACATGTGAACTAGACGAACCGCTGCACGCTGCTTCCATCTGTGCCTCCATTGTCTGACGGGAGTCCCAGCGCTCACACCCAGACCAATCAGACGGCGACGATTTAGGCCATCACTTATTATAGAGGGAGACCCCCAGATGTTGTTCCACAATGTGAAGACGACTCCATTAGGGAACGGAGAGGATTTTTAAGAAGGAGTAAAATTACAAAAGTTACTCAATTTTACAAAAACTTTGCAATTATATCCAAATTTCCATTATTGAAGAGTAGACATCCTCCCTTATAAGGTTTCCCAAGAAAAAATTAACTGATGGCAGAAAAGTCTATAACTAAAGTATATCCTCACTGCTCTTAGGGACTTGCCTCAGGCGTGTGGTGAGGGATATGCAGGCAACACCGCTGATGTCAGTGATCGGCTGCAGCGGTCATGTCTGCGATACCAGTTGGGATCCCCCTAAGCAGAGTGGCAATTTCCAGGTCAGTGATTAATATTTCTTATTATTTTACTTTTATATTCCTGCCATCAGCTTCATGTTTAAGGCCACATTCACACCTTCAGTATTCGGTCAGGATTTTACATCAGTATTTGTAAGCCAAAACCAGGAGTGGAACAATCAGAGGAAAAGTATAATAGAAACACGTCACCACTTCTGGATTTATCACCCACTCCTGGTTTTGGCTTACAAATACTGATGTAAAATCCTGACCAAACACTGATGGTGTGAACGTGGCCTTAGAGATCGGTTTCAGGTACAGACCATGACGTCCGACCACAGGTCTCCTGACAGACTTATAAGGGGTCATTTATGGTTGGAAAAAGATCAAAAACCAATGCAGCTGACACAGCCTAAGAGAGGAGCCCACCAGGGTGGTATCAATATTCGATGTCATAACCAGGTGCCCCCAACAGAGGCGAATTATCTCCAAACCACAGCCAGGCTCAGGTGACCAAGGGGACGCTGTGCAGAAGAGGGACACAGGGTGGACATGGTGGGATTGTCTGCAGCCCAAGAACCACATCTTATGTCTACAGAGAGGTCCTCATCAGCCTCATGCCAGAACCCTCCCCTGGCACACTGCACCGCTCCTCAGGTCTGATGGGGGCATTGTGGGGAGGGATACACGACCAATGCCATCTAATACGACAGGCACTACCACTCCACCATTGCCTGACAGCCCATTCATGTAAATTATTGTTGTTTCTAGCCCCCTGGGGTACTACAAATCCCAGCAAACCATCATTGCCTGAACCTATAACTATCTTTCTGCGGGTACTACAAGTCCCAGCATGCCACCACTGCCTGATCATGTAACCTACAGCTCCTCCAGTCTTGGGGTACTACAAGTCCCAGCATGCCACCACTGCCTGATCATGTAACCTACAGCTCCTCCAGTCTTGGGGTACTACAAGTCCCAGCATGCCACCACTGCCTGATCATGTAACCTACAGCTCCTCCAGTCTTGGGGTACTACAAGTCCCAGCATGCCACCACTGACTGATCATGTAACCTACAGCTCCTCCAGTCTTGGGGTACTACAAGTCCCAGCATGCCACCACTGCCTGATCATGTAACCTACAGCTCCTCCAGTCTTGGGGTACTACAAGTCCCAGCATGCCACCATTCCCGGACAGCCAGGGCCTGCTGCATGTGCCCCACACTAGCCCTATGGCTGATCAGAAGAGTGGTACTACAAATCCCAGCATTCCAACATGGCAGCCTTGTCCTGCTGGGTGCAGTAGTCCCAGCCTGAGGAGCCACAGGTGGCCGGCCTGACACATCCCTCACCTCATCCTCCAGCAGGGTCGGGAGAGGCTGGAATTCATAAAACTCTTTGCCTCCTCCATCTTCTTCTTCTTCAGCCGCCTCGTCCTCGTCGTCCTCCCGGTAATATTCCGGCACGTCTACCTCCTCGGCCTCCTCCATGCCGGCCCCAGCAGCGCTGCCAGCTCCGCGATTATTGCACGGCCAGATCGTGCTGCCGCGGCTTTGCAAAAAAAAAAAAAAAATTGTTGAAAGCTGTCCTATCGCGCATGCGCCGCACCCGATCGCTTCCGCATTTCGACTAATCTCAGCGTCTCTCCCGTCACCTGGTAACGTGACGTCATGGCGGCCCCGCCTCCTGTACGATCAGATTAGGTCTTCGGCGCCCTCTGGAGGCAGTAGAGTGGATTGCACCCTTTGGCGGTTGCTGTTTTGTGCGGATGCTTCCTGACATTCCATCACATGGAGTGCTGTTCTGTGGTTGCTGGGTAACGGCTCCACATGGAGCAATGTTCTGTGGTTGCTGGGTAACGGCTCCACATGGAGCGATGTTCTGTGGTTGCTCCACATGGAGCGATGTTCTGTGGTTGCTCCACATGGAGTACTGTTCAGTGGTTGCTCCACATGGAGTACTGTTCAGTGGTTGCTGCCACTTTGAGGGGTCTATATGAGAGAAAATAACCAAAACTGACACCATTCTAAAAACTGCACCCCTCAAGGTGCTCAAAACCACATTCAAGAAGTTTATTAACCCTTTAGGTGCATCACAGGAATTTTTTGAATGTTTAAAAAAAAATGAACATTTAACTTTTTTTCACAAAAAAATTACTTTTTTACCAAGGGTAACAGGAGAAATTGGACACAAAAGTTATTGTGCAATTTGTCCTGAGTACGCTGATACCTGACATGCGGGGGGGAACCACTGTTTCGGCGCATGGCAGACCTCAGAAGGGAAGGAGCGCCGTTTGACTTTTTCAATGCAAAATTGGCTGTAATTCAGATCGGACGCCATGTCACGTTTGGAGAGCCCCTGATGTATCTAAACAGTGGAAACCCCCCACAAGTGACCCCATTTTGGAAACTAGACCCCCAAGTAACTTATATAGATATGTGATGAGAACTTTGAACCCACAAGGGCTTCACAGAAGTTTAGAACGTACAGCCGTACAATTAAAAAATCATTTTTTTCCACAAAAATGATCTTTTCACCCCCAATTTTTATTTTCCCAAGGGTGACAGGAACCCAAAAGTTATTGTGCAATTTGTCCTGAGTACGCTGATACCCCACATGTGGGGGTAAACCACTATTTGGGCGCATGGCAGAGCTCGGAAGGGAAGCAGCGCCATTTGACGTTTTTGGCTGGAATTGAGATCGGACACCATGTCGCGTTTGGAAAGCCCCTGATGTACCAAAACAGCAGAAACCCCCCACAAATGACACCATTTTGGAAACTAGACCCCCCAAGGAACTTATCTAGATGTGTGGTGAGCACTTTGAACCTCCCAGGGCTTCACAGAAGTTTATAACGCCCAGTCATGAAAATAAAAAAATCATTTTTTCTACAAACATGATCTTTTAAAAAGTCCCCAATTTTTTTATTTTGCCAAGGGTAACAGGAGAAACTGGACCCCAAAAGTTGTTGTCCAATTTGTCCTGAGTACGCTGATATCCCATATGTGGGAGAAAACTACTGTATGGGCACACGTCGGGGCTCGGAAGGGAAGTAGTGACGTTTTGGAATGCAGACTTTGATGGAATGGTCTGCGGGTGTCATGTTGCCTTTGGAGAGCCCCTGATGTACCTAAACAGTGGAAACCCCCCACAAGTGACCCCATTTTGGAAACTAAACTAAATCCCCCAAGGAACTTATCTAGAAGAGTGGTGAGCAGTTTGAATCCCCAAGTGCTTCACAGAAGTTTATAACGCCTGGGCGTGAAAATAAAAAAATCATATTTTTTTCGACAAAAATGATATTTTTACCCCCAATTTTTTATTTCCTAAGGGTAACAGGAGAAATTGGACCCCAAAAGTTGTTTTATAATTTGTCCTGAGTAGGCTGATACCCCATATGTGGCGGTAAAACACTGTTGGGCGCATGGCAGAGCTTGGAAGGGAAGGAGCACCGTTTGACTTTTTCAAGTCAGAATTGGCTGGAATTGAGATCCGACGCCATGTCACGTTTGGAGAGCACCTGATGTGCCCAAACAGTGGAAACCCCCCAATTCTAACTCCAACCCTAACCCCAACACATCCCTGGCCCTAAAGGCCCCGTCACACTAAGCAATCTCGGTAGCGAGATCGCTGCTGAGTCACAACTTTTGTGACGTAACAGCGATCTCACCAGCGAGATCGCTGTGTGTGACAGCGATCAGTGAGCGGCCCCCCTGCCGGTATCGCTGATCGCTGGAAGAAACCTCTGGACATTTCTTTGGTCGCTGGTCTCCCGCTGGCCAGCACGCATCGCTGTGTGTGACAGGCGGGAGACCAGCGATCAGGTGTAAAAAATAATAACAAAATTAAAAATATAGTTATTATCACCTTCCGACGTCCCGTTCAGCCATCCTGCCTCTCTCCACGCTCCGGTCCCAGTGATCCTTTGCACGAATGACCGCGAGACTTTGTTATCCCTCGAGACGTGACATCTCGCGGTCATTCTTGCAAACGATCACTGGGACTGGAGCGTGGAGAGAGGCAGGATGGCTGAACGGGACGTCGGAAGGTGAGAATAACTATATTTTTTATTTTGATTCTATTTTTTACAGGGATGGCCAGCGATGCCGGGCGCTCAGCATCGCTGTGCTGATCGCTGGTGAAGCTGTCTGTGTGACAGCTCACCAGCGATCACATAGCGACTTACCAGCGATCCTGACACCTTGATATCGGTGTCGGGATCGCTGGTAAGTCGCTTAGTGTGACGGGGCCCTAACCCTAACCCTAACCCTAGCCCTAACCCTAATCTCAGCCCTAACCCTAGCCCTAACCCTAACCTAATGGGAAAATGGAAATAAACACATTTTTTTAATTTCATTATTTTTCCCTAACTAAAGGGGTGATATCGGGGGGTTGATTTACTATTTGTGGCGGTTTTTGTGTTTGGCGGCTGTCACACGCTAAAAGACGCTTTTTATGGTAAAAATAGTTTTTGCATCACCACATGTTGAGAGCTATAATGTTTCCATATTTTGATCCACCAAGTCATGTGAGGTCTTATTTTTTGCGGGACGAGTTGACATTTTTATTGGTACCATTTTCGGGCACGTGACTTTTTTGATCGCTTTTTATTCCAATTTTTGTGACGCAGAATGAACAAAAACCAGCATTTCATGAATTTCTTTTGGGGGGTGCGTTTACACCGTTCCGCGTGCGGTAAAATTGATAAAGCGGCTTTATTCTTCGGGTCAGTACGGTTACAGCGATACCTCATTTAGGTCTTTTTTTATGTTTTGGTGGTTTTATGCAATGAAAACAATTTTATATAAAAAAAATAATTATTTTTGCATCGCTTTATTCTGTGATCTATAACTTTTTTATTTTTTCACTGATGATGCTGTATGGCGGCTCGTTTTTTGCAGGATATGATGACGTTTTCAGCGGTACCATGGTTATTTATATCTGTCATTTTGTTCGCGCGTTATTGCACTTTTTGTTCGGCAGTCTGATAATAAAGCATTGTTTTTTGCTTTGTTTTTTATTTTTATTTTTTAGGGGGTTAACATCCTTACGGATGTGGCGATACCAAATGTGTGTACTGTGGTGTAATGACAGCTGTGTGGATGTCCCAGGAGAGAGGGTGAATGGCAGAGTCATGAATAACCATTATGTATCTCAAGGTGGGTGGCCTTGAGATGGAGACTGATGTGTGTATTGATCATCAGTGATACTGCTGACGTGTTGTGTCAATGTGTCAGGGAGAAGTCTCCAGGTACCTGCAAACCCACCCAGGGGGTGTGTTTAAGGGCGCTATTGCAAAGAGTGTGTGAATGGGTCAGGGACCTGTGATGAGGTCATGGCCGTGTGACCCGGTGGGTGTGGCTACAGACCATATATGGTGGCCAGGGTAGGTCACATGTGGTGAATGCTGGGACCCGGTTGGACCAGTGTGGAAGGTCCCGCTGAGATGGAGCTTCCTTGCTAACAGCCTGTGAAGTGGCTGTGAGTAATGGCGACGTGTGCGTGTTAGTTCCCTGGAGGGAATGAACGTGTGCAGCATGGTGAAGCAGCATGAGGAAACCCTGACAGGGTGAGATAACTTGGGGCTAGGAAGCCTGCGCATTGAACAGTGCATAACTTATAGTAGACCATGTGATCCTATATAGGAAAAGGGAATGGTCAACTGATCAGGGGCCAAAAGCTGCTATAACCCCACTGACCACTGGGGGCAAAAGGTAAACTAAAGAAAGTATCAGATGTAATGACACTTGTGGCCACCGGGGGCAAAAACCCATATCAAGCCCCCAGAAGCCTGAAAATAAAGGTTTTCATGAGGGAACCCAGACTCTGACACGGATCCAAGAATTGGACCGTGACACTGCCCTTCCCTAGTTCGGGTAGGCCCGGGTCCCTCTCTGTGGTATAGAGGGTCCATGGTGTGGAGGCGCCTCCTGGGCCGCGTCTGCGGCCGCAGTCGTGACACATGGGTCCACATACGTCAGTACGTACCAAATCAAGTGATCTTTTGCTTTTCATCTCACTTTCTTTTGGAATAGATATTCTTGTGGCTTTAGATTTTACAGTATACAACATTCACATCTTACGGTAATTGAGCAATCTGATTTCTTTAGATCTTTTGTCAATTCTTTTCTTTGTAGTTCCCTTATACTGTCAGGGTGTCTGTGTCCTAGACGTCTATGCCACATGTGAATACAGTTCTTGTGATCATGTGTACATACCTTCATCTGTTCCTTTGGTGTGTCAAGATGATATAATTTTTCATCTGCCTTGACATTAGTTATCAACTTGTTTCCTGCTAGAATTGCACACTCATTGTCTTTGAATTTTACAGTGAGTCCATTGGCTGTTAAACACTTCACAGATAACAATCCGCCTTCCAATTTTGGAACATATGGGTCGCACTCCCAGAGCTGTGGGGTACTCGGTACCGGGCCGGTCTCTCAGATGGGAATGTCACAGCAGCGGTGACCCGGTCCGTGGCCCTGGGCGCCCAAGTAAAAGGGAGATTGAATGGTGGAATGTAGTTAATTGAATGAATAGTTCGTGACGCCACCTGTGGTGTTCTACAATTAAGGTGTTAAGCCAATGCTGCATGCAGATCCTCTGGGACTGGTGGTGTGGTGCAGCAAAGATGTTGAAGCTCCCCACAGGTGGAGCCGTAGTCCCAGGGCAGTGTAGATGTAGAGGCAAAGGGAAGGCGTAGGTGAGGCAATGTCGGGCACCAAGATGTAGCAGTGCCGAGTGTGTTGGCGCAGGAATAAGTGGAGGACACCAGAGCATGTAGTTCCAAAGCTTTACTCACAGTCTGTTGTGCAAACAGGTGCCTGCCTCCGTGCTGTGTCCTCCGGGTCAGGGGCTCAGCCAACCTCCAGGCAAGATGGAATGCTCCCTTCCAACACTCCGCCAACAGGTGCCTTTCTGAACGTCTCCTCTATAGCTCCTTAGAGTGAAGTACTCCCAGTACTTAGTTACACTGGAGTTCCTCCTTTAAGATGTTCCCAAGAACTATACTTGTACGGCAGACAGCTGTAGCCTGCTTCAGGGACTCCTTACTCCTAAGTCCCGGCTCACTATCAAAGTTGCTGTTGTGCCCCCAAGTCTTAGATGGGAGTAGTGCATTTACAGCCCACTACTCCACCGGTGTCTGCTGTAGGACCCTTAATATCCTTACAACCTCGGGGACCGGGCCCCGGCCTTGCGCTTAGAACTTCTAGGCAGGGTTCTTCTCTAACCCACGTCCTCTGTTCCCTTTTACTCCTACGTTCCGTACTAGTCTTTCTTTCTTATGGAAGATCAGGTTTCTCTTCAATGTCTGTCTCTTTCTTTCCCTTCTCGTGCCAGCAGACCCAGGTCACTGTGATCTGCTGCAGCACTTCCTTCCTCCAGCCCTCTCTCAGGGATCTCCTCTCTCCTTACTCTCTCTGACTGACTCTCTGACTGACTGAACTCACTGAACCTTCCCACTCTTTTATGCATTCTAACTCCACCTGCCTCCCAGCACGTTTCGTGTTCCAAGCAGGGAGCCACCAAAGGTGCTCTGCTACACTCCAAGCAGGGAGCCGCAATGTGGCTTTGCTACACTACTTTGTGATGATGGGTGCAGGTGTTGGAGCGTGGTCAGGAGCCTCCAACTTACCTGGATGGTGGGGCACCACACCTCAGGAGGAGGTGCAGTATCTCTGTGGCAACTGAACCCTCAGGGGTGCCACACTCCCCCACCGTTAAACACAGCACATCCGCGGGCTGCAAGTTAAGCAAAGCTGACAATACAGGAACATACAAAATTATTATATTGCATAATAAACATTTCTTATACTAAACTTACCAATGTGGGAGGCACGGTTTCTTGAACGTTGCAAACAGTTTTAACTATCTAAATTCAAAATTATGCTACCTAATTTAAAGTGCTATGGAAGCAAACTCAATATCCAACATCAATTCACATTTTCTAGCAACACATCTCTTATCTGTTACTTTGCACATTTTCTACTTTCTTCTTTACGTTCATCACCTGTAACTTCAATTCTTTATTCACATTCAAGGCATTTGTATTTCAAAATTTTTAGTATACCATTCACTATATATTTCTTTCTCATTATAACTCTATAACATCTGTTATTAGTACTTTTCAATATACACTATCACGTCTTAATTCCTATTCAAAATAACTTTAAGCATTATTAACAAGTGCAATTGTAGACACTGGTCCGGCCAACATGTCTGGAAATGTCCTTTTGTCGAGGTACTGTAGTTCTTCCTTCAGGAAGAGAGTCCTATGTAAAACCAAGAGAGAGCACCTAAAGAGGTGCAAACTATGTACAAATTGCAGTTCTGGATCATTCAGTGTTCATGATCTCCACAGTTCAAGTGTGAAGGCTGCCAATGAAACTAGGAAACAACTGGAAAAACAAAGCTAAACCATGGTGATCAAAATAGGAAACAGGTACAAAAATAGAAAACAAAAGGCACAACGGTGCAAATACCCTCCTGGGCAATGAGAGTTATTGTACTGTGGGTTACTAGTAATGGTACCCTCCTGGGTTTCTGGAAACTGGTTGCTGGGGCTGTTTCCAGGGGAAAAAAATGCGTTGGCAGTCCGCAGGTACTCTTCTTCCATAGGGGCAAGATTGGTGGCTTTCCATACTCTTGGCTGCAGGACTGGTGTTGATCTAGCTTGGCTTGTGGGGACAGGTACAAACACGTTTTTTTTAATGACTGTGGTTGGAGGGGCAGTAAGCGGTTTCTGCCTGTAGGTCTCTATGAGATCCTCCGGGATCCGTCTGATATTCATGGCGTACCAGCCTCTCAGTCCTTCATGTCTAGTAAAGGTTTCATGCTCCCCTGGGTGCAGGTTTCTAGCAGGGTGTCCTTTCCTCAAGTGGGGCTGCACGTCCCGCCGGTTAAAGAAGAGATCGGAGATGTCCCCAACCTGCTGAGTCCTGGGGACCGTAGTGACCGACACGGACCTGCTCTTTCCGGTCCAAATCAGGGCCCAGCACAGCCAACTTGCGCTGCTCCCTCGCCCGCTGCTCGGCTGCCAGTTGCCGGATAGTCGCCTGGCAGCCAGCCCAAGTTTCATCTTCCTCCCGTTCCTCCCGGGACCGATCCTGCTCGCCGTGGACCGTGGCACCACTGTCAGGGGTTCCGGTGTTAATTAATTGAATGAATAGTTTGTGATGCCACCTGTGGTGTTCGGCAATTGAGGTGTTAAGCCGACGCTGCATGCAGATCCTCTGGGACTGGTGGTGTAGTGCAGCAAAGCTGTTAAAGCTCCCCACAGGTGGAGCCGTAGTCCCAGGGCAGTGTAGATGTAGAGGCAAAGGGAAGGCGTAGGTGAGGTAATGTCGGGCACCAAGATGTAGCAGTGCCGGGTGTGTTGGTGCATGAATAAGTGGAGGACACCAGAGCATGTAGTTCCAAAGCTTTACTCACAGTCTGTTGTGCAAACAGGTGCCTGCCTCCGTGCTGTGTCCTCCGGGTCGGGCTCAGTCAACCTCCAGGCAGGATGAAATGCACCCTTCAAACACTCCGCCAACATGTGCCTTTCTGAACGTCTACTCTATAGGGCCTTTGAGTGAAGTACACCCAGTACTGAGTTACACTGGAGTTCCTCCTTTAAGATGTTCCCAAGAACTATACTTGTACGGCAGACAGCTGTAGCCTGCTTCGGGGACTCCTTACTCCTAAGTCCCGGCTCACTATCAAAGTTGCTGTTGTGCCCCCAAGTCTTAGATGGGAGTAGTGCATTTACAGCCCACTACTTCACCGGTGTCTGCTGTAGGACCCTTAGTATCCATACAACCTCGGGGACTGGGCCCCGGCCTTTCACTTAGAACTTCTAGGCAGGGTTCTTCTCTAACCCACGTCCTTTGTTCCCTTTTACTCCTACGTTCCGTACTAGTCTTTCTTTCTTATGGAAGATCAGGTTTCTCTTCAATGTCTGTCTCTTTCTTTCCTTTCCCGTGCCAGCAGACCCAGGTCACTGCGATCTGCTGCAGCACTTCCTTCCTCCATCCCTCTCTCAGGGATCTCCTCTCTCCTTACTCTCTCTGACTGACTCTCTGACTGACTGAACTCACTGAACCTTCCCACTCTTTTATGTATTCTATCTCCACCCGCCTCCCAGCACGTTTCGTGTTCCAAGCAGGGAGTCACCAAAGGTGCTCTGCTACACTCCAAGCAGGGAGCCGCAATGTGGCTTTGCTACACTACTTTGTGATGATGGGTGCAGGTGTTGGAGCGTGGTCAGGAGCCTCCAACTTACCTGGATGGTGGGGCACCACACCTCAGGAGGAGGTGCAGTACCTCTGTGGCAACTGAACCCTCAGGGGCGCCACACATACAACACATCCTGTACAAGTTGTTCAAACGTCACGGCAGCCAGGACCAGGGGTCGGCTCGAGAAGATGAGCAGCAGAGTAGCAGAGGAGAACCTAGCGGGACGTCCGGAGGAACCAGGGTCCAGGGAATGGAGAGAGTGTAGCTGGCGGACGAAGGAGGACAGCGGGAACAAGGTGGAGGCATGGGTACAGCGGACGGTAAAATGGAAAACCCACAGACGGGTTAGCAGTTAAACAGGCGAGAGGGACACGGGAGCCGGGAGAGCGAGCTGGAGCAAGGGGCTAACAGCAGCGAGCAGGGCCTGGACACAGCGAGGAGTAACTCGATAGCCAGGCGCCTCCCCTAAGTGAGGGCGGCCTGAAATACCTGTTGATAGCCCCTGATTGGCCAGGCGGTGGGTCCGGGTCAGGTCAGGCTGGAGGACGTCCATACTGCACGGACGCGCGGTCTGGCACCCTGGCGCGTGCACAGAGGCACTGTGCACGCGGCCGCGGGTAGAGGAGGAGCGCGTCGGGAAGCCGCCCGCTGGAAAGGAGGAAGACCGGAGGCGCGCGCTGGAGCCGAGAGGCAGGAGGAACCCAGGCCGGCAGCAGAAGCGGCGGCAGGGCCAGTGGTGCGTATGGAGGCAGCAGGGGCAGCGGGACCAGTCGTGGCGGTGCTGACAGTACCCCCTCTCTTACACCCCCCTCTACTGTGTCTGGATAGAAACCTCCTAAGAATGCGTGGAGCATTGATGTTCTCTTGCGGCTCCCAGGATCTCTCCTCGGGACCGAAACCCTTCCAATCGATGAGAAAAAATGTTTTACCCCTTACCCTTTTCAAGGCCAAAATGTCTCTCACCTCAAAAACATCATCAGAGCTGACCGGTGGAGGGGAAGAGTTCGGAGCTGGGTGGAAACGATTCAGGACAACTGGCTTAAGGAGAGAGACGTGGAAGGTGTTGGGAACTCGGAGTGAGGCAGGCAACTCCAACCAGTAGGACACGTTGTTGATGCATTTGAGAATCTTGAAAGGCCCAATGTAGCGAGGTCCTAACTTGTAGGAAGGAAGCTTTAGCCTAATATACTTCTCCGAAAGCCAAACTTGTTGTCCCGGGAGATAAGTCGGAGAGTCCAAGCGTCTCTTGTCAGCGTGTCTCTTCATGTGCTCCCCGGACTTCTTGAGAGCTTCTTTAGTCTCGGACCAGACTTTGGAGAACTCTATGGCCAGGGAATCTGCTGCAGGCACACCGGAGGTAGTGGATATCGGTAGCGGAATACCTGGATGCATCCCAAACACCACAAAAAATGGAGACTTGGCTGAGGACTCGCTGGAATGATTATTGCAGGAGAATTCTGCCCAGGGGAGGAGATGGACCCAGTTATCTTGGTGATCATTAGAGAACAGGCGTAAGTATGATGATAGCACCTGATTGACGCGTTCCACTTGCCCGTTGGACTGAGGGTGGTATGCGGAAGAAAAGTCCAATCTGACGTCCAGCAGTTTACATAAGGCTCTCCAAAACCGAGAGGTGAATTGCACACCACGATCAGAGACAATATGCTGTGGGAAGCCGTGAAGGCGGAAGACATGCAGGATAAAGATCTTCGCCAACTCTGGAGCAGAGGGCAGTGCTGGAAGAGAAATAAAATGGGCCATCTTAGAGAAGCGATCGACTGCTACCAGGATAGTCGTACATCCGGACGAGTTAGGCAAATCGGTGACGAAATCCAAAGCTACATGTTGCCATGGAACCGAGGGGATTGGCAGAGGAAGGAGAAGACCGGAGGGTGGCCGTCTAGGAACCTTGACCTTAGCACAAGAGGGACAAGACGCCGTGAAGTCAATCACATCCTAGCGAAGTGAAGGCAACCAGTTCTTGCCCCTTTTCTCTTCACACTGTACACTGCGGATTTTAGGTGCAACTCATCTAGCTGCTACTTGCAGAAGTATTCTGATGACTCTGCAATAGTAGGCCTCATCACAGGAGGTGATGAAAGAGAGTACAGAGACACTAACCAAGCTTTTGTGGAGTGGTGTCAGAGGAACCACCTTAGGATTAATTCCGGGAAGACCAAGGAATTGGTGGTGGACTTTCGCAAGGGCAAAAATCCACCAGTAGTGGTGAACATTCAGGGAAATGACATTGAGATAGTCGACACCTATAAGTACCTTGGTGTGATCCTCAATAATGAGCTTGACTGGGCCCATCACTTGGATGCAGTGTACAGGAAGAGCCAAAGCAGGCTTTATCTGCTCAGAAGGCTGAGAGCCTTCGGAGTTAGAGGGGCACTCCTTGCATCCTTCTTCAACTCTGTTGTGGCATCAGTCATCTTCTTTGGTGTGGCGTGCTGGGGTAGTGGCATATCAACCAGGGATAGGAATAGGCTGGACAAACTGATTAGAAGGGCCAGCTCTGTCCTGGGGTGCCCCCTTGATCCAGTGTCAGAGACACCGCACTACACTTGCTCATAGAGCCAGTGCGCGTGTCCTGAGTACAGAAGCAGTGCTAAGAGTTACCTGGGGAGCAGGGCAGCAGAGGTGCCAATGCGTGCTACAAGCTAATAGTGTCAGGGTCCAGTCAGCGCTGGAAAGTAAGGAGGCACGGGACCTGCGGACACTGACAATGAACAAGCTGGCACGGGACCTATGGTCATGTGACTGCAAGGGGGCGTGGCTTAGTGTCCTGCTTTCAGATATGACAGTACAACTCAGAGTCAGGCAAAACGGAGGTCACAACAGTACGGGCAAGCGGAGTACAGGAGGGACAAACAGACGGGAGGTCAGACAAAGCCAAAGGTCATACACAGGATCACAGTACAGTACCAGGGATGAGACAGAGCGGATAATCAGGGCCAAGCAGAGATCAAAACCAAACAGACATAGGAGGTACCAGGCAGAATCCAAAGCGATATCCAGGGAACAGACCGAGTCATACACAGAGAATCAAGCAACCAGAACACAGCACTAACACACTCAGGGGTCACCACACAATGCCAAGGGCAAGAGTATAACTGACAGGGATGGGAGCGTCCTGAAGCTGTAAGAAGCCTCCCCAGAACCAGGGAGAGGCCACAATCATAGCCCCAGGTGTGCAGGTAAGCCTGCATCAGGATCACAACCTTTAACCCCAGAAATGCCAGTCATCAGCACTGGTTCCAAACATTAATCCCACGTGTGCGAGTCAAACCCGCACTGAGATCATGACAGTACCCCCCTCTCAACGGGGGGCCTCTGGACCCCCAGGCTTGCCCGGGTACTTAGCATGGAAAGCCCGTACCAGGCGATCAGCATGCATCAACCGGGCCGGTACCCAGGACCTGTCCTCCGGTCCATACCCCTTCCAATGAACCAGGTACTGTACCGACCGCCGTACCAACCTGGAATCTACGATATGACCAACCTCGTACTCCACCTGCCCCTCGACCAAAACAGGAGAAGCAGCAGACTCTGAGTCTCCCGGACTGCTTCAAAAGGTTTCAGTAGAGATTTGTGGAAGACGTTAGGGATCTTGAAAGAGGGTGGAAGGCACAGCCTATACGCCACTGGATTGATTTTTTCCACAATCTTGTACGGGCCAATGAATTTGGGTCCTAACTTGGCTGACGGAATCTTTAACTTAATGTTTCGCGTGGAGAGCCAAACTTTCTCTCCAACCTGAAACGTGGGACCAGGTGTTCGTTTCCTGTCCGCGAAAAACTTATACCTGCCTTGAGACCTGGATATAGGCCGCTGGACTTCTGCCCATGTATCTTTTAACCGCTGAACAAAGTCCTCAGCCCCGGGGCACCCCGAATCCAGACGAGAAAACTCAACAAAATGAGGACTGAACCCATAGTTAATCAAGAAAGGGGACCTACCAGTGGATTGACTCACCCGACTATTGAAGGCACATTCAGCCAACGGCAGTGCATCGCACCAGTCACTCTGTCTAGCAGAGGTTAGGCACCTGAGGATCTGTTCCAGGGACTGGTTAGCGCGCTCCGTCTGCCCATTGCTCTCAGGATGGTATGCAGACGAAAAGGACAGAGACAAACCTAATTTTTTGCAGAAAGCACGCCAAAACTTAGCCACAAACTGCACACCACGATCAGACACCACATTCAGGGGTACCCCATGCAACCGGATAACATGCTGCACAAACAACCTGGACAAAGTCTCAGCTGACGGTAGTGCGGACAGGGGTACGAAATGAGCCTGCTTAGAAAACCTGTCCACCACTACCCATACCACTGTATTACCCTTAGATGGAGGGAGATTGGTAACAAAATCCATGGACAAGTGAGTCCATGGCCTCTCGGGCACTGCCAAGGGTATCAGCTCCCCTGCCGGCCGGCTATGAGAGCTTTTAGAACGAGCGCAGACCCTACAACCAGCAATGAATTTTTTTATGTCCGAACCAAGGGTAGGCCACCAAAAGATCCTAGCCACCGCCAGACGTGTGGCTGAAATACCAGGGTGAGCACTCAGCTTGGATTCATGGAACTCCTGCAAGAGTTTCAGGCGAATTTGTTCTGGGACAAACAACTTCCCCTCTGGCTTGGCCGCCGAGGCCTGCGACTGGGCCCCCTGAATCTCCCGTTCCAATTCAGATGAGACCTCTGCTATCACAACCCCAGGGTGAAGAAAGGAGGACGGTGGCTCAGGGGGCGACACCGGCTGAAAACTGCGTGATAAGGCGTCAGCCTTGACACTCTTAGACCCTGGACGAAATGTAATCGTAAACTGAAAACGGGAAAAAAAAAGTGACCAACGGGCTTGTCTGGGCGTTAGTCTTTTAGCAGATTCAATGTATGACAAATTTTTGTGATCCGTGATCACCGTAACCGGGTGACTGGCCCCCTCCAAAAAGTGCCTCCATTCTTCAAACGCCAGTTTGACCTCAAGAAGCTCTCTATTGCCTACATCGTAATTTCTTTCCGCAGCAGAGAACTTCTTGGAAAAGAAAGCACATGGCCTGAGGTTGGTTAGAGTGGCAGGCCCTTGGGACAACACCGCCCCCACCCCCACCTCAGAGGCGTCCACTTCCACGACGAATGGTTTGGATGGATCTGGCTGCACTAACACAGGAGCAGACATAAAACATTTTTTCAGCGTCGCAAAGGCCTCTTTTGCGAGCGAGGACCAATTTCTCACATCCGCACCTTTGCATGTTAGATCCGTGAGAGGTTTGACCACTTGCGAAAACCGCCGGATAAATTTGCGGTAATAATTGGCGAACCCCAAGAAGCGCTGAAGACCCTTAAGATCTCGGGGTTGCACCCAATCCGCAATGGCCTGCACCTTCTTGGGGTCCATGCGAAAACCCTCACCGGATACAATTAACCCCAAAAAGGACAAATCTTGTACACAGAATACACATTTTTCCAATTTGGCATACAAATGATTTTCTCTCAGCCTTTGGAGCACAGTTCGTACATGTTCCAAATGAGAATACTTGTCGGGGGAATATATCAAAATATCATCTAAGTAGATAACAACAAAACCACCAATGAGATCCGAGAATACCACGTTGATGAAATTCTGAAATATGGCAGGGGCGTTGGTAAGACCAAACGGCATGACTAAATTTTCAAATAGTCCCTCGGTCGTGAGGAATGCGGTTTTCCATTCATCCCCCTCACGGACCCTTATCAAATTATATGCCCCCCAAAGGTCCAGTTTAGAAAACCACTTTGCCCCTGATAGTTGGTTACATAAATCCGGAATCAACGGAAGGGGGTACGTATTCCGTACAGTAATTTGATTAAGCTCCCGGAAGTCGAGACAGGGACGTAACCCGCCATCTTTTTTCTTTACAAAAAAGAAACCTGCCGCCACAGGTGAGACTGAAGGACGTATGTGTCCTTTGCGCAGACTTTCAGTAATGTACTCCTTCATAGCCAAGCGCTCAGGACCGGACAAATTAAACAGATGGGCTTTGGGTAATTTAGCCCCCGGGACCAGCTCAATAGCGCTGTCAAAGGGTCTATGTGGCGGTAACGTCTCGGCCTCGCTTTCGGAGAATACATCTTCGAAGTCCTTCAGGCATTCCGGAATACCTTCCAGCTCGACAGATGATACAGACACAGATTTAACAGGTTCAACCAGCAGTGCGGATTTATCATACAACTCAAAATCATTAAACCCCCATTGAACAATCTCCCCCGTTTTCCAGTTAATAACTGGGTTATGGTGTTGTAACCAGGGCATGCCCAACATCAACCCTGCAGGTAGATTGTCCAGCACAAAACAACTTATGTTTTCCACATGAGTAGCGCCCACTCTGAGCGAAAACACATCAGACATAAAGTGAATTCCCTCCTTAGTGAGGGGAGATGAGTCAATGGCCATCACCTTGATCGGAACCTTGAGCCTAACTGTCCCTATCTTGCAGTGTGTGACCAATTGGGAGTCAATAAGATTAATAGATGATCCGCAGTCCACGAAGGCTGTAGAGGAAAAAGAACTACCATCCACAAACAGTTCCACAGGCAGTACTACTTTAGAAAACGAGGAAAATGGTACCTGAGGGTCTGAGCAGCCTCCCCGTTGACTACCCAGACCTAGTCGTTTCCCGCCGACCGGGTTTGAAGACGGGAAATTCGGGCACTCCCTTTTCCAATGTCCCGTTTTACCGCAGTAAAAGCATAACTGCATGTCCTTCTGGCGTTTCCTCTCCGTATCCTTCAGGGAGAGGGCGCCTACATCCATGGGCTCAGAGGCAGTCTCTTTTCCACTGGGGAATAATGGAGTATCCACCTGCATCACCCCTCTGGCCCGCAGCCTGTGGTCCATCTGGACGGCCTGGGTCATGGCGTCCTCGAGAGAGTTAGGTGGGGGATGTAACGCCAAGGCATCCTGCAGCCGCTCGGACAAGCCTCTGCGAAAGAGTCCTCGGAGTGCGGCGTCGCTCCAAGAGACCTCTGCCGCCCAGCGGCGGAACTCAGAACAAAACCACTCAGCTGAGTGTTTCCCCTGACAGACACTCATCAACATGTCCTCTGCCAATCGCACTCGGTCAGGTTCATCATAAATGTGCCCGAGGGCCTCAAAGAATGCGTTCACTGACATACGTTCAGGAGCAGAGGAAGACAGAGAGAAAGCCCATGCTTGCGGAGCCCCCCGAAGTAGGGAAATAATGACCCCCACCCTCTGGAACTCATCCCCAGAGGAGTGGGGCCTTAGAGAAAAAAAAAGCTTGCATCCTTCTCTGAAAGACCTGAACTACTTTTTATCCCCTGAGAAAAGGTCTGGTAATTTGACCGGAGATTCGGGGGACGCTAATGACACATCCCTACCCCCAGAACCAGAAGCCCCTGCATTGACAGCCCCCTGCACAGTAACCACCAACTGTTGCTGGGTCTGGGCCATCGTGCGTTGTTCCACATTGAGCTTATGGAACATTTGGGTCAGGTGCTTGACCTGATCAGCCAAGGCTTGTATGGGATCCATGAGGATAACACACTTTTTTTTTTTTTTTCTTCAGAAAAAAAAAAAAAAAAAACAAAACTGAAATGGTCAGTTATAATGTCAGAGACACCGCACTACACTTGCTCATAGAGCCAGTGCGCATGTCCTGAGTACAGAAGCAGTGCTAAAAGTTACCTGGGGAGCAGGGCAGCAGAGGTGACAATGCGTGCTACAAGCTAATAGTGTCAGGGTCCAGACGGGAGGTCAGACAAAGCCAAAGGTCATACACAGGATCACAGTACAGTACCAGGGATGAGACAGAGCAGATAATCAGGGCCAAGCAGAGATCAAAACCAAACAGACATAGGAGGTACCAGGCAGAATCCAAAGCGATATCCAGGGAACAGACCGAGTCACACACAGAGAATCAAGCAACCAGAACACAGCACTAACACACTCAGGGGTCACCACACAATGCCAAGGGCAAGAGTATAACTGACAGGGATGGGAGCGTCCTGAAGCTATAAGAAGCCTCCCCAGAACCAGGGAGAGGCCACAATCATAGCCCCAGGTGTGCAGGTAAGCCTGCATCAGGATCACAACCTTTAACCCCAGAAATGCCAGTCATCAGCACTGGTTCCAAACATTAACCCCACGTGTGCGAGTCAAACCCGCACTGACATCATGACATCCAGTTCAGGAAGTAGGCAACAGGAGGATACTGGCCAAGGTGAGCTACATGGTGCAGAATGATTCCCATCCCATGCATGAGACCGTGACAAAGATGTGCAGTACTGTCAGTGACCGGCTACTTCATCCTAAATGTGAGAGGGAGCGCTATCGAAAGTCCTTCCTTCCTGCTGCAGTTAGGCTGTATAACCAGCACTGTCCAAAACGGAGAACGACCCAAACAGTGAACTGATAGATCCAAAGTTGTGACAGTCCGGTTACATTTTTTTTTTTTTCCCCGTATATGTACCTACCTACTGTCAATGTAATGCCTTTATGCATCTGTATCTGTACTTGTTCCTGCCTTGCTACTGTAATGCTCTGAATTTCCCCATGGTGGGACGATTAAAGGATTATCTTATCTTATCTTATCTTAATAAAAACGAGCAATGAGATCCAGTGTCTTCTTGACGCCGACATGCCCAGAAAGTTTAGAGGAATGTCCCCAATGCAGCACCTCTTTTCTGTCTGCCTCAGAAACATAGGTCTTGCCTAGAGGAGGAGTTATCAGTCTGAGAGGGGCCACCATGATGATCTTGGCCGGATCGATGATGTGAGTCGGTTCCTCCACCAAATCAGGAGACTGCAGAGAGTGGGACAATGCATCAGCCTTGACGTTTTTTGGTCCGGGACGAAAACGCAGCTCAAAATCGAACCGGCCAAAAAAGAGAGACCATCTGGCTTGCCGGGGGTTCAGCCTGTGGGCTGACTGGAGCTACGCAAGATTTTTGTGATCGGTAAAGATGGTAAACGGGTGGACCGATCCCTCAAGAAGATAGCGCCACTCCTCCAGAGCCAATTTTATGGCTAACAACTCGCGGTCCCCGATGGAGTAATTGCACTCAGCAGGAGAGAAGGCCTTAGAGAAGAACCCACAGGTAACCAGTCGTCCGGAAGGGGATCTCTGAGAGAGAACTGCACCTGCTCCCGTGGATGAGGCATCTACCTCCAAAATGAATGGCTTGTTAGCCTCGGGTCCGTGGAGCACAGATGTTGTCGCAAACGCTTGTTTCAAACTGGAAAAGGCCTCTTCAGCCTCTGGAGGCCAGAGCGAGGAGTTGGTGCCCTTGCGAGTAAGACTGGAAATGGGTTTGATGAGAGATGAAAAATGTGGCACAAATTGACGATAGTAATTGGTGAAGCTGAGGAACCGTTGGATCGCCTTGACCCCCGCCGGACGTGGCCATTGAAGAATTGCCGACAATTTTTCAGGATCCATTTCCAGCCCAGAATCCGAAACGATGTAGCCCAAGAAGGGCAACGAAGACTGCTCGAAGAGACGCTTCTCAAGCTTTGTGTAGAGATGATTCTCCCATAGGCGCTGCAGTACCAGACGAACACTCCTCCTGTGGGACGCCAGATCTGGGGAAAAAATAAGGATGTCGTCTAGATACACGACCACGCAGGAGTACAGCAGGTCTCGGAAGATGTCAATAACGAACTCCTGGAACACCGCGGGAGCATTACAGAGGCCGAAAGGCATAACAAGATATTCATAATGCCCGTCCCGGGTGTTAATGGCCATTTTCCATTCGTCGCCGGAGCGGATGCGGACGAGATTATAGGCTCCGCGTAGGTCCAACTTTGAGAAGACGCGGGCTCCACGTAAGCGGTCGAAGAATTCAGGAATGAGAGGCAAGGGATATTTATTCTTTATTGTAATGTTGTTTAATCCCCGGAAATCAATGCAAGGACAGAGCGAACCGTCCTTCTTTTTCACAAAGAAGAACCCTGAGTGAGGCAGAAAAGGGACTCAGTTGTGGAAGCCAAGCGGCCGGGCTCATCAAAAACTTTGCGAAACGTGTCCGTGAAGGTCTGGACACTAAAGACTATGGGATCGTCCCGCTCCCACAAGGGATTCACCCACGAGAGAGCCTCTCCTTCTAAATGGGACACAATGAAGGCTACTTTTGCCTGGTCAGTGGGATACTGCTGAGGTAGGAGTTCAAAGTGCAACCTGCACTGATTCAAAAAACCCCTGCACAACTCTGGGTCGCCGCCATACCGTGGCGGTTTTCCAAGCCTAGGGGACGGGGCAGGATCTGGGCTGTGAGACGGGTCTCATGCGGCTGCTGACTGGAGGGAGAGCAGCCGATCGTTGACCGAAGCCATGTAGGAGAGAATATGGGCCTGGGTATCTCGTTTATGACCCAGCTCCTGCTGAAGACTGGCCAATTGGGAGGCGTTGCCGGGATCTGCGACCTGCAAGGCCGACAGGCGGGAGTCCATAGTCTTCATAAAAGACATACGGGTTTGGTTCTCCCATAGGAACACTAGCTCTTTTTGGGTGGCGGCCCCGGCGGGGTCCATGGCCTGACTATCCTGTTACGCTACTGGAGATGGGAGAAAGAGTGGACCCACTGGACCGTGACGTCGATCCCTCCCCGAGCGAGCGCACCAGGTGGACCGACACCTATACAGGGACCGTTTGGGAGCAGGCTCAAGGAGTTCAAACGTCACGGCAGCCAGGACCAGGGGTCGGCTCGAGAAGATGAGCAGCAGAGGAGCAGAGGAGAACCTAACGGGACGTTCGGAGGAACCAGGGTCCAGGGAATGGAGAGAGTGTAGCTGGCGGACGAAGGAGGACAGCGGGAACCAGGCGGAGGCAGGGGTACAGCGGACTGTAAAAAGGAAAACACACAGAAGGGTTAGCAGGGAAACAGGCGAGAGGGACACGGGAGCCGGGAGAGCGAGCTGGAGCAAGGGGCTAACAGCAGCGAGCAGGGCCTGGACACAGCGAGGAGTAACTCGATAGTCAGGCGCCTCCCCTAAGGGAGGGCAGCCTGAAATACCTGATGGTAGCCCCTGATTGGCCAGGCGGTGGTTCCGGGTCAGGTCAGACTGGAGGACATCCATACTGCACGGACGTGCGGTTTGGCACCCTGGCGCGTGCGCAGAGGCACAGTGCGCGCGGCCGAGGGTAGAGGAGGAGCGCGTCGGGAAGCCGCCCGCTGGAAAGGAGGAAGACCGGAGGCGCACGCTGGAGCCAAGAGGCAGGAGGAACCCAGGCTGGCTGCAGAAGCGGCGGCGGGGCCAGTGGTAAGTATGGAGGCGGCAGGGGCAGCGGGACTAGTCGCGGCGGTGCTGACACAAGTATCTTTGAATCTTGTCCGAACTTGTTTGAACAGTTTGGCATACCTAGTCCTATACCTTCTGCGGTTATTTTGCTCCCATCTGCAAGATAAATGGCTTCTTTCTTATCTAAATCAAGATCAGTGAAGAAATTCTTGTCACTTGTCATATGACTCGTTGCTCCTGAATCAATAAACCAACCAAGTGATGATTTCTTGTCTGTTACTTTAAATGTGCCATTCCAATTAGTCTCACATGAATAGCAAATTGTGTTTTTCACTTTCTGTGTATGTGCTTTATGTTGTAATTTTTGTTGTTCTGCTTTCCATATGGTACAGTCTTTCTTTAAATGACCTTTTTTCTTACACCTGAAACATTCTCTTGTCTCTTTATTATAGGGGTTTTTAAATTCTGTAGCTTTAAGAGCGTTTCCACTGTCCTTTTCAGTAGAAGAATCATTTGTCTGTTCTTTTCTTCTCTGATATTCATCTATTAGTCTGGTTTTCAGAAAATCTAATGTGATGTCTTTTTCTAGTCTTGTCTCTAGGGCATTTATCAAGGCTGTATACGAATCTGGTAAACTGCACAATAATATTGCTGCTACATGACTTTCTTTAATGTCTTCACCAATAGACCTTAGCTGTGATATTATTTCCACCATTGAGAATATGTGCTTCTGCATGTCATCATTTGCACTCAATCTCATACTGTAAAGCTTTCTTAACAGAAATAACTTTTGATTTAAACTAGATCTTTCATATAGCTTTTTCAATGCATCCCACATTCCTTTCACTGTTTCTTCATTCCTTATGTGTATTAATTGAGCATCATCCACTAATAAGCTAATGGTGGCTCTAGCTTCTCTATTCTTTCTATCCCATGTCTGATTATCTTCATCAGGTCTATCTGTAGTAATTACTTCCCATAAATCATCTTTAGATAGCAACATCTCTACTTTGAATTTCCATAACTGATAATTTTCACTGTTCAGCTTAGCTACTGTGAGTTTCAGCTCAGTGCTGCACATCATTTTTATATAATTTTACTTGTTTTATGAACATATTCTTCTTTCTTCTTGAGAGTTTCTGTATATCCTGTGTGTGGTGATTCTCTGTAATTATCTCCAGTGTGCGGCCATACAGTTCCTGGAACATAAATTCCTTTGTCCCTCTGTAGCTGGATTTTTTTTTCTTTTCAGCCTCCGTTCACTGGGTTTTATCTTATCTGCTTGGAGTTATCTTCTGGGTGTCTCTGTCCTGGGTGTCTGGGACTATCTCCTGTTCTGAGTGTCTGGGCCCATGACCTGTAGCAGAGTGTATCTTTTGAGAATCCACTGGTACACAGGAGAACTTAACTGAGCAAGTTATCTTGAGTAAACAGTATTTACTTCTTATGGGTAAACATGAGATAAGAATTCAGAAGCACACAGCCTGTGCTGCTGGCATAATACAGTCAAAAGCGAAAGTAAAACTAAAACTGTGACGAACAGCCCACCGCCGTTCGTCTACTTACGGGCGACACTAACGGGGGTCCCGCTGCCACCAATACGTGACCGACAGCGGACCCTGTGTCACCACTATGTCACAATCCCACCACTGACACCGGTGTATCAGCGGACAGAGGGACGTGACACAATGCCGGCACACGGCTATCACAGGCACAGTTGGGGCTTATCTTAGTTATCCCACCACCGGCACCATGTGACAAAAATATCCAGCAAGCTAATCTCGCTCTACAATTTGCCGCAGGGGGAGTTTAATTTGGATGCCCCACCACTGCTATCAATCTTCCAAGTACTGCGGGGATTTATGTATATCCCACTTTCTCAGTTCCACTTTGGAACTCGCAGCTCTCCGGCGCCCCCCTTACCCTCAGGTCAGTCAGGGAACTGCACCTAGGATAATTAGTCGCCGGACGGGCTGCCTGTTGTGAACCGGCAATTAGGCTTCTGCAGTAAGGGAATTATCAGCTGTGGCCGCAGCCCCTCATTCAGCTATATAAGACCCTTCTAGACTGCCAGCAAGCCGCAATAGCCGTGCACAACGTGCTGCCACCAGTCACGGTTACTTAATTCACAGTGTTAAATTAAGAGGGTCCGTGGCAAACCCCTTGAATTAGTAGCGATTATCTATCAAAGGCGTATAGTTCGAGTCTTAGAGCATAGAGACAGATCTAAATAATTATTTCATTTATTTTCCGAAAGAGGACAGTGATTACAGATAAAAGTTGCTATAAAATTGAGACATAAAATATGTACAGTACAGGTATAAAATAAAAGTGGAGAAAACAAAGAGATTACACTCACAGTTCCATATTGTTCCTTAGGCAGACCATGTGGCTTTAAGGTGGGTGGAGGCGGAGCTGCACTTCTCCGCTCATCTGAGTTCTTGTCAGCACGGACTCTGCAGCTGTTCTGAGCTGGTTTGCCCAGGAAATGCCTTATAGACTTTCCTATGTGACATCACAGAGAGGTGCATTCTGGGTTGAGCCCACCTCTCTTATCCAAGTTATGTTTTGGCTACAAAACTTAGATTAGCTATAACTTTATGGGAGAAGCTGGTATGGACTCATCAGTGGTATCATGTTTCCCAGCGTAATGAGCCCATCAAGAAAACATCAAACATCTATGCGATATGACCGTCCATTTGGGCGCAAATCCTATCTCATGTTCTGGACAGGGTAGAACTTCGAAACATACGCGGTCTCGAAGCTGGGACCGCTCAGGTTACAAAAATATGATTTTCATATCTCTAGGGTATTTGGTTCTTATGGTATAGGCTCTCATAGTTTTATTCGTTTCAAACAAAGAAGTTTTTCCCGCACTTTTTTTTTTCTCTTTCAGCTGAGAGAAGCCAAATGGTGTGAGGAAGATGGTCTAGCTAATTAACATTCCTGCTCTTCCAGAGGAAGTGGCAGGGTTGATAAAACCTGGGGGGGAAGGAATTCCTACTACTGACAGTTTACAATGTCCTAGGATGGAGGATTTGTTAGCACATTGCAACAGAAAACATATCTTGCAGACATTGTACATCACACCTCCCCCCTTAAGAGGGCGCTAAGGAGGCATTACCTCTCGGTAATCGGCCATGCGCACCTCAGCGGGTTCGCCCCGGCGGGACAACCCATCGGCATTGCCGTTTTCACTGCCCTTCCTGTGTTTTACAGTAAAATCGTACTGTTGAAGGGCAAGGCTCCAGCGGAGCAATCTTCCATTGGTTCCGGACACTGTGTGCAACCAGCTCAGAGGGTTGTGGTCAGTTACCACCGTGAAGGCGCCCCCGTACAGGTAGGGCTGCAAACGCTGCAGTGCCCACACCATGGCCAGACACTCCTTCTCGATGGTCGAGTATGCCACTTCCCTCGGCAAAAGTTTCCGGCTCAGGTACAACACGGGGTGCTCTTGGTCCCCCTAGTCGACCTGGCTAAGCACAGCACCGAGGCCAAACTCGCTGGCGTCGGTCTGTACCAGAAACGGGCGACTGCTGTCGACTGCTCTCAACACTGGAGAGTTGCACAGGGCTGCTTTCAAAGCTTGGAAAGCCGCCTCACAGTCATCTGTCCAGTTGACTGTTTGGGGTAACCTCTGCTTGGTGAGGTCAGTCAAGGGTTTGGCAAGGGCGCTATAGTCCTGTACGAACCGCCTATAGTACCCTGCAGTGCCCAAGAAGGACTTCACCTGTTTCTTGGTCCTGGGGGTGGGCCAGGACACGATTGCGTCCACTTTTTCTGGCTCCGGGCTCATGGAACCCCCGCCTACCCGGTGCCCCAGGTAGTGGACCTTGCGCATGCCTATCTGGCACTTCCCCGGCTTGATGGTCAGGCCTGCCTGGTGAAGACGCTTGAGCACCTCCTGGAGGTGCTGAAGGTGTTCCTCCCAGGTGGAACTGAAGACGGCAATATCGTCTAAGTACGCCACTGCGTACTCCTCCAGTCCCCGAAGCAGGTGGTTGACCATCCGCTGGAAAGTGGCAGGGGCATTCTTCATGCCGAAGGGCATGACCGTGGACTCGTACAGTCCAAAGGGGGTGATAAAGGCGGATTTCTCCTGCGCCTCAGGGCTCAGGGGAATCTGCCAGTATCCCCGACTCAAATCCATGATGGATATGTAGTTGGCGTTTGTCAACCGCTCGAGCAGATCCTCGATGCGCGGCATTGGGTGGGCATCAGAGGTTGTGATGGCGTTGAGCCCCCTGTAGTCCACGCAGAACCGGGTGGTTCGATCCTTTTTAGGCACGAGGACTACAGGTGAAGCCCACGCGCTTTGTGACCGTCGAATCACCCCCAGCCTTAACATCTCATCGATCTCTTGGCGCATGACTTGTTGCACCGTCTCAGAGATCCGATAGGGTGTTCGCCGTAATGGGGCGTGATTCCCGGTGTCCACCTCATGAACCGCTAACTCCGTCCTCCCAGGACGGTTGGTGAACACGGGCCGGAAGAGATCCAGGGTGGCCATCAACTGCAACCGCTGGGACACGGTGAGCGAACCACTTATCTCCATGTCCTCAATGGACCCATTGGCCTTGGCCTGGGCCAGCATGTCCAGGAGGGAATCTTCCTCCCCATCCTCTGGCAGATTGCAGACCGGTAGGATGCAAGCTTCACGTTCGTAGTGCGCCTTCAGCATGTTGACGTGAAAGTCCTTGCGCCTACCCCGAGCATGGTCAAGCGTGACCACGTAGGTGACCGGGTTGAGCTGTTGGTGGACGACGTACGGGCCTTCCCAGGCTGCCTGAAGCTTATCCGTTGGTACAGGGACCAGCGCCCACACCTTTTGGCCCACCTGGTAGGTCCGCTCCCGGGCGTTCTGGTCGTACCAGTGCTTCTGGTCAGCCCGAGCCTGCGTCATGTTGTCATGCACCAACTGCGTCAAGGTCTGCATCTTGTCACGGAAGCGCATGACATAATCCACGATGGACACGTCTGTGGGGTTTGGCTCATCTTCCCAGGATTCTCTTATCAACCCAAGGGGTCCCCGGACTCGCCTGCCATACAGGAGCTCGAAGGGGGAGAACCCGGTCGAGGCCTGCGGAACTTCTCTGTAAGCGAACAGCAGGTGTGGGAGGTACCGCTCCCAGTCGCGCCCTTGGGTCTCAACCAGTATGCGGAGCATCTGTTTGAGGGTACCGTTGAAGCGTTCACACAAACCATTAGTCTGTGGGTGATACGGACTCGATACCAGGTGCGACACCTGCATTTTCTCACAGAGAGCCTCCATTAGGCGAGACATGAATTGGGGCCCTTGATCGGTAAGCATCTCCCTGGGAAATCCTACCCTTGAAAAGATGGTCACCAGTGCGTCAGCCACCTTATCTGCCCTGGTTGAAGACAGAGCTACTGCCTCTGGGTACCGGGTAGCGTAGTCTACCACGGTGAGAATGTATCGCTTTCCGGAGCTGCTGGGGACGGACAGCGGTCCTACAATGTCCACCGCGATTCTCTGGAAAGGCTCCTCTATCACCGGCAAAGGAATAAGGGGAGCCTTAAGAGCAGGCCCCGCCTTACCCACTTTTTGACAGGTGGCGCAGGAGCGGCAGTAGTGTGTTACATCTGTCCCCATCTTGGGCCAATAGAAGTGTTGAGACAGCCGTGCCTTTGTTTTGCTGATCCCCAAGTGTCCAGCGAGTGGAATCTCATGGGCAATCCGCAACAACTCGGTTCTGAACTGATAGGGGACAACCAGCTTTCTTTCCCTCAACCACTCCTTTTTAGGATCTCCGGGTACTGTCTCCCGGTACAACCTTCCTCGTTCCCAGAACACCCTCTCCTTATCAGACTTGGAGGTGGGCGTCTCGGCGAGACCTCTCAATTTCTCCTGGCTGGCATCTGAGTGCAGAGCAGCCTGGAACTCCATGCTGGAGGCTGCCAGAAGTGACGTCAGGGTACCTCCTTTACTGGGACCCTCTGGAACCGGCTCTGGGTTCACCTCTGGTTCAGTCTCTCCTGTAGCAGCAGAGGGTCCAGAAGACAGTGCGTTACCTGCGATCTGGGCACTCTGACTGCGTGTGACAGCTGCTATGTATGCTGTCTCCCTGGGGATTTCTACAGACCCACCAGCCGGTGCTGCCCTGGGCTCTCCCTCCCCATCCACCCCCAACACTTTAGGAGCAGTGCTACTTATGGGCCAGTTACCTTCCTCGGTGGCACTGGTCAGCTGCATGGCATTACCTTCCTCATGGTCCCCATGCACCTCCCCATTCTCTTGAGCACCGTTGCTTGCTCCTGCCAGGGGTTCCTCAGCCGTCTCACTCCGCAGAGTGACGGGGCTGAGCACCTCGGTACCTGTGGACACATCTACCGTTTCAAAGAAAGGGTTAACGGGTTCAGTCGGCACAGATACATCAACATCATCATTCCTAGGAAAAGAATGGTTATCAGTTTGCTTTGGTACATTCACATCAGCATCATACCTTGGGAAAGAATGGTTGTTAGTTGCATCATTACTCATCAAGGCATTAGCAGGTAACACATTCAGTTTCCCATCATCAACATCATCAGGGTTAACGTTACCCTTATTATCAGTTTGGGGAAGGGTGTCAGGGACATAGTATGCAACCATCCTCCCCAAGTCAGTCCCCAATAAAACATCAGTGGGCAAATTTTCAGACACTCCCACCTCCCTCAACCCGCTCCCGGCACCCCAATCAAGAAAAACTCGTGCCACTGGCAAGGGACAACGGGTGCCTCCAATCCCGGTGACAGTCAGGGTTTTCCCCTCAGCAAACTCTTCAGGGGCCGCCAGTCCAGGATGGATGAGGGTTCGTTCAGCCCCGGTGTCCTTGAGGCCTGTAGCAAGACGGGCCCCCACCTGAACAGGTTGAACGTTGTCGTCAGCCCTCCCAACCACACCTCCCACCAAAAGAACAGAGGCGTTGGGCCCGGGGGCCTTGGCTGGGGGGTTCTTCGGCCTATCCGGACAGGTGTAAGAGAAGTGACCAGGCCGCTTGCAGTGGTGACACAGGCGACTGTCAGTAGCCGGCCTGTTGTTGGCAACAGGGACAGGGCCTCCGGAGGGACGGCTAGCTGGGGCATTGGGGTTGGTTGCTGGCTTACCCCCTTTCCAGCTGGTGGCGACTGGCCTCCGCGTCTCGGGCTTCCGGTTGGCCTCGTGGTTGTCGGCGATCTGCGCCGCTTTGTCCGCGTTCGTTGGTTCGCGGTCCATGATGAACTGTCGGACCTCAGCTGGGCAGAGATGCAGGAACTGGTCTTTGATCATCAGGTCCCGTAGCTGCTCAAAGGTTTCAACGGACAGTCCATGGATCCACTGGTCAAAGTGGGTCCTGAGTCCTTGCACCACATCACTGTAGCTATCATGTGGGCCACGTTGGAGGTGCCGGAACTTCTTTCGGTATACCTCAGGTGTCAGCCGGTATTTGGCGATCAGCGCCTGCTTTATGGCGACATAGTCGTCATCGGCTTCTGGCGGAAGAGAAGCAAATGCCTCCAGGGCTTTGCCTTTTAGCCCTGGGGTCAAGTACCTTGCCCATTGGTCTCTAGGCAGCTGGTACTGTCTGCAGGCTTTCTCAAAGGCTCGCAGGAACGTGTCCAAGTCCCCGTCCTTTTCCATCACGGGAAAATGCTCTGGCCGGGGTTTAGGAGTCTGGAGGCTGCTGGGCTCACCACTTCGGGCTGTGGGGGCATTCCCACCCCGCTGGAGTACCTCCAGTTCATGGGCCCTCTGCGCCTGGCGCTCGGCTCTCTCAGCCTCTGCTCGGCGCTCAGCTCTCTCAGCCTGGCCTTGACGCTCGGCTTGGGCCTCCTGCCGATATTGCTGGATCAGCCTCACCCGCCCATCACTGTCTTCGGCGGGGAGTGCGTCCAAGGCCATTTGCAGATAGTGGTCCACCCCGTTCTGGTTGAATGTGGGGCCAGCGCTCAGGAGTGGAGCCTCTGCTGCAGCCCCATTGCCACTTGGGCCAACTTCTGCGCTCGCTGGATTCTGGTCGTTGTCCAGCTGCACTAGAGCCGCGATCATTTGAGCTCTGTTTTTGTTCGTGGCGTCAAGGCCTTGGTACGTGCATAACCCAGCAAGAACTTCCTTTGTCTGCCGGTTGTACCAAGGTTCTCCTTTTGCCGCCATGGTTGCCAAATAAAAGATAGAAAAAGAAAAACGAAGAAACGGGAGGGGGATACTTGCAAGTACACACTAATGTCTCAGGACTAGTAACCACTGAGTCTGTTCTCCAAAACCTATGATGCAGGATTCCCGCAGGAACCGTGCAGGTTTTTAGTGAGAGGAATGATTGCTCAAACCAAATCACTAATGCTCTAGGATTATCCCACCGCTCTGCCACCAATATGTGACGAACAGCCCACCGCCGTTCGTCTACTTACGGGCGACACTAACGGGGGTCCCGCTGCCACCAATACGTGACCGACAGCGGACCCTGTGTCACCACTATGTCACAATCCCACCACTGACACCGGTGTATCAGCGGACGGAGGGACGTGACACAATGCCGGCACACGGCTATCACAGGCACCGTTGGGGCTTATCTTAGTTATCCCACCACCGGCACCATGTGACAAAAATATCCAGCAAGCTAATCTCGCTCTACAATTTGCCACAGGGGGAGTTTAATTTGGATGCCCCACCACTGCTATCAATCTTCCAAGTACTGCGGGGATTTATGTATATCCCACTTTCTCAGTTCCACTTTGGAACTCGCAGCTCTCCGGCGCCCCCCTTACCCTCAGGTCAGTCAGGGAACTGCACCTAGGATAATTAGTCGCCGGACGGGCTGCCTGTTGTGAACCGGCAATTAGGCTTCTGCAGTAAGGGAATTATCAGCTGTGGCCGCAGCCCCTCATTCAGCTATATAAGACCCTTCTAGACTGCCAGCAAGCCGCAATAGCCGTGCACAACGTGCTGCCACCAGTCACGGTTACTTAATTCACAGTGTTAAATTAAGAGGGTCCGTGGCAAACCCCTTGAATTAGTAGCGATTATCTATCAAAGGCGTATAGTTCGAGCCTTAGAGCATAGAGACAGATCTAAATAATTATTTCATTTATTTTCCGAAAGAGGACAGTGATTACAGATAAAAGTTGCTATAAAATTGAGACATAAAATATGTACAGTACAGGTATAAAATAAAAGTGGAGAAAACAAAGAGATTACACTCACAGTTCCATATTGTTCCTTAGGCAGACCATGTGGCTTTAAGGTGGGTGGAGGCGGAGCTGCACTTCTCCGCTCATCTGAGTTCTTGTCAGCACGGACTCTGCAGCTGTTCTGAGCTGGTTTGCCCAGGAAATGCCTTATAGACTTTCCTATGTGACATCACAGAGAGGTGCATTCTGGGTTGATCCCACCTCTCTTATCCAAGTTATGTTTTGGCTACAAAACTTAGATTAGCTATAACTTTATGGGAGAAGCTGGTATGGACTCATCAGTGGTATCATGTTTCCCAGCGTAATGAGCCCATCAAGAAAACATCAAACATCTATGCGATATGACCGTCCATTTGGGCGCAAATCCTATCTCATGTTCTGGACAGGGTAGAACTTCGAAACATACGCGGTCTCGAAGCTGGGACCGCTCAGGTTACAAAAATATGATTTTCATATCTCTAGGGTATTTGGTTCTTATGGTATAGGCTCTCATAGTTTTATTCGTTTCAAACAAAGAAGTTTTTCCCGCACTTTTTTTTTTCTCTTTCAGCTGAGAGAAGCCAAATGGTGTGAGGAAGATGGTCTAGCTAATTAACATTCCTGCTCTTCCAGAGGAAGTGGCAGGGTTGATAAAACCTGGGGGGGAAGGAATTCCTACTACTGACAGTTTACAATGTCCTAGGATGGAGGATTTGTTAGCACATTGCAACAGAAAACATATCTTGCAGACATTGTACATCACAAAAACAACAAGAGAGCTTACCTCCCCACAATACAGCAAACATTTAGCTTCACACTATCGCCATCTGCTGTCAGGCTAGTGTAAATTCCTCCCTTACATCAACAATAAGTCCACTTCTGTTGCATATGCCAACAGATTTTTTCTGGCCTAACCTTGCCATGATGATAGTTCTTTCTGCCTGTTTCGCCCCAGACTCAAAATCATCAGCCACCCGGTTTGGTTGCCTCTGGAAAAGCATCCGACCTGTCTTTACCGTTCCATGCGAAGCTCCAACTTCCTTCTGTTCCTCACTCCAACCAACTCCCGCCCTAAAGGCGTCTGCCCAGGCTATGAGTCGCCACATCTCTCTACTGTACTGGCCCACTGCAATGATGCCCAGTGGCCGTGGATAACGTGGGCTGTCGCTACTTAAACGTTGCTTGGCTGCCGAGCTGTCCTGGGCCTATAGCCCATGTGGATACTTTGGGTACCCTGGCCCCGTCTGGCTACCCTTTTGCTCTAACCTTATATCACGGCAGCCCCTCCTACACTTAACCATATACTACATTCTAACTATTCTTTATACTAAAGTGCCCCCTCTAGTGTCCAACCAAGAGTATTACGCATTCTCTATACTATACATGAAACATTTCTACACTATATACAATCAGGAACATGAAAACTCAGTAATGGTAATACTGAGGGGGAGCGCATCAGGAATTGGCATATGTGACCTTTACTATGGGTCTGGCTAACATAGGATCTGTTTTGGAACTCTTGGAGGCTTCCCCGCCTTGAGGATCTCAGCTGTGCAATGTTAGCCACTCTCATCTCCTATATAAACAGGGTCCTGGCTAGCTCTCATGTCAGACCTAGCTTATGCTGCGTGGCTGGAGGTTATTGATGGTTGTTGTTGGAAAAGGCATTTGGTTGATTTATTTGAGACTTTTGCTAGATTTTGAGTGTGTGATAATTCCCTTTCTTCTCCGACTTTTATTTTACACCATCCTCCACTCCCCAGTGTTTACCTCTGTTGTTTATGTGTGTATATTCGTATGACTGGTATTTTCCTTTATCCCTGTTCGAATTACCTTGTTAGTGCTTTCTACACTGTTGACCACCGTCTCCTACTCTCTAGGCTCCAGTAACTAGGCATTAAGGACACTGCTCTCTCCTGGTTCTCTTCATATCTTTCTGACCGCTCCTTCAGTGTTTTGTTCTCTGGCTCCACGTCATCTCCTCTTCCTCTCGCTGTCGCGGTACCTCAGGGCTCAGTCCTTGGTCCCCTTCTCTTCTCTCTATACATGGCCCCAATTGGACAGACTATCAGCAAATTTGATTTTCAGTACCATCTTTATGCTGATGACACACAACTATACACGTCATCCCCCGACCTTAGCCCCACTGTACTACAGAACGCCAGTGACTGTCTGTCCGCAGTCTCCAATATCATGTCCGCTCTCTATCTGAAACTCAACCTCTCCAAAACTGAACTTCTTCTGCTCCCGCCGTCTACTAACCTCCCTAAATCTGACATTTCCCGCTCCGCAAGTGGCACTATAATAACAACCCGGCAGCAGGCACGCTGTCTGGGTGTTATGTTTGACACAAATCTCTCCTTCACATCCCATATGGAATCTCTTGCCCGCTCTTGCCGCTCACACCTAAAGAACATCTCTAGAATCCGCCCTTTTCTCACCATGGAAACAACAAAAACCCTCACTGTAGCATTGATCCACTCCCGCCTGGATTACTGCAACGCTCTATTAATTGGCCTCCCCGTTACTCGACTATCCCGTCTCCAGTCCATACTTAATGCAGCAGCCAGGGTCATCTATCTGGCTAATCGGTACTCGGACGCGTCTGCTCTTCGCCAGTCCTTACTTTGGCTGCCCATTCATTATAGGATCCAATTTAAAGTACTTGTTCTCACCCACAAAGCTCTCCACAGTGCAGCACCCCCCTACATCTCCTCCCTCATTTCTGTCTATCGGCCTAACCGACCGTTGCGCTCTGCAAACGACTTTCGACTAACCTCTGCACTAATCCGTACCTCCCACTCCCGACTCCAAGACTTCTCCCGCGCTGCGCCAATCCTCTGGAATGCTCTACCCCAAGAAATTAGGATTATCCACAATTTGCATAGTTTTAGGCGCTCCCTCAAAACACATTTGTTCAGAGCGGCCTATCATGTTCACTGATCAAAATCAAGCTATGCGTACGTGTGCATAAGTAGCCCATTCACTATCTCCATCCATCCCTCACTCCCTCAAGATGGCTGGACCATCATTGTAAATACACCATTGTAAATACACACCTGTACTTTATATCTCCCCCACCTCATTGTAGATTGTAAGCTCTCACAAGCAGGGTCGTCTTATTTTGCTTTAATTTTTGTATTGTTAACGTTGTTACTTATGGCTTGTGTTTTGAAACTGTTAAGCTGTAAAGCGCTGCGGAATATGTTGGCGCTATGTAAATAAAGATTATTATTATTATTATTAATCTGAGTGGTGTATTACGGGCACATTACTACTCCCCTGTTCCCTGGGTGGAGGAAGGGTACAGACTGAGGGCTAAAGCAAGGTACGTGGCACCGGCGACTTCACCACTAGAAGCAATCTGGGGAAAAGAGCAAGCTAGGGTGCTCATAGTGTTAGGGACAGGGAAGGATCCCCTGGTTCTGGGACACCCAACAACAGAGTGGTGACATTCAAGGAGTCAAAATCGTCACTACACTTGTAGATAAATTCCCGAAGAGGTATAATTTCCAAAATAGGATCACTTGAGGGGGGATTCTGCTCTTCTAGCACTTAGGGGCTCTGTATATGGAGTCTGCATACTTGTGGTGTAGTGACCACTGTGTCCGCTAGGGGGCGATGTGTGGGTGTCCCAGGACAGGCGTATAAACATTTCCAGTGTCCTGATAGGAGTAGGATGCTGAATGATCATAATGCATGTCAAGGTGGGTGGCCTTGAGATGAAGGCTTGCATATGTGCTGATCAGCAGAGCTGATCTTTTGTTCCAATGTGTCAGGGAGAAGCCTTCAGGTGATTGATGAGACGGGTGGGATCAATCATCTACAAATCCACCCAGGGGTGTGTTTAAGAACGCCATAGTAAAGTGTATATGAGTGTGTGAAGGACCTGTGATGAGGTCATAGCCATGTGACCCAGTGGGCGTGGCTACGGACCATATAAGGTGGCCAGGGTAGGTCACATGGAGTGAATGCTGGGACCCGGTTGGTCTGTTGTGGAAGGTCTCGTCTGGAGGATGGGGCTTCCTGCCTGACAGCACGTGAAGTGGCTGTGTGTAATGGCTGCCAGTATCTGAGAGTTCCCAGGGGAGGGAATGAACGTCTGGAGTATGAAGCGGCTATGAGGTAACCCTGACGGGGTGAGAACTGTGAGGCTAGAAAGCCTGCGCAATGGACATTGCACAACCTGTGTGAGTACAGCCTTAAGAGTGGAGCTCTGTCATGGACGCTATATAGGCTGGTTATATGAACTTTATGTTGCTGGTCATGGTTTATGATGCCTGAATAAACCGCATGGACTGTTATTGTTTAATGGAAAACTCGTGCCGGATCTGATTATTTGGCTGCCAAGCGAGTGTCCCCAACCTTGAATGACAGCGCTAACTTACAACTATTCTAGGAAAATTTACACTCCAGGAGGCAAATAGTACTCTGTCCCTCTCGAGTCTCACCGCATGACTAAGGAGTACTGTACAATACAGCCACATATGGGGTATTTCTACATTCAGCAGAAATTGCTCACCGCACATCTAGAGAAGTTCCCTGAGGAGTCGCTTGTCACTTGTGGGGGAGGGGTTCCACTCTTTAGGCACATAAAGGACTCTGCAAATGAGACATGGAGTCTGCTAGTTATTACAACAAATTTCATTCAAAAAGTCAAATGGCACTCTTTCCCTTTAATGGTCTGCCGTGCTCCCAAACAGTAGTTTTCGTCCACATATTGTGTATCTCCATACTCATGAGAAATTGTGCAACAAATTGTATGGTGCAATTTCTCCTGTTACCCATATGAAAATGCAAAATTTGGTACTAAAAAACATTTTTGTGGAAAAATATGATTTCTTTATTTTCATGGAGCAAAGCTCCAGACTAAACGCCGCTGGGTTTATGACAGCAGATATTCTGTAAGGACCAATAAACCTGCGTCCCAACTTCCAAGAAGGAACCTTCAACTTAATATTCCTAGTGGACAACCACACAGTCATTCACATTCAGGTCCGGACCTGGCACATGTCTTCTGTCAGCCATACGTTTGTACCTGTTTCCCAAAATTCTCAAATTCTTCAGAACGCCCTGCCACACGGAAGAGAGCGACGACGCAAAACTCTCCTCCTCCGGAACTCCTGAAGCCCCTCCCCCATTAAAAGTACCAAACTGTGGATGATAACCATACACACCGAACAACGGTGACCTGCCAGTGGACTCTTGACAATGATTATTAATTGCAAATTCAGCTAATGGTAAGATGACCAATCCTCTTGGTTTTCGGAGATGAAACACCTGAGGTATATCTCCAAATTCTGGTTCACCCGCTCTGTCTGTTGCCCGTTCGACTGGGGATGAAAGGCCGAAGAGAAGGACAGCTGTACCCCCAGTCGAGAACAGAATGCCCTCCAGAACTTGGAAACAAATTGGGTTCCCCGATCAGACACGACATCGGAGGGAACCCCGTGAAGTTTGACGATCTCATTAATGAAAACCTGGGCCAGAGTCTTGGCATTAGGAAGTGCTGGTAATGCGACGAAATGGACCATTTTACTAAATCTATCCATGACCACCAACACCACCATTTTACCCGCAGATACTGGTAGGTCCGTGATGAAATCCATGGAGAGACGTGTCCAAGGCATGGAGGGAATGGGTAATGGGAGGAGACTACCAGATGGGTGGGTACGTGATACCTTACAGTGAGCACAAGTACTGCATGCAGACACCCGGACACTTGTTCCATCACATCCCGTTTCAACCCCAGCCACCAAAAATGATGAGAGAGAAGATCCGCAGTTGCTTTACCCCCTGGATGCCCTGCTAGCACCGAGTTGAGGTGTTCGTTAATAACCTTGCGGCGCAGATTGGGTGGTACAAATAGCTTCCCTGAAGGACAGGAGGCAGGAGGCGTCCCCCTGTGCCTCCAACACCTCAGTCTCCAGTTCAGGATATAGTGCCGAAACAACTACCCCCTCCTGCAATATCGGTACTGGACTCTCTTGGTCTCTCCCACCCGGGAAGCTCCTAGACAGAGCATCTGCCTTGACATTTTTGACCCCGGGGCGAAAAGTAACAACGAAATTGAACCTCGTGAAAAACAACAACCACCTAGCTTGTCTCGGGTTCAGACGCTTGGCCGACTGCAGATATGCAAGAGTTTTGTGATCAGTAATAACTGTAATAGGATGGGCAGCCCCCTCCAGCCAATGTCGCCATTCTTCCAATGCCAATTTAATTGCCAACAGCTCCCTGTTGCCCACGTCATAGTTCCTCTCAGCTGAGGACAATTTTTTTTAAAAGAATGCACATGGGTGCCATTTACCAGGAGCCGGACCCTGAGACAACACAGCCCCCACCCCCACCTCCGAAGCATCAACCTCTACAATAAATGGCTGAGAGGCATCGGGTTGACTGAGTATGGGTGCCTTGGCAAAACAGTTTTTAGGGAGGAAAAAGCATTGAGCGGCCTCTGACCAATTAGAAAAATCTGACCCCTTCCTTGTCATGTCAGTAAGGGGTTTAACAATTGCAGAGTAATTCCAAATGAATTTTCGGTAAAAATTCGTAAAGCCCAGAAAATGCTGCAAGGCCTCCAGGTTCTCAGGACGGTCCCAGTCCAGGACAGCACAGACCTTCTCCGCATCCATCCGAAAACCTGAACATGACAACTAATATCCCAAAAACTGTATCTCCTGTACAGCAAAAACACATTTCTTCAGTTTGGCGTACAGTTTGTTATATCTTAAGATCTGTAAAACCTGTTTAACGTGCCCATGATGTGTCTCAAAATCCGGCGAATAAATCAAGAGGTCATCTAAATAGACCACCACAAACCTGCCCACCAAGTGATGAAATATGTCGTTGGTGAAGTGCTGGAAAACTGCAGGGGCAATAGTGAGACCGAATGGCATAATCAGGCTCTCAAAATGCCCCTCAGGGGTGTTGAAGGCAGTTTTCCATTCGTCCCCCTCTCTGATCCTAACCAGATTGTAAGCCCCCATTAAGTCCAACTTGGAGAACAATTTAGCTCCCACCACCTGACTGAACAAATCTGGAATCAGAGGCAGAGGGTATGGGTCTCTGATGGTGATTTGATTTACCTCCCGGAACTCTACACAGGGATGTAAGCCGCCATCCTTCTTCTTCACAAAGAAGAACCCTGCCGCAACGTGCGAAGATGAGGGTCTGATGTGTCCCTACTCCAGACTTTCGGCAATGAACTCCTTCATAGCCTGTCTCTCAGGGCCAGAAAGATTATACAGTCTGGATTTGGGCAGTTTAGCTCCGGAGATCAAGTTAATGGGACAATCGTATGCACGATGCAGTGGAAGCTCCTGACACCCCCTCTCCGAAAAGACATCCTCAAAGCCCTTCAGAAATCCCGGCAAGATTTCAGCAGAGAGTGCAGAGAGGGAACCATTCAGACAGTTCTTCTGACAGTAATCTCCCCATTCAATGATATTCCTGGCTTGCCAATCCACCACCGGATTATGTCTGACCAGCCAGGGTAGGCCCAACACAATTGGAGTGGGGAGCCCCTCTAAAACATAACATGGAATTATTTCAGAATTAGTCGGCCCCACCCTCAGTTTTATATTATGAACAATTTGTGTGAGAGTATTCTTTGCAAGTGGAGCTAAGTCAATGGCAAAAATGGGAATAGGCTTAGCTAATGTACAGCAAGCAAGAACATGAGCTCTCACAAACTCGGAGTCCACCATACTGACTCCAGCTCCACTGTCAACAAACACAGAAATGTTCTCGGCCTTGCTCTCTAGCACCACCTCTGCTGACAGGACAAATCGGGAACTGCAAGCAAAAGAAGAATGCACGACCTGCTTATCTAACTCCAGACCACTAAGGGTTAACCGAGTACCCTTTTGCCTTGGTACCAAAGGGCAGGCTCCAATAAAATGATCCTTTCTCCCACAGAAAAAACAAACACCTTTTTTCTTGCGACTCTCAGCGGAGAAGTACTGGGTGGCGGCCCCTCCAAGCTGCATGGGTTCTACCTCCTCCACCAAAACCGGTTCACTGCCAGGCTGATCGCCGGACACAAGGGAACGACTCCCACCAGAGGGACCTGGGGAAAGTGGTCTTACCCACCGATCCCGAAGGCGTCTATCCACGTGTATAGCAAGCGATATAGCCACCTCCAATGACACAGGAGCCTCATACATAGCCAGAACATCTTTTAGTCTTTCAGAAAGACCCTCACAAAATTGTCTCTTAAGAGCCGCATCGTTCCATTTTGTGTCAGCTGCCCACCTATGGAATTCAGAGCTATATGACTCTACTGACCGGTTTCCCTGCAGGAGGCGGCAAAGTCTAGACTCCGCCAGGGTAACTCGGTCAAGGTCGACACAAATGAGGGCCAGGGCCCCAAAAAATCCCTCCACAGACTGGAGACAAACAGAGTCCTGTGATAAGGAAAAAGCCCAGGATTGTGGATCTCCCTGCAATAAAGAAATCACAATCCCTACTTTTTGCTCTTCACTGCCAGATGAGTAGGGACGAAGTTTGAAATACAATTTGCAGGCCTCTTTAAACACAAAAAACTTGTCCCTGCCTCCTGAAAATCTGTCAGGGAGAACAATCTTAGGTTCCGGCTGACCCGGCCCAGCAGCAGAGGCCCCAACACTGGCGACCTGCAGCTGCTGCTGCTGCAGAACCTCCTGACAGAGATCAGTCACTTCCAAAGACAGACAGACAGCGAAGTCGCTCAGCCAACTCAGTGACTGCATCCATCTCCAAAGGGAGGGAGAGAGGAAAAAAAACCCCAACCAAAAAAAACACAAAATAAACAAAACACATGCACAAATGAACCACGTGTCAGTTTTTTTTTCTCTAAACGATGCGACAGGTAGTAATGTCACGCACAGTGAGGGAAAACCATGTGTAACATACAGGGAAATGGGGAAGGGGGCTCAGACACTAACGAAGGGATTTGGAGATCCCTAGGCTAGATCTAATCTCTCCCTAGAACTCTTACCGAGTCCCTATATTGGTTCCTCACCAATCGCCGAGCCGAACCTGGGGCCCTGAATCTCCCTGGGGCCAAGTCCTGAATAGGGAACGGGAGATGCGATGCTAAACTAAAGACAGTAAGGTGAGACAAACAGGGGATACCAGATACGGATACCAGAAGAGGGATTCCAGACACCAAACTGGAGCACTCTGAAAAGGTCCAACACTCTAGCAAGCAGAAGTGGAAATGAAGCTATTACCCGCTCTGGGTCACAGCTGAGCCACTAACTAATAGATCCAAACCTTCTCAGGGCAGAAGGAGGTCGACGCTGGGTCCTAGAGGCAGATGGACAGGCGCTCAGACCTTCTAAGGCCTGACGCAGGATGATAGCCTGTCACCTCCAAAGCGCTCGTGACAGGAGCTTTTTCAGACTGTTAAATCTTCTCAGAGTTCCATGACTAAATCAGCTGCTAGGCAATCTAACCCCCACTGATGTGTCCCTAATGTCACGGCTCCAGCCTCAACTTCGCGCTCCTCTCGGCGCGCTCTTGTGCCTCAGCGCGTCCCCGCGCCCGGTCTGCGCCTCCCTCGGTGTCAGGCACCAGCGCACTGCTGGATTCCCAGCGCACAGCCTCCTGGGTAGGTGTGACGCGTCGGCCCCGCCTCCAACATGGCGGCGCCCACCGCTACTTATGCTTGGCGTCTGGACAGGTAAGACGCCTGGTTATCATATGCGGTGACGCTGTCTGGTGCAGCGTCCACTGTGTTCTCAGGCCCTCTCCTGTCCTCTGTTCGTGCTGTGGAGTGCCTCTTGGTTCCTCCTTGTCCTCTGCCTGCTCCGTCTCGGTCAGGTTCTCCTGTACTGTACTCCCTGTCTCCTATTGCCTTCCCTCATCAGTCCTGCCTCCTGCTCTCCCCTCTCTGTCTCCTTCCTTGTTGTTTGCCTCCCTCCGCCTAGTACGTCATCGTGCTTCTCTTCCTTTACAGCCTCCAGTTCTGGTCTCCTCCGGCTCTCCAGTCCAGTACTCCACTTGGTGTCTGTGCTGCCCGGTGCCTGCTTATCGGACATGCCTGTGCCTTCTTCCCCTCTATTGCCCCAGTCGTCCCTTTGGTTCCGGCTGTTGCAGCTCTATCCCCTGGAGGTCTGTCCCTAACACTCCCTGTATAGGGGGTGGTCCTCACCTGGGCACTCGCCCCAGGGGCTCTGGAGCCGTGACCCAGAGGGTCCACTCCCGGGTACCTTTGCTTTTTTCTGTTATACCAGCCATACCGTAACAGTATAACCAGGCTATGGACCCCGTTGGAGCCACGGCAGCCCAAAAGGAGTTAGTTTTCTTGCGGGAGAACCAGACGCGCATGATGTCCTTCATGAAAAAAATGGACTCGCGTCTTTCCGCTCTCCAGTCCTCTGACCCTGGTAACGCCGCTCAGTTGGCTGGCTTACAACAGGAATTGGCTCAGCAGCGTGACACCCAGTCACATATCCTCAGCTACATGGCTTTTGTGGATGGTCGGTTGCTTTCTTTGCACTCGGCCGCATCTGCTTCCTCTGCCGCGGTTTCCCATCCTCTCCCACGGCTAGCCAAACCACCCCGGTATAGCGGTTACGCCAAATTGTGCCGGGGTTTTGTAAATCAGTGCCGCCTACATTTCAAATTGCTGCCCCAGCAGTATCCCACTGACCGAGCCAAGGTGGCCTTCATCATATCTCATCTGGAGGGGGACGCTTTGGCTTGGGTCAATCCTCTCTGGGAGCGCGATGATCCTGTAGTTACCCAACTTTCTGTTTTCCTTGATACTTTTCGTCGAGTTTTTGACGAGCCGGGTCATTTAGCCTCAACCACTGAGGCTCTGTTTAACCTGTGTCAAGGTTCTCTAACCATGGGCCAGTTTTCTATACAGTTCAGGACCCTGTCCTCCGACTTAGGCTGAAATAACGAGGCCCACGGTTAGAGAACCTTGACACAGGAGCTTGCCGGGCGTGGCACACTGACGGCTTTGAAGGATTTGATCCCGTTAGCCACTCGGATTGATCTCCAGTTTCAGGAATGGGTCAGAGAGAGAAGGGTCTCTTGTCCATCTTCTTCTGTCTGCAGACCACCCAGTCCTTGACCTAGGAGCCTCCCATCTTCTCCGGTACCTGAACCTATGAAGGTGGATCGCCTGAAACTCTCTGATCAGCGTCGTAGGGAGAGGAGTCTTCACGGTCAATGTTTCTATTGCGGTAGCAACTCCCATCTCATCCGAACTTGTCAAGATTGCCCGGAAAACTTCTCCGCCTAGGCCAGGTAAAAGAGGCCTCCCTAGGCGTGTGTGATACCTCTCTTCCCCTCACTTTGTCTGTCCTTCTGCATGTTGGTGGGAAGCGGGCTTCTCTAGTGGCCTATGTGGACTCGGGGGCCGCCGGGAATTTTATTAGGCTAGAGGAGGCTAATAAACTTTCTGTCCCCGTGAGGGTCTTGCAAAATCCTTTAGTTCTTGCCTCCGTAGATGGCCGACCCCTCTTAGAGACAGTTACTCTAGTTACACATGAGGTAGAGTTGCAAGTAGGGGCCCTGCACAAGGAGAAAATTACGTTTTATGTCTTAGCGGGTATTTCTCATCCCATCCTGTTAGGTCTTCCCTGGCTGCGGCTCCACGAGCCCATCTTAGATTGGCATAGCGGCACTGTATTACGCTGGGGGGAGTCTTGTCAGGCTCGGTGTCTGCTGTCGGTACGTCCCGTAGGTACTCCTCGTCCTTCCTTTGTTCCCCAGGGATTGCCATCGGTGTACTATGACTTTTTTGATGTTTTTGACAAGAGAGAGGCAGAGACTCTTCCTCTGCATCGTCCCTACGATTGCCCCATTGAGCTCGTCCCTGGTACTACTCCGCCTCGTGGAAGGATTTATCCCCTCTCCTCGGCAGAGGCCCAAGCCATGTCTGAATACATCCAAGACAATTTGGCCAGGGGCTTCATTCTGAAGTCCTCGTCCCCTGCAGGAGCTGGCTTCTTTTTCGTAAAGAAGAAAGATGGATCTCTGCGCCCGTGCATCGATTATCGTGGCCTGAATCAAATCACGGTGAAGAATAAATATCCACTGCCACTCATCTCTGAGCTTTTTGATCGCTTGAAGGGAGCACGTGTATTCACCAAGCTTAATCTACGAGGGGCCTTTAATCTGGTTCGCATACGCTCAGGGGACGAGTGGAAGACTGCGTTTAACATGCGAGATGGGCACTACGAGTACTTGGTTATGCCCTTCGGGCTCTGCAACGCACCTGCAGTTTTCCAGGAACTCGTTAATGATGTCTTTCGAGATCTCCTCTATTCCTGTGTCGTAGTCTACCTGGACGATATCTTAGTCTTCTCCCCCGACCTGGCCACACATCGCTGAGACGTCTGTCAAGTCCTCCAACGTCTCAGAGAGACCCACCTGTTTGCCAAGTTGGAGAAATGCCTCTTTGAGCAGACTTCATTGCCTTTTCTTGGTTACATCGTCTCGAACGCAGGATTAGAGATGGATCCGGAGAAGGTCTCGGCAGTACTCAATTGGCCACGTCCCCTCTGAGTTAAGGCAATACAGCGGTTTTTGGGTTTTGCCAATTACTACAGGCAATTTATCCCTCATTTTTCCTCTTTGACTAAACCCATCTCGGCTCTTGTCCGCAAAGGAGCCGATCCCAAACATTCGCCCTCTGATGCAGAAACCGCTTTTTTGGCCCTGAAACAAGAATTCGCTAAATCTCCTGTACTCCATCGCCCGAGTGCCAGCAGGCTGTTCATTCTCGAGGTAGACGCATCCTCGGTGGGAGCTGGAGCAGTTCTCCTGCAGAAGTCCTCCTCGGGCCGCTCTCTCACCTGCGGATTCTTTTCTAAAGCTTTCTCCGCTCCCGAACGTAATTACGCCGTTGGAGATAGAGAACTCCTGGCCATAAAGATGGCTCTTGAATAATGGCATCATCTTCTCAAGGGTGCCCTCCATCCATTCATCATTTTTACGGAGCACAAGAATTTGGCCTACCTTCAGTCCGCCCAAAGGCTCAACCCACGGCAGGCCAGATGGTCACTGTTTTTCGAAAGATTTGACTTCGAACTCCACTTCCGACCCGGGGATAAGAACGTCAAAGCAGATGATCTATCACGGTCATTCCTGTCTGTCGACAAGGAGGAGGGTCCAGTCCATCTCATCAACCCTGCTAAAATCCTTACCATGGCCCCTTTAAGCTTGGGCTCCCCACCATCTGGTAAGACCTTTTTTCGGAGTGGAGATAGACTAAAGGTTCTACGCTGGAGTCACTCTTCAAAATTTTCTGGACATGCTGGAGTTAGAAAAACTCTCTCGCTTGTCTCCCGCCATTACTGGTGGCCTTCGCTCCTCAAGGATGTCCAAGAGTTCATTGCCTCCTGTCCTTCTTGCGCCCGGAACAAGGTTCCCCGACATTCTCCCTATGGATGCTATGGATTTCGTCACTGATCTGCCTCCCTCTTCCAGATGTACGATGATATTGGTGGTCGTGGATCGATTTTCCTAAATGGCCCACTTCATCGCTCTGCCTGGTCTGCCCACCGCGCCCGAGTTGGCGAAGATTTTTCTGCTTCACGTTTTTCGCCTCCATGGTTTCCCTCAGCATATTGTCTCGGATCGAGGGGTCCAGTTTACCTCCCGTTTTTGGCGAGCCCTCTGCGGATTGCTGAAGATAACGTTGGATTTTTCCTCAGCTTATCACCCCCAGTCAAATGGTCAAGTTGAGCGAGTCAATAAAGCGCTAACTTCTTACCTTCGGCATTTTTCCAATGCTCATCAGGACTACTGGGTCTCTCTTCTTCCTTGGGCGGAATTCACCTACAACAATCATCCAAGTGAAGCGTCCTCTAAGTCCCCCTTTTTTGTGGTTTTTGGTCAACACCCTGGCATTCCTCTTCCCGTGTCCCCTACCTCAGGTGTGCCGGCAGCGGATTCCTTGTCTGTGGACTTCTCTCAGATTTGGAGGGAGACCAAAATAGCTCTTGAGAATGCCAGCCTCAGAATGAAGAGGTATGCCGACAAAAAACGGCTAGACGCTCCTCCGTATCGCCCTGGGGATAAGGTTTGGTTAGCTTCCCGGCATACCAGGTTAAAAATCCCCTCTTACAAGTTAGGTCCACGTTACATTGGCCCCTTTGAGGTCTTAAGTCGCATCAACGACGTGGCCTACAAGTTGTGATTACCCGCCTCACTAAAGATCCCCAATGCCTTCCATGTGTCTCTCCTGAAACCGGCAGTATTTAACCACTACCACTCGGCACCTTCCCAAATCTCCCAATCGTGTAGCTCGGATAACACCTTTGTAGTATGAGACATTTTGGCTATGAAGATGGTTAAAGGAAAAACCTTGTTTTTGATTGATTGGGAGGGTTTCGGTCCCGAGGAGAGATCATGGGAGCCCCAGGAAAATATTGATGCTCCTCGCATTATGAGACAGTTTCTTTCTAACATTAGGAGGGGGCTAAAGGGGGGGTACTGTCACGGCTCCAGCCTCTACTGCGCGCTCCTCTCGGCACGCTCTTGTGCCTCAGCACGTCCCCGCACCCAGTCTCCACCTCCCTCGGCGTCGGGCACCAGCGCACTGCTGGATTCCCGATGCACAGCCTCCTGGTAGGTGTGACACGTCGGCCCCGCCTCCAACATGGCGGCGCCCACCGCTACTTATGCTTGGCATCTGGACAGGTAAGACGCCTGGTTATCATATGCGGTGACGCTGTCTGGTGCAGCGTCCACTGTGTTCTCAGGCCCTCTCCTGTCCTCTGTTCGTGCTGTGCTGTGCCTCTTGGTTCCTCCTTGTCGTCTGCCTGCTCCGTCTCAGTCAGGTTCTCCTGTACTGTACTCCCTGTCTCCTATTGCCTTCCCTCCTCAGTCCTGCCTCCTGCTCTCCCCTCTCTGTTTCCTTCCTTGTTGTTTGACTCCCTCTGCCTAGTACGTCATCGTGCTTCTCTTCCTTTACAGCCTTCAGTTCTGGTCTCCTCCGGCTCTCCGGTCCAGTACTCCACTTGGTGTCTGTGTTGCCCGGTGCCTGCTTATCGGACACGCCTGTGCCTTCTTCCCCTCTATTGCCCCAGTTGTCCCTTTGGTTCCGGCTGTTGCGGCTCTATACCCTGGAGGTCTGTCCCTAACACTCCCTGTATAGGGGGTGGTCCTCACCTGGGCACTCACCCCCGGGGGCTCTGGAGCCGTCACCCAGAGGGTCCACTCACGGGTACATTTGCATTCTTCTGTTATGCCAGCCATACCATAACACCTAAACTCTCCAGAACCTACAGTTAGGCTCCCTTATACTTCCTCTGGAGAGAAGGAGCGGTTTCTTGCATTCAGAGAAAGTTGTAAGCTTTTTTTTCCCCCTTATATCCAGATCCTCTGGAGATGAGAGTCAACGGGTAGGCATAATTATTTCATTACTCCAGGAGGGGCCTCTAACCTGGGCTTTTTCTTTACCTGCTTCTGCCCCTGAACGTACCTCTGTGGACAGATTCTTTGAGGCTTTGGGACTGACTTATAATGAACCAGACCGGGTCAGGGTAGCAGAGGACATGATCATTGGTCTCTCCCAGAGTAAACTCACTGCTGAACGGTATTATTCTGAGTTTAGACAGTGGTCTGCTGAGGTGTCTTGGGATGACTCTGCTTTGAGATGCCAGTTCAGGAGAGGACTTTCTGAGCACCTCAAGGATGCAATGGCCCTCCATCCGTCACCCAGTTCCCTGGAGGAGGCCATGACCCAGGCCATTCGTATAGACCGGAGGTTACGGGAGAGAGAAATTATCCAGCGTGAGATTCATGTATTGCCTGCTAAGTCTGAGGTGATGCCATTCACTGAGACTATGGAGGTTGGTGCCAACAACTTCAAGGAGAAAGAGAGGAAGCAACGACGAGATGGGAAATTATGTTTTTATTGTGGAGATCTGGGACATTGGAAGAAGGACTGCCCTTCTTGTCCATTGAGTAACAAGCTGCCGAGTCTGAGTGTCGAGGTCACCCAGACTCTCAGGTACCATTTTCATCATTTCAAAAAATTTTGTTAGAGGTGGAACTGTGTTATGGAGGTGGTTTCGCATCCACTTCAGCTTTTACGGACTGTGGATCTTCCATGAACTTTATTGACTCTAGTCTGGTGTCCAAGTTAAAGTTAGGGACAGTTAGGCTAGAGACTCCCATCCATATCATTGCCATTGATAAGACACCGTTAGCTCAAAATGTTAAGTTTGTCTCTGAGGACTTTCTCCTCAAGGTGGGGTCCTTGCACCTGGAACAAATTTCATGTTATGTTATGAATAACCTTCCCGCAGGACTGCTGTTGGGCTTCCCATGATTACAGAGGCATAATCCTGTTACTGACTGGGGATCTCGTGATATTGTTAAATGGGGTCCTAATTGTTCCAATGGTTGTCTTTATGCTGTTTTTGTGTCCGCCATTAGTCCGGAGGGTATTCCGGAGTACCTAAAGGACTTTGGGGAAGTGTTCTCTGAAAAAGAGGCTGAGGTCTTGTCACCACATCGTCCTTATGATTGTACCATTCATCTTATTCCGGGTTCTAAATTGCCCAAAGCCCGTTTGTACAATCGTTCTGGCCCGGAACATACCGCTATGAAAAACTATATCTCTGATAGTCTACGCAAAGGTCACATCCGTCCCTCTGTCTCATCTGTGGCTGCTGGATTCTTTTTTGTCAAGAAAAAAGATGGTGGTTTACGCCCGTGCCTCAAATTCCGGGAACTAAATAAAATTGCGGTGAGAAATATCTACCCTCTCCCACTCATTCCTGATCTTTATAACGAATTGTCTGGGGCTAAGTGGTTTTCCAAACTTTGATCTCAGGGGAGCATATAACCTTATCCGCATTCGAGAAGGGGATGAGTGGAAAACGGCATTTCTCACCACCGAGGGTCTGTTTGAAAATTTGGTAATGCCCTTTGGTCTCATCAACAAGCCCGCGTTTCAGAACTTCATGAATGATGTTTTTTCTGATTTCATCGGGCGCTTTATGGTAGTGTACCTGGATGATATCCTTGTTTTCTCGCCTGACAAGGAATCCCACATTGGTCATTTACGTGCTGTTCTTCACAGGTTACGGGAAAATTCTCTGTTAGTTAAACCCCAGAAATGTTTGTTTTGTGTCCAGGAGCTTTCTTTTCTGGGGATCATCCTGTCTGCCAATGGATTTCGGATGGATCCCGGAAAAGTACAGGCCATTGTTGATTGGGTGCAACCCAGAGACCTCAAGGGTCTGCAGCGTTTTCTGGGTTTCGCCAATTATTATTGAAAATTTATCAAGGGGCTTTCTCAGGTGGTCAAGCCACTCACTGATCTCAATCGCAAGGGGGCTGATCTCAAAGTCTGGTCACCCTTGGCGGTTGAAGCATTTAATACTTTAAAGAAGTGTTTTATGTCTGCTCCTGTATTGGTTCAGCCCGATCCGTCATATCCATTCATTGTAGAAGTGGACGCATCGGAGTTGGGAGTGGGGGTGGTTACTTTGAACAATTTAGGACCTTGTGCCTTTTTCTCCAGGAAGTTTTCTTCTGCAGAGAGGAACTATGATATTGGTAACCGGGAGTAATTGGCCATAAAATTGGCTTTTGAAGAATGGAGGCATTTTTTGGAGGGGGCGGTTCATCGGATTACGGTCATTGTAGACTACAAGTACTTGTCTTACATTGAATCTGCCAAGCGGTTAACTCCCAGGCAGGCTAGGTGGTCGCTTTTTTTTTTTTTTCTCATTTTCATTTTTCTATCACTTTCCGCCTGGTTCCAAGAATGTCAAGGCAGATGCCTTAACTCTCAGTTTTGATCCGATATCACCTCCTTCCTACATTCTTCAGCATGGGGTGGTCGTGACAGTGGTGTCCTCGGAATTGGAGTGGGAGATTCGTGAGGCTCAGTCTCTTGCTCCTCCGTCATTGCCTGACAACAAGCTCTTTGTCCCTGTGCAGTACCGGTTGAGTTTACTTCAGGAGTTCCACAATTCTGCTTTCATTGGGCATCCTGGAATCTCGACCACGTGGAAAGCTATCGCTAGGCTGTTTTGGTGGTCCTCCATGACCTCTGATGTCACTGAGTTTGTGTCTGCGTGTGATACCTGTGCCCGTGCTAAGAGCTCCTGGGTCGCCCTCCCAGGGCTGTGGGGTACTCGGTACCGGGCCGGTGTCAGGGGAATGTGTCACAGCAGCGGTGACCCGGTCCGTGGCCCTGGGCGCCCAAGTAACAGGGGAATGTAGTTAATGGAATGGAATAGTTCGTGACGCCACCTGTGGTGTTCGGCAATTGAGATGTTAAGCCGACGCTGCATGCAGATCCACTGGGAATGATGGTAGGGTGCAGCAAAGGTGTAAAAGCTCCCCACAGGTGAAGCTGTAGTCCCAGGGCAGTGTAGGAGTGGTTGGCACGGGGATGTAGCAGTGCCGTAAGGGTAGGAAGCAGACAAGACACAGCGAGGTGCAATTTCTGTACCTTTACTTGATAACTGCAGTCCAGGGTTCTGATTACAGATGGTAACGGAGCAGGCTAGCCTGGAAGCAATTCAGGGATTCTCTCTCAGCAGATGGGCTGTGCAGTCTCCTTCCTAGCGCTTGTTTGAATGAAGTACTCCAAGTACTGAGTTACGCTGAAGTTCCTCCTGTCAGATGTTCCCAAGAACCTTACTTGCACGGCAGACAGCTGCAGCCTTTCTCGGGGACTCCTCTCTCTTGAGTCCTGGCTCACTATCCAAGCTGCTGTTGTGCCCTCAAGTCTTAGATGGGAGTCGGGCATTTACAGCCTCCTACTCCTCTAGTGTCTGTTGCAGGACCGTTAGTATCCGTACAACCGTGGAGACCAGGCTCCAGTTCATGCGCTCTCACTGTGAGGGAGCTCTCCATTCCTAACTCAACCTCCAGCTTCTCTCTACCCGTCTGCACACTTCACCCTCCGCAGACTAACTAACTCCTCCTTCCTCTTGGCCCTCAGAGGGCACTCCTCCCCTTAATTCCGGTTCAGAGCTCCCCCTGCTGGCCTGGAGTGGAACTGTGTTGCATGTATGGATTGACTGCGAGAGAGACCCATCATTGCCTCCAAGCCTGGCATTACCGTCCCCTGGAGGAAGGTAAAGCCACTGTGGCGGCCATACTCCTGGGGGCGCCACACTCCCATAACCGGCCGGCCGGGGAATTGGTGCCATTGCCAATTCTGGATATACCTTGGACTCGCTTGTCCATGGACTTTATCACTGATCTCCCTCCTTCCAATGGCAAAACTGTGGTCTGGGTGGTGGTGGACAGATTCATTAAGCAGGCAGATTTTGTACCTTTGGCAGGTCTGCCTAATGCTGAAACACTTTCTAGGTTGTTTGTGGAACATGGGTATGAGGAGGGCAGGACGGTAGTCGCAGCCGAGGACATCGGGGCTCTGGTGTCCTGATCTCCTCCCACAGAAATATCTTCATCATCCACCGGACATTAGCATACTCACCACCGAGGCTCCCTTCCTGCTCCTTCTGGGTCTGCTGCTACCCGTGGAGCGTGCACTCCTAGCAGTTCTCCAGCCAACTGCACCCGCCAGTGTTGTCCTCAACAGCAGCAGAGCCAGCTGCACCCGCCAGTGGTCATCTCTCCCTCAGACTGTCCTGTCTGCACCTGCAGTTCTTGTCATCTTCTCTGCCTGCATCTAGTGGACATTCCCCCTGGCCAGCCCAGCTACCTGTTCCTTGGGGTCAGCTGCCATCTAGCCAAGTCAGTCCTAAAGTAGCACCTGGATCACCTCCCTTGTCTGTCCACAGACCTCAGTGTCTTTAGCTGCTGCATGTCCGTGTTCAGATTGGGTGAGGCTCCTAGTCATGCCCCTCCAGGTCTTCCTTAGGCTTTGGCACAGAGGTTCTAACACACAGCCCGTTACAGCCTCTAACAGCCGCGGGTGGAATCTAGTTAAATGCCACTGTCAATCTCTGACAGCAACATTTAAAGCGCGCTTCTGGAAAGCGCGTTGGAAATCCAGCCCATCTGTGACCCTGTCATGTGATCGCGTGTCACTGATGGGTTGTCATGACAACCATAAGTCTCCAGCAGACCTCTATGATTGTTACTGCTGGATTGCTATTGTTAGGCGTCGGATTTCTGACTCTGCACCATAGGAATCCAGAGCCGTACATCCAGCGGTCTCCCTTTCCCCTCCGACCGCTCAGGCTTCTGCTCAGCAATCTCGGCGATCTAGGCATCCTGCTCAGACACGCTCTGTGAGTCTGGATGTTGCTGCCACCTCTGGTACAGCAAATGTAGCGCAACCTGCTTTGCAGGGAACCGCTCCAGAGGCTAAGTCCTCTCACCGTGCTACTGGGCATGCCCGCAAGAGGACCTCTCAGTGGAGAGCAGGGGTCACATGCTCAGGTCCTGCGTCAGATCTGATTGGTCCTTCCCAAAGTACTGGAAGGTCCCGGAAGTGCATGGCTATAAAAAGCCCGCATGGCGGCTCTGCCATGCGCTAGTCTAGACTTATTATGCTATGTGCGAATGGTGATGGATGCATGTGTCTGGTGACTGACTTATTTGAAACCCCTACCCTCGGATATTACGAATGGTGACAGAGTGTTGCTTTAGTCAGCGCCAGGTAGTAGCTAGCTATGCGCCGCTGAGCTACCATACCATATACTAGCGTCCGTCAGTGACCGCTTCCGGGCACTGACGTTAAGCGGCCTCAGTTTATGCCGCACTGCAGTCAGCAGCATCTCTTGGCGTTCGCGGCTGCGACGCCACACGCCGGCAGCCTGTGAGGTTAACAGGTCCGGCGCTTATGCCTTATTTCCTCTAGGGCGTCTCTGTGCCTGTAACAGAGCCGCGCCTAGCACCTCGGGTGACGCTAACCCGAGTATAGTGCTCCGCCTCCTAGCTAGTCTGCCATTGTCCAGCAGCGGTCTTGTCACCTACCGCACGGTGGACCCCGGGCGGCGAAGGCACCTCCTATTATTTATATTTGGTGCGTTCTGCCGTCCATAACATTACATTAGCGCCAGGGTCTAGCTGGTAATGGCAGACCTGCAGCAGCTGCAGCGCTACATTCGCCAGCTGGAGAGCAGGTTGGCGGCTGTTGAGAGCGGCAACTCAGCTGCGAATGCTGCGCTAGCTGCTGCCCAGACCGTCGCAGAGGCTGTCTCACGTGTGCCCGCGTTATTGCCCATGCCGACAATTTCTTGCCTCCCGCTCCCTGACAAGTTTTCGGGTGACAGCGCCACCTGTAGGGGATTCGTGACCCAGTGCTCAATTCAGCTCGAGTTACTGGCTGCACGGTTCCCTACAGAGTGGGCTAAGGTGGGGTTTATTGTCTCATTGCTGTCTGGCAGGGCATTACAGTGGGCAACACCATTGTGGGAGCGTGATGATCCCGTGGTTCAGGGTGCTGCTCAGTTCCTCACGGCCCTGAAGCAGGTCTTTTTGGGACCACGGATCACGCACGATACCTCACTCCAATTATTATCCCTAACACAGGGGTCACTCTCGGTTAGCCATTATGCCGTCCGGTTGCGGACACTGGCTTCCGAATTAGAGTGGTCGGACAAAGCTTTAGTCCCGGTGTTTTGGAGTGGGTTGGCTGAGCACGTCAAGGATGCTCTAGCTACCAGAGAGGTTCCCACAAGTCTGGAGGAATTGATTGCCGTCTCCACCCACATTGACCTCCGGTTTACGAAGCTTGGGCTGGAACGAGCACAATCCAGACGTAGGGTTAACTTGGCTCCCACATTCACCGAGCCGCTATGATACCCTGCACAGAAGCTCCCATCCTCCGAACCCATGAAGGTGTCTCGCACCGGCCCCAGGCCGCGTCCGATGCGAAGCTCCGTACATTGCTATCAGTGCCAACAGTTTGGTCACTCGGCTAGCACATGTCCTCTGCGGGTGAAAAAACATCCACGTCCAGTGGCCGTGGGTGGTGGTCAGTCCAAAATGAAACCCTTCTCACCCAAACCGGTATTCCGGGGTACCTTAGACAGTGGGTCCTCCACCTGGGAGGCAGAGGTGACCGTGGATTCCAGGGCCGAGGGAAACTTTATGTCCTCTACCTTCGCCCATAAACACGCTATCCCTCTGTTATTACTGCCCCAACTTCTGACCATCAGGGTGGTTAACGGTGCATCTTTACCCTCTCAGGTGACCCATCAGACAGTTCCACTCGGGCTTTCTATCTCACCCTCTCATCATGAGATTCTGTCTATGCTCATTCTGCCAAATGGCATTGACCAGGTGCTTCTCGGGATTCCCTGGCTCCGTTGCCATTCCCCTCATATTGATTGGGCTTCAGGGAATATACTGGGTTGGAGCAAGGACTGTGAGGGAAGATGCCTGAGGGGCAGTGTTCACGGTGGCTTCCACTGAAGTGCCTGCGGATCTCTCCGCGCTCCCTAAGCCCTACCACCAGTACGCAGACGTCTTCTCCAAAAAATCTGCGGAGACGCTTCCGCCGCACCGTCCCTACGATTGCCCGATAGATCTCCTGCCAGGCACAGAACCTCCTAGAGGCTGTGTGTATCCGCTATCTCTCCCTGAGACAGAGGCTATGTCTCAATATATCCGGGAGAATCTGGCTAGAGGTTTTATCAGAAGATCGGTGTCGCCGGCTGGTGCAGGGTTCTTCTTCGTACAGAAGAACGGAGAGTTACGTCCCTGCATTGACTACAGAGGTCTCAACGCTATAACGGTCAAAAACAATTACCCTCTGCCGTTGATCTCTGAGTTATTTGACAGGTTGCGAGGGGCCCGGATCTTTACAAAATTAGATCTACAGGGGGCATACAATCTGATCCACATTTGTGAAGGAGACGAGTGGAAGACAGCTTTTAACACCAGGGATGGCCACTACGAATATCTAGTCATGCCCTTCGGCCTTTGTAATGCACCTGCTGTCTTCCAGGATTTCGTTAACAACGTCTTCCGCGACATGCTCTACCTCAGTGGTGGTCTATCTGGATGACATACTCATCTTCTCGCCAGATTTGACCACCCACTGGAGACACGTCTGCAGGGTCTTTGACAGTCTGCGGGCGAACTCTCTCTTTGCCAAGCTGGAGAACTGCCAGTTTGAGCAGGAGTCCTTGCCGTTCCTGAGCTATATCATCTCGGCCCAGGGGTTGGCTATGGATCCTGCCAAACTGCAGGCGGTGGTGGATTGGCAGGAACCCCATTCACTCAAAGCGGTGCAGCGCTTTTTGGGGTTCGTGAATTATTACCGCCAATTTATACCGCACTTTTCCACACTGGTGGCTCCTTTGGTTGCTCTCACTAAAAAAGGAGCTAACCCCAACGCTTGGTCTGAACAGGTCTCCAAGGCCTTCACGTCTATAAAGTCTCATTTTGTTGGCGCTCCCATCTTACATCCTCTCGATGTAGATAAGCCATTTATTCTGGAGGTTGATGCTTCTTCCGTTGGTGCAGGAGCACTACTTTTCCAGAAGGATGCTCAAGGTTGAAAGCATCCCTGCCTCTTTTTCTCAAAGACCTTCTCACTGGCGGAGAAGAATTACTCCATCGGTGACAGGGAGTTGCTAGCCATGAAGTTGGCCTTTTTCGAGTGGAGACATCTCCTGGAGGGAGCTCGGTTTCCCTTCCAGGTATATACGGACCATAAAAATTTGGTCTATTTGCAGACGGCCCAGCGCTTGAACTCTCGTCAGGCTAGGTGGTCGCTCTTCTTTTCCCGCTTCCGCTTCATCCTGCATTACCTCTCAGGGGAAAAGAACGTCCATGCTGATGCTCTCTCACGCTTGGTGGTTTCTGCGGAAGAAGGAGAGGCTGAGCCTCGGCTAATTCTCCCGCCGGAGAGTTTTACCACCGTAGCTCCAGTTGCTCTCGAGTCAGTGCCACCGGGCAAGACCTTGGTGCCTCCCCAGCTACGGCCGGAGGTTCTCGCTTGGGCACATGCCTCCAGGGTAGGTGGTCACTTTGGCAATAAGCGGACCACTGAACTCCGGGCAAGGTCATATTGGTGGCCGCATATGGCTCGAGATGTTAAGGAATACGTACAAGCATGCGTCTCGTGTGCACGGAACAGACCCTCTAGACACAGGCCGGCGGGGCTTTTGTATCCTCTGCCAGTGGCGGATAGACCTTGGGAGATGGTTGGCATGGACTTCGTGGTGGGCCTGCCCAAGTCTGGCGGCAGTACGGTCATCTGGGTGGTCACCGACCATTTTTCCAAAATGGTGCATCTGGTGCCACTCGCACGGTTGCCTTCCGCTTGTGGGCTTGCCACTCTGTTCATAAAGCACGTATTCCGCTTACATGGCATGCCGGACAAAATCGTTAGTGACCGAGGTCCCCAGTTCGCGTCTCGGTTTTGGAGGGAGCTCTGCAGTTTACTCAGCATTGAGCTAAACCTGTCCTCCGCCCTACCATCCCGAGACGAATGGCTTGGTTGAGAGAGCCAACCAAACCTTGGTCACGTACCTGCGGCATTTTGTCTCTGCCTGGCAGGATGACTGGGCAGCCTTGCTACCATGGGCTGAGTTTGCCCTGAACAATGCAGTGGCCGCTTCCACTGGTCAGACGCCCTTTCTTTTAAACTACGGCCAACATCCACGCGTCCCTGTCCCGATGCCAGTGTCCTCCGCTGACTTGAGGGTGGCAGACTGGGCAGTGGAGGCTCGCGACATTTGGGATCGCACTCAGGATGCTATCCGGGCCTCTAAAGAAAGGATGAGGACGTCCGCCGACACACATCGGCGACCTGCTCCAAGCTTCTCCCCCGGCGACATGGTGTGGCTCTCTACTCGAAATATCAAGCTGCGAGTCGAGTCCCCCAAGTTTGCGCCGCGATACATTGGACCTTTTAAGGTTCTCGAGCGTATCAGCTCGGTGGGCTACCGCCTGGCTCTTCCGCCACACTTAGCCATTTCGGACGTTTTCCATGTGTCCCTCCTCAAACCAGTTCATATTGCCCGGTTCTCCGAGTCATCTGCCAGGTCATCAGACTTGTCATCTGACGAGTTCAAGGTTAACGCCATTGTGAGACACAGGCTTGTCCGTGGCAAAAAATTTTATTTGGTGGATTGGAAGGGTCATAGACCGGAGGCTCGGACCTGGGAGCCGGTGGAGAATATCCATGCTCCACTCCTGATCGCGGCCTTTGAGCGTAGTGAGGGTGCCCTAGGAGGGGGGTAATGTTAGGCGTCGAATTTCTGACTCTGCACAACAGGAATCCAGAGCCGTACATCCAGCGGTCTCCCATTCCCTTCCGACCACTCAGGCTTCTGCTCAGCAATCTCGGCGATCCAGGCGTCCTGCTCAGACACGCTCTGTGAGTCTGGATGTTGCTGCCACCTCTGGTACAGCAAAGGTAGCGCAACCTGCTTTGCAGGGAACCGCTCCAGAGGCCAAGTCCTCTCGCCGTGCTACTGGGCATGCCCGCAAGAGGACCGCTCAGTGGAGAGCAGGGGTCACATGCTCAGGTCCTGCATCGGATCTGATTGGTCCTTCCCAAAGTACTGGAAGGTCCCGGAAGCACATGGCTATAAAAAGCCTGCATTGCGGCTTGGCCATGCGCTAGTGTAGACTTATTATGCTATGTGTGAATGGTGATGGATGCATGTGTCTGGTGACTGACTTATTTGAAACCCCTACCCTCGGATATTACGAATGGTGACAGAGTGTTGGATTAGTCAGCGCCAGGTAGTGGCTAGCTATGCGCCACTGAGCTACCATACCATACACTAGCGTCCGTCAGTGACTGCTTCTCTGGCAGTTTACTCAGTTTATCTCTTGGCGTTCGCGGCTGCGACGCCACACGCCGGCAGCCTGTGAGGTTAACAGGTCCTGTGCTTACGCCTTATTTCCTCTAGGGCGTCTCTGTGCCTGTAACAGAGCCGCACCTCGGGTGACGCTAACCCGAGTGTAGTGCTCCGCCTCCTAGCTAGTCTGCCATTGTCCAGCAGCGGTCTTGTCACCTACCGCACGGTGGACCCCGGGCGGCGAACGCACCTCCTATTATTTATATTTGGTGTGTTCCGCCGTCCATAACAGCTGTGGTGTGTTCCGCCGGTGGTCGGAGCTCATAGCAAGTGAGCAATTCTGCTACATACAGGCGATCTGATCATTGCGTGTATGTAGCAGAGCTGATCGGACAACTGCAGCTTCTAGTCTCTCATGAAGAATATTGAAGCATGCCAAAAGTAAAAAAAAAAACTTTTGAAAAATATTAAAAAAATATAGAAGTTCAAATCACCCCCCTTTCGGCCTGTTCATAACAACACAATAAAAAAATCAAACATACACATATTTGGTATCGCCACATTCAGAGTTGCCCTATCTGTTCCGGATTTTGAGGGAAAATTCCCTGTATGTTAAGGGATCGAAATGCCTCTTTAATGTACAGAGGATTACATTTTTGGGATTTATTTTGTCTCTGTCGGCTATTGAAATGGACCCGGCCAAGGTACAGGCCATTTATGATTGGGTTCAGCCCACTTCTTTGAAGGCTCTCCAGAAGTTTTGGGGTTTTGCTAATTTCTATCGTAAATTTATAGGTAATTTTTCTGGTATTGTCAAACCACTGACTGATCTGACCAAGAAGGGCGCTGATGTGGTGAATTGGTCTCCAGAGGCAGTCTCGGCATTTCTGGAGCTTAAGCGGAGATTCACTTCTGCTCCGGTTCTACGGCAACCTGATGTCTCACTTCCATTTCAGGTGGAGGTAGATGCTTCTGAGATTGGGGCAGGAGCTGTTTTGTCCCAAAAAGATCCGGTGACTTCTAAAATGAATCCCTGTGCCTTCTTTTCTCGAAAATTCTCCCCATCTGAACGTAACTATGACGTGGGGAATCGGGAATTGTTGGCCATGAAATGGGCATTTGAAGAGTGGAGACATTGGTTGGAGGGAGCTAGACATCAAGTTGTGGTCATCACCGACCACAAGAATTTGATTTATCTTGAATCAGCCAAATGCTTGAATCCTAGACAGGCTAGGTGGGCCTGGTTTTTCACGCGTTTTAATTTTGTGGTCTCTTTTCTTCCGGGCACTAAGAATGTTAAGGCGGACGCCCTTTCTAGGAGTTTCTTTGCAGATTCTCTTATTGTGACCGAGCCTACTGCCATTCTAGGTGAGGGGGTAGTTCTTTCTGCCATCTCGCCCGATTTGAGACGTGCCCTGGAGGAATTTCAGGAGGACAAACCTGAGCGTTGCCCTATGGGAAAATTGTATGTTCCTGACCAGTGGAGGAAGAGAGTGATGTCTGAAATTCATTGCTCCGCGTTGGCTGGTCATCCAGGTATTTTTGGTACCAGAGATTTGGTGAGTTGGTCTTTTTGGTGGCCTGCCTTATCTCGTGATGTCTGGAATTTTGTGCAGTCCTGTGGGACTTGTTCTGGGTCCAAACCCTGTTCTCGTTCTAGTGGGTTGTTGATGCCCCTGCCGGTGCCCAAGAGGCCATGGACCCATATCTCAATGGATTTTATTTCTGATCTTTCTGTCACTCAGAGAATGACTGTTATCTGGGTGATTTGTGATAGATTTTCTAAGATGGTCCATCTTCTACCACTCCCAAAGTTGCCATCTTCTTCTGAGTTGGTGCCTTTGTTTTTACAACAGGTGGTTCGGTTGCATGGGATTCCTGAGAACATTGTGTCGGACAGAGGAGTCCAGTTTGTTTCCAGATTTTGGAGAACTTTTTGTTCCAATCTGGGAATTCAGTTATTAGAGATGAGCGACGTGGAGGGGATTTCATGAAATCCCGTCTCTACTATGCGTGCAAGAACGAGGGTGACACACCCGAAATTACTGACATGCGGCGCGTCTTTTTAGACTGCAGCATGTCTATATCTTGCGTAGACTAGAGATGAGCAACTTTGCCTTTTTTCGGGTTAAGTCGGGTTTCATGAAACCCTACTTTCCCAAAAGTCGGGTCGAACGCAATCGGCCGATTATCGTGAAAAGTCGAAGGCCGACTGAAACACGAAACCCAATACAAGTCAATGGGGAAGAAAAGTCGGCAGTGAATGGAGGGCAGGAAGCACACCTACAGTGCCCATTTTAATGCCAAAAACATAAATTCTTATTACTTAAGCTTGTCAACCTTAATTTACTTTATAATAATAGTTAGGCATTGAAAACTGGGGGTTATTTGGCTAAAGTTGTGGGGGGGTAGGGCTGGCTCCAGAATTTCGTGGGCCCAGGGCCAAAGAGTGTCACTGGGCTCCTTTAACACATGCCACAATTCATGATCCTCTGAGCGGTATAGTACTATGAAAATTACTTCACTTCTTACATTACATGACTGATATCCATTTTAAATTCTCCAATAGCTCCAAAAACGGACAGTCTATTACTCCATACAGTATTATGGCCACCGCATAGTGTGCCATACAGAGTAATGAGGCCCATATATTTCTCCATACAGAATCATTGGTCCCATATAATGTTCCATACAGTATATGATGAGCTCTACATAATGCTACAGTATATGTTGGTCCCCATGGATGAAGCTCCACTGTCTTATGGGCCCAAATAATGCTCCATATATAATGGGCCCCATTTCTAATTCTCCAGTGTATAATGGGCCCTGTAAATGCTGCTCCAGTGTCTGATGTCCACCTTTGGAATGCTCCAGTGTATGGTGGGCCCCCCTCCCACCGGCAGAGACACTTTTGCGTACTTTGAGGGGCCCTGTGCCAGTGCCGTTGCCCATGAGTATGCCCCCCACCTGCTCAAGGAACCTGCACTTTCATCTGCACCTTCCTCTTTATCACCGTGTAAGGTGGTATAGTATGCGGGAAGGGGAACCTGAGTTTCATCAGGGTCAGATTCTGGCTGTGTAGAGTGAGAGGGGAATGTAGTGGTGTGGGTCAATGTACCAGCAGAATCATCTAGCAGTGGCTGAGCATCAGAGCACTTGTGGCGCCCCCAGGAGTACGGTCGCCACAGTGGCATTACCTTCCTCCTAGGGAGTGTGATGTCATGCTTGGGAGCAACGAAGGATCTCTCTAGCAGTTAAACCAACACACAACACAGTTCCCACTCCATGCCAACAGGGAGAGCTCTGAACCTGACTGATGAGGAGCTGCTCTCTGTGGTCAGGAGGAGGGAAGTTAGGACAGTCTGTGATGGGAAGGGGAAGTTTGTGGACATGAGAAGGGGAGCTGGAGGATGAGCAGAGTTAAGGCTCACGCCTAGCTGGAGCGCATGGTCCGGATTCCGGTCTCCGAGTTTGTAGGGACACTGAGGGTCCTTCAGCAGAAACCGGAGTAAGTAGTAGCTGTAAATGCTCTGTTCCCAACTAAGGCTTGGAGGCCCCAGCAGCGACGTGTGTGAGCCAGAAGGAAAAAGCTACGGCTGGCTGCCATATGAGAACGTTCCAAAAGAGAGTCAACAGGGGGAACTTCAGTGAACTCAGTACTGCGAGTACCTCAGATAAGCACTAGAACGGAGGCCACACTACCTATCTGCAGAGAGAGAATTCCTAATTTGCTTCCAGGCTGACCAACTCCTCCATCTGTACACTGGGTCCTGGACGGCACTTACCAAGTACAGGTAAAGGAACTGCACAACTGTGTCTGTCATCTTTCTCGTGCGCCTGGCGCACGGCTCTGCTACATCCTGCACTGCACACCATCTACCAACTCTTTCATCTGCCCTGCGACTTCGGCCCTACCTGTGCAGGGCTTCTACATCTTAGCTGCACCACAACATCTGTCCCAGAGAAGCGACACTGCAGCGCTGGTCAATCTGATCAGAAACCACAGGTGGCATCACGTATCATTCACCTATAAACGTTATTCACCCCTTTGCATGGACGCCCAGGGCCATGGACCGGGTCACCACCACCGTGACACATCCCTCTGAGACACCGGCCCGGTAACGATTAACCCCACTGCCCTGGCTGGCGACCCACACTCCATGTGAGATTCGTCTTGGACTGGGGAATTCACGATTTGACTTGATAACCCAGGCATGGTATGTGAGAAAGAGCTACATGGACTAATGTGAAATGTGGCCTGCTGCATCATTCACTTTTGGTGGGGGTGAAAGACACAAGGAAAGGTGTTGTTCCTGACCAGGAGCCTCCACTGACGACTCAGTGCTTTTATTTTTTGAAACTTCAGAAGAGGAGCCGATAGAGCTGGAGGCTGTGTCAGCAATGTAAGCCAAAACTTGTTCCTGAAGCTCCGGCTTTAAAAGCGGTTTACCTACTCCCAGAAAAGGGAGCCTTCGAGGCCTTGTGGAGCCAGACGATGATGCAGGCTCAACACCTTCTGCCTTAAGTGCTATTGTGCTTTTGCCACTACCAGCAGATGCACCACCACCACCATCAGAACCAGCTGGCAAGCCCCGTCCACTTCCACGGCCTCTTCCACCATACTTCCTCATTTTTGGGAAAATGTACCCAAAATACCACCAGCTATATGGTACTGTAAAACAAGGTACAAGGTGTATATAGTATTGGGGAGAATTTGAATCTCCCTAGAGATTTTAGGAGGCTGAACAATTATCTCAGGCCCACTATAGATTACACCTCAATTTAACAGGCTGAAATTGGCTGGTGTATGACAAGGTACAAGGTGTATATAGTATTGGGGAGAATTGAATCTCCCTAGAGATTTTAGGAGGCTGAACTATTATCTCAGGCCCACTATAGATTACATCTCAATGTAACAGGCTGAAATTGGCTGGTGTATGACAAGGTACAAGGTGTATATAGTATTGTGGAGAATTTGAATCTCCCTAGAGATTTTAGGAGGCTGACAATGATGCTCTCAGTCCAAGTATGGCAGCAGGCAGCCTAATAAGCAGGACTGCTGCACACAAAAGTGTGGAAAAATGAACGCTTGGTAACTGCAGAAAAGAGGAAGAAAAGTATTTTTGCTTTTAAAAAAGTAGTTTGCACAGCAGTGTGCAAACAGCAATGCAGCTTTCAGGGAGCCTTATAAGGCAGCCTAATAACTGTCACTGTCACGCGTGGCTGGACACAGCACCCCCAGCAGGGCGGATATAGATGACACGCGTGACCCTGGATACACAGCCTCCAGTGGGGTGAATTTAAATAATAAGACGTGCAGCTGGATGCGCCGCCTCCAACAGGCAAATTTAGGTAATACACATAACACGTAAATCTGGAAACCCCGCCTCCAGTAAGGCGAATTTAAACAATAGGGGGAACCTGGGTAACAATAACAATGGTGGCCCTGCGATAGGGAACGGGGAAGTGGAGACCTCCTGCACTCCCCTGAGTCAGTGTCTCTACACTCCTAACGTTCCCTAGGCCGGTTCCGCACCGGGCGTCGATCTGGATACCTGATATCCCTAGCTCGCCCTGCACCTAAACCCTCACTAGGGAATTGGTTGGTGCGGAAACTAATCCCACCACTGCACTAAACACACATAAGGAAAAATGACAATACAGGGGAACACCACTTAGCTTTGCTCTGCTGCTTACGCTCAGAGCAACAGAGCCCACCACCTGCGTGCATCTTTTCCTCCAACCGGCGGAGCAAACAGAGTGCAGCCTTGGAGCAAACAGAGTCCACCACCTGCGTGCAGCTGTCCAGAAACAGAGTCCCGCCAATGAGTCCAGCTTTTCTGCCAAAAAGTCCAGCATGCTTGAGTACAGCTCTCACCAACAACGTCCAGCATTTTGAGTGCAGCTCTACACCATAGCTGCCACTCTACCAATCCATGCAAGAACTCCTTGCTGACACCATAGCTGCGACTCCACCACGATATGCCAGCATTCCTTGCAGACACCATAGCTGATACTCCAGGAATCTTACTGAGCTGCCTGTGACTCTCCTTTAGCTCCATCCTTCACCCAGGCTTGCTTGCAAATGAAGACCTATCACCAACCGTGATTGACACACCTGATACTCTCTTATAGAGCAATCACACCTGTTACCTAATCACGTGCATAAACTAAGGTAACCAGAGTGCAATGATCTAATGGCCACCGGGGGGAAAACTACAACTGAAATCACCACAGTGCAATGACCTTATTGGCCACCCGGGGCAAAAACCACCTTTGGCACACAGCCAAGGGAAAAAAGGTTACTTTGTGCATTTAAACTGTCAGATCCAACCTGGATCATGACAGTACCCTTCCCTTAATGAGGGGCCTCTGGACCCTCAAGACCACTCCTCATCAGGGCACCACCTACAGCGGAGACGCCTAGATCCAGAGTTCACCCCTAACACTACCTGACACTTCAGGTTAATGACAAACGCACCGCTGGTATTGGCAATGTATGTTCTGGAGGCACCACTCATCTCCAAGGCGCCGACCTCGGGAACGAGTTATGTATGTGAATGTTCGGTATGAGCTGGTAAGACTCCGCAACACACTTCCACAGGATGTTTTTTTGGTGGCCACTAGAGTTGAGCGAAACGGGTCGAAAAATTTCAAAAGTCGCCGACTTTTGTCAAAGTCGGGTTTCATGAAACGAAACCCGAACCCGACCCTAGGATGAGGTCGGCCACGAGGTCGGCGACTTACGCGCCAAAGTCGCGTTTCAAAAGTTTGTTTTGCGCTCTTTTTCAGCCAATCAGGATCCACGGACACTGTGGGCAACGTGATGACATAGGCAGGGGTCACCACCATCTTTCAGAAGGGCATGCAAGTGATTGGCTTGCTTTGGTGGGCGTCACAGGGGGTATAAAAGGGCGTGCACGCCGACCGCCATCTTACTTCTGCCGATCTCAGTATAGAGAGAGGTTGCTGCTGATTCTGTAGGAAGAGCGTTAGGCAGGGAAGAAGACAAAAAAACTGCTTCTGCTGCTAGCGATTTGGCCTGCACAACACACAAGTCACTGTGTGTGCAGTGCAAGGGGAGGCTATATTGTGGTGTATCAGTGGTGTTGGTTGTTGGGCTGCCTTTTAAGGCTTCCTGACAGGCTGGCATTGCTGTTTACCCACTGCTCCGCAAACTGCTTTTTTAAAAGCAATCCCAATTTTTTTTTTTTGTCCTGCTGAGAAGAAAAAAAAACTGCTTCTGCTGCTAGCAATTTGGCCTGCACAACACACAAGTCACTGTGTGTGCAGTGCAAGGGGAGGCTATATTGTGGTGTATCAGTGGTGTTGGTTGTTGGGCTGCCTTTTAAGGCTTCCTGACAGGCTGGCATTGCTGTTTACCCACTGCTCCGCAAACTGCTTTTTTAAAAGCAATCCAATCTCCCTTATCCTGTAGTCACTTTGGTCACAGCTGTGCCATCGAGCCTGTCACATAGCGCTCAGATATTCATTGGGCCTCACACAATCCACAAGTGTCCAGTGTCCAAAAGTGTGTGCAGAGATTCAAAATCTCCCTTATCCTCTCGTCACTTTGGTCACAGCTGTGCCATCGAGCCTGTCACATAGCGCTCAGATATTCATTGGGCCTCACACAATCCAAAAGTGTCCAGTGTCCAAAAGTGTGCGCAGAGATTCAAAATCTCCCTTATCCTCTCGTCACTTTGGTCACAGCTGTGCCATCGAGCCTGTCACATAGTGCTCAGATATTCATTGGGCCTCACACAATCCACAAGTGTCCAGTGTCCAAAAGTGTGCGCAGAGATTCAAAATCTCCCTTATCCTCTCGTCACTTTGGTCACAGCTGTGCCATCGAGCCTGTCACATAGCGCTCAGATATTCATTGGGCCTCACACAATCCACAAGTGTCCAGTGTCCAAAAGTGTGTGCAGAGATTCAAAATCTCCTTTATCCTCTCGTCACTTTGGTCACAGCTGTGCCATCGAGCCTGTCACATAGCGCTCAGATATTCATTGGGCCTCACACAATCCACAAGTGTCCAGTGTCCAAAAGTGTGTGCAGAGATTCAAAATCTCCCTTATCCTCTCGTCACTTTAGTCACAGCTGTGCCATCGAGCCTGTCACATAGCGCTCAGATATTCATTGGGCCTCACACAATCCACAAGTGTCCAGTGTCCAAAAGTGTGGGCAGAGATTCAAAATCTCCCTTATCCTCTCGTCACTTTGGTCACAGCTGTGCCATCGAGCCTGTCACATAGCGCTCAGATATTCATTGGGCCTCACACAATCCACAAGTGTCCAGTGTCCAAAAGTGTGCGCAGAGATTCAAAATCTCCCTTATCCTCTCGTCACTTTGGTCACAGCTGTGCCATCGAGCCTGTCACATAGCGCTCAGATATTCATTGGGCCTCACACAATCCACAAGTGTCCAGTGTCCAAAAGTGTGCGCAGAGATTCAAAATCTCCCTTATCCTCTCGTCACTTTGGTCACAGCTGTGCCATCGAGCCTGTCACATAGCGCTCAGATATTCATTGGGCCTCACACAATCCACAAGTGTCCAGTGTCCAAAAGTGTGCGCAGAGATTCAAAATCTCCCTTATCCTCTCGTCACTTTGGTCACAGCTGTGCCATCGAGCCTGTCACATAGCGCTCAGATATTCATTGGGCCTCACACAATCCACAAGTGTCCAGTGTCCAAAAGTGTGTGCAGAGATTCAAAATCTCCCTTATCCTCTCGTCACTTTGGTCACAGCTGTGCCATCGAGCCTGTCACATAGCGCTCAGATATTCATTGGGCCTCACACAATCCACAAGTGTCCAGTGTCCAAAAGTGTGTGCAGAGATTCAAAATCTCCCTTATCCTCTCGTCACTTTGGTCACAGCTGTGCCATCGAGCCTGTCACATAGCGCTCAGATATTCATTGGGCCTCACACAATCCACAAGTGTCCAGTGTCCAAAAGTGTGTGCAGAGATTCAAAATCTCCCTTATCCTCTCGTCACTTTGGTCATAGCTGTGCCATCGAGCCTGTCACATAGCGCTCAGATATTCATTGGGCCTCACACAATCCAAAAGTGTCCAGTGTCCACAAGTGTCTGCAGAAATTCAAAATCTCCCCTGTCCTATGGACACCTTGTACCTTGTTTTACATTGCTATATAGTTTGTTGGATTTTGTCTACATTTCTACCAAAAATGAGGAAGGCTGGTGGAAGAGGCTGTGGAATTGGGCGGGGGTTGGCAGCTGGTAATGATGGTGTTGGTGGTGGATCTGATGGTAGTGGCAAGAGCAAAATAGGACCGAATGCAGGAGGTGTTGAGCCTGCGTCATCGTCTGGCTACATAAGGCCTCGAACGCTTAGTTTTCTAGGAGTTGGCAAACCGCTTTTAAAGCCAGAGCATCAGGAAAAAGTTTTGTCTTACATTGCTGACTCAGCCTCCAGCTCTATCGCCTCCTCTTCTTCAGTTGTAAAAAGTAAAAGCACTGAGTCGTCATTGGAGGCTCATGTTCATGAACCACACCTTTCCTTGTGTCCTTCACCCCAACCAAGATTGAAGGATGACGCAGGCCATACTACTGATTACTCCGTGGAGCTGTTTTCACATACCATGCCTGGATTATCAAGTCAAATGGTGAATTACCCAGGCCAAGATGAATCTGACATGGAGTGCACTGATGCACAGCCGCTGATGGATGATTCTGCTGGTACATTCACTCAGAGCACTACATTGTCCTCGCAGTGTACAGAGCCAGATTCTGACCCTGATGAGACTCAGGTGCCCCTTCCCGCACACTATACCACCATACACGGTGACACAGAGGAAGGTGCACATGACAGAAGAGGAGGTGATGGATGACCCAGTTGTTGACCCAGATTGGCAACCATTGGGGGAAGAGGGTGCTGCTTCCAATAGCTCAGATGAGGAGCATCCACAGCAGACATCGACATTGCAACAGCTGTTATCTGGCAGGCCCGTAGCACTCCAAAGACAGGTTCCAAACATCAAAAGAGTTGCTGGACAGCTTGTCCAGAGGGTCAAAAGATCACAGCGTGCTAGGCCGCAAAATGTCTGCCAAAGTAGGAAGAGTGCAGTGTGGCACTTTTTTGAACAAAATCCTCATGATCAGGCCAAGGTTATCTGTAAGAAGTGCGCAAAGACCTTTAGCCGAGGGAAAAATCTGAAAAATTTGAATACCAGTTGCATGCTTAGACATTTAACCAGCATGCACTTGCAAGCGTGGACACAACACCAAACCTCAAGTGCCACATGTGCAACTGATCACAACGAAAGTAGTCAGCAACGCTACATTGTTTCCCCCACTGTAAGCCCACCGGTTAGCACAGCAGCAAATGTTGAGGTGTCGTTGCAAGGCCACAGCAGTCAGGGAATCCCACTGTTATATCAACGAAAGACTGATTCTAGGCCATCAGAAAGAACAACAACTCCATCACCATCATCAACCCTCTCTCAGTCCGCCCTGTCCACTGCTACTTCCACCATATGCAGCTCTCAAGTCCAGCTCACCCTCCCAGACACTATGAGTAGGTCAAGAAAGTACTCTGTCTCTCATCCGCGTACACTGGGTTTGAACGCCCACATTGCCAAACTAATCTCGTTTGAGATGATGCCCTTTCGGTTGGTGGAAAGCACAGCTTTCCGTGAACTCATGGCCTATGCAGTACCACGCTATGACCTACCCAGTCGCCACTTCTTCTCTCGCAAAGCCATCCCAGCCCTCCACCATCATGTGAAAGACCGCATTGTCCATGCACTCAAGCAGTCAGTGAGCGGAAAGGTGCACCTCACAACTGATGCATGGTCCAGTCGGCATGGCCAGGGCCGTTACGTGTCCATCACTGCGCACTGGGTTAATGTGGAGGATGCAGGGTCCACAGGGGACAGCGGTGGTGGGACAGTGCTGCCTAGCCCACGGTATAGGAAACAGTTGGCTGTAGGCGTTCGACCCTCCTCCTCCTCCTCCTCCTCCAGAAGCGAAAGCTCGTCCACAGAGCGCAGTCGTACGAGCACTCCATCTGCAGCTGCCACTGTTGCACACGATGTGTCCCCCTATCGAGCAGCTAGTGGAAAGCGTCAGCAGGCTGTGTTGCAGATGATGTGTTTGGGCAACAGACACACCGCCGAGGTGCTGGCCGAGTACTTGAAGCGACAAACTGAGTCATGGCTGGGCAGTGTACATCTTGAGGCAGGCAAGGTAGTTAGTGATAACGGCCGTAATTTTGTGGCAGCCATAGCCCTTTCAAAACTCAGCCACGTACCTTGCTTGGCTCACACCTTGAACCTGGTGGTGCAGTGCTTCCTCAAAAATTATCCGGAGTTAACAGCCCTGCTCCAGAAGGTGCGAAGACTGTGCGCGCACATCCGCCGGTCGCCTGTACACTCCGTTCGTATGCAGAAGCTGCAGCGATTGCTCCACCTTCCCAACCACCGCTTCATTATCGACATTGCAACAAGGTGGAACTCCACCCTGCACATGGTGGAGCGGCTGTGCGAGCAGAGGCAGGCCATAATGCATTTGTGGGAGGATACACGGCCAGGCACTTTGAGAGCAGACATGGAGTTGACAGGTGTGCAGTGGTCGAAGCTGAAAGACCTCTGTAAAGTCCTTCAGTGTTTTGAGGAATGCACACGGCTGGTAAGCGCAGACGACGCCATCCTAAGCATGAGCATCCCACTTATGTGTCTGCTCATGCAAACTTTGACGCACCTTAAGGAGCAGGCGTCTGCAGCCAATGTTGATGAGGAGGAAGAGGAGGAGGGAATCCTTGATGACATTCAGCCATTGTCTGCTCAGGGACCTCTCCTGGACGAGGTGGAGGAAGAAGAGGAGGAGGAGGATGATGATGGGGATGATTACTTAGGGGAGGAGGATGCATCTCGTGGGGCAAGTGAAAATGTTGGCGTGGCAAGGTCTGGTACAGGGTTTGTGCGTGACTGGAGGGATGTGGATTTGCCAGAAAGTGCTCCTCCACCCAGCACTCGCAGTGCATCATTGACACCGGGAACATTGGCCCACATGTCAGATTATGCCTTGCAGATCCTAAAAAGGGACCCCCGCATTGCCAAAATGATGAACGATGACGACTACTGGTTAGCCAGCATCCTGGATCCACGCTATAAAGGCAAATTACAAAACATCATGCCACAAGAGAACCTTGACCTAATATTGGCTAATAAACAAGCAACTCTGGTAAATCGGTTGCTTGAGGCATTCCCAGCACACAGCAGCGGTGATGGTTCTCACACGAGCCGTACGGGCCGGGGGCAGCTTGGCAGAGGTGTTCGTGGTGCACACAGCAGAAGTGGCGTTGGAGACAGGGGTTTCATGCCAATGTTGTGGACTGATTTTTCAAATACCGCTCACACAACTGGTAATACTGTATCGATGGAAAGTGACAGGAGACAGCAGTTGTCAACTATGGTTACAAACTACTTTTCCTCCCATATCGATGTTCTCCCACACAGGTCATTCCCCTTTGACTATTGGGCCGCTAAACTGGACACCTGGCCTGAATTGGCCCAATATGCCTTACAGGAGCTCGCTTGCCCAGCTGCAAGTGTGCTATCGGAAAGAGTCTTCAGTGCAGCTGGATCAATCCTGACAGAAAAAAGGACCCGTCTGTCAACCCAAAATGTGGATGATCTAACCTTCATTAAAATGAACCATGCATGGGTTTCCAAGGATTTTGTCCCACCTTCCCCTGATGACACATAGGGTGACAGAAAAATGGCTTGCTTTGGTCCACCTCTTCCTGGGACTTCACCTATTTCGCCTTTTGCATCAGCTGAATGTCCAACATCAACATATGCCACTTTCTAAAACTCCCTAACTGTGCTGCCTCCCCCCCATGGCCGGGGTCACCACCTAGCGCACGACACCGTGCGAGTGCCGTTGCCCTGGACAGGTGGGTAGGCCGACTCTTGGGCGCGGGCACTGGCACAGGGTCCCTCATAGTGCAATCAAGTGTCTCTGACGGTGGTGGTGCACACCCGCCATCAGACACACCGCTGTACTATGAGGGGCCCAGTGCCAGTACCGACGCCCACGAGTGGGCCCCCCTTGCATAGGCAGGGCCCCAGCATTTGCAATCTTTACATCTCCCTGCTCCTCCGCTGTGTAATCTGGGCCGTCAAATCCATACTGTGCCTGACACCGTCTGAGCCTGCCTCCTGAGACATATATTTTGAATGTGTACGCTATCCATACATGTTATCTGGGGATACGGTACCCTTTCTAACCTTTGTGCAATCACGTGCAATCCATACTGGGCCTAACACCGTCTGAGCCTGCCTCCTGAGACATATATTTTGAATGTGTACGCTATCCATACATGTTATCCGGGGAAACGGTACCCTTTCAAACCTTTGTGTAATCACGTGCAATCCATACTGGGCCTAACACCGTCTGAGCCTGCCTCCTGAGACATATATTTTGAATGTGTACGCTATCCATACATGTTATCTGGGGATACGGTACCCTTTCTAACCTTTGTGCAATCACGTGCAATCCATACTGGGCCTAACACCATCTGAGCCTGCCTCCTGAGACATATATTTTGAATGTGTACGCTATCCATACATGTTATCTGGGGGTACGGTACCCTTTCTAACCTTTGTGCAATCACGTGCAATCCATACTGGGCCTAACACCGTCTGAGCCTGCCTCCTGAGACATATATTTTGAATGTGTACGCTATCCATACATGTTATCCGGGGAAACGGTACCCTTTCAAACCTTTGTGCAATCACGTGCAATCCATACTGGGCCTAACACCGTCTGAGCCTGCCTCCTGAGACATATATTTTGAATGTGTATGCTATCCATACATGTTATCTGGGAATACGGTACCCTTTCAAACCTTTGTGCAATCACGTGCAATCCATACTGGGCCTAACACCGTCTGAGCCTGCCTCCTGAGACATATATTTTGAATGTGTACGCTATCCATACATGTTATCTGGGGATACGGTACCCTTTCAAACCTTTGTGCAATCACGTGCAATCCATACTGGGCCTAACACCGTCTGAGCCTGCCTCCTGAGACATATATTTTGAATGTGTACGCTATCCATACATGTTATCTGGGGATACGGTACCCTTTCTAACCTTTGTGCAATCACGTGCAATCCATACTGTGCCTAACACCGTCTGAGCCTGCCTCCTGAGACATATATTTTGAATGTGTACGCTATCCATACATGTTATCCGGGGAAACGGTACCCTTTCAAACCTTTGTGCAATCACGTGCAATCCATACTGGGCCTAACACCGTCTGAGCCTGCCTCCTGAGACATATATTTTGAATGTGTACGATATCCATACATGTTATCTGGGGATACGGTACCCTTTCTAACCTTTGTGCATTCACGTGCAATCCATACTGGGCCTAACACCGTCTGAGCCTGCCTCCTGCTGTATAGACATATATTTTGAATGTGTACGCTATCCATACATATTATCTGGGGATACGGTACCCTTTCTAACCTTTGTGCAATCACTTGCTATCCGTACTGGGCCTAACACCGTCTGAGCCTGCCTCCTGAGACATATATTTTGAATGTGTACGCTATCCATACATGTTATCTGGGGAAACGGTACCCTTTCTAACTTTTGTGCAATCACGCGTAATCCATACTGGGCGTGAGAACGGCTGGCGAGCTGTTAAGCAAGCTACAGCACCTGTGGTTTGCACACGTAAGTTTTTCATTTTTTCAGGAATGACGGTTAGGCCTAATTCCGGAACTGCGGTTGACCTGCACTTACTGGGAAATCATTGTTCGCGGGTAATAATTGTAATCAGTGATCCCCATCACTAACGTTGTTCAGCGGGTTATCTGCACCTGTAAGCGACAAACGCTGGCCTTTTCAGTGTAGCGCACATGCAGCCACGGACATGTAAGGGCATGACACACCAGTTATTGGCCAATCTCATGTGCCAGAGCCTCACGTGTCCCTCTAGTAAGCCGGACTCGGACCGCGGGGCATGACGGAGTGTGCATCTGTTCTGTAGCTGGCATGGTTGAGGTTTCCCAGGTGGAGTCGAATTTAACCGTAGGCTCCACTCCTGGTGGTGCCCTTCTGGACATTCCTTTAAGGTTCAGCTTTGCAACCATACTGCCCACGTAAAACAAACACTTTGCCTTCATGAACGCTGTTTGGAGGGTCATGACTCGTGGGAATAACGCCGCCCAATCAGTTAACCTGCTAGAGAGATCCTTCGTTGCTCCCAAGCATGACATCACACTCCCTAGGAAGAAGGTAATGCCACTGTGGCGACCGTACTCCTGGGGGCGACACAAGTGCACTGATGCCCAGCCACTGCTCGATGAATCTGCTGGTACATTGACCCAGACCACTACATTCCCCTTGCACGCTACACGACCTGAATCTGACCCTGATGAAACTCAGGTTACCCTTCCCATATACAGTTCCATCTTACACGGTGACAAAGAGGAAGCTGCAGATGAAAGTGCAGGTTCGGCCCACCCGCCATCAGACACACCACCGTACTATCAGGGGCCCTGTGCCAGTGCCGTCGCCAACGAGTGGGCCCCCCCTGCTTGCCCAGGATCACAGCACTTGCAAAGTTGAAATACTGTGCAGTGAGATGGAAGATGGGGACGACGAGGAATCCAGACAAGTACAGGGATTCCCTAGCGAGGAGACTTATTTGATTGTTTTCAATGTTGGGACAGCAATTTTTGGGGAGCACTATACTCTGGAGAATGATAGATGGGGCCCACCATACACTGGAACATTCCAAAGGTGGACATCAGACACTGGAGCAGCATTTACAGGGCCCATTATACACTAGAGCATTAGAAATGGGGCCCATTATGTTTGGAGCATTATTTGGGCCCATAAGACAGTGGAGCTTCATCCATGGGGACCAACATATACTGTAGCATTATGTGGAGCTCATCATATACTGTTTCAAACATTATATGGGACCAATGATTCTGTATGGAGAAATAGATGGGCCTCGTCATGAGATGTAAAAAGTGAGGTATTTTTCATTGTACTATACCGCTATTTCTCTGCCGTATCGGAGCATGATGAGTTGTGGTATGTGTTAAAGGGGCGCTCTTTCGCCCAGGGCACATGAAAACCTGCAGCCAGCCCTCCCCCCCCACAACTTTAGCCAAATAACCCCCATTTTTCAGTGCGTAACTTGTATTATGAAGTTAATTAAGGTTGACAAGCTTAAGTAAGAAGAATTGATGCTTTTGGCATTCAAATGGGCACTGTAGGTGTGTTTCCTGTCCTCCTCTCACTGCCGACTTTTATTCCCCATTGACTTACATTGGGTTTCGTGTTTCGGGACGACCCCGACTTTTCCCTATAATCGGACGATCTTGCTCGACCCGACTTTTGGAAAAGTCGGGTTTCACGAAACGAAACTCGACCCTAAAAAACCAAAAGTCGCTCAACTCTAGTGGCCACCCTTACATGCTTGTTCACACACAGGTCCGGACCTGAACGTTTATTGCCACATTTGTCATGATTCGTTGAACTCATTCGGGGATCGACAACAGTGGCGTCCCCCTGTGTCACGACACTCACACCCCCACTATTCACCACGGGCACACCACCCTCCAACCCTTACACCACGAGGTCGACGCCTCCCAGGGTTGGCTAATGGCGAGGGTAGAAATTTGACCCTACTCCCCCGCAGCTCACCTGCTGCCCACACCGTTGAGGGAGGGGCCTGGGATATGGAGGGAAAATACGCTCCCTGGTCGCCTTCCTCCACACGACCAGGAGGGGGCGGTGTTATGAATGAGTCACCGTAGGAAGCAAAAACAGAAATACTAGCTAAGTCCAGAAAACCAGAGAAGTTGGCAGCTATCAGATTGAACCCCTGAACCTATCAACAACAACTAGCAGTAGCCGTGGGGGGTTCCTACGGTGCCCTAGACCCCTCGATCACAGCCGGAGAACTAAATAGCCTAAAGACAGAAAGGGAAATCTAAACTGCCCCAGAGCAGACCCAGAGCAGACCCCAAAGCAATAGGCAGCCCCAACATATAATGACGGTGAAGCAAGATGAAAAAACACTCACATATAGAAAGATAGGCTGAGCAAATGATGGGGCCCAAGCTAACTAACCAGGACAGGATAGAAAAGCTGCTGCCTGCAATCCGCCAAAACCCTATCAAAACAAGAGGCAACAGACTGATAGGGAAAAAAGCCCTGAAGACGCTAGGCTTCAAAAAGACTATATCAGTACTCAGGTATTTTCTGAAGAAAGAGCAAAAAGGAATTCAGCTCACCCCAGCAGGGAATGGCAGAAATCCAGAAAAACAAGGCAAAACAAAACCAAAACACAAATGCAAAAAGCAGAGCAGAAAACTTAGCTTTTGAGGAGCAGGAATCAGACTGGTCTTCTAGAATCCCTCAGAGAATCACCAGCAAGGCAGAAGGGCGTCGGCTGCCTTATATCCAGTCAGCAATTCCAGTCACCCAATCATCATCATCCTGCTCAGGTGCTTGGTAATCAGCCTCACTACCTTCCTTCACCAGAAGAGGGAGTTCATCAGACCTCAATGGTGAAGGGGAAAATGAACTCACAACAGGGCGGCTTCTTCGATGGAATGGAAGATTTGGCCTAAACCCCGCGGACTATCACACCAGTCTGCTCACCACAGGGATGTACCCCTTCACCTCGGGGAATACCAGGCAGCTCCGTGGGGCACCAACTCCTCCCACCTGCCTGGGTGCCTCCGCGTGCAAGAGCAGGTCCCGCTCCCCAGCAGCGACTCTAGGAGCTTCTTTGCCAGAGCCGCAATTTTGATTTTCTGGTTGAGCCAGAGGGAAGACCCCAGACCCTGATAATTGCTGCGGCAGCTGCTTCCACACCATGCAGCTCCTCACTCACCTCAGTGAGGCCCAGCAGCAATTGCTCACAGGTCTCCACATGGCCAAGGCTCACCAGAAAAAATGCATGGTTGGTGATAATGCCACGGTCACGCGTGTCATCTAAATCCACCCTGCTGGGGGAGCTGTGTCCAGCCGTGTGTGACCGTGACAATAACCAACAGAGCTGATGCACAAAAATCTATCCTCCCCTGTCACTGCACACAAACTGTTGTGTTGTACAATGAAAATCGCTACCAGCAGAAGCCGTTTTTTTTTCTTCTTCCCTGCCTAACGCTCTCCCTTATTCAGAATCAGCAGCAGCAACCTCTCCCTATGCTAAGATCGGCAGAAGTAAGATGGTGGTCGGCGTGCACGTCCTTTTATAGCCCCTGTGACACCACACAAAGCAAGCCAATCACTTGCATGCCCTTCTCAAAGATGGTGGTGACCGCTGCCCATGTCATCGCGTTGCCCACAGTGTGCGTCCTCCATCATTGGCTGAAAAAGGGCGCTGGAAGCATAATTTAAAATGCGACTTTGGTGCTCTGGTCGCCGACCTCATGGCCAACCTCACGCTATGGTTGGGTTTCGTTTTATGAAACCCGACTTTAGCGAAAGTCGGCGACTTATGATTTTGACCAACCCGTTTCGCTCAACTCTATCAGTTATCTTTCTCCTCTGCGTTTCATCATCAGACCAATGGACAGACTGAGAGAACAAACCAGACTTTGGAGTCCTATTTGAGATGTTTTATATCTGCTGATCACGATGACTGGGTCTCATTTTTGCCCTTGGCCGAATTTGCGCTAAACAATACAGCTAGTTCTGCCACTTTGATGTCGCCCTTTTTCTGTAACTTGGGGTTTCATCCTCGATTTTCTTCAGGGCAAGTGGAATCTTCGACCTGCCCAGGTGTGGACACTGTGGTAGAGAGAATGCAGCAGATTTGGGACTAAGTGGTGGATAAGTTGTCCCTCTCTCAGGGAAAAGCCCAACGGTTTTCCAACCGGCATAGGACCATTGGTCCCCGGTTTAAAGTGGGTGATATGGTTTGGTTGTCGTCAAAGAATATTTCTATGAAGGTTGCGTCTCCAAAGTTCAAGTCAAGATTCATTGGACCTTATTAGATTTTGGAGATGCTTAATCCTGTTTCTTTTCAATTGGCTCTTCCAGTTACGTTTAAGATCCATAACGTGTTTCATAAATCTCTGGTGAAGAGGTTTGTGGAGCCAGTAGTTCCTATGGCGGCACCTCCTGACCATGTATTGGTAAAAGGCAATGTGGAATATGAGGTAGAGAAAATATTGGATTCTCGTTTGGCTAGACGGAGACTCCAGTACTTGGTCAAATGGAAGGGTTATGGCCAGGAGGATAATTCTTGGGTCTCTGCTTCTGACATTCATGCCGATAGATTGGTTTGTGCTTTTCACCGGGCCCATCCTGATCGGCCTGGTGGCGTGGATGAGGGTTTGGTGACCCCTCCTCAAGGGGGGGTACAGTTGTGAATTCACTTTCTTGCCTACCTCTGGTTGCTAGTGAAGGTAGTGGAGCTGGTTGTATTGACAGGGGGGTCGCAAGTTCTCTTTCCAGGCTCCTTCTGGTGGTTACAGGAGGTAATGGAGCTGATCTAATTAACAGAGGCCTGCCACCTGATAATGAGGAGGACGATTGGACATCTGGAGTTTTTGACTGGATTTAAGACAGTCGACTCCCTCTGTCCCTGCTGGTGATTTTTTTCCTACCTCCTGAGGTCTTAGTTCCAGCTCTGTCCCTACATGCTCAAGCTTAGTGTTTTTTGCTATTGTTCACATTTGATTTTGTCTATTCAGTTTTGTGTGGTCAGCCAGTCTCGGCTGGGGCTGTGCTGAATTTCCATCCTTATGTTACTGCTTGTGCCAGTTTGTTTTTTCCCTTATTAGATTGGCCTCTTTTTTGCTCTGCTCTCAGAATATGCCAGAGTGCTGATATAGTGGGCGAAGTCTAGTGACTTCAGTATTTTTCTATCAGACGTGTTGGGCATTTTTTGCAGGGTTTTTTGCGTGATTGCAGACAGTGTCTTTCCTTTCCTGTCCTGTCTAGTCAGTGTGGGCCCCATCGTTTGTTCATCCTATTTTCCTACCTGCGTTTGTGTTTTCATCTTGTCTCACTGGCAATATATGTTTGGGGGCTGTCTATTCCTTTGGGGTCTGCTCTGGGGCAGTTTAGATTTCCCCTTTGTTGCTTTAGGCTTATTTAGTTCTCCGGCTGTGTCGAGGCGTCTAGAATCATCGTAGGTACGCTCCACGGCTACTGCTAGTTGTGTGGATACGATCAGGGGTCTGCAATCTGCTTAGTTACCAACCTCTCTGGTTTTCTGTGGCTTAACTTGGTCTTGCTTTCCTCCTAGGTGACCCAATCATAACACCGATCTATCAATATAAAAAAAATGATTAATCTGATCGCTAAATGGCATAACGAGAAAAAAAGTCAAAATGCCAGAATCAAGTTTGTTTTGGCTGCCACAACATTGCATTAAAATGCAATAACGGGCAATCAAAAGATCGTATGTAAGGACTGTGTACCTGCTGTGTCTGCTCTTGCCCTTAGTTCGGTTGGATTCTGCCCTTACCCAAAATTGAGCTGCTGGCTTCACGTTGGCCATCTTGTTTCCTGTCTGATACTCCTTGCTTCCTGTCTGCTGACTATATAAAGTAACTCTGCACACTATACCTTACTTGTGTATCTTGTTCTCTACTTGCTGCCAAGCTGGAAGAACTTGTAATCTGCTTGCCTCTTCTACTCCTTGGGATACCCCGCTTGTTTCTGGATCTATGTACCACGGAAGGACTCTGCTGCTTACACCCGCTCTGCACCCACCTCCGCTACGGTCTGCCCTCCATTAGGAGCCGACCCGGGCTCTGGGCCCTGGATCCTGCATTGCTGGACTGGTACACGCTCCCTCGATCTGTACTATTTCATCTGCACACTTGTTGAGACTGTCTTATTTGCCTGCTTATCTGTAGAGTCGCAGTTTGCATCTCTCATCTGAAGTGCATATCTCTACAATAGATATTTACATCTTGAACTGTGATATACTGTGGTTGTCTTCATTTCTGACCCACATCATCGGGCTTCATAGAACTTAGTATAAACTCATAACATCGTATCTGCACCAAAATGGTATCATTAAAAACGTCAGCTCGGCATACAAAAAATAAGTTCTCACCCAACCTGAGATCACGAAAAAATGGAGACGCTATGGGTATCAGAAATGGCGCAAATTTTTTTTTTAACAAACTTTGGAATTTTTTTTGCCATTTAAATAAAAAAGAACCTAGACATGTTTGGTGTCTATGAAATTGTAATGACCTGGATAATCATAATTGTTAGTTTTAGCATTTAGTGAACATGGTAAAAACGCAACAACTGTAAGATGTTCCTTTTTTTTGCAATTTTTACACACTTGTAATTTTTTCCCATTTTCCAGTACAAGATATGTTAAAACCAATGGGGTTGTTCAAAAGTACAATTTGTCCCGCCAAAAAGCAGCCCTCACACAGCCATTTTGAACAAAAAATAAAAAATGTATGGCTCTGGGAAGAAGAGGAGCAAAAAATGAAAATGCAAAATCAAAAATACCTCTGGTCATTAAACGGTTAAATGCCACTGTCAGAGATTGACAGCAGCATTTAACATGTTAACAGCTGCGGGTGGATCGCGATTCCACCCGTGCCTATTAGAGGAACATTTCAGCCATTCAAAACTGCTGACATGTGCCAGAAAAGATGTGTGCTCAGCGCTGGAGTCCACATCAAAGGGAAATAAATCCACAAGATTTCCATAAAAGTCATAGTCACATTTCTATAGACATGGACTATCATATATATATATATATATACACTGCTCAAAAAAATAAAGGGAACACTTAAATCACAGAATATAACTCCAAGTAGATCAAACTTCTGTGAAATCAAACTGTCCATTTGGGAAGCAACACTGATTGACAATCAATTTCACATGCTGTTGCACAAATGGAATAGACAACAGATGGAAATTATTGGCAATTATCAAGACCCCCTCAATAAAGGAGTGGTTATGCAGGTGGGGACCACAGACCACATCTCAGTACCAATGCTTTCTGGCTGATGTTTTGGTCACTTTTGAATGTTGGTTGTGCTTTTACACTCATGGTAGCGTGAGACAGACTCTACAACCCACACAAGTGGCTCAGGTAGTGCAGCTCATCCAGGATGGCACATCAATGCGAGCTGTGGCAAGAATGTTTGCTGTGTCTGTAAGTGTAGTGTCCAGAGGCTGAAGGCGCTACCAGGAGACAGACAAGTACACCAGGAGACATGGAGGGGGCCATAGGAGGGCAACAACTCAACAGCAGGACCACTGCAAAATGACCTCCAGCAGGCCACAAATGTGCATGTGTCTGCACAAGCAGTTAGAAACTGACTCCATGAGGATGGTCTGAGGGCCCAACGTCCACAGATGGGGGTTGTGCTCACAGCCCCACACCGTGCAGGACGCTTGGCATTTGCCAAGAACACCAGGATTGGCAAATTCACCACTGGCAACCTGTGCTCTTCACAGATGAAAGCAAGTTCACACTGAGCACATGTGACAGTCTGGAGACGCCGTGGAGAGCGATCTGCTGCCTGTAACATCCTTCAGCATGACTGGTTTGGCAGTGGGTCAGTAATGGTGTGGGGTGGCATTTCTTTGGAGGGCTGCACGGTGTTGGGCTGTGAGCACAACCCCTATCTGTGGATGTTGGGCACTCAGACCATCCTCATGTTTGTGGCCTACTGGAGGTCATTTTGCAGGGCTCTGGCAGTGCTCCTCCTGTTCCTCCTTGCACAAAGGCTGAGGTAGCGGGTCTGCTGTTGGGTTGTTGTCCTCCTATGGCCCCCTCCACGTCTCCTGGTGTACTAGCCTGTCTCCTGATAGCGCCTCTGGACACTACGCTGACAGACACAGCAAACCTTCTTACCACAACTCATATTGATGTGCCCTCCTGGATGAGCTGCACTACCTGAGCCACTTGTGTGGGTTGTAGAGTCCGTCACATGCTACCACTAGTGTAGAAGCACAACCAACATTCAAAAGTGACCAAAACATCAGCCAGAAAGCATTGGTACTGAGATGTGGTCTGTGGTCCCCACCTGCAGAACCACTCCTTTATTGAGGGTGTCTTGGTAATTGCCAATAATTGTCATCTGTTCTCTATTCCATTTGCACAACAGCATGTGAAATTGATTGTCAATCAGTGTTGCTTCCTAAGTGGACAGTTTGATTTCACAGAAGTCTGAATTTACTTGGAGTTATATTCTGTTGTTTAAGTGTTCCCTTTATTTCTTTGAACAGTATATATATATATATTAGTCCAGAGAATGAAGGCAGCATGCCAAGATTATTGGCCCACCCATTTTTTATCTTGGAGTGCTGCCTTCATTCTTCATTCTCTGGACCATAGCATGAAGTTTTTTATTTACCTGGAAGGATTTTTGCACCCCCATATTTTTCTGGTGCTGCTTTTCATTTTCTATTTGTGTGTGTGTGTGTGTGTGTATATATATATATATATATATATATATATATATATATTATATAGACCCTATATAGCTTGAGCAGTTGTGTAACTTAATGGCATCGTTTTCCGATGTGTTTTACCTCTCCTTTTGGTCATTCAGGGGTTTATCACGGAAGTCTTCATTCGGGAGAAGAGACCATAAGCCATACTGCAATGGGGATTACAACTGACAGGCCCAGGCAATATGCCCCTTTATAGCCCCCTACAGACAATATGATACCCACACTGCCCCCTATATACAGTATGAGTATGACCCCCACATAGCCTCCTATATGCAGTATGAACCCCCACATAGATCCCTATGTGGGGAGGAGGACTCCCAGACAGTGAAAGGACAGGTAACCAGGGGATCGCCATCAGGGTTCCTGAGGGAACGATAGTGGGAAGACAGTAAAAGGAAAGACTTGACTGAAGTTGTCAGGGAAACAGGGGGCGGGGCAAGCTTAAAAGGAGCAGGGGGCGCGCTGAAGTGGCAGTTGACAGAGAGCAGGACAACAGACAGGAAGCCGTGTGAGACAGAGAGGACCGAGGGAGCTGACGACGTGTTGTGGAGAGACCGACAGGGGCCTGTGAAAGGAAAGATGTGGACTCACCGACAAGTGACACGTGAGAGTTTGTCACTGGCGGCTGCTTCCCTTACACGGTCGCATACAGCCGCCCCCGCTGTTCCCCGCTCTGTTGTGACAAGTCCACGACCTCCACTGACGGCTGCGACGACAGACCATTCCTTTACAGCGGTCAGGACACTGCCCCCCTGCCTTCTCCCACAGCTGCGGCCTGGTCATCACCGGCCCCAGGGGGCGCCACCTCGTTACAGGCGGCAGTAGAGGCCCCCGTCCGGTTTGCTAAGGGACCCTGAGCAGAGGTTGGTGAACGGTTATATTTAGAGACTGCGTCATAACTCCGCGGTGAGCCGAGAGCCGCAAAGAGACGCCTGTTGCGCCCCATCGGCACCGTTTCTTCAGGGCCTGTTGCGCCCCACCAGCATCATTTCTTCAGGGCCTGTGGCACCCCACCGGCATCATTTCTTCAGGGCCGGTTGTGCCCCCCACCGGCATAATTTCTTCAGGGCCTGTTGTGCCCCACCGACAACGTTTCTTCAGGGCCTGTTGCGCCCCACCGGCATCATTTCTTCAGGGCCTGTTGCGCCCCACCGGCATCATTTCTTCAGGGCCCGTTGCACCCCACCGACACGGTTTCTTCAGGGCCTGTTGCGCCCCACTGGCATCGTTCCTTCAGGGCCTGTTGCGCCCCACTGGCATCATCTCTTCAGGGCCTGTCGAGCCCAGTTCCTCCCCGGAATATCAAGGCGTCAAGGCAGCCGCATCAGTGACCTCTACACGGCTACGCTTGTGATCCTAACAGACCCCTGGAAGGATAAGTTTATTATAGGAGATAAGGACCCGTAGTTTGGTCATACGTGGCCTTCAGCACCCCGCCAAACCGGGTTATTCGCATTTATATAAGAGAGTGTTGTTAGGATTGTTGAGTCCCTGCGTGGGCTGGTTATTGTTTACGCCTTTGGTTTGCTCAATATAGCCCCAGCGGCTACAGTTTTATAAAAGTTTATTCCACAAACCACTCTCAGTCTCGTGTCTCGTCACTGCATCCTGCGAACCTGCTAGAATCCTACACTTGGCGTAGTCGGCAGACACCACAGACAGTGGTGCCCCTGATCAAGGTAGAGCTCTTCAAATGATGAGGGTACTCGTACCAGCATATCATTGGGGGCCATGATGAACAACCTGCCTAGATTTTCCAGCTCCAATACTATGTTATGGAGCTGGATAGAGCGGATGCGGGGGCTCTTTCGGATGCACCCAATGACCCCTGATCTGGAGGCTGAGGTGGCACTCATGGCACTGGACGGGGAGGCGCGGAGGTCAGTGATGTTGAAACCTCCGGGTCACCGCAACACTTTTGAAAAAGTGTTACAGATAGTAGAACAGACCCATGGGGACCCTACTGATGTGGGAGAGTTAAGAACCCGTGTTTAGTCGGATGCAAGTAGAGGAGGAGACGATCACAGAGTATATGAATGTCCTCCAAGAATTGCATACGGCTATAGAAAGAAAGGACGGGATAGGGGCAGGACCTGTTGACATTACCCTACGTGACCTACTGGTGACTGGTTTGCGAGATCCATTAGTCAAACAGGCACTGCGGGAACAAATCAGGATGAATCTCCGAATAGATTTTTCAGAGGTGGGAAGTCAGGCACGTGTTCGAGAGCAGAAGCAGGGGATGGCGGTCCCCATGAAGAAAGTCCGAGGTGTGGAGGCCTCCGCGAAAGTAGTCAAGGAGCCTCAGTGGGTGGAAGAGATGAAGCAAGAGCTGAAAAGTATTAAGGACGAGTTGGCCGAAGTAAAGAGAAGAACTGAGAACGGGACTGGATGACCTGGCTTTAACCCCGGCTTCTGGGGATCACGCTCCCCGCGGGGTGGTCAACCTACACAGGCCCGGTGTTTTGAGTGTGGAGAACCAGGCCACTTTGCCTGAGAGTGTCCGCGGTGTGGGAGATACCCACCCCGGCCGCCATTAAACTAAAGGGCTCCGGGCTGGGGGGACGCCGCTCGGAACCGAAAACCACAACTAGGGGTTGTGGAAGTCCCGAAGATTTGGTAGCAAAATGCCCGGTGGTTTGGGCAGAAGTGGAGGGCCGGGCCGTCCAGTGCCTGGTGGACACGGGGTCACAAGTAACCACTATGCCTGCAACGTATTTTCAACAGAACTTTCCAGAAGCAGCAAGGCCTCAGTGGGGGCCCGTGATCAGACTAGTAGCTGCCAACCAACTGCCGGTCCCAGTTGCCGGGGTGGTGTGGGTGCAGGTGACGCTGTGCGGTAAATCTCTTGGTCGCAGAGGGGTGGTACTGACTCAAGGAGAAGCTGATAAGCAACACCCCGTCACCCTAGGCATGAATGTTCTACGAGAGTTCAGCAACCTACTGCTCAATGACCCTACACAGAGGATTCTGAAGCAGTGGGGTTCTCGCACAGCCCAGGGACAGGTATTCCAGCAGCTGGTGTGGGGAGCACGGGTACATCAGGACCACCAGGAAGGCGAGGCTCTGGGTAAGGTCATCACACCAGCGACTCCCCTGCTTGTGTTACTTCCTGGACAGACTGTGGTGGCCCTGCCCATTCGAGCCCCGATACCCTTGGAGGGCGTGGAGGTGCAGGTGGAGCCGTGTCACTCAGAGCGCTTACCTCCTGGCATACTGGTGGCCCGTTCCCTGGCTACCATGCAAAAAGGAGCCGTCCTGGTGCGCTGCGTTAACCTTGAAGACCAAGACACCATTCTAAAAAGCACGCTGGCCAAACTAGTAAGGCCTTTAGAAGAAGTGCTGACAGCTCCTGCGGTTCAATTACAAGTACACCCCGAGGATCCTTGGGAAGTAACAATACGAACCTTACAGGCCCACAAAGTCTCGGCACAAGAGAAGGGCCGAAAGATTTTGGAGCAGATGCGGGCCGAGCTTTCTGGATTAACTGCAGCTCAACTCTAACAGATAAAAACATTGCTGGGATAGTACCATGAAGTATTTGCTAGTCATGAGGACGATTTTGGGTGTAAAACCGCCATCACTCATGAAATCCCCACAGTAGGAGCGGCCCCTATCCGGGAACGATATCGACAGATTCCGCCACAACTCTATCAAGAGGTGAAAACTTTGCTGGCCCAAATGTTGCGAAAAGGGGTGATACGGGAAAGTCAAAGCCCCTGGGCGGCCCCAATCGTGATGATCTGGAAGAAAGATGGTATACTACGATTTTGTGTGGATTATCGTAAACTGAATGCTTGCACTATTTAAGACTCATATCCACTGCCCCGCATAGAAGAATCCCTGTCCACCTTGGGAAAAGCTACATATTTTTCAACCCTGGACTTGGCCAGTGGGTTCTGGCAGGTGCCCATGTCAGAAGAAGATAGAGCCAAGACGGCGTTCATATTGCCCATGGGACTGTTTGAGTTTAATCGGATGCCGTTTGGGCTGGCCAACGCCCCTGGGACCTTTCAGCGATTGATGGAGCGATGTCTGGGAGATCTTAATTTTGAGGCTACGTTGATCTATCTGGATGACATCATTGTCTATGCCGCCACCTTTGAGGACCACCTGAAGCGGTTGGGACAGGTACTCAGCCGGTTGCAAAAGTACGGGTTGAAGGTGAAGCCTCAGAAATGCCACCTATTTCGCGCTCAGATTGATTATCTGGGTCATGTCGTTTCGGCAGAGGGTGTGAGGCCATCCTGGGAGAAGGTTGCTGCTATCCAGGAATGGCCTACCCCTGAGATGGTGAAAGATGTGCGGGCTTTTCTGGGGTTAGCCGGATATTACCGTCGCTTCGTAAAGAATTTTGCATGTCGAGCTCGAGCCCTGCACGACCTGCTGAAGGGGGCTCCCGCTGGAGCCAATGGGTGAAAAATCCAGTGGCAACACCCTCAGGAAGAGGCCTTCCGAGACCTCAAGGCTGCGCTCTCGGATGCCCCAGTGTTGGCTTATGCGGATTTCTCCCAACCGTTCATCCTGCACACTGACAGGAGTCTTCACGGGCTGGGGGCTGTGTTGTCACAGATTCAGGATGGCCGGGAGAGATTGATCGCATATGGAAGTCGCTCACTCCATGACTCCGAGCGTAACCCTGACAATTACAGTTCTTTTAAGCTCGAACTCCTCGCAGTGGTGTGGGCTATGACGGAGAGATTCGCAGAGTACCTAGCGGGCTCCGAGGTGGTAGTGCGAACTGACAACAACCCGCTGGCTCATTTGGAAAATGCCAAATTGGGGGCTCAGGAACAGCGATGGGTGGACCGGATGGCGAAGTACAATTATAAGATTATCTACAAAAGAGGGGCCGAGAATGTCCATGCAGACGCCCTCTCCAGGATTCGACATACAACTCCAGGACGAAATCAAGACGAAGAATTAGAAGGAGAGGAAATACCATTCGCTCTCACTGCTGCCGTACTCACAACTGACAATAAAAAAATATCTTCCTCTGAGACCCCAAGGGGCACATTAGAACAATCCCGGGATAAGTGGATACAACAGCAACAAGAAGACGAAGAGGTTGGCCTTCTCAGGACATGGGTCGCCGCTGGGCAATTACCCCCTGACTCTCAACGGCAAAATTTGACTCAAGACCTGTTGCTTATGTGCGACAATGGGAGAGGTTGGTTATCCGAAAGGGATTATTGTATCGTAAAATAACATCACAAACAACCTCAATAACGGTTTGGCAGGTTACTCCAGGAGCCCAACTTCACGTACTGGCTCGGGAGGCTCACGAAAAAGGGGCCCATTTCGGAACAAAAAAAACTTTGCAATGGCTGCAACAGAAAGCTTACCACCCGTGCTTGCCGGCTGTTGTGGACGAAATTTGCCGGACCTGCCGCTTGTGTGAACTAGCCAAACCACCCGCTCAGCGAGCCACAACACAGACTATTGTGACCTCAGTGCCCCTTGAGCTCCTGACCGTGGATTATCTGATCATTGGGCCCGCATTTCAGGGATACAAACACTGTCTCGTTATGGTACATCATTTCACCAAGTTCGCTGTGGTCACCCCCACTCGGGATCAGACCGCAGAGTCAGCTGCCTCCACCATTTGTAGAAACTTTATACAAGTATACGGCTGTCCTCAACGAATACATTCTGATCAGGGAGCATGGTTTTTGGGGAAAGTTATGGAAGAACTACATCACCTCTATGGAATTGACAAATCCCGGACCACACCGTATCACCTGCAAGGGAATGGGGCTTGTGAACGATTTAATCGGACATTGATTCAGATGTTGCGCACTCTGGAGAGTGACAAGAAGGCCCGTTGGCCCGAATATGTTTCCGAATTAGTTTAGGTCTATAACAATAGGGTACATCGAGTGACTGGCTATACCCCCTATTCCCTGTTGTTTGGGCGAGAAGGTAAAGGGATCACGGAGGTGGAGTTAGACCCTGAAGAGCCTCAGCCCTGGACTGGAGTGTCATATTGGGTCCGAAATCATCGCCATCGGCTGCAAACTCTTCACCGAATTGTACACACCAAGCTCCGAGACTGGGAGCACCCAGGGAAGAATGCAACCCCGCCTCCTCACCTCCAAAGCGGGGACCGGGTGCTTGTACTAGATCAACACCCCCAGAACAAACTGGAGCAGCGTTGGGAAAAAAGTCCTTATTGGGTCTTACGCCGTATCCATCCGGATGGACCGGTGTACGAAATACGACCCGAGGAGGATGAAACACTGCCCACTCGTGTTGTGCATCGTAATATGTTACGTCCATGTACTTCCTCCGACCCGAAGCAATCGGAGCCTATCCCGTCGACATCTGAACCGTCTTCCGTATGTTGGGACCCGGACGACGACGAAGATTATCTCCCAGGACCCGGAGGCCCTCCACTCAGTAATGAATCATCTGACACAATTAGCCCGCCCGCACCACCCCAGACGACTCTACCTCAGTCGAACTTAGACGCTCCAAGCGGTCAACAGCCGGCAAACCCCCTGAGAGATATGAGCAAGATCAATTCATTTGGCAACGAACATTGAAACCTCTACAGACCGATCTCAATAGACTAAGGCCCTCGCCCGAGGACTGGCGAGCTTACAGGGTGGGGGGAGTGTGGGGAGGAGGACTCCCAGACAGTGAAAGGACAGGTACCCAGGGGATCCCCATCAGGGTTCCTGAGGGAACGTTACTGGGAAGACAGTAAAAGAAAAGACTTGACTGAAGTTGTCAGGGAAACAGGGGGCGGGGCAAGCTTAAAAGGAGCAGGGGGCGTGCTGAAGTGGCAGTTGACAGAGAGCAGGACAACAGAGAGGAAGCCGTGTGAGACAGAGAGGACCGAGGGAGCTGACGACGTGTTGTGGAGAGACCGACAGGGGCCTGTGAAAAGAAAGCTGTGGACTCACCAACAAGTGACACGTGAGAGTTTGTCACCGGTGGCTGCTTCCCTCATATGGTCGCATACAGCCGCCCCCGCTGTTCCCCGCTCTGTTGTGACAAGTCCACGACCTCCACTGACGGCTGCGATGACAGACCATTCCTTTACAGCGGTCAGGGCACTGCCCCCCTGCCTTCTCCCACAGCTGCGTCCTGGTCATCACCGGCCCCAGGGGGCGCAACCTCGTTACAGGCGGCAGTAGAGGCCCCCGTCCAGTTTGCTAAGGGACCCTGAGCAGAGGTTGGTGAATGGTTATATTTAGAGACTGCATCATAACTCCACGGTGAGACGAGAGCCGCAAGGAGACGCCTGTTGCGCCCCATCGGCACCGTTTCTTCAGGGCCTGTTGCGCCCCACCAGCATCATTTCTTCAGGGCCTGTTGCGCCCCACCGGCACCGTTTCTTCAGGGCCTGTTGCACCCCACCGGCATCATTTCTTCAGGGCCTGTTGCGCCCCACCGGCATAATTTCTTCAGGACCCGTTGTGCCCCACCGGCACCGTTTCTTCAGGGCCTGTTGTGCCCCACCGGCATCGTTCCTTCAGGGCCTTTTGCGCCCCACCGGCATCATCTCTTCAGGGCCTGTCGAGCCCATTTCCTCCCCGGAATATTGAGGCGTTAAGGCAGCCGCATCAGCGACCTCTACGCGGCCACGCTTGTGATCCTAACAGACCCCTGGAAGGATAAGTTTATTATAGTAGATAAGGACCCGTAGTTTGGTCATACGTGGCCTTCAGCACCCGGCCAACCCGGGTTATTCGCATTTATATAAGAGAGTGTTGTTAGGATTGTTGAGTCCCTGCGTGGGCTGGTTATTGTTTACACCTTTGGTTTGCTCAATATAGCCCCAGCGGCTACAGTTTTATAAAAGTTTATTCCACAAACCACTCTCAGTCTCGTGTCTCATCACTGCAGTCTGTGAACCTGCTAGAACCCTACACCTACATACAATATGAGCCACCACACAGCCCCCTATATACACTATCAGCCCCCACATAGCTCCGTACATACATTATGAGCTCACACATAGCCGCCTACATAGAGTTTGTGTCCACGCACAGCCCTTGCATACAGTATGAGCCCGTACATAGATACAGTATGACTCCCACATAGACCTCTAGACACAGTATGAGCCCCCACATATCTCCGTATATACAGTATGAGGCCCCATATAGCCTCTTATATACAGTTTGAGCATGCACATAGCTCTCTATATACAGTATAAATACCCCATATAGTAACCTGTAGCACAAGTCCTCACGTAGCCCCTATATATAGGCACACATCCCACGTACGTGTTAATAAAAAAAAAAATACAATACATGCTCACCTCGCTCCTGTTCACCTCGGAGCTCTGCTCCGGTCCCTGTGCGATACGACAAAACATTATAATGAGGGCAGTTTGGCCATGGGCCCCCCGGAGCCTCGTGCGGTAGCCTAGATTGCCCTCATTATAATCTGCCTATGATTTGGACAGGAACATTACATGCTCATCCTGCCCTCCAACCAAAAAATGGCAATAGGGAGTGACAAAGCTCACAACATTGGGGTGTCCCAGAGGTCAGACCCTCACTTTGCTCACTTTTACAACTGTTGAGATTGACAGGTTCTAAAGAAAAGTAAGGAACAATTTTAGTTGCTCCAAAATTAAAATCTGTCCATTTCTGTGGATATAAGCAAATTTATGTACATTGATGCTGGAAATCATCCGTGCCAAATCTTCAATGTATGTCAATGTAAAATGTGGGGAATAATTTGCTGTAAAACAGAAGAGGGCGCTGTAGGCTCATAAATAAAAATGTCTGTAAGAGAATGTTCTTTGGAAGGAAATCATAATTGTCGCTGTGACTTTTCCCATATCATACAAGACCCAATACAGGGGATTATGATGCTGCAATGATAGTGTATCCCATTAGGAACAGGATAACATGACCCAATAAAGGATTGCAATGTGCTGCCTTCTGGTACCCAAGAAGCATTTTTTTTCAAAATTGTTTTTCTAAATAAGGTACAATGATGTATTAGAACAATGATGATTATTGTTACCAAGACTATTATTATAACTCACTGCAATGGAGACTTTCCATTGACGTCTGTAAATAATATTATATTATCAGTTCTGATGTGAAAGCTGATCCCTACAGAGATGAGCGGTGCGATGTGGACGCTACATAAAACAATTCTTCATATTGTTATGCTATAAAAAAAAAAAGGTTATGGCTTTTGAAAGAAGGGAAGGAAAAAAAATGAAAGCGCAAAAAGGAAAAATTGAGAGGGACGGAAGGCTTAAATTTTTTTTTTTTTTGTTGCTCTGTGTGTCCTCCTGACCCTCAGCATTGAATTGTAAGGCCGTGTTCACACGTTCAGTATTTTATCTCAGTATTTGTAAGCCAAAACCAGAGGAAAAGTATAATAGAAACCCGTCACCACTTCTGTATTTATCACCCACTCTTGGTTTTGGCTTACAGATATTGGTGTAAAATACTGACCAAATACTGAACGTGTGAACGAGGCCCTAAAGGCGTGATATCTGAATGAGGCCATGGTGACTTTAAAAGAGCAGAGAGACTGAAGGAGACCATCAAAGTGCAGCGGCAGAGGAATTTAACAACTCAGATTTGAGTTTACTTATTTTATAACATTCTCTGCTTTTGGAAATAAAAATAGATTCCTGATCACTCCTCTGAAGGAGAATTGCAATTTAAATGATTTTAGCACTCGTCAACTGAGCAAGCGGTAAATATTTGGTGGAAATTTTCGCCCAGCTCCAGTATGTGACGTTCAGGAACCGAGTACGTCCGAGAGTGGACCCTCTGGATCGCGGATCAGGAGCCCCTGGGCCGAGCACGCCAGGTGAAGACCGTCCCCTATACAGGGATCGTTAGGGGCAGGACCGCAGGGGGCAGAACCGCGACAGCCGGTACCAAGAGGGACGGCTCGTAGGACAAGGCAGGACAGAGACCAGGGTACCGGAACGGGGTAATGGAGGAACTAGGCAGCGGCTAGTAATAAGGTATCAAGACGTTGCTACAGGTGGCAAGGGGGTACGGAGGAAGAGCCACGGGAGGGAGAGTAGGTGCGGAGGGGACAAGGCTGAGACAGGCAGAGGGGAACAGAGCGAGACACAAGGCTGGCAGAGTACTATAGGAAAGCTATAGCGGCCAGATAGTGCCACACAATCATCAGGCGTCCTCCCCATAGGGAAGACGCCTGAAATACCTACTGGCCAGGAAGTGGGCGGTAGGCCCTGCTTTCAGCGACGCCCACCGCTGGATGAAGGAAGCGGGCGAGCGCGTACCCGCGACCTAAGGACAGAGAGCGGGGATGCGGCAGAGCGGAAGGTCGGGTTAGAGAACGCGCCGCCGGAGGGGCGGCGGTGGGGAGCGGCAGCGGCGCTTACCGCCGCAGAAGAGACATTGGCGGGCTCGGCCGCCGATGTCACAGTACCCCCCCTCCTTACGTCCCCCCCCCTTCTGAGAGTAGCCAAAAACTTTTTCAGTATAAGAGGGGCATTAACATTCTCTCGAGGTTCCCAGGACCTTTCCTCAGGGCCAAAACCCTTCCACTCAATAAGAAAAAACGTCTTCCCCCTAACTCTTTTCATAGCCAAAATGTCTTTTACTTCAAAGACGTCCTCAGCCCCAATAGGTGAAGGAGGAGCAATGGCGGTAGGTTGAAACCAGTTCAGAACCACAGGTTTCAGGAGCGAGACATGAAAGGCGTTAGGGACTCGGAGTGAAGCCGGCAACCTCAGTTTGTAAGCCACCTCATTAATGCGTCCAAGTATTTCGAAAGGACCGATGTATCAGGGATTTAACTTGTAGGCAGGAACTTTTAGACAGATATGCTTGGTCGACAGCCAACCTTTGTCGCCCGCACGATAAGGAGGAAGGTCTCTTCGTCTTTTGTCCGCATGCTTCTTGATTCGGGTGCTGGCCCTCACGAGGGCTTCTCTGGTCTCCTTCCAGATTTGCGAAAAATCCATGGCAAGAATATCTGCTGCGGGAACTCCTGATGATGAAAAAAAGGGTATCGGGACCCCCGGGTTCTGACCAGAGACTACAAAGAACGGCGACTTGGTGGTGGATTCACTGGGATGATTATTATGGGCAAATTCTGCCCAAGGTAGGAGAGAGACCCAATTGTCTTGATGGGCATTGGAAAAGTGGCGTAGGTAGGTTGTTAGAACCTGATTAATCCGTTCCACTTGCCCGTTGGTCTGTGGATGATAAGCGGAGGAGAAGTCGAGGGATGTGCCCATAAGCCGACAGAGAGCCCTCCAGAATCGAGAGGTAAATTGGACCCCACGGTCAGACACAATCCGCTGAGGAAGGCCATGTAGCCTGAAGATCTGGTGGAAGAAGATCTCGGCCAAACTTGGAGCTGAGGGCAGTCCGGGCAAAGGTATAAAATGGGCCATTTTGGAGAGGCGATCTGCTACGACTAAGATGGTAGTGCATCCAGCAGAGCGGGGCAAGTCTGTTACGAAATCCATTGCGATTTGCCTCCATGGAGCCTACGGAACCGATAACGGGTGAAGGAGGCCGGGTTTTCGGAACCTTGTTTTGAACACAGGTCGTGCAAGAGGCTATATAGTCTATCACGTCTTGGCGAAGGGAGGGCCACCAGTAGTAACGGGAGAGAAGCAGGAGGGTCTTCTTGGTACAAACGTGCCCGGCAACCTTAGAGGAGTGCCCCCAGCACAGCACCTCCGGGCGTTTATTCTGGGGAACGAAGGTTTTGCCTGGTGGAGGGGAAGAGAAATTCACAGGAGCCACGGTGATAACTTTGGCAGGCTCGATAATATAAGAAGGACCCTCATCCCCTTCAGGCGACTGCAAGGACCTGGAGAGAGCATCCACTTTGATGTTCTTATTGCCGGGACGGAATTGCAGCTTGAAATCAAACGAGAAAAATACAGAGCCCATCTGGCTTGTCTGGAGTTGAGTCTCTGAGCGGACTGCATATAGGCCAAATTCTTGTGGTCCGTGAAGATAGTAAAGGGGTGCACTGCCCCTTCAAGCAGGTATCGCCATTCCTCCAGGGCCATTTTAATGGCCAACAATTCCCGGTCTCCAATGGAGTAATTGCACACTCTGCCGGTGAAAAGGACTTGGAAAAGAACCCACAGGGGACCAGCCGTCCAGAGGGAGCTTGCTGGGAAAGGACCCCCCCGGCTCCCGTGGAGGAGGCATCCACCTCTAGGACAAAAGGCCTACTGACCACCGGGTGATATAAGATCGGTGCTGATGCAAAAGAGCGTTTCAAGGCAAGGAAGGCCTCTTCAGCCTCGGGAGACCAGCTGTTTGACTTGGTTCCTTTACGGGTCAGGACCATAATTGGCTTGGTCACTGTGGAAAAATGAGGCACAAACTGTCGGTAATAATTAGCGAATCCGAGGAAACGGTGGATGGCTTTTATACCAACAGGACGAGGCCACTTGAGCACCGCTGAGAGCTTCTCTGGATCCATCTTCAGGCCGGAATCTGTGATTATATACCCCAAGAAGGGTAACGAGGTTTGCTCAAAGAGGCATTTCTCAATCTTGGCGTAGAGATGATTCTCCTGAAGGCGATGCAGGACCATGCGAACGCTTCTCCGATGAGAGGATAGGTCGGGCGAAAAGGTGAGAATATCATCTAAGTACACCACCACGCAGGAATACAGTAGATCCCGAAACACCTCGTTAACGAATTCCTGAAACACGGCCGGAGCATTGCAGAGGCCAAACGGCATGACTAGATATTCATAATGCCCATCCCGGGTATTGAAGGCCGTCTTCCACTCGTCCCCTGTGAAGACCCGAGCCCCCCTCAGCCGGTCGAAGAGTTCAGGGATGAGCGGAAGCGGGTATCGATTCTTATCGGTGATGTTGTTCAGGCCCCGGTAGTCAATACAGGGTCGGAGTGATCCGTTTTTGTTCCGAACAAAGAAAAAGCCTGCGCCTGCAGGGGACGAGGACTTCCGAATGAACCCCTTGGCCAGGTTTTCTTTAATGTATTCCGTCATAGCCGTGGTCTCTGCTGGGGATAGAGGATACGTTCTCCCTCTAGGAGGAGTGGCCCCGGGAATCAGGTCGATAGGACAGTCATAGGCCCGGTGCGGAGGTAGTGAATCCGCTTCTTTTTTGCTGAAGACATCAGCATACGTGTGATACGGTGCGGGAAGGCCCGGGAGCTCGACAGACTTAGGCAGCGGACGAGGAAAGATGACGGACCGCAGGCAACGTTCATGGCAGGAATGACCCTACCGCAGAATCTCCCCAGATCGCCAGTCAACAACCGGCTCGTGCAGCCTGAGCTAGGGTAATCCAAGGAGAATGGCATGGGATAATCGCGGCAGGACGTAAAAAGCGATCCTCTCGAGATGAAGTGCTCCAATTTGCTGGTCTACTTTGGCTGTAACCCTGTTGACGGGATCGGGGAGAGGTTTGCCGTCAACGGAGGCGATAGAGTGCGGGTCTTTTAGGGTGACGACTGGAATCTGGAGCTTGTCAACCTCCTCTTGCCGGATGAAATTACCAGCTGCACCCGAGTCCACATACGCCTCCACAGATCTCTGCTCCTGACCTGCAATAATTAAAGCTGAAAGGGTAAGGGGCAGAGAGGAATTATGATCACCTAGGTAAACCTCTCTTACCTGACCTAGGTGGAGGCGTTTCCCGGTTTCTCAGGACAGGTGCGCACAAAGTGATTGGCCCCACCGCAATACAGACAGAGACCATTCGTCATCCTCTCCCTGCGGCGCTGTTCGGACAGCCTGATACGATCAACCTGCATGGGCTCGGGGGCGGCGCTAGTGGAGGGCACAGAGGAGCGTGGAACAAGGAGCCTGATAGAGCCTTAAGGGCCTCTTCTCCCTAGCCGATTCTCGAGCGCGTTCCAAAAACCGCAGATCGATACGAGTGGCCAGTGATATGAGATCCTCCAGGGTGGTAGGGGTATCTCGCCCGGCAAGCTTGTCCTTGATTTTACCTGAGAGACCCCTCCAAAAGGCTCCCACAAGTGCCTCATTATTCCACCCCAGCTCCGACGAAAATGTCCGAAAGTGGATGGCGTACTGTCCCACAGTCAGGGAACCCTGGCGGAGGTTAAAGAGGGTCTCCGTGGTGGATGCTTCGCGACCGGGTTCGTCAAATACTTTGCGGAACATTTCCAGAAAGTTCCTGATACTAGAGACTATGGTGTCATCCCTCTCCCATAAAGGGTTCACCCAGGCCAGGGCCTCTCCCTCAAGGTGGGATACAATGAACGCCACCTTGGAGCGATCTGTGGGATATTGCTGGGGCAAAAGCTCAAAGTGCAATCTGCACTGGTTTAAGAAGCCCCGACACAACCTGGGATCTCCTCCATACCTGGGAGGCTTTCCCAGATGAGGGGGCGGGGCTGAGGCTGCGTCCCGAGATGAGGTTGAAGCGGCCGCCGAGGACTGCAAGGCAAGCAGTCGATCGTCGACGGACGCCATGTAACCCAAGATGTGAGACTGAGCATCGCGTTGCTGCGCGAGCTCCTGCTGGAGACTAGCTAAGAGGGGAGCATGCCCTGGGTCAGAGGTTTTCAGGGCAGACAGCCGGGTGTCCATGGATTTCATGAAGGACATTATTCGGGTCTGGTTTTCCCGTAGAAAAAGTAGTTCTTTCTGTGTAGCGGCCGCGGCACCGGCGGGATCCATGGCCTGATGATACTGTGACGTTCAGGAACCGAGTACGTCCGAGAGTGGACCCTCTGGATTGCGGATCAGGAGCCCCTGGGCCGAGCACGCCAGGTGAAGACCGACCCCTATACAGGGATTGCTAGGGGCAGGGGGCAGAACCGCGAAAGCCGGTACCAAGAGGGACGGCTTGTAGGACAAGGCAGGACAGAGACCAGGGTACCGGAATGGGGTAATGGAGGAACTAGGCAGCGGCTAGTAATAAGGTATCAAGACGTTGCTACAGGTGGCAAGGGGGTACGGAGGAAGAGCCACGGGAGGGAGAGTAGGAGCGGAGGGGACAAGGCTGAGACAGGCAGAGGGGAACAGAGCGAGACACAAGGCTGGCAGAGTACTATAGGAAAACTATAGCGGCCAGAGAGTGCAGGATAGCCACACAATCATCAGGCGTAGGGAGGACGCCTGAAATATCTACTGGCCAGGAAGTGGGCGGTAGGCCCCGCCTTCAGCGACGCCCACCGCTGGATGAAGGAAGCGGGCGAGCGCGCACCCGCGACCTAGGGACAGAGCGCGGGGATGCAGCAGAGCGGAAGGCCGGGTAAGAGAGCGCGCCGTCGGAGGGGCGGCGGTTGGGAGCGGCAACAGTGGTTACCGCCGCAGAAGAGACATCGGCGGGCTCGGCCGCCGATGTCACACAATATAGCGCAGATGATAATCGTATTACGATCCTTGGACTGGCCGGCGGCTATCCCCACCCGAGCGTGGCAGTCTTTATTTCTGTGCAGCTGTCATGTTCAGATCAGGAGAGCCGATGGCCAGTCCGAGCACTGCGATGCAATCGTCGTCTGTTACACGGCCGTCTGACTGTGCCCTTATAATGAATATCGCTGCTGAGTCAGTGCGATCACTCAACCCTCCACCAAAAAAATAATAATAGTAATATCCCTCAAAAAGCACGGTTTTGCTTCTGATATTTGCCAATGATTTTACTTTCCCTTTAAGCATCATGATGCTATTTTTCTTTCTTGTTGCATGTAACTTCCAGACCATTTGCCTTCATTGTCTAATCTATTTACTGAAGCGCCATGCCAACTCCACTCGCATCAAACTGGGACCTGTAATCTGAGATGTTTACACGGAAAATACACCAGTAGAAAATTGCTTTCATTTAATTTTGACAGCAAACTCCCGCAGGTCAACTTTATTGTATAATCCATTTTAGGAAAACAAATCTAAACTTGTTCTTTCTTTTTTCTTTTAGGAATGATCGCACATCCATGTATTTTGGATTCTCGGGTGGGATTCATTGGAATGTACATATGCTTGACAAGATGGTAGTTTCGCATTTCGCTACATTGGTGGTCATTTATTAATTCTAGCAGGTATGGAACAAGAATAATATTACAGTCTGATATACAGGTATATAAATGTTCTCATATATCATGAACCAGGGTCGGACATACCTTTGGTGCAACCAGGGTTTTAAAATGTAAGGGGGCCACTTCTACCTCCAAATAGGGTTGCATTATTATGAGTTTTGGAATGTAAAGGGCCCATATACTGTTTTGCATGGAGTCCCTTTTCGGTTTGTGTCCCACCATTGACAAGAACCATTCATCACGTGAAGGCTTCTATAGAGCAACAAACTTGAAACCTTTTTTGTGCAGATTCTTATTCCCTTCTTGCTCCTACCTATAAGGCCTCTTTCACACGTCCGTGTGTCCAGTACAGGTGGTGACAATTTTCACATGTACTGTACTGGAGACGCGTACATACGTAGACCCATTCTAATTCAAAAATGGGGGGGACCTGACGCCGTTTTTTAAAATTATTTAATAACTTAAAAAAACAGCGTGGGGACCCCTCTATTCTTGATAACCAACCTTGCTGAAGCTGACAGCTGAGGATTGCAGACTCCAGCTGTGAGTTTTGACTGGTTAGTTGAAGAAAATAGGGGGGAACACACGTCGGGTTTTTCATTCATTTATTTCATTAGATCGCAGGCAGCAGCTGAGGAATACCCCGATCATCCGCTCCTGCTGTCACTGTTTTTAGCGGCAGCAAGTGTCGGATGATGGGAATAATTGTCCCAAAAAACCCCACCTGCTGTCATCCTTCAGACTTTAATATAACTCTCATCATTGTCCCCTGCTCACACTGATCACTGGCAGAGCAGGGGAGAATGAGGAGAGCTCTCTTCAGCACCTGCCGCCGGGGAACAGCGCTTACTGTAGCGCTTCTTCCCTGGTGGCAGTCCGTGTGGTACTGATGCGGCACACGGTTGCCACACGGATATCTCCGGTACTGTTTTTCCGGTACTGGAAATATGAGGACGTCTGAAAGAGGCCTAAGACTGAGAACAATACTACAAATGGAATATCGTCCAAAATAATATCAATAAAGGGGCACACCAACTCTTATCTCATTCTTTACAACCCCTTTAACCCCTTACCTACATTGGACGTACTATTCCGTCCATGTGACCTGGGACCTAAGTCCCAAGGACGGAATAGTACGTCTAGTGAGATCAGCGGCGCTCACGTGGTGAGCGCCGCTGATCGCGGCCAAGTGTCAGCTGATTATCACAGCTGACACCCGTCACAATGTGTCAGGGGTGGTCACGGACCACCCCCGACATGTTAACCCCTTGCACACCGCGATCAAACACGATCGCGGTGTACCGGGGGTTAAAGGGAAGCATCGGCAGGGAGGGGGCTCCCTCTGTGCTTCCCTGAGCCCCCCACAGCAGCGCAGGTCCCCGGATCGAAGATGGCGACGGGGACCTTCGGGGGCCTGTAGGGAGCTTTGCAGGCACTGAGGAAGTCTGCGTCTATGCCTGTGACAGATTGCTGATCTGTCACAGTGATCTGTGATGTGACAGATCAGCGATCTGTCACAGGACAGTGGTGTCCCCCCTGGGACAACCTAATAAAGTTAAAAAAAAAAAAAAGTGTAAAAATAATTTTTAAAAAATCGCTAAATAAATTCATTTTTTGGAAATAAAAAAAAAACAAAACAATAAAAGTACACATATTTGGTATCACCGCGTCCATAACAACCTGCCCTGTAAAACTGTCCCATTAGTTAACCCCTTTAGCAAACCCCTTAAAAATTAAAAATAAAAAATGAAGCAGAAAATGATGATTTATTATCATACCGCCGAACAAAAAGTGCAATAACGCGCGATCAAAAAGATGCATATAAATATCCATGGAACCGCTGAAAACGTCATCTTGTCCCGCAAAAAACGAGCTGCCATACAGCATCATCAGCGAAAAAATAAAAAAGTTATAGCTCGCAGAATAAAGCGATGCAAAAATAATTATTTTTTATAAAAAATAGTTTTCATTGCATAAAAGCACCAAAACATAAAGAAAGACATAAATGAGGTATCGCTGTAACCGTACTGACCCGAAGAATAAAACCGCTTTATCAATTTTACCGCACGCAGAACGGTGTAAACGTACCCCCCAAAAGAAATTCATGAAACGCTGGTTTTTGTTCATTCTGCGTCCCAAAAATCGGAATAAAAAGCGATCAAAAAATGTCACGTGCCCAAAAATGATACCAATAAAAATGTCAACTCGGCCCGCAAAAAATAAGACCTCACATGACTTGGTGGGTCAAAATACGGAAAAATTATAGCTCTCAATATGTGGTGATTCAAAAACTATTTTTACATTAAAAAGCGTCTTTTAGCCTATGACAGCTTTCAAATATAAAAACCGCCTTAAATAGTAAATCAAACCCCCCGTTATCACCCCCTTAGTTAGGGAAAAATAATAAAATTAAAAGAAAATGTATTTATTTCCATTTTCCCATTAGGATTAGGGCTAGGGTTAGGGCTGAGATTAGGGATAGGGGTGTGTTTTGGTTAGGGTTGGAGTTAGAATTGGGGGTTTCCACTGTTTGGGCACATCAGGTGCTCTCCAAATGCAACATGGCGTCTGATCTCAATTCCGGCCAATTCTGCGTTGAAAAAGTCAAATGGTGCTCCTTCCCTTCCAAGCTCTGCCATGCGCCCAAACAGTGTTTTACCCCCACATATAGGGTATCAGCCTACTCAGGACAAATTGCAAAACAACTTTTGGGGTCCAATTTCTCCTGTTACCCTTAGGAAAATAAAAAATTGGGGGCAAAAATACCATTTTTGTGGAAAAAAGTGATTTTTTTTTTTATTTTCACGCCCGGGCATTATAAACTTCTGTGAATCTCTTGGGGGTTTAAAGTGCTCACCACACATCTATATAACTTCCGTGGGGGGTCTAGTTTCCAAAATGGGGTCACTTGTGGGGAGTTTCAATAGTTTAGGTACATCAGGTGCTCTCCAAATGCGACATGACACCCGCAGACCATTCCATCAAAGTCTGCATTCCAAAACGTCACTACTTCCCTTCCGAGCCCCGACGTGTGTCCATACAGTAGTTTTCTCCCACATATGAGGTATCAGCGTACTCAGGACAAATTGTACAACTTTTGGGGTTCAATTTCTCCTGGTACCATTGGGAAAATAAAACAATTGGTGACTAAAAGATCATGTTTGTGTCTCATCACACATCTAGATAAGTTCCTTGGGGGGTCTAGTTTACAAAATGATGTCATTTGTGGGGGGTTTCCACTGTTTTGGTAGATCAGGGGCTTTCCAAACGCGACATGGTGTCCGATCTCAATTCCAGCCAAAAACGTCAAATGGCGCTGCTTACCTTCCGAGCTCTGCCATGCGCCCAAATAGTGGTTTACCTTCACATGTGGGGTATCAGCATAGTCAGGACAAATTGCACAATAACTTTTAGGGTCCTGTTACCCTTGGAAAGATAAGAATTGAGGGTGAAAAGATCATTTTTGTGAGAAAAAATATGATTTTTTAATTGTACTGCTGTACATTATAAACTTCTGTGAAGCCCTTGTGGGTTCAAAGTTCTCACCACATATCTAGATAAGTTCCTTGGGGGGGTCTAGTTTCTAAAATGGGGTCATTTGTGGGGGATTTCCACTGTTTAGGTACATCAGGGGCTTTCCAAACGTGACATGGCGTCCGATCTGAATTCCAGCCAATTTTGCATTGAAAAAGTCAAACCACGCTCCTTCCCTTCTGAGCTCTGCCATGCGCCGAAACAGTGGTTCCCCCCCACATATCAGGTATCAGCATACTCAGGACAAATTGCACAATAACTTTTGCAGTCCAATTTCTCCTGTTACCCTTGGTAAAATAAAAAAAATTGAACCTGAAGTATTTTTTTTGTGAAAAAAAGTTAAATGTCCATTGTTTTTTTAAATATTCAAAAAATTCCTGTGACGCACCTAAAGTGTTAATAAACTTCTTGAATGTGGTTTTGAGCACCTTAAGGGGTGCAGTTTTTAGAATGGTGTCACTTTTGGGTATTTTTTATCATATAGACCCCTCAAAGTGGCTTCAAATGTGATGTGGTCCGTAAAAATAAAATGGTGTTGCAAAAATGAGAAATCGCTGGTCAATATTTAACCCTTATAACTTCCTAACAAAAAAAAATTTTGGTTCCAAAATTGTGCTGATGTAAAGTAAACATGTGGGAAATGTTATTTATTAAGTTTTTTGTGTGCTATATCTCTATGATTTAAGGGCATAAAAATTCAAAGTTGGAAAATTGCAAAATTTTAAAAACTTTCGCCAAATTTCCATTTTTTTCACAAATAAACCCAAGTTATTTGAATGAAATTTTACCACTAACATGAAGTACAATATGTCACGAGAAAACAATGTCAGAATCACCGGGATCCATGGAAGCATTTCAGAGTTATTACCTCATAAAGGGACAGTGGTCAGAATTGTAAAAATTGGTCTGGGAGTTAACGTGCAAACCACCCTTGGTAGTGAAGGGGTTAAAAGCCGCACCAGTGATAACTGCTAATTGTCGGGCAAAGTTTCATTAAGCTTCACTTTTCCCATAGACTTTTGAAACAAATAGTCATGCAAACCATGGCGAGGCGGAATACGCTAGAGGTGAAGCCACTTGTACCTGGTTCTTCTTCACTCTAGCTTTTAGGCTATGTGCACACGTTACGGATTTCCCGCGGACGTTACCGTGGGAATTCCGGAATTCCATTCCGCAGGAAAACCGCATTTTAAATTCCCCCAGAAAAACTAGCGATTTGCAAGCGTAAGTAGCTTGCAGAATGCTAGCGTTTTCCAAGCGATCTGTAGCATCGCTTGGAAAACTGATTGACAGGTTGGTCACACTCGTCAAACATAGTGTTTGACGAGTGTGACCAACTTTTTACTATTGATGCTGCCTATGCGGCATCAGTCATAAAGAAATCTAAGCGTTCCCGATCATCACGAGGCTCCCGGCAGGTCCCGTTCCCAGTGATGCATTGCGACAATGACCTTTGACGTCGCAGTCTTGCGAGGACGCTATGGTATTGCGAGACCGCAACGTCATCAAAGGTCATTATCGCAATGCATCACTGGGAACGGGACCTGCCGGAAGCATCGCTGAAGCCTGGTGACGCTGCGAGGGACATCGGAAGGTGAGAATATGATGATTTTTTTATTTTAATTCTATTTTTTACAGGGATATGGTGCCCAGAGCCCGGAGGACAGTCTCCTCTCCTCTGGACCGTGGGTACCATCCGCAAATGTTTTGCTTACTTTTCGCATGGTGGGCACAGCTACATGCGGAAAGTAAACAGAACAATGCATTCCTATGTGTGCGGCATCCCCGCGATTCCGCAAAATTAATGAGCACGCTGCGTATTTTTCCGCTATGCGATTCCGCCACGGGAAAATCTGCAGCATTAGCACAGCATTGCGGAATCCCATAGGAATGCATGGGATGCTGTTTTTTTGCGTTTTCGCTGCAAAATCGTGAGGTAAAAATCGCCACTAAAACGAGAAAAAAACGCAACGTGTGAACGCAGCCTTAGGGAGGTCATGACCAATGGGACCTCCACTGTGAAGTCTATACCTCCGATATTTTATCTACTGCGGTTTGGACATGCCGAATTTCTCAAATTTTGTCTATAGCTCCGAGAGTGGCATCAGTTGCCATTTTTGGAGCCAAAGTCATCAAAATGGTGCTCGCAATTCATAAATTCAGCACAAGGTCAAACATGGGCTTCTTTCCTGTCTTAAACTGTTTTGGTGCCAAAAGTCATACGTTGAAGCCAAAAGGTGCAAAACATTGCATCCATTCAAAAAATGTGCAGGGAGGGATTGGAGAGTGAAATTTGTCCAAAATTGATAAATCAGACAAAAATATCTCAACTTACTAACTAAACTATGTCCACAAAGCAGAAAAAAGAACAGGCAAGCACATATAAAACCAACTTAAAAAAAAGGCGCAAATAGAATAATTTTAATGCAAACAATCAAAAAAAGGCTCAAAACACACAAAATAAGATATCAAACAAGCACAAAGGAGATGAGTCCGTAGCATGTTGCGTCCTTGCTTGTCACAGGGTCAGGAAGAAGGAGAGACAGTGCCGAACACCACTGAGACGCTCACCCCCAACGATCTTCGACTGTGATGAGGAGGAGTCACTTGCCTCGTTCAGACTTGGATAGTCCGCTGCCCGCCTGTCCTAGGGAAGTGTTTAGGTCTGAAACCCCAAAGGTGACTGATTCATCCCGTCTTCTACCACTCAACCTGAACTAAGTCGTACAGCGTACCTCTCGTCCATTATGCACAAGACCAGTTTATTTGGCAACAAATTATTCAAGAAATGGAAGAGTGTGAACATCTGATGAAGGAACTCTCACTCCTGGAATGGCGAGTTAAAGGAGGGTGGGAGTGTAAGGGGGAAGACAAGGCTGTGGTTACCTGCATTGTGCCGGGTCTGGAACTATTGAGGCTGCGTCCAGTGTTCCCTGGGGAAGTAATGGGAAGCTACCCCAGGTCCCATTCTGTGTAGCTTCCAGTGAGCAGGAAGCGCAGGAAAGAGCCCTCAGTTTCCCGCCGGTGGTGAGCGCGGAAGCAAGTGTGTGGCGCGCTCCACAGGTACAAGGGCAGAGATGAGAACGCGAACGCTTCAGTGAGCCAGTGAGTTGTCAGAACGCCGCGTGCTCGGCCAAGCAGAGTGCAGTGCTCGCATGAAGAAGCATGTGCCAGTGGCAGGGCCCTGAGGTGTGTTCCCTATTATAAATGAGATGTGTTCCCTGTTATATGCGCAGCAGCAGCAGCGCATGTTTAAGACAGAGACTACTGCAGCACTTCCCACTTTGGCTGCACAGCTTTATGGACTAGGGGATCAGACTACGATAATTGCCGTTTAACTATCAGACTGTTGTGTTAATCTTTAATCTTTATTGAAGATTAAAGATCTTTATTTTTATATAGTGCTAACATATTCCACAGCACTTTACAATGTGCACATATCATCATCAATTTCCCAGATGTGGTTCACAATCTAAATTCCCTAACTGTTTGTCTTTTGGAATGTGGGAGGAAACCGGAGTAACCGGAGGAAACCCACGTAAATACGGGGAGAACATACAAACTCCTTGTAGATGTTGGGTGTGATTCGAACCCAGGACTCCAGCGCTGCAAGGCTGCAGTGCTATCCACTGAGCCACCGTGCTGCACCGTGTTAACTATTTACTTCCCTTGATTCCTGTTTACTGTTTATTAACTCTCTGCGAGATCATTTTCATCCCTTTGTTAAAAATTAAATAGTATTGTTATACAGCATTGTTCTGCAATCCCTGCATTACTGCATTTCCAAACCTGCTTACAGTAGCTCACTAGCTGGTATTCATGGCACACTGGCTGGGATGCAGATGTAATGAGATGGAGATCACGAAACACAGGGGATGCGAGTCATAAAAGGAAGGGCAATGGCTGGTTAGAGGGAACTTGCAAAATCGAGTTTCAGAAACTTCTTCATATCTGCAAGGAAAAAATGAGCAGCATGTGCATAAGATTTCAGATATCTCATTAATTTTGCCAGTACAGTAAAACACAACTTTTTTCCTGGCAAAAACGTTGCTTGTAAACATTCCTTAATAGTTTAACCCCTTAACGACTGCTGATATGCATTTTAACAATGGCAGTTAAAGGTACTTAGTCCTCATTGCCACATTTTAACGGCGCCTAGAAATAAGACTGTTGCGCCTCCTATTGCTGGAAAATCTCAAGGGTCTCAGCTACTAAGGTAGCTGAGACCCTGGAGAACATGATCAGAGCCGTTTTTTACAGCCACCCTGTCACGTGCTTGCCGTTATTTACTGAATAATGACGATCACAAAAAGAGAGAAAATTTAAAATTAATTTCTCTCTCACCCATGACAGCACCACGGAGAGAGGGGGTCCCCCCATCAAGGACAGGAACCTACAGATAAAAAGGCGGCACCTCTCCTCCGCCCCCAGTTGGGTTCCTGTCCTTGACGGGTGACCTGTGGAACCAGCAGAAGCGGCAGCAGCTTACCTGGGAAGAGGAGTCCAGGGCCGACTCGTCTGCTACACCGGCAGCGGGGAGGCCCCTGCCGTGGCGGGGTCGGTGCCTGAAGCCGCCACCGCTGTAGCCGAGGGGCTGTACAGGGTGAGCGGGCGGGGAGGACCGAGACGCCGCTCCGGAGAGGAGATGGGGCTGGAGGGACGCCAACGCGGGGGCAGCGCGCGGTACAGAGGTGTACCAATATGGCGCTGCCCTGGAAATGGAGGAGACGTCTTCCGGGTCCCTGAGGTCTGCGCATGCGCACTGCGCGCTCCCCGGGGCACAGACCGGTGCAGGCTGGGAGAGGAAGTGACGTCACGGCCGGGAAAATTTAAAAGAAAATGCTGCAATTACTCCTTGCTGGAAGCGTCCTGTAAGTATGGAGGACAGCGACCAGCACGAGGAGCAGCCAATGCATAAGTAGCAGCAGCATAAGCAGCAGCAGCACAGGCAACACCACCATGACCGACAAAAAGAAAAGGACGGCGAGGACCGGTCCGGTAGCCACTCCACGCAGCGGAGCAAGTCGTCTGCGAGGAGCAAGTCACCTTCCGTGGATCAGCCCGTGAGGGATCCGAATCCACCTCCCGAATCGGTACCTGCATCTGTGCACAACAGGGTAAGTGATCTACGTGAATGTCCCCCATTTTAAATAGACTTCTTTCCCTTAGGGAAAGAAGAAAGAAAAAACAAAGAACCGGGAATGCCCCACCTGTAGCAGACCCCTACCATCAGCTTGGGATAAAAAGCTCTGCGATTCCTGCATACAGGAAGTTCTTTGTGATGAAACCCCGGATTACGCCTCGGATCTAAGAGCGGTAATCCGTTCGGAGTTTCAAAGTGCCCTTTCATCCCTGAAACACAAAGAGGAATGTAGGAAGGAAGGGTCTCTCTTTGTGTGTTTCCAGGGACCTCGGAAGGGACTCAAGGCATCCAAAAGTACCCTAGCAAGGTGGATAAGGGATGCGATTGCCCTGGCGTATTCATCCAGTGGGAATACTATCCCAGAGAGTCTAAAAGCTCACTCTACAGGAGCAATGGCGACCTCATGGGCAGAAAGATCAGAGGTATCAATAGAGCAGATCTGTAAGGCGGCCACCTGGTCAACACCTTCTACCTTTTTCAGGCACTATCGTTTAGATCTAGCCTCTACGTCTGACCTGACCTTCGGGAGAAGGGTCATTGAGGCGGTGGTCCCTCCCTATGCTACCAATCTCTTAAATTCTCTCCGTGGTGCTGTCATGGGTGAGAGAGAATAGCTTAGTTACTTAACGATAACGGTGTTTCTCGGAACCCATGACAGCACCCGCTTATTCCCCCCCTTTTCACGTGTGCGGTGAGCACGAGTTAATGTGTGTAAAGTGTTTTTGTTAAGACACGTGGCTTCTCCATAATATGCAATATTATAATGTTATGTATATAATTTTGTTGTTAACTTACCGGGAGACCCTCTGATGCTCTGTAACCAACTGGGGGCGGAGGAGAGGTGCCGCCTTTTTATCTGTAGGTTAGTGTCTTTGATGGGCGGACCCCCTCTCTCCGTGGTGCTGTCATGGGTTCCGAGAAACACCGTTATCGGTGAGTAACTAAGCTATTCTCTCTCCTCTGATATGATCTAACACATGAGAGAAATGGGGTCCCCCGAACATCCCCAATACTGCCGCCATAACCGGGCCCTCCTGCTCCATTCCCCAGCCCTCCTCGTCATCTTCCTGGAAGAAAATGGTGGTCTCATGCGCAGTGTGCCTGTTGAGATCTGCCAGCAAGTATTCAGCATTAATAGGAAATTTTTCTCATAGAGTCCATCACAGTGATCAAAATAAAAAATTGTAAATCAAATCACCCTTTGTCACCCACTTACTTAGATAAAAATTATAAAATACAAACTTGAAATTTTTGCCATTCTTTTCAATTAGGGTTAGGGTATGTTTCCACATTCAGGATTGCCGGTGCTTTGAACACAGCGGAAACCCCGCTCCACCCAAAGCGCCACCCCCCTTTCTACGCGCGGTGATACCGCATGTGTTCTTTGAACACATGCGGTATCACCGCATTGTATCCATATGTGGCGGCCCTGAGGGTTCTTTTGCCACAGAGGTACTGCGCCTCCTCCTGAGGCGTGGTACCCCACCATTCAGGTAAGGTGGAGACACCTGACCACACTCCAACACCTGCATCCCACACAACACAGTAGTGTAGCAAAGCACCATTTGGTGGCTACCTGCTTGGAACACGAAGCGTGCTGGGAGGCGGGTGGAGTGTAGTTGGCATCAAAAGAGCAGGAAGAGTTTAGGATTGGGTCAGTCTGGCAGAGTCAGTGGAAGAGTGAAGATCCCCTGAGTGGGATGGATGAAGGAAGTGCTGCAGCCGACCTCAGTGACCTGGGTCCGCTGGCACAGGAAAGAGACATCGATGGAAAGCCTAACTTTCTCCATAAGAATGAAGGATTAGTACGGAACGTAAGGAGAGGAGGACTAAGGATTAGGGTTAGAGCAGAACCCTTACCAAGTTCACAGCGCATGACTCGGGTCCGGTCCCCGAGGTTGTATGGATACTAATGGTCCTGCGACAAACACCGGAGGAATAGAAGTTGTCACCACTTTATTCCCACACAAGACTTGGGGGCACAACAGCAACGAGAGTGAGCCGGGACTTAGTAGCAAGGAGTCCCCGAAGCAGGCTACAGCTGGCTACCGTACAAGTAGAGTTCATAGGAACATCTGACAGGAGGAAGTCCAGTGTAACTCAGTACTGAGAGTACTTCACTATAGGTTCAAAAGGGAAACTTTCAGAAAAGGCACATAGGTTGGCGGAGTGCTGGAACGGAGTACTTCATCTTGCCTGGAGGTTGGCTGAGCCCCTGACCTGGAGGACACGGCACCGAGGCGGGCACCTGTATGCTCAACAGACTGTGAGTAAAGCTTTGGAACTGGATGCCCTGGTGTCCTCCGCTTATTACTGCGCCAACCCACTTAGCACTGCTACATCTCTGTGCCAGACACTGCACTCAACACCGATCTTCTTCATCTACTCTGCCCTGGGACTACAGCCCTGCCTGTGGAGGGCTACACCATCATTGCTGCACCACACCATCTGTCCCAGAGGATCTGTCTGCAGCGTCGGCTTAACATCTTCATTGCCGAACACCACAGGTGGCGTCACAAATCATTCACTCATAAACTTTATTCCATCACTTAATCCCTTTTACAATGGACGCCCAGGGCCATGGACTGGGTCACAGCTACCGTGACATCTCCCACTGAAATCCACCGGGCCCGGCTCCGAGTACCCCGCTGCCCTGGGTGAGGGCGAAGACCGATCCACATAGACTTTGTAATTTATCTTGCGTAGACGGAGCGTCTACTCTAGAGTTGAGCGAAACGGGTCGGTCAAATTCATAAGTTGCCAACTTTCGCTGAAGTCGGGTTTCATGAAACGAAACCAGACCATAGCGTGAGGTCAGCCACGAGGTCGGCGACCTGAGCGCCAAAGTCGCCTTTCAAATGATGCTTCCAGCGCCCTTTTTCAGCGAATGATGGAGGACGCACACTGTGGGCAACAAGTTGACATGGGCATCGGTCACCACCATCTTTGAGAAGGGCATGCAAGTGATTGGCTTGCTTTGTGTGGTGTCACAGGGGCTATAAAAGGGCATGAACGCCGACCGCCATCTTACTTCTGCCGATATTAGCATTAGGGAGAGGTTGCAGCTGCTGATCCTGAATAAGGGAGAGCGTTACGCAGGGAAGAAGAACAAGAAAACTGCTTCTGCTGGTAGCGATTACCACTGTACAACACAACAGTTTGTGTGCAGTGACAGGGGAGGCTATATTTTTTGTGCATTAGCTCTGTTGGTTATTAGGCTGCCTTATAAAGCTCCCTTATATTTGCATTGCTGTTTGCACACTGCTGTGCAAACTGCTTTTTTAAAAGCAAAAATACTTTTCTTCCTCTTTTCTGCACAATTACCAAGCGTTCATTTTTCCACACTTTTGTGTGCAGCAGTCCTGCTTATTAGGCTGCCTGCTGCCATACTTGGACTGAGAGCATCATTGTCAGCCTCCTAAAATCTCTAGGGAGATTCAAATTCTCCCCAATACTATATACACCTTGTACTTTGTCATACACCTGCCTATTTCAGCCTGTTAAATTGAGGTGTAATCTATAGTGGGCCTGAGATAATAGTTCAGCCTCCTAAAATCTCTAGGGAGATTCAAATTCTCCCCAATACTATATACACCTTGTACCTTGTTTTACAGTAGCATATAGCTGGTGTTATTTTGGGTACATTTTCCCAAAAATGAGGAAGTATGGTGGAAGAGGCTGTGAACGTGGGCGGGGGTTGCCAGCTGGACTGATGGTGGTGGTGGTGCATCTGCTGGTAGTGGCAAAAGCACTATAGCACCTAAGGCAGGAGGTGTTGAGCCTGCGTCATCGTCTGGCTCCACAAGGCCTCGAAGGCTCCCTTTTCTGGGAGTAGGTAAACCGCTTTTAAAGCCGGAGCTTCAGGAACAAGTTTTGGCTTACATTGCTGACACAGCCTCCAGCTCTATCGCCTCCTCTTCTGAAGTTTCAAAAAATAAAAGCATGGAGTCATCAGTGGAGTCTCCTGGTCATGACAACACTTTTCCTTGTGTCCTTCACCCCTACCAAAAGTGAAGGATGCGGCAGGCCACACTACAGATTACTCCATGGAGCTCTTTTCACATACCATGCCTGGGTTATCAAGTGAAATCGTGAATTCCCCAGTCCAAGATGAATCTGACATGGAGTGCACTGATGCACAGCCACTGCTGGATCAATCCTGACAGAAAAAAGGACCCGTCTGTCGACCCAAAATGTTGATGATTTAACCTTCATTAAAATGAACCATGCATGGGTTTCAAAGGATTTTGTCCCACCTTCCCCTGCTGACACGTAGGTTGCCAGAAAAATGGCTCGCTTTTGTCCCCCTCTTCCTCGGACTTCTCTAATTCCTCCATTTGCAGATGCTGAATGTTCAATATCAACATATGCCATTTTTTCAACCTCCCTAACTGGCCTGCCTCCCCTCCCAGGGCCGGGGTCACCACCTGGCGCACGCACTCGTGCGAGTGCCGTTGCCCTGGACAGGTGGGTGGGCCACACTTTTGGGCGACGGCACTGGCAGAGGGTCCCTCATAGTACAATCAAGTGTCTCTGACGCCGGGGATGCACTCTCGCCGTCAGACACACCGGCGTACGATGAGGGGCCCTGTGCCAGTACCGCTGCCCACGAGTGGGCCCCCCCTGCTTGCTCAGTGCCCAGCACTTGCAATACTTACCTCTCCCTGCTCCACCGCTGTGTAGTCTGGGCTGTTAAATCCTTCACTGGGACTGCCACTACAAATTTGGTGAATTGATAGATGATGGTTAAGACAGAGCCCAGCAGGACAGGGCATAGCTATATCTTCAGATAAATGGCTTCCATTTGTTATGGACGTTGACTCACAATGAGATGCAGTGGTGGTTTATCATCGGCTTTCACGGTTTTCCTACTCACAGACGTGTGATATTCCTGTCCACATTTTTAAATGTGTCCTCTCTAGAGTTGAGCGAAACGGGTCGAAAAAATTCAAAAGTCGCCGACTTTTGGCAAAGTTGGGTTTCATGAAACGAAACCCGACCCTAGGATGAGGTCGGCGACTTACGCGCCAAAGTCGCGTTACAAAAGTTTGTTTTGCGCTCTTTTTCAGCCAATCAGGATCCACGGACACTGTGGGCAACGTGATGACCTAGGCACGGGTCACCACCATCTTTCAGAAGGGCATGCAAGTGATTGGCTTGCTTTGGTGGGCGTCACAGGGGGTATAAAAGGGCGTGCACGCCGACCGCCATCTTACTTCTGCCGATCTTAGTATAGGGAGAGGTTGCTGCTGATTCTGTAGGGAGAGCGTTAGGCAGGGAAGAAGACAAAAAAACTGCTTCTGCTGCTAGCGATTTGGCCTGCACAACACACAAGTCACTGTGTGTGCAGTGCAAGGGGAGGCTATATAGTGGTGTATCAGTGGTGTTGGTTGTTGGGCTGCCTTTTAAGGCTTCCTGACACGCTGGCATTGCTGTTTACCCACTGCTCCGCAAACTGCTTTTTTAAAAGCAATCCAATCTCCCTTATCCTCTAGTCACTTTTGTCACAGCTGTGCCATCGAGCCTGTCACATAGCGCTCAGATATCAGTGGGCCTCACACAATCCACAAGTGTCCAGTGTCCAAAACTGTGCGCAGAGATTCAAAATCTCCATTATCCTCTCGTCACTTTTGTCACAGGCAGCTGTGCCATCGAGCCTGTCACATAGCGCTCAGATATCAGTGGGCCTCACACAATCCACAAGTGTCCAGTGTCCAAAAGTGTGCGCAGAGAATCAAAATCTCCATTATCCTCTCGTCACTTTGGTCACAGGCAGCTGTGCCATCGAGCATGTCACATAGCGCTCAGATATCAGTGGGCCTCACACAATCCACAAGTGTCCAGTGTCCAAAAGTGTGCGCAGAGATTCAAAATCTCCATTATCCTCTCGTCACTTTTGTCACAGGCAGCTGTGCCATCGAGCCTGTCACATAGCGCTCAGATATCAGTGGGCCTCACACAATCCACAAGTGTCCAGTGTCCAAAAGTGTGCGCAGAGATTCAAAATCTCCATTATCCTCTCGTCACTTTTGTCACAGGCAGCTGTGCCATCGAGCCTGTCACATAGCGCTCAGATATCAGTGGGCCTCACACAATCCACAAGTGTCCAGTGTCCAAAAGTGTGCGCAGAGATTCAAAATCTCCATTATCCTCTCGTCACTTTTGTCACAGGCAGCTGTGCCATCGAGCCTGTCACATAGCGCTCAGATATCAGTGGGCCTCACACAATCCACAAGTGTCCAGTGTCCAAAAGTGTGCGCAGAGATTCAAAATCTCCATTATCCTCTCGTCACTTTTGTCACAGGCAGCTGTGCCATCGAGCCTGTCACATAGCGCTCAGATATCAGTGGGCCTCACACAATCCACAAGTGTCCAGTGTCCAAAAGTGTGCGCAGAGATTCAAAATCTCCATTATCCTCTCATCACTTTTGTCACAGGCAGCTGTGCCATCGAGCCTGTCACATAGCGCTCAGATATCAGTGGGCCTCACACAATCCACAAGTGTCCAGTGTCCAAAAGTGTGCGCAGAGATTCAAAATCTCCATTATCCTCTCGTCACTTTGGTCACAGGCAGCTGTGCCATCGAGCCTGTCACATAGCGCTCAGATATCAGTGGGCCTCACACAATCCACAAGTGTCCAGTGTCCAAAAGTGTGCGCAGAGATTCAAAATCTCCATTATCCTCTCGTCACTTTTGTCACATGCAGCTGTGCCATCGAGCCTGTCACATAGCGCTCAGATATCAGTGGGCCTCACACAATCCACAAGTGTCCAGTGTCCAAAAGTGTGCGCAGAGATTCAAAATGTCCATTATCCTCTCGTCACTTTTGTCACAGGCAGCTGTGCCATCGAGCCTGTCACATAGCGCTCAGATATCAGTGGGCCTCACACAATCCACAAGTGTCCAGTGTCCAAAAGTGTGCGCAGAGATTCAAAATCTCCATTATCCTCTCGTCACTTTGGTCACAGGCAGCTGTGCCATCGAGCCTGTCACATAGCGCTCAGATATCAGTGGGCCTCACACAATCCACAAGTGTCCAGTGTCCAAAAGTGTGCGCAGAGATTCAAAATCTCCATTATCCTCTCGTCACTTTTGTCACAGGCAGCTGTGCCATCGAGCCTGTTACATAGCGCTAAGATATAAGTGGGCCTCACACAATCCACAAGTGTCCAGTGTCCAAAAGTGTGCGCAGAGATTCAAAATCTCCATTATCCTCTCGTCACTTTGGTCACAGGCAGCTGTGCCATCGAGCCTGTCACATAGCGCTCAGATATCAGTGGGCCTCACACAATCCACAAGTGTCCAGTGTCCAAAAGTGTGCGCAGAGATTCAAAATGTCCATTATCCTCTCATCACTTTTGTCACAGGCAGCTGTGCCATCGAGCCTGTCACATAGCACTCAGATATCAGTGGGCCTCACACAATCCACAAGTGTCCAGTGTCCAAAAGTGTGCACAGAGATTCAAAATCTCCATTATCCTCTCGTCACTTTTGTCACAGGCAGCTGTGCCATCGAGCCTGTCACATAGCGCTCAGATATCAGTGGGCCTCACACAATCCACAAGTGTCCAGTGTCCAAAAGTGTGCGCAGAGATTCAAAATCTCCATTATCCTCTCGTCACTTTTGTCACAGGCAGCTGTGCCATCGAGCCTGTCACATAGCACTCAGATATCAGTGGGCCTCACACAATCCACAAGTGTCCAGTGTCCAAAAGTGTGCGCAGAGATTCAAAATCTCCATTATCCTCTCGTCACTTTGGTCACAGGCAGCTGTGCCATCGAGCCTGTCACATAGCGCTCAGATATCAGTGGGCCTCACACAATCCACAAGTGTCCAGTGTCCAAAAGTGTGCGCAGAGATTCAAAATCTCCATTATCCTCTCGTCTCTTTTGTCACAGGCAGCTGTGCCATCGAGCCTGTCACATAGCGCTCAGATATCAGTGGGCCTCACACAATCCACAAGTGTCCAGTGTCCAAAAGTGTGCGCAGAGATTCAAAATCTCCATTATCCTCTCGTCACTTTGGTCACAGGCAGCTGTGCCATCGAGCCTGTCACATAGCGCTCAGATATCAGTGGGCCTCACACAATCCACAAGTGTCCAGTGTCCAAAAGTGTGCGCAGAGATTCAAAATCTCCATTATCCTCTCGTCACTTTTGTCACAGGCAGCTGTGCCATCGAGCCTGTTACATAGCGCTAAGATATAAGTGGGCCTCACACAATCCACAAGTGTCCAGTGTCCAAAAGTGTGCGCAGAGATTCAAAATCTCCATTATCCTCTCGTCACTTTGGTCACAGGCAGCTGTGCCATCGAGCCTGTCACATAGCGCTCAGATATCAGTGGGCCTCACACAATCCACAAGTGTCCAGTGTCCAAAAGTGTGCGCAGAGATTCAAAATGTCCATTATCCTCTCATCACTTTTGTCACAGGCAGCTGTGCCATCGAGCCTGTCACATAGCACTCAGATATCAGTGGGCCTCACACAATCCACAAGTGTCCAGTGTCCAAAAGTGTGCACAGAGATTCAAAATCTCCATTATCCTCTCGTCACTTTTGTCACAGGCAGCTGTGCCATCGAGCCTGTCACATAGCGCTCAGATATCAGTGGGCCTCACACAATCCACAAGTGTCCAGTGTCCAAAAGTGTGCGCAGAGATTCAAAATCTCCATTATCCTCTCGTCACTTTTGTCACAGGCAGCTGTGCCATCGAGCCTGTCACATAGCACTCAGATATCAGTGGGCCTCACACAATCCACAAGTGTCCAGTGTCCAAAAGTGTGCGCAGAGATTCAAAATCTCCATTATCCTCTCGTCACTTTGGTCACAGGCAGCTGTGCCATCGAGCCTGTCACATAGCGCTCAGATATCAGTGGGCCTCACACAATCCACAAGTGTCCAGTGTCCAAAAGTGTGCGCAGAGATTCAAAATCTCCATTATCCTCTCGTCTCTTTTGTCACAGGCAGCTGTGCCATCGAGCCTGTCACATAGCGCTCAGATATCAGTGGGCCTCACATAATCCAAAAGTGTCCACTGTCCACAAGTGTGTGCAGAAATTCTAAATCTCCCCTGTCCTATAGACACCTTGTACCTTGTTTTACATTACTATATAGTTTGTTGGATTTTGTCTACATTTCTACCAAAAATGAGGAAGGCTGGTGGAAGAGGCCGTGGAATTGGGCGGGGGTTGGTAGCTGGTAATGATGGTGTTGGTGGTGGATCTGATGGTAGTGGCAAGAGCAAAATAGGACCGAATGCAGGAGGTGCTGACCCTGCGTCATCGTCTGGCTACATAAGGCCTCGAACGCTTAGTTTTCTAGGAGTTGGCAAACCGCTTTTAAAGCCAGAGCATCAGGAAAAAGTTTTGTCTTACATTGCTGACTCAGCCTCCAGCTCTATTGCCTCCTCTTCTTCAGTTGTAAAAAGTAAAAGCACTGAGTCGTCATTGGAGGCTCATGTTCATGAACCACACCTTTCCTTGTGTCCTTCACCCCAACCAAGATTGAAGGATGACGCAGGCCATACTACTGATTACTCCATGGAGCTGTTTTCACATACCATGCCTGGATTATCAAGTGAAATGGTGAATTACCCAGGCCAAGATGAATCTGACATGGAGTGCACTGATGCACAGCCGCTGATGGATGATTCTGCTGGTACATTCACTCAGAGCACTACATTGTCCTCGCAGTGTACAGAGCCAGATTCTGACCCTGATGAGACTCAGGTGCCCATTCCCGCACACTATACCACCATACACGGTGACACAGAGGAAGGTGCACATGACATAGAAGAGGAGGTGATGGATGACCCAGTTGTTGACCCAGATTGGCATCCATTGGGGGAAGAGGGTGCTGCTTCCAATAGCTCAGATGAGGAGCATCCACAGCAGACATCGACATCGCAACAGCTGTTATCTGGCAGGCCCGGAGCACTCCAAAGACAGGTTCCAAACATCAAAAAAGTTGCTGGACAGCTTGTCCAGAGGGTCAAAAGATCACAGCGTGCTAGGCCGCAAAATGTCTGCCAAAGTAGGAAGAGTGCAGTGTGGCACTTTTTGAACAAAATCCTCATGATCAGGCCAAGGTTATCTGTAAGAAGTGCGCAAAGACCTTTAGCCAAGGGAAAAATCTGAAAAATTTGAATACCAGTTGCATGCTTAGACATTTAACCAGCATGCACTTGCAAGCGTGGATACAACACCAAACCTCAAGTGCCACATGTGCAACTGATCACAACGAAGGTAGTCAGCAACGCTACATTTTTTCCCCCACTGTAAGCCCACCGGTTAGCACAGCAGCAAATGTTGAGGTGTCGTTGCAAGACCACAGCAGTCAGGGAATCCCACTGTTATATCAACGAAAGACTGATTCTAGGCCATCAGAAAGAACACCAACTCCATCACAATCATCAACCCTCTCTCAGTCCGCCCTGTCCACCGCTACTTCCACCATATGCAGCTCTCAAGTCCAGCTCACCCTCCCAGACACTATGAGTAGGTCAAGAAAGTACTCAGTCTCTCATCCGCGTACACTGGGTTTGAACGCCCACATTGCCAAACTAATCTCGTTTGAGATGATGCCCTTTCGGTTGGTGGAAAGCACAGCTTTCCGCGAACTCATGGCCTATGCAGTACCACGCTATGACCTACCCAGTCGCCACTTCTTCTCTCGCAAAGCCATCCCAGCCCTCCACCATCATGTGAAAGACCGCATTGTCCATGCACTCAAGCAGTCAGTGAGCGGAAAGGTGCACCTCACAACTGATGCATGGTCCAGTCGGCATGGCCAGGGCCATTACGTGTCCATCACTGCGCACTGGGTTAATGTGGTGGATGCAGGGTCCACAGGGGACAGCGGTGGTGGGACAGTGCTGCCTAGCCCATGGTATAGGAAACAGTTGGCTTTAGGCGTTCGACCCTCCTCCTCCTCCTCCTCCTCCAGAAGCGAAAGCTCGTCCACAGAGCGCAGTCGTACGAGCACTCCATCTGCAGCTGCCACTGTTGCACACGATGTGTCCCCCTATCGAGCAGCTAGTGGAAAGCGTCAGCAGGCTGTGTTGCAGATGATGTGTTTGGGCGACAGACACACCGCCGAGGTGCTGGCCGAGTACTTGAAGCGACAAACTGAGTCATGGCTGGGCAGTGTACATCTTGAGGCAGGCAAGGTAGTTAGTGATAACGGCCGTAATTTTGTGGCAGCCATAGCCCTTTCAAAACTCAGCCACATACCTTGCTTGGCTCACACCTTGAACCTGGTGGTGCAGTGCTTCCTCAAAAATTATCCGGAGTTAACAGCCCTGCTCCAGAAGGTGCGAAGACTGTGCGCGCACATCCGCCGGTCGCCTGTACACTCCGTTCGTATGCAGAAGCTGCAGCAATTGCTCCACCTTCCCAACCACCGCCTCATTATCGACATTGCAACAAGGTGGAACTCCACCCTGCACATGGTGGAGCGGCTGTGCGAGCAGAGGCAGGCCATAATGCATTTGTGGGAGGATACACGGCCAGGCACTTTGAGAGCAGACATGGAGTTGACAGGCGTGCAGTGGTCGAAGCTGAAAGACCTTTGTAAAGTCCTTCAGTGTTTTGAGGAATGCACACGGCTGGTAAGCGCAGACGACGCCATCCTAAGCATGAGCATCCCACTTATGCGTCTGCTCATGCAAACTTTGACGCACCTTAAGGAGCAGGCGTCTGCAGCCAATGTTGATGAGGAGGAAGAGGAGGAGGGAATCCTTGATGACATTCAGCCATTGTCTGCTCAGGGACCTCTCCTGGACGAGGTGGAGGAAGAAGAGGAGGAGGAGGAGGATGATGGGGATGATTACTTAGGGGAGGAGGATGCATCTCATGGGGCAAGTGAAAATGTTGGCGTGGCAAGGTCTGGTACAGGGTTTGTGCGTGACTGGAGGGATCTGGATTTGCCAGAAAGTGCTCCTCCACCCAGCACTCGCAGTGCATCATTGACACCGGGAACATTGGCCCACATGTCAGATTATGCCTTGCGGATCCTAAAAAGGGACCCCCGCATTGCCAAAATGATGAACGATGACGACTACTGGTTGGCCAGCATCCTGGATCCACGCTATAAAGGCAAATTACAAAACATCATGCCACAGGAGAACCTTGACCTAATATTGGCTAATAAACAAGCAACTCTGGTAAATCGGTTGCTTGAGGCATTCCCAGCACACAGCAGCGGTGATGGTTCTCACACGTTTGCCGTACGGGCCGGGGTCAGCTTGGCAGAGGTGTTCGTGGTGCACACAGCAGAAGTGGCGTTGGAGACAGGGGTTTCATGACAATGTTGTGGCCTGATTTTTCAAATACCGCTCACACAACTGGTAATACTGCATCGATGGAAAGTGACAGGAGACAGCAGTTGTCAACTATGGTTACAAACTACTTTTCCTCCCATATCGATGTTCTCCCACACAGGTCATTCCCCTTTGACTATTGGGCCGCTAAACTGGACACCTGGCCTGAATTGGCCCAATATGCCTTACAGGAGCTCGCTTGCCCAGCTGCAAGTGTGCTATCGGAAAGAGTCTTCAGTGCAGCTGGATCAATCCTGACAGAAAAAAGGACCCGTCTGTCAACCCAAAATGTGGATGATCTAACCTTCATTAAAATGAACCACGCATGGGTTTCCAAGGATTTTGTCCCACCTTCCCCTGAAGACACATAGGGTGACAGAAAAATGGCTTGCTTTGGTCCACCTCTTCCTGGTACTTCACTTATTTAGCCTTTTGCGTCAGCTGAATGTCCAACATCAACATATGCCACTTTCTAAAACTCCCTAACTGTGCTGCCTCCCCCCCCCATGGCCGGGGTCAACACCTAGCGCACGACACCGTGCGAGTGCCGTTGCCCTGGACAGGTGGGTAGGCCGACTCTTGGGCGCGGGAACTGGCACAGGGTCCCTCATAGTGCAATCAAGTGTCTCTGACGGTGGTGGTGCACACCCGCCGTCAGACACACCGCTGTACTATGAGGGGCCCAGTGCCAGTACCGACGCCCACGAGTGGGCCCCCCTTGCTTGGGCAGGGCCCCAGCATTTGCAATCTTTACCTCTCCCTGCTCCTCCGCTGTGTAATCTGGGCCGTCAAATCCATACTGGGCCTAACACCGTCTGAGCCTGCCTCCTGAGACATATATTTTGAATGTGTACGCTATCCATACATGTTATCCAGGGATACGGTACCCTTTCTAACCTTTGTGCAATCACGTGCAATCCATACTGGGCCTAACACCGTCTGAGCCTGCCTCATGATGTATAGACATATATTTTGAATGTGTACGCTATCCATACATGTTATCCAGGGATACGGTACCCTTTCTAACCTTTGTGCAATCACGTGCAATCCATACTGGGCCTAACACCGTCTGAGCCTGCCTCCTGAGACATATATTTTGAATGTGTACGCTATCCATACATGTTATCCAGGGATACGGTACCCTTTCTAACCTTTGTGCAATCACGTGCAATCCATACTGGGCGTGAGAACGGCTGGCGAGCTGTTAAGCAAGCTACAGCACCTGTCCAGACAAGTACAGGGATTCCCTAGCGAGGAGACTTATTTGATTGTTTTCAATGTTGGGACAGCAATTTTTGGGGAGCACTATACTCTGGAGAATGATAGATGGGGCCCACCATACACTGGAACATTCCAAAGGTGGACATCAGACACTGGAGCAGCATTTCCAGGGCCCATTATACACTAGAGCATTAGAAATGGGGCCCATTATGTTTGGAGCATTATTTGGGCCCATAAGACAGTGGAGCTTCATCCATGGGGACCAACATGTACTGTAGCATTATGTGGAGCTCATCATATACTGTTTCAAACATTATATGGGACCAATGATTCTGTATGGAGAAATAGATGGGCCTCGTCATGAGATGTAAAAAGTGAGGTATTTTTCATTGTACTATACCGCTATTTATCTGCCGTATCGGAGCATGATGAGTTGTGGTATGTGTTAAAGGGGCGCTCTTTCGCCCAGGGCACATGAAAACCTGCAGCCAGCCCTCCCCCCCAACAACTTTAGCCAAATAACCCCCATTTTTCAGTGCGTAACTTGTATTATGAAGTTAATTAAGGTTGACAAGCTTACGTAAGAAGAATTGATGCTTTTGGCATTCAAATGGGCACTGTAGGTGTGTTTCCTGTCCTCCTCTCACTGCCGACTTTTATTCCCCATTGACTTACATTGGGTTTCGTGTTTCGGGACGACCCCGACTTTTCCCTATAATCGGACGATCTTGCTCGACCCGACTTTTGGAAAAGTCGGGTTTCACGAAACGAAACGCGACCCTTAAAAAACAAAAGTCGCTCAACTCTAGTCCTCTCATGCCAATCCAATAAAATCGCCTACGGCCTGTGGCTTCTGTCTTTTGCACTCCAAAGTTACCTGACAGATCATGTGAGGCAATGAGGACAATGTCTCATCTCTCCCTGTGATCACAATTTGATGGAGATGAGTAACAGTGATGGGTTCCACGGTACTGCGATACAGCAAACCTTTCTTCACAAACAACTGTTTTCGCTGTCTCCACAGACAAAGTAATTGAGGGTCAGCATCGCCTCTGAGAATTCTCTCGGGCGTTTTTCCCGTGATTAGCAATTCCAAAATTTCTGCAATCACTCGACTTTCCGTCTGTACTTGTATCGATCTCGTTTCCTCTTGCGGAGAGTCTGGACTGCCTTACTGAGCCTGTAATATATATGAAGATTGAAAAATACCCCAACAGTGTATGCTGGTGTATGCTTCGAATACATTACCCTTTTTCTACTTTTTAGATTCCTGTCTAATCTATACTGAGTCTGTGAGTGTCTTTGTACAATATTCACGGAGATTTTTAATGTTTAAACTATGCTATATATACCTGGTATCCAGTGATACTGTACCCTTTCTCAACTTTCTACAATCTTGTAGAATCCATACTGGGCCTGAGACCGTCTGAGTCTGCCTCCTGATTAGAGATGAGCGGTGTTCGAGTCGACCTTTTCTCCAAGTTCAAATTCGAGCTGTTTTGGGCGGTGTTCGAGCCGTTCGTCTAACTCGAACACTTTGCTTAAAATTCGGCTGTTCGAGGTTCCGTTCGAGAACGGTTCGTTCACCAAAAGTGTAACTTTATTTTCACATTAATAATGGTTTTCAATGTTAATAGACAGTTTCATGGCATAGTAGCGGTGTCTGGTAGCCAGCGGTGTAGTACACCTGTCAAGGAGCTACACCGTGTGTGTTTCTTATAAATTTTTACTGCACCTTGGCCAGAAAATCCTTTTGGGCCTTGTAGCACTGTCTGCTACTCAGCAGAGGAGCCCATCCGTGATCCTAGCTATGCCGCCTGTTTATGTAAGCACTGTCTGCTACTCAGCAGAGTTGCCCACCCGTGAACCAAACTATGCCGCCTGTTTATGTAAGAACTGCGTGCTAGTCAGCAGAGGAGCCCAGCTGTTAAGCAAGCTACAGCACCTGTAGTTTGTACAATTAATTTTTTCACATTCTTTCTTTAAATGCCGGTTAGGCCTAATTCCGGAATTCCGGTTGACCTGCACTTACTGGGAAATCCTCGTTCGCGGGGAAGAATTGGAATCCCATATCTCCATCACTAACGGGGCTCAGCGGGTTATCCGCACCTGTAAGCGACACACGCTGGTCCTTTCAGTGTAGCGCGCATGCAGCCCCGGACATGTAAGGGCATGACAGACCTGTTATTGCTCGATCTCGCGTGCCAGAGCCTCGAGTGTCCCTCTAGTAAGCTGGACGAGGACCGCGGGGGCATGCCGGAGTCTCGTTCGTTAACCGAATTAAGCTGACAAATCGCTAGCACAACTAAAAACGGCCATGCACCACCACCCACAGAATCAACAAAGCTTGCAATCTGTCCATCCTTTCCGTGGCGGGCATGGTTGAGGTTGCCCGTGTGGAGTCCAATTAAGCCGCAGGCTCCACTCCTGGTGGTGCCCTTCTGGACATTCCTTTAAGGTTAAGCTTTGCAACCATACTGCCCCCGGAAACCAAACACTTTGCCTTCATGGATGCTGTTCGGCGGGTCGTGGGAATAACGCCGCCCGATCGGCAGTTGGCATAATTTATGGTGGGAAGTGTGACGGTATATGATCGTCTTCGATTTAAAAATTTTAGATTTTTTATTTTTTTTATTTTAGATTTTTTATTCCAGCCTTTCTTGACTTTATAAGGGCATGACATGCCTATATCTGTGTCTCCTCCTCCTTTTGCTCCTCCACCTCTTTTCTATATGTAGTTGCCCTTTTCCATATGTTATTTGTGTCATTTTGTCTGCTTTGGGACACCGTTAAAGGTGTTTTGTAATTGTTTTGTATGTGTTTGTGCTTGCATCCTGTTCTACGAACCGAACCGAACTCGAACACTAGCGGGGTGGCTCAACACTACTCCTGATATATAGACGTACATTTTTAATGTTTAACCCCTTCACTACCAAGGGTGGTTTGCACGTTAAATCCCAGGCCAATTTTTACAATTCTGACCACTGTCCCTTTATGAGGTAATAACTCTGAAATGCTTCCATGGATCCCAGTGATTCTGACATTGTTTTCTCGTGACATATTGTACTTCATGTTAGTGGTAAAATTTCATTTAAATAACTTGCGGTTATTTGTGGAAAAAAAATGGAAATTTGGCGAAAATTTTTAAAATTTCGCAATTTTCCAAATTTGAATTTTTATGCCCTTAAATCACAGAGATACGGCACACAAAAAACTTAATAAATAACATTTCCCACATGTTTACTTTACATCAGCACAATTTTGGAACCAAATTTTTTTTTTTGTTAGGAAGTTATAAGGGTTAAAAGTTGACCAGCGATTTCTCATTTTTGCAACACCATTTTATTTTTACGGACCACATCACATTTTAAGCCACTTTGCGGGGTCTATATGATAGAAAATACCCAAAAGTGACACCATTCTAAAAACTGCACCCCTTAAGGTGCTCAAAACCACATTCAAGAAGTTTATTAACTCTTCAGGTGCGTCACAGGAATTTTTTTGAATATTTAAAAAAAAAATCAACATTTGACTTTTTTTCGCAAAAAAAAATTCAGGTTCAATTTTTTTTTTTATTTTACCAAGGGTAACAGGAGAAATTGGACTGGAAAAGTTATTGTGCAATTTGTCCTGAGTACGCTGATACCTAATATGTGGGGGGGAACCACTGTTTAGGCGCATGGCAGAGCTCAGAATGGAAGGAGCGCCGTTTGACTTTTTCAATGCAAAATTGACTGGAATTCAGATCGGACGCCATGTCACGTTTGGAGAGCCCCTGATGTACCTAAACAGTGGAAACCTCCCACAAGTGACCCCATTTTGGAAACTAGACCCCCCCCAAGGAACTTATCTAGATATGTGGTGAGAACTTTGAACCACAAGGGCTTCACAGATGTTTATAATGTACAGTGGTACAATTAAAAAATCATATTTTTTTCCACAAAAATGATCTTTTCACCCTCAATTTTTATTTTCCCAAGGGTAACAGGACCCTAAAAGTTATTGTGCAATTTGTCCTGAGTACGCTGATACCCCACATGTGGGGGTAAACCACTATTTGGGCGCATGGGAGAGCTCTGAAAGGAAGCAGCGCCATTTGACTTTTTTGGCTGGAATTCAGATCGGACGACATGTCGCGTTTGGAAAGCCCCTGATGTACCAAAACAGTGGAAACCCCCCACAAATGACACAATTTTGGAAACTAGACACCCCAAGGAACTTATCTAGATGTGTGGTGAGCACTTTGAACCCCCCAGTGCTTCACAGAAGTTTATAACGCCCGGGCGTGAAAATAAAAAAATCATTTTGTCTACAAACATGATCTTTTAGTCCCCAATTTTTTTATTTTGCCAAGGGTAACAGGAGAAACAGGACCCCAAAAGTTGTTGTCCAATTTGTCCTGAGTATGCTGACGCCCCATATGTGGGAGAAAACTACTGTATGGACACACGTCGGGGCTCGGAAGGGAAGTAGTGACATTTTGGAATGCAGACTTTGATGGAATGGTCTGCGGGTGTCATGTTGCCTTTGGAGAGCCCCTGATGTACTTAAACAGTGGAAACCCCCCACAAGTGACCCCATTTTGGAAACTAAACCCCCCAAGGAACTTATCTAGAAGAGTGGTGAGCACTTTGAATCCCCAAGTGCTTCACAGAAGTTTATAACGCCTGGGCATGAAAATAAAAAAATCGTATTTTTTCAACAAACATGCTTTTTTAGTCCCCATTTTTTTTATTTTCCCAAGGGTAACAGGAGAAATTGGACCCCAAAAGTTGTTCAATTTGTCTTGAGTACGCTGATACCCCCAGTTTTCAATGCCTAACTATTATTATAAAGTAAATTAAGCTTGACAAGCTTTAAGTAATAAGAATTGATGTTTTTGGCATTAAAATGGGCACAGTAGGTGTGTTTCCTGTCCTCCACTCACTGCCGACTTTTCTTCCCCATTGACTTGCATTGGGTTTCGTGTTTCAGTCGGCCTTCGACTTTTCACAATAATCGGCCGATTGCGTTCGACCCGACTTTTGCAAAAGTCGGGTTTCATGAAACCCAACTCGACCCGAAAAAAGGCAAAGTTGCTCATTTCTAGTCTACGCAAGATATAGACATGCTGCGGTCTAAAAAGACACACCGCATGTCAGTAATTTCGGGTGTGTCACCCTCATTCTTGCACGCATAGTGGAGACGGGATTTCATGAAATCCCCTCCACGATGCTGTAACATCTGAATGCTGCAGATTGGACGCTGTGGCTGTACGCAGCATCCCATCCACAACAAATCCTGATGTAATCCTGAACGTGGAAACATACTCTTATGGTTGGGGTTAAAATTGAGATTCTTTCAAAAGTAAAAAAGCAATGGACAGTGATATGACGATTAGTGTTTGCATTGGATGCTCATGTGTGCGCGGAGGATTGCAAATCCCCTCATGTTTTATTTTGGGTTTCTAACAGCCGTGAAACATGTGGGGCAGATCATCCAGCACCCGCGATATTCCGTGCGTACTCGAGCACCCGATGCAAACTGGAGTAGCGAGCACTTGCGTTCAACACTAATGACAGATTAAATATGACAACCTAATGTTATCAAATTCTGTGTCATACCTGTGGGCTCAAAATGCTCACTATACCATTGAATAAAATCCTTGAGGGGTGTGGTTTCTAAAATTGGGTCACTTGTGGGGGTTTCCACTGTTGAGACACATCAGGGTGTCTCCAAACGCGACATGGCGTACTCTCTTGATTCCAGCCAATTTTGCATTCAGAAAGTCAATCGATGCTCCTTCCCTTCAGAGACCTACCGTGCACCCAAACAGTGGATTACCCACACATTTGGGGTATTGGTGTACTCAGGAGAAATTGTACAACAAATTTTAAGGTCCATTATCTCTTGTTACCCTTGTGAAAATAAAAAAGTTTGGGTCAAAAGTTAAATATTCATTTTTTCCTTCCACATTTCTTCAGTTCTTGTGAAGCACCTGAAGGGTTAATAAACTTCTTGAATGTGGTTTTAAACACCCTGACGGATGTAGTTTTTAGAATGGTGTCAATTTTGGCTATTTTCTATCATAAAGGCCCCTTAAAACCACTTAAAATGTGATGTGGTCCCTAAAAAAAAATGGTTTTGTAAAAGTTGTTGAAAAAATGATAAGTCACTGATCAACTCTTAACCCTTATAACTTCCAAAAAAACCTTATGTTTCCAAAATTGTGCTGATGTGAAGTAGACATGTGGGAAATGTTATATATGTCACAGGGTTACCGCGACAGAGAGGAACCAGAAGACCGCAGTGTCTGATTGGTCCTACTCCTGCACTGAAAAGAAGCACTTCACCTTCTTTTTTAAATGGTGTTAATTTATTTTGGCAGAACAGGGGTTAATCGGTCATGTTGGGAACTCTGGAAGTCATAGTTTTCAGATGAGCTCGGTTAGCCACTCCCATCCCCTTTATAATCTGGGTCCTGATTGAAACCCATGTCAGAGCTAGCTTTTACTGCATGGCTTGGAGGAGAGGTTGTTATATGAAGGAGTTTGGAGGAGTTATCTGTGACTGTTGCATGGGTTTGTAAGTGTGATAATTCCTTTCCCTCTTCTTACTTTGGTTTTCCCCCATCCTAAGCTCCCTGGCGCATTCCTCTGTTATATGTGAGTGAATATTTGCATGCTTGGTATTTTCAGTTTACCCCTCTTTGTGTTGCCTTGTTCATCAGGTTGGTGTACTGCGGTGCACAGTAGCGCCCCTCTTCCCTGGGTGGGGGAAGAAAACAGATTGTGGGCTGATTCAAGAAATAAGGTAAGGGTGGCAGCCCCGGCATCTTCACCTTCAGAAGTATCCCGGGGAATAGGGTGAGCTAGGCGCCCCCTAGTGTTAGGAACAGGGAAGGAGCCCATGGTCCCAGGACACCCGACAGCCGAGTCGTAACAATTTATGAACTATTTTGTGTGACAAAACTCTGGTTTAAGGGCACAAAAATTAAAAGTTTGAAAATTGCTAAATTTTTTTAATTTTTGCCAAATTTCCATTTTTTTCATAATTAACACAACTCCTATCAAAGAAATGTTACCACTGTCATAAAGTACAATACGTCATGAAAAGACAGTCTCAAAATCAGTGAGATCCGTTGAAGTCTTCCAGAGTTATAACCTCATAAAGTGACAGTGGTCAGCCTTGGAAAATTTGGCTTGTTCATTAAGGTCAAAACTGGCTCTGTCACTAAGGGGTTAAAGAGCATACTCCATATAGGGCACCTATGGCACAACTACAAGTGTGGCCTCTTAGATGTGACTCAAGAGTGGCCACCTTGCCATATCTGGCTGTGGTTCTTAATATAGATGTCGTTTTCACCAACTAGTAGATGCTGACAGAAGAGGGCTCTTGTGCAAGAACAATATTTGGGCCCAATAGCTCCTCGTAATGCACAATTCCTCCTGCTTTGGAGGTTCAAATGGGGCCCCCTTATGTCTTGGGTTGTGTGTGGCTGCACAGGTTGCACCAAATGATTTGTCCACCCCTGGTCCCACGGATGACACTGGCATTAATCATAGTCTGTGGGTATGTTAAGATTTCTAATACTCCCTTAAGATTCATAGGGAATTCGAAAGGATCAATTCAGATTTTTTTTTTAATTTTCTCTACTAGAATAACAATAAATTTTGTAGTATATGGTGTTATAGTTTGCATTGAGTATAGATGAATTGTATCCGTCCACAAGCAGATGGCAGTAAAAGCTTAAATTTGGTCCGGGAGCTTTTGCTTTTCTCCTTTTCCATTGAAATGCTCCATATTTGATTTTGCGGATTCTCTGCATACCGACAATCTGAATATCTTACCACTTATTCTTACAGGCTGACTAACATTGATAGCTGCAGATGTTTATTCCTCCCTGGAGAAATTTGCTTGCAACATTAAATTTTCTATTTTTCATTCTATCAGCTTTTCTGAGGTTCTGTATCAACAGATATTCAGCCTATAGTCAAAACATAGTCTAATGGTTTCTCATTGTCACAACAGGGAAAAGATCTGGTTATATAAAGCCAATAAACTGGATGTACTGAACCCGAAAGGAGAAATAAACATAATCAATACAGAGGATGTGGGACGCCCTCACACCCAGGGCTGTGGGGTACTCTGTACCGGGCCTGGCGGATCTCAATGGGAGTTGTCACGGTAGCTGTGGTCCGGCCCGTGGCCATGGGCGCCCATTGTAAATGTTCAGTGTCAATGAATAAGTCGTGACGCCACCTGTGGTGTTTGGCAATGTAGATGTTAGGCCAACGCTGCAGACAGATCCTCTGGAACAGATGGTGTGGTGCAGCAGTGATGGTATGACCCTCCACAGGCAGGGCTGTTGTCCCAGGGCAGAGTAGGTATGGTGACACGTAGGTGGTGTAGTGTCAGAGGCGCAGGGAATGTAGCAGTGCCGGGCAGGTTGACGCAGGAATAAGTGGAGGACACCAGAGTATGTAGTTCGAAAGCTTTACTCACAGTCTGTTGTACAAACAGGTTCCTGCTTCCGCGCCATGTCCTCCGGGTCTGGGACTCAGTCAACCTCCAGGCCAGATGGAATACTCCTTTCCAACACTCCGCCAACTTGTGCTTTTCTGAACGTCTCCTCTTATAGCGCCTTTAGATGAAGTACTCCTAGTACTGAGTTACACTGGAGTTCCTCTTGTCTGATGTTCCTATGAACTCTACTTGTACGGCAGACAGCTGTAGCCTGCTTCGGGGACCCCTTGCTACTGAGTCCTAGCTCACTATCCAGTTGCTGTTGTGCCCCCAAGTCTTGTGTGGGAATAAAGTGGTCACTACTTCTATTCCTCCGATGTCTGCTGCAGGACCATTAGTGTCCATACAACCTCGGGGACCAGGCCCCGGCCTTGCGCTTAGACCTTCTAGGAAGGGTTCTCTTCTCACCCACGTCCTCTGTTCTCTTTTACTCCTCACGCTCCTTACTGATCCTTTCTTTCTATGGAGAGTCAGGCTTTCAGTCTATGTTGCTCTCTTTCTCCCTTTCCCATGCCACCAGACCCAGGTCACTGGGATCTGCTGCAGCACTTCCATCCATCTATCCCTCTCTCTAGGGATCTTCTTCTCTCCCCAACCAACTACTGACTGACTTAAACTCTTCCCGCTCCTTGAAATGTAATCTAACTCCACCCACCTCCCAGCACGTTTTGTGTTCCAAGCAGGGAGCCACCAATGGGTGCTTTGCTACACTCCAAGCAGGGAGCAGCCGAAGGTGCTTTGCTACACTACTTTGTGGGGTGCAGGTGTTGGAGCGTGGCCAGGAGTCTCCACCTTACCAGGATGGTGGGATACCACACCTCTGTAAGAGGTGCAGTACCTCTGTGGTGACTGAGCCCCAGGGGCGCCACAGATGAATTGTAGAACGATTATCAGAGATGATCAATATACGGACGAACGTTTTCGGGACAAATGGCCGACTGAATAAACTTGATTTAAAATGTTCATATATCAGAAGGATTTCCCCTCCCATGTGGCGTCAGCAATATTTCTTGACTGGCTGACAATGTTAATCTATTATTTAAAGGGGCTTTTGCAATCAAAATTATTAATCCGTATTGCAAATTAGGTTTATTAGCAAAGTTTACAATCTTTCTGCTGTTTGTTTTATTTCATTTGTTTATTGCAATGTAAATTGTTGCACACAAGTAATATAAGGTGTGTATTCTGCAGCAACTGAGGTGTATTATGATGTTCTGCAGCAGCTGAGGTGTGCTTTATGATGTTCTGCAGCAGCTGACAGTGTGCTTTATGATCTTCTGCAGCAGCTGAGTTGTGTATTATGTGGTTGTGCAGCAGCTGAGGTGTGTATTATGAGGATCTGCAGCAGCTGAGGTGTGTATTATGATGTTCTGCAGCAGCTGAGATGTGCTTTATGATGTTCTGCAGCAGCTGAGTTGTGTATTATGTAGTTGTGCAGCAGCTGAGGTGTGTATTATGTGGTTGTGCAGCAGCTGAGGTGTGTATTATGTGGTTGTGCAGCAGCTGAGGCAGGCCCGGATTGGCCATTTACCCAACCGGGCATTTTCCCGCTGGGCCGCCATTTTCAAAAGGTGATGGGCCGCTGGCGGCGGCGGCGGATCGGCCTCTTTTTTTCCTGCCGCCGGCCCTTTAAATTTTCTGGCAAGGCGGCAGGCAGCGGGGGTTAAACACGTGACGCGACGTGGTGGCGCTGACAAGGCCCCGCCCCCGGACCGCAGCAGGAGCAGAGGAAACCTGGCGGCCGCGGCCATTTGTAATGAGGCAGCGGCACCGCTTGGCGTGGGTGGCGGGCGTCTGGACTGGGCGAGTCGGAGTCGCCCTGGGGCTGGGGCCGGGCTGCCTGGCGCTGGTGGCGGGCCCATGATGATGTGAGTGACTCTCTCTGTTGATAAAAAAATACTGCCATGGGCTGGCGCTGGGCCGCCTGACCCTGGCCCTGCTGTCTGTCACTGTGTCAGCTATAGACCCTGCCTGATTAAACAGTGTGTGCGGTCACACCTCACGGTCCCCTGCAGAGAAGCATAAGGCTGCTGAGTGCTGAGCCCAATCTGCCCCCTGGCAGGACACGGCAGCTTCCCCGACAGGACACGGTGACGGCAGCCCCCCCGACAGGAAACGGCGGCCCCCCAAAAGGACACGTCAGCGCAGCCCCCCTGATTGGACACAGCAGCCCCCCGACAGGACACGGCAGCTTCCCTGACTGGACACGGCAGCCCCTCCCGACAGGACACGGCAGCCCCCCCGACAGGAAACGGCGGCCCCCCAAAAGGACACGTCAGCGCAGCCCCCCTGATTGGACACAGCAGCCCCCCGACAGGACACGGCAGCCCACCTGTCTGGACACGGCAGCCCCTCCCGACAGGACACGGCAGCCCCCCCGACAGGACACGGCAGCCCCCCCGACAGGACACGGCAGCCCCCCCGACAGGACACGGCAGCCCCTCCCGACAGGACACTGCAGCCCCCCCGACAGGACACGGCGGCCCCCCAAAAGGACACGGCAGCGCAGCCCCCCTGACTGGACACGGCAGCCCCCCGACAGGACACGGCAGCTTCCCTGACTGGACACGGCAGTCCCCCCCCTGTCTGGACACGGCAGCCCCTCCCGACAAGACATGGCAGCCCCCCAAAAGGTCACGGCAGCCCCACCCCAACAGGACACGGCAGGGGGCAGATGGGGCACAGCAGCCTCATGTGTCCCTACAGGGCAGGGGGTCTCTAGGACGCTGATCATCAGGATTTATAGCTGAGGAATAGGTTCACCTCCCAGAGATGTCATGTACAGAAGCACACTAATAGATATATATATATATATATATATATAACTGAGGCCGGCCTCCAGCATGAGATATATACGGCATATACAGGGCAGGACTGGGGGGCCGCCATCTGCCTGCGCTGATGTGTATGTATATACAAGGTCTGGGGGGATGTAGATGCTGGGTCTGGTGTGTATTCACAGGTGCTGGTGGATATACGTTGTTGGGGCTGATGTGTATACAGGTCCTGTATATACAACAGTCCCAGCACCTGTATATACCTAGCCCCAGCAATGTATCTCCACCAGCACTTGTGTATACACCAGCCCGCCCCTGTATATACACCAGACTCCAGCACCTGTATATATCAGCCCCAGCACCTCCATATACATATGAAATAAAAATCCTTTATTATAAATGAAACAAAACACTTTTTTTTATTTAAAAACTAGCTGAAGAGCTCGGCGTTGCCTGAGCATAGTAACCAACTCTGGTTAGTTATAACAAATTATAATGATTATATTGCTCATACAAACATTTCACATCATATATTCAACACTACAGATTTGTAACACAAATTAACTAATTGATTACCCAAGTATTGATAGTATTTTATTTTCAACTCATTCAAGATTTTTGTTTTTTCCTTTCGGTGCAAAGATGAACAGATTTTTGGCAGTTCCGACTCTTGAACAGATCACGTAAAGTTGACCATGAGAAAAAAGCATGGAGATTGCAAGTCGATCCCTACTACTTTAAAGGACTGTCCCTGAGCCTTGTTAATAGACATTGCAAATAGCAGTTGAACTGGAAACTGGAGGCATTTAAAATCAAAAAACTAATCAGATGGAATGAGTGGAATTCTTGGCATGAAAATGTCCTCTCTTTTGCCACATCCTGTTTCTGAGCTGTGTACCTAATCCTATCCTGTGTGATACTGACTGCTGAGCTGTGTAACTAACCCTATCCTGTGTGATAATGTCTGCTGAACTGTGTACCTAATCCTATCCTGTGTAATACTGACTGCTGAGCTGTATATCTAATCCTATCCTGTGTGATACTGACTGCTGGGCCGTGTATCTAATCCTATCCTGTGTGATACTGGGCTGTGGGCTCCCCCTGCAGTCTGTGTCAGAGGGTGGTCTGTGTTGGCACGGTAATAAATTATGTTATTTCCAGCTTTACAGAAGGACAATAACACCATAGAAATGACATGAATAGGCAAAATTGTTTGGTGAATTGGAACGCGCGAAGTTAAAATTTCGCCTTGCAACATAGGACACTCTCGGGCTCCAGACGTGTGACTGCAAAATTTTGTGGCTGTAGCTGCGACGGTGCAGATGCCAATCCCGGACATACACACACACATACATACAAACATACACACACATTGAGCTTTATATATTAGATAACAAGCACAGTTATACTCACCTAATGCCTAATTCCACCAAAGCCCTCGTTCTCCTGAAATAAAACAAAAAATAAAAAACAACAATATACTATACCTGTCCATCGTTCTGTCATACGCCTTAATCCATGTCTGGGGGCGAAAGGTCTAGCAGACATCTTAATTGGGGTTTCCCCTTACAAAACTAAAAAGTGTCAGTGGGGTCACAGCACATACTATAGGTACAGTCACAGAAGACTGAATCTCCCACATATTAAAGGCAGTGAGAGGGACTTGTATTGTAGCACTTACAAAGTAATTTTCCCCTATTGAACCCCCTTTGTGTTCTCACTCACTATGGTAACCCATTAATGGCCACCATAAAGCAACACATTTTTCCCACAAACACAGGATACTCTCTCACAGTGAATTCCTTTACAGTACCCTCCACATACACAGCATGATTCCCATTCAATGCCCACACACAGTGATGCCCACACACAGTCCCCACCCATACACACACACATTAAGATCTCCAGTGACCCCAACACTGTATGATGGTCCCTACACTGTTCCCCAACACAGAATAATGGCACCCAAAGTAATCCCTTCCACATACAGTGGTGGTGGAAGTGTGCGTCAATTAAAGTCATTTAATTTTTTTTCGTTTTAATTAGATGTGTACACCAAAATCCGAAGGGTCAAAAAGCAGGAAAGAGAGCACTATACTACATGTGAAGGTGAGTGAAAGGTCTCCTGCAGTATTATTTTGCATAAACGAATGAAAAAATTTGGATTGTGATACAATTTCAAAATGGATGCATCATCAAATGTTTTCAAAAGTGGACATGGATTCATGAGTATTTGAGTGGTGATGCACATTTTGTTATTGTATTTGTTTTGTATTGTTTTTATATTTTTATTTACTACTTTTTAGTAAAGTGCACCTGTCACCTCTTTTTGCCGCAGCAAGATAAGAAAAATAAGTTTGGGGGGGCGGTCCGATGCAGTCCGGTCCGATGGGTGTCGCAGCTCCAGGTCCGGCGCCTCCCGTCTTGCGATGTCGCCATCCTGCTTGGTTCGTGTCTACCCGGCATCGCGCTCCTGCACAGGTGTCTGAGTGAGTATAATAAAACTTATTTGTCTTATCTTGCAGGTCGGATGGGGGGGCTTATCTACAGCATTATAGTATACTGTATATCAGCCCTGAAAGGCGGTGGCCGCATCTTATAGCGGCCAGAACAGCTGACAGGTTCCCTTTAACAGTTAAAATTATACAAACAGCATTTATTTGTTAGTCGCTTAGCACCACTAATTTCACAGCACTTTACAGACATTATCTTTACTATCCCAATTGGGGCTCACAATACAATTTCCCTATCAGTATGTATTTGAAATGTGTTAGAACCCTGAAGAAACACAGACAAACCTAGGATGCACTGCAAAAGTAAAGCTTGTGAACAGGGCCAAAGTAAAGCTTGTGAACAGGGCCTAAGTGAGACATTTTACTTATACATCATATAGAATTCTCTCCAGATTTATGCATGGCATGCCTATAGGAGCTCAGAGATGTTCACTGTCAACATGACATAGGTATATTTTATGATCTTAGGTTAAGTAATAAATACATCAAATATTATACCATGAGTTATTACTATTAAGCAGCATCATTTCACAAATAACCTAACAAAAATATAGCTTAGACTTTTTGTAGAGTTACAACTTGGGTTACACTACACAAAGCAATTTCATTAATTCACAGATTGGTGTTATTGATGCAAAATGGATACAACCACAGCCAAAAAAAGGAAAGGTGGTGCAGAGAAGGTCAGGGAAAAAAAGAAGAGGAGTCTGGAAGCTGATGCAGCAAAATGTGCAAAGTTATCAGACTTGTTCTCCCGCACAACTGTTCTAGCCACAACACTTACAACAGCTAATATTCCTCAGACAGTGACGGAAGACGAAATAACATCTGAATCGGTACCTGCATTTGACCCTTCTTCAAGTGATACTGAAGCTGAGGTTGTTACATTAACTACTGTTGTACCAGGAGATGCCTGTTCATCGTGTACTGGATCGGAGCCAGAGCCAGTCACATCCGTATCCAGTATTGTACCTGTGGCTTCAATTTCTCAATCTGTTCCATCATGTTCTATTGAGTTTTCACCATCAGATAGTGCTTCTTTCAGTGTAGAAACCACCTCTGGAGAAAGCATCAACTACTTTGCACGCCCTTCATCAGGCCAACTGTCTTTATTTTTCAAAAATCACCCACAACAAGATACCGAAGAAGATCCTAACTTCCAAAAAGTCTTCTTACGCAAAGATGGATCAAACAGAAGATGGCTGACATACAATATTAAGAACAAATCATTATTTTGTACTGTCTGTCTCGCATTTTCAAAGCCTTCTACAACTGGTCCATTTATAGATGGGTTGAAAGATCGAAGGCACGTTTATCAAAGATTAGAGGAACATGAGAAAAGTAATAGTCACAGAGGTTGTGCTGAAGCCTATTTTCTAAAGGCAACCAGTGCAGATATTGGAAGCCGCCTTCTTCATAATCAAATGTCAATTCGCCGACAGCAAGTTCGAAAAAGAAGACAAGTACTTCATAGGGTAATAGACATAATAAGGGTGATTGGAAAATGTGGACTCAGCTACAGAGGGGACAAAGCTGAAGCAGCATATATGTTAAAGAATGTGACTTTAGGTCATGGGAATTTTTTGGAACTAGTTCTACTGTTAAGCAAGTATGATGTTTGTCTGCAAGAGCATGTAAGTGAATGCATTGAAAAAAGCCAACAGCAGCATTCCAAAAGTGCTAGAGGCAGAGGATCACTATTAACATTGCTGTCAAAAAACACTGTGAATGGAATCCTTGATGCCATCAAGCAACTTATTCAAACTACTATTGAAAAAGAAGTAAGGGACGCTGGAATGTTCTCCATCCAGATTGACACATCACAAGATATAACTTCACGAGAACAGATGAGCGTTATAATCCGTTATGTCACTAACCAAATCCATGAAAGGCTGCTTGCAATAGTAGACTGCAAGTTAACCACCGGTGAAGCAATACACCAGCTTCTAATGAACGTTCTCACTTTATGCCACATAGACGTTACAAAATGCATTGGCAATTCCACTGACGGGGCAGCTAATATGCAAGGGACTTACAAAGGCTTTTCAACTTGGTTAACAACTGTCTCTCCTGGCCAAATACATGTGTGGTGTTATTCGCATATCCTAAACCTAGTTTTGTCAGAGAGCACCAAGACAACTTTGCAAAGTGCATCATTATTTATGCTTCTCAACGATGTAGCAACGTTCATTAAAGATTCATATGTTCGAATGGATTTGTGGGAGAATGTAAGCCAGGACCCACTCCATCGTAGGCTTTCAACAGTAGCTGAAACACGTTGGTGGTCAAAAGATGTTGCTTTGAAAAAGGTTTTTGGATCCTTTGACAAGCCAGATTCTGCTTTATATGTCAGTCTCATTGTCATGCTTAGAATTTTCTATTCTTCAAGCAAGCATAACGCTGATGCTCGTGCAAAAGCTAAAGGATACTGTGACTGCCTGCTTAGATACGAAACAATCATTACAGCCCAAATTTTTTTACGCATATTTGAACTCACCTCTCCATTATCTAAGTATTTGCAAACATCTGGCATGGATATTTTAACAGGTTATTGGATGGTGATGGACGTGCAGGAGAGTCTAAAAAGTTATGTTCGATCATTTGATGAGGTCAAAGAAGCTGCAAATAATTTTGTAAAATGGGCAAATGACCAACTTCAAGAAAAATATGGAGAATTTAGCTTTGAAATTGAAAATTCTTTGCCTGAGAAAAGAATTAGAAGAAGAAAACTAATGGCAGGTGAAGTAGCCCAAGATGAGGTACATGCAAATGCAGAAATCGCATACAAGGTGAAAGTTCATAATGTCATCTTGGATGCTGTCACACAAAGCATGGAACAACGTTTCACCGCAAATGGGACAATATATGCAGACCTTGCCTGCCTTGATCCGCGAAACTTTAATTCCATAAGAGAAAATGGATTAAATAGCCCTACTTTGGATGAGACAAGCAAACGCTTGATTAAATTTGATGACAGAGCAACACCTGAGAATCTTCGCAGTGAGCTGCGCAGCCTGACTTTGCACTGGGAGAAATTGAAAAGATCGCCCTTAGAAGAATATAATATTAGAGTGGCAACAGACACAAGCCAAGACGAGACCATTGATGATACAGAACTAGTGACGAAAAGCTGTTCATCATGCAAGAACTGTTCTTTGTGTGTCTATCAATTACTACAGCGCTATAATCTACTTACTGATGCTTACAATATAATTGGACAGGCATACAAATTTCTTCTAAGTCTCTCCATTACACAAGTTGCTTGTGAACGAAGCTTCTCTACATTAAAATTTATAAAAAACAGATTAAGAAACAGCATGAATCAAAGTCACCTAGAATCTTTCATGTTAATGGCTACTGAAAAGGACATACTGATGAAACTTGATGGAGATGATATTATTGACAAAGTGGCTGAAAAAAGCAACCTATTGTCAAGAAGCCTTAGGTAATTAAAACGGCATCACCATTCCTTTTTGGTTTGTTATATTAGAAAACAAACTGCAATAGCTGTAGGAGGTTTTCTTTTTTACATTAATATGTACTGTAAATTTAGAAATGAAGTTTACTGGAAAGGTACAGCATAGCCATAGGTTTATAATTGGGGAGCAAGGGTCCTTTAATACCGTTCTGAAGTGGTGACCTGCCGGCTGCTCCAGTGTGACATTCAGCGCCAGAGCCAGAGGTCACAAATCAATGCATATCCGAGTGCCTCATTCTGCCTGAGTAGCATTGGGAGCTTGTGACGTGACTTGTTCTGACTTCCAACCAGTCACACGTTACAATCACAAGATCGCAACGCGGGACCGGAGCAGTGCTGAAAAACAAGCCGCAGGAGAGTGACTAGTCTAAGAACATGGACAGAGGACTTAAATTTAAAGCAGCAAACACAGTGCTGAAAAAAAAAGTTAAAGTTTTGTTAGCTGGGAATGGCAACTTTCTGGGCATTATGGTGTATTAAACTGTATTACAGTCAGAACACTGATGCAATAAGTGTCCAGAGATGTTTTAAGTTATGTGGTTTACAAGGAACGTGACTAAATAATTTTGAGTGTTTACGACTAAGCATTGCACTTTTGTTTTTAAAGGGGTTGACCACTAGTAGATAACCCCTTCTCAATTACTATATTCCACCATGTAATATAATAACAGCCTGAACTCATCTCTGGTGTTGGCAACATTCCAATCTGCAACATCGGCACTGGGTCTCCTGGGGCTTGCAACAAACTTTTGTCACATAAGCCCTGCAACCAGTCAGCAGCTGATAATGGGCAAATGAACTCTTACTTTCTAACGTAACTGATATTCAGAGAGGGCAGCAGCAGTTCTCACTTCTTCTGGATGTCAGTTTACTCTAAAGTAGGTAAGTGTGAAGCAGCCTATTAACTGCAAGGCTCATGCGACATAATGTCATGCAAGCCCCAGGAGACTCAGTAGCGATGTTGCTGGAACAACAGCACCATAGAGGAGTGTAGACTGTTATTATTTTACATGGTGAGATATAATAATTGAGAAAGGGTTGTCTGAGTATTGGATAACCCTTGAAAGTACAGTGCCTTGCGAAAGTATTCTGCCCTCTGGAACTTTTCAACCTTTTCCCACATATCATGCTTCAAACATAAAGATGCCAAATGTAAATTTGTGGTGAAGAATCAACAACAAGTGTGACACAATTGTGAAGTTGAACAAAATTTATTGGCCATTTTAAATTTTTGTGGAGATTCAAAAACTGAAAAGTGGCGCGTGCAATATTATTCGGCTCTTTTAACGTAATACTTTGTTGCTCCACCTTTTGCTGCGATTACAGCTGCAGGTCGCTTGGGGTATGTCTCTATCAGTTTTGTACATGGAGAGACTGAAATTCTTGCCCATTCTTCCTTGGCAACCAGCTGGAGCTCAGTGAGGTTTGATGGAGATCGTTTGTGAACAGCAGTTTTCAGCTCTTTCCACAGATTCTCGATTGGATTCAGGTCTGGACTGTGACTTGGCCATTCTAACACCTGGATACGTTTATTTGTGAACCATTCCATTGTAGATTTTGCTTTGTTTGGGATCATTGTCTTGTTGGAAGACAAATCTCCGTCCCAGTCTCAGGTCTTTTGCAGACTCCAACAGGTTTTCTTCAAGAATGGTCCTGTATTTGGCTCCATCCGGCATCTTCCCATCAATTTTAACCATTCTCCCTGTCCCTGCTGAAGAAAAGCAGGCCTAAATCATGATGCTGCCACCACCATGTTTGACAGTGGGGATGGTGTGTTCAGGGTGATGAGCTGTGTTGCTTTTATGCCAAACATATCGTTTGGCTTTGTTGTCAAATGTTCGATTTTGGTTTCATCTGACCAGAGCACCTTCTTCCACATATTTTGTGTGTCTCCCAGGTGGCTTGTTGCAAACTTTAAATTACATTTTTTATGGATATCTTTGAGAAATGGCTTTCTTCTTGCCACTCTTCCATAAAGGTCAGATTTGTGCAGTGTACGACTGATTGTTGTCCTGTGGACAGACTGTCCCACCTCAGCTGTAGATCTCTGCAGTTCATCCAGAGTGATCATGGGCCTCTTGGCTGCATCTCTGATCAGTCTTCTCCTAGTTTGAGATGAAAGTTTAGAGGGATTGCCAAGTCTTGGTAGATTTGCAGTGGTATGATAGTCCTTCCATTTCAATAGGATCACTTGCAGAGTGCTCCTTGGGATGTTTAAAGTTTTGAAAATCATTTTGTATCCAAATCCGGCTTTAAACTTCTCCACAACAGTATTACGGTTACGGACCTGCCTATTGTGTTCCTTGGTCTTCATCATGCTCTCTGTGCTTCAAACAGAACCCTGAGACTATCACAGAGCAGCTGCATTTATATGGAGACTTGATTACACACAGGTGGACTATATTTATCATCATTAGTCATTTAGGACAACATTGGATCATTCAGAGATCCACAATGAACTTCTGGAGTGAGTTTGCTGCACTGAAAGTAAAGGGGACGAATAATATTGCACGCCCCACTTTTCAGTTTTTGCATTTCCACAAAAATTTAAAATAAGCAATAAATTTCATTCAACTTCACAATTGTGTCCAACTTGTTGTTGATTTTTCACCAAAAATTTACATTTGGAATCTTTATGTTTGAAGCATGATATGTGGGAAAAGGTTGAAAAGTTCCAGGGGGCCGAATACTTTTGCAAGGCACTATATATTGCAATTTTCTTATGTTATTTATCTTTTCTGACATGCTGCATTTTTATGAATAATGAATGTTTTATTCATCTTGTGAATTAATAACGTAAAATACCTCAATCAGCAGACCAAAGTTTGCTCAAAGATTGCACAGATTTTTTTGGTTAATGTTTTTCATTGTCTCAATGTTTTGAGATTGTATTTTCACTATATATTTAATTTTTGTAGTGGAAATACTATAACTTAATAAAAAAAAAATTTGTTCTTATCATGACTTCTTCCTGTTAAGTTTATTACACGTGTGTTATGATGGGAAGTTCCAGCTACAGTACTAAACTATTTGATGTACATGTATGTTTTCCACCACTTGTTTTTCCGCAATGCTAATATAATTACAAATGGTAGCTTTGTGGTTGATTCAAGTAAGAGCAATCCACCTTTATAGAAAGGCAATATGAAGCAGAATTACCACACGCAAACCTGCAACCAAAAAAAGCGTTGTGAATCTATCCTGTGGGACCATACTTTAAAGACGTCTGTTCTATGTAAAACATGTTTCTGTGGATCTGTAGAATTCCCAGATATTTCTGATTTAACAAACTGTAGAGAAAAGGTTGTATTGAAGATACCCTCCCATTTAAAAAAAAAAAAAAATGTATGTGTGTATATATATATATATATATATATTATAATATTATTATAGCACGTGGGCTGCTTTGGTTGATGTGCCAGGGCTGTTTTTCAGTCCCAGTCCGGCCCTGAGCTGAGGTGTGTATTATGAGGATCTGCAGCAGCTGAGGTGTGCTTTATGATGTTCTGCAGCAGCTGAGGTGTGTATTATGTGGTTGTGCAGCAGCTGAGGTGTGTATTATGTGGTTGTGCAGCAGCTGAGGTGTGTATTATGAGGATCTGCAGCAGCTGAGGTGTGTATTATGAGGATCTGCAGCAGCTGAGATGTGCTTTATGATGTTCTGCAGCAGCTGAGTTGTGTATTATGTGGTTGTGCAGCAGCTGAGGTGTGTATTATGTGGTTGTGCAGCAGCTGAGGTGTGTATTATGTGGTTGTGCAGCAGCTGAGGTGTGTATTATGTGGTTGTGCAGCAGCTGAGGTGTGTATTATGAGGATCTGCAGCAGCTGAGGTGTGTATTATGAGGATCTGCAGCAGCTGAGGTGTGTATTATGATGTTCTGCAGCAGCTGAGATGTGCTTTATGATGTTCTGCAGCAGCTGAGTTGTGTATTATGTGGTTGTGCAGCAGCTGAGGTGTGTATTATGTGGTTGTGCAGCAGCTGAGGTGTGTATTATGAGGATCTGCAGCAGCTGAGGTGTGTATTATGATGTTCTGCAGCAGCTGAGATGTGCTTTATGATGTTCTGCAGCAGCTGAGTTGTGTATTATGTGGTTGTGCAGCAGCTGAGTTGTGTATTATGTGGTTGTGCAGCAGCTGAGGTGTGTATTATGAGGATCTGCAGCTGCTGAGGTGTGTATTATGATGTTCTGCAGCAGCTGAGGTGTGTTTTATGATGTTCTGCAGCAGCTGAGTTGTGTATTATGATGTTCTGCAGCAGCTGAGGTGTGCTTTATGATGTTCTGCAGCAGCTGAGTTGTGTATTATGTGGTTGTGCAGCAGCTGAGGTGTGTATTTAGATGTTCTGCAGCAGCTGAAGTGTGTATTATGAGGATCCGCAGCAGCTGACGTGTGTATTATGTGGTTGTGCAGCAGCAGAGATGTGTATTATGAACTTCTGTAGTCGCGAGTAATGCTGCTTATTTCAGTCTAATTGTTGGCGTCTGACCTCAGATGTTTCCCTGGATGTTTTGTACGGACATCTTTGCTCGCTAAATGGACACAGATTCACAAAGTGAATCATTAGAACTCCCTCGTTCACCAACTTATTACCCAAACTGTTGCCAAGCAGGTCCCATGACATCCCCTTTCCCTGATTCTGTCTCCGGTGTCATTGCCACATAATGTGGGACGTTCTAAGAATTGCCTGTTCCAAATTAAATTGTAAGTTTAAAATACATGTATGGAAGGGCCACTCTAATACATTAATAATCAAAGCAGATCTCTCGTTATTACATCATCGGGTTAGGGATTTTATAGGTTATTAGTATTCACGCATTGTAACAATATAATTGGCTCATCTTATCTCTATGTGCTGGCATTAGCACACATACTTCTAATTGGCCAAGTTAACACTGCTGACACCCAGCTTGTGGTCTAGGTGTCCTTCTAGCCTCTAAAGCCCCCTTTACATTTAGCGATGCACCAGCGATCCGACCCGGTCAGGATCGCTGGTGCATCGCTAAATGATCGCTAGTGAGCTGCCACACAGGAAGATCTCACAGCGATGCATCAGCGACGCAGCGCACGATACTCACCTTTCACACACAGTGATCCTGACGTCCTCCCGCCCGCGTCCACGCGTCACTCGTCGGCGCCAGCAGGAAGCCTAGTAGGAAGCGCCTGACGAGAAATGGAGCCGGACATTCTCGCGCGATCAGCGATGGACAGCGGGGGAGCCGGTCGGAGGTAAGTATCACACATAGCGATATCGCTAGCGATATCTCTATAACGTCACAAAATCGGTGACGTTATAGTGATATCGCTAGCGATATCGCTATGTGTAAAACCCCCTTAAGTTTAGTTTCTCTCACTTTCCTATGTTTTTTCAAAGTCCATTACACAAAGACATTCCTTAGCCCCCTTATCTGATCATGGACTACATCTTGGAAGGAAAGAAATATATTTAGAATGAAACTAAAATGAAGTCAGAATTGATAAAATATAAATCCTGCTCTCACACCGGCATCTGTGAATAGCAGTAAAGTGACCGCTATTCACAGGGGCCGGGTAGTAACGTCAACGTTCATCGTCACCCGGTCTCTCTGAGTGCTGCGAGACACTGCAGTTCTGATGAGCGTTGTAGTCACTACCCGGCCCCTGGGAACAGATTCTATTCACAGATGTCTGAGACAGACTCGAGGAACGTGGATTACATGGGACCTGCGTGGCAACAGTTTGGGTAATAAGTTGGTGAAAGGGAGACGGTCTATTGTCTTTATTTCTGTCTTTTTATAGCTTTCAGGTATCCTTTTCTGGACTACTTCGGATTCGTTGGATTACTTTGGACCTGCATGGGATTTTTTTTCCCAATAAATTGGTGAATGAGCGATAGTGTCGGGAAGTCTGTATTCAAACAAAGATGGCAGATTCCCTACAATGAATGACACTGAATGCAGATATCAGGAGTTTTTCTAGAGAAAAGAAAGGACAGTATGTAGTCCGGAAAGTGACTTTTGTTTTAATGGTGCAGCAGTGATATGCAAGTGCAATTAAACACTGCCTATATGCCTGCTCTAATCTAAGCTCTCACTCCTACATCAACACTCCATGAAACTGTTTCCAGAGGAGAGTGTGCCGAGAATCACGTCACCGGGTCTTATATAAGACCTGATGACGTCATGCAGTCGGCCAATCACAGTAATGCCAATAGCCAACATGGCTACGGTATTACCGTGTATAGCAGACAATTTCCGCATGTTTATTGGCTCTCTAACAACCGCAGACATGTGGGGTGGGTATTCGAGAATGGCACTCGAGCACCCAAAATACTCAATTGAGTAAACTGCATACCCGAGCACCCCAATGCTCATTCACCATACCTCACATCTTTTACATAACAGAAAGAGGGACCAATCGAGCTGTGCACTATGCGCAGATTTTGACCATAACCTAGCCACACCTCAAGCCTCACCCATTTACAATTTATTTTTTCTCTGGCAGGAGCAGATGTCAGAGGAGTGGCAGCATTGAGTGACATTCAGCAGATGACCGAGAATGTAGGGCATAGACCCAAATCCAGGACTATCCCACTGTATTCAGGACGGTTGGGACAAGGATGAATGGACGAATCTTGGAACGAATCTGGTCCAGCATCCAGGCCAAAAACTCTTAGTTTCTGGCTTTTGATTAAACATGGCTGCCGCAACGTCATATGTGATGATAGGTGCCCTGTAATTTTTTAGAATTGTTTGACATTTCCTTTGTGGTGACAGTGTCTGAAAACATGGTATTCCTATGTAGGTTTATGTAGTATTAAATGTGTTCTACAGCCATAAGGAATGTGAAAATATGGTGTACATGCTGAGAATCTTACATGGTGTGAATTAATCATTGTCCCTGGAGGCACAGAATAACAATATGGTATAGATGAAAACAATCGACATTCGCCAACAAAAAAATTACCTACAAAATCAAGCTGTATCTAATCTAGATAGGGAGGGGGGATAAACGGTTATGAATTCATGAAGAATAGGTTGCCTGAGAGGAGAAACGTCTTCTAGGTCACTTCATAAACAGTTGATAATTTAAAGGGCTTGTCCAGGACTGAACTATTGATTATCCATCTGTAGTGTGGGTCATCATCAATATGGGATAGGTGGGGGTCCAACACCTGGGACTTCATTGTGTAAGTTCCGCCACCGTAACTTGACAGGTAGTACACAGAAGACGGAGGGAGAGAGTGGGAGCTGCAGAGCTGTTAAGGTTAGACGGCCATGTACACCTCCGAGAAAGCTCCCGGGCTCCAGCGCCGACGTGTGAGCCGCAGTGCGCACCACTTTAATGCACTATCGGGCCCGGTGAGCAGAAGCGCATAAGCGGGGTCCCAGACCTGCGGGCTGCTCTGTGTACTGCTGCTCACCAGGCCCCATACAATGGTAAGGGCAGTAATGCCCTGATGGCGGCCCTGCTGTATACGTTGATGTAAGAAGTGATGGCCCGTCGCAATTAGGTCTCCTTCCTATCACTGCAGGCATCCTACCCTGGTAGAAGTCATCTCTTGGATCTTCGATGCTTGATTGACGGCTGGTGTCTACTGGGCCTAGGGGAAAAAGGGCTGGTCTCTGGCTCCCAGCTGTCGTCGTCTGGCCTCTGGACCTTGAACATTGCATATCGGGGATTCGCGCCTTGACCGGTTCAGTCTGGATTCGGGGTCTTGACTGGCATAGATCTGGTTCTCGGGTCTTGACCGGCATAGTCGGGTCTTCGGATTACACTGGATGTCGTCCGGACTTTGACAGAGGCCAGCACTGGTCACATGGTCTCCACTGAGGCCTGTCACCGTGGCTTTAGCGACGTCTTTGGCTTACGTCCGCACCTCTCCTTTCCATGGCCCAAAATCATCCTGTGATTTGATGCCCAGAACGTTTATATCCAGGATCTTCGTCATCCAAGTCACCTGACTGGGTGCCACCCTTGAACTTGTTACCCCCTGAATCTCTTCCAGTGCTGATTGACTCAGCATGGTCTAGTCTAGCCAGGAGGCAGCAGCCTTTCTGCACTAATGACACATTACGCCAGGGCTCTTCAGATTTACCATCTGCTCCTCTTAAATATCTATCTATTTAGCATTTCTTATAATGTCCCTTTGGCAAGGGTTGAATAATTGGAATTGTAAAGATTGTCAAAAGTTAAAATAGATGTCTGGTTACAGGTATTTGATGATGCATTAAGAGGATAGGTCATCAATAGCAGATCAGCGGGGGTCCAACACCTGGCACCACCACTGATAAGATGTTTTATGTTCCTGCAATGGCAGAATGTAAGCACTTTGAAAAGAACCGCTGAGCCCAGGTACATTCAAAGTGTTGTGGTCAGGGCTGGCTGTTGCCAGCTGCTGCAGCAGAGTATCTAGGCAAAAGAGTAGTAGTACATCAGTAGTGGGCAAAATCTGCTGCATTTTGAAGGGAACTGCACTAAGCAGCTCTGTTCAAAGTGTTTATGTCCAGCTGCCAGAGCATAAAAACAGCTGATTGGTGGGGATACCATATGTCAGACTCCCACCCGCTTGCTATTGATGACCTTGGTCATTAAATAATTGTGCCTGGACAGCATCTTTAATTATAGCATCATACAAAGTGTATGATGAAATTAAAAGGAGTGATGGATGGAGTAATGAAAAAGAAAAAAAAAAACTTACCAGAGCTAAGAATGGGGGAGCCATTAGCAGCAAAAGCACCATTTCCACCAGCACCAGTCATTCAGGCAGTAGCATTGCCAAACATAGGTCACAATTGGACTCCTTTACCTCAGACAAGCATATTAGTGGGGAAAAAGCGAAAAACACTATGGACTATATGGCACATCTTTCATCTTAGTCACAGCAGGATGATGTGACCTCTGACAGTGACACGGTCAGTTTGAATCAGTGTTTTGCATAGAACCATCAAAAAACTAAGAGCGATAATTTTTGGATCAATTTTTAAATTTTAAAAACATGAAAAGTCTGTCAGTTCACTGTGTTATTAAATGGACTGTTGGTTACTACCAGGTTACGATCCATTTCTATGATAAGGTCACTTTACATTGCAAAGGCTGTTGGTGTTCAAGAGATTGAAGGAGTTGGATACATGTTTGCATGCTATGGCATTACAGTGTGCTTCCTTTTTTGTTTGAGTGTATATGAGTTGGTGACTCTAGGTTAAGCACCTGTTCACACTTAGTTTATTGTTGGATGTGATGGTCATTTTTTTGAAGTTTGCATGCATTAACCTTCTGACTGAGCACTCCACCTCTTAGCCGCAGGTGTTTTTAATCACAGCAGGGCCACCACCCCTTCACAGAGATATAGATTTCAGTCTAAAGCCCCCGTCACACATAACGATGTCCCAGCGATCCCACCAACGATCCGACATGGATGGGATCGCTGGGACATCGTTAGGCTGATCGCTGGTGAGCTGTCACATAGACGGCCCCAGCGATCAGGACCAGCGTCGCTGGACGCTGGTTTCTAATGTAAACGTCGGGTATCCAGGAGCTGCGGCTCCTGGACACCCGCTGTTTACCTTGGAAACCGGTGTACATGCTGGTTTCCAAGGTAAACATCGGGTATCTAGGAGCCGCGCGACTCCTGGATACGCCAGTTTCCAAGGTAAACAGCGGGTATCCAGGAGCCGCGGCTCCTGGATACCCGACGTTTACATTAGAAACCAGTGTCCAGATTCGCTGATTGCTGGTCTCTCGCTGCCACACTCAGCGATGCATGCTGGGCAGCGGGAGACCAGCGATCAAAAAACGGCCCAGGCCGCTCGAGCACGATCAGTGATAATCGGGGGGGGCGGTCGCTGATCCCCGTCACACACTGAGATCTCGCTGGCGAGATCGCTGATTTTGTGACACATCAGCGATCTTGCTAGCGAGATCGCTGTGTGTCACGGGGTCCTTAGGCCAGTTTCACACGTCATTGGCTCCGGTACATGTAGTGACAGTTTCCTCACGTACCGGAGACACGGACACACGTAGACACATTAATATGAATGGTTCTCTGCACATGTCAGCGTGTTTTCACTGATACACAGTCCATGTGCAAAACACTGAGACATGTCAGTATTTGTGGGAGCACATGGTCCGCAAAATGTGCTGAACACGGCACACGGAGAACAGTTCACACTGTCCTCTGTGCTCACGGACAGCCGCCTGGAAAGAAGCGCTACTGTAAGCCGCTGTTCCCTGGAGGCTGGTGCTGAACACGGCTGTCATTCTTCTCTCCTGCTCTTTCAGCAACAGCGAGCAGGAGAGAATAAATGAAAACTCAATGTGGGGTCCCCTTCTGTTTGTGAACCAACCCGGCAAAACTCACACCTGGGGGCTGCTATTCTCAGTCTGGTAAGGGGCCATTGATCTTGGTCCGCCCAGCCTAAAAACAGCAGCCCGCAGCTGCCCAGAAAAGGTGCATCTATTAGATGCACCTATTCTGGAGCTTTGTCGGGTGCTTCCCACTTGCCCTGCAGCGGTGGCAAGTGGGGTCATAAGTGGTTGCCACACGGATGTACCACGTATCCACACGGACACACGGATAGCTTGGGTACCGTTTTTTCCGGTACCAGAATTATATGGACGTGTGAGACTGCCCTAAGGAGAGGATTTACATAGGTTCCCACAGATGAAGACTTTAGTCTAAGTGAGGATTGGCATTAGGCTAGGGTCCTAGAAAACAAAAAACGCCTTAACGTGGCTTCCAGGTAAACATAAATTGACCGTTTTATGTGCTAAGCTTTCTCAATTTTTCATATTTTTAATGCAGTAGTGAAATTAATTTTTCATATTTCATGTTTGCATGCTATGGTCCTACAGTGTGCTTCCTTTTTTGTTTGAGTGACCTCTGACAGTGACACGGTCAGTTTGAATCAGTGTTTTACATAGAACCATCAAAAAAAATAAGAGGGATAATTTTTGGCTCATTTTTTTTATATTTTAAAAGCATGAAAAGTCTGTCCGTTCACTGTGTTATTAAATGGACTGTTGGTTACTACCAGGTTACCATCCATTTCTATGATAAGGTCACTTTAACATTGCAAAGGCTGCTGGTGTTAAAGAGATTGAAGGAGTTGGATACAGTCCTAGTAGACCTCAGAATTGCAAAATCAGACTACACCTGTCTTTCAAGAGCAATAGGGAACCCCAATTTATTCACCGCAAATTTAATTTTTTGAAAAAATTTACTGACCTTGGTAAATTTGAATTTCAAAAGATTCAATCATCTCTAGTATTGGGGCTCAGTCAAGGGTGGTGAAGAATCCTTGGCAAAAAATATTGGATTCCCTTGTCAGTAGCCGTGTCCAGGGGCATAACAATAGAGGTCACAAAGGTTGCGACCACGACTGGGCCCAAGCAGGAGGGGGCCCGCTGATGCTAGCACCTATTTCAGCTAAATGCGTCCAAGGAGACCCTTCAGCTCCCTGCACTGAAATACTTGCTGCCGGCCAATTAGAAACCAGCAGCTGACATTGGCATGCTAGTCACGGGTAGCGCATGGCAGTCATGTCATGCTCCGAGCTTGGCAAGTCAAAGTCAGCTGCTGGCATCTGAATGGCTTCTATGAAAGAGGATGCAGAATGTCATGGGCGCGGATGAAGGTAAGAAGAATCATTTATTTTTTTTAAATATGTTAGAGAAGAACATTATTACTGTAAATGGCTCAAGATGGGGGACTTTATACCAGGAAGGAACCAGGATGGGGGAGATTATTACAGGAAGGAGCCAGGAAGGGGGGCATTATTATGTGGGGCTGCGAACACGCATGTCTTTATAGAATTATTATTATTATTTATTTATATTGGTTCCATGGTGCTGTACATGAGAAGGGGCTACATACAAACTACAGATATCACTTACAGTAAACAAACTAACAATCACAGACTGATACAGAGGGGAGAGAGGACCCTGCCCTTTCGGGCTTACATTCTACAGGATGGTGGGAAGGAGACAGTAGGTTGGAGGGTTGCAGCAGCTCCAGTGATGGTGAGGAGGTAGCTCCAGTAGTGGTGAGGGGGCAGTGGGGATCATTGCAGGCTGTAAGCTTTCCTGAAGAGGTGGGTTTTCAGGTTCCGTCTGAAGGATCCGAGTGTGGTTGATAGTCGGACACGTTGGTGCAAAGAATTCCAGAGGATGGGGGATATTCTGGAGAAGTCTTGGAGGTGGTTGGGTGAGGAGTGAATAAGTGTGGAGGAGAGAAGGAGGTCTTGAGAGGATCGGAGATTACTTCAAGGGCCATTACATCTGACCAACATGCAGATGGGGGCCCAGATCCAAATTTTGCATTGGAGCCTATCGGAGACTAGTGATGTCACTAAGAAGGCCTACATAAAGAATTAATTATTAATACCAATTTAATAATGTAATTCTTACATTACTTTTTTACTTATTTCAACATAACTGTAACTGACATAACAAGACACTTGTCCGTGGGTTGATGAATATATAGTGGTGTACGTGTAAGATGATGTTATATGGACGAGCTGTCCAGGTAACAAATGAGAGTCTATAGCTTACTAGGTTATCTTGTGACTCCGGGGCATTGCACTTGAAGTTAGCCCTCGTACAATGTCATTTCTGTTAGAATTATCCCTATTGGTTTATCTTCATGCCATCTCTTTATAAGGTGCACTGAGGGACATTCCTTCATCATAAGTTTCAATCTTCCTTATTAGGATCGGCATCGATCGTTTCAGGTTTATTATGCCTTTGAAATGCAATGCAAAATGCAATTGATGTCACCATCCTGCAACTGTTTCCATCTCCTGCTCGGAATGCCAATCACCCCACGGTTCCCATAATGATCAGATTGCGAGCGTGCTTAGATTCATCGCTATTTGCAGCGTATGTTGTTGCCATAGCAATCTGGGTCAACGCAACTTGACAGCTGGTACCTGCGTCTGTGTGATGAGATTATGATGGAAACATTTCCAATCAGACTTGTTTATTCGAAGCGTTACTAGACAGCAGAAGCGCCTTTTCTGCGCTGAAGAAATTAGCCATCAGATTCCACCAGGATCTTAGCACAGAACTTATCCAGCTCGGCTTTAGTTTCCTCTGTTACCAAAGCTACTGGAATCAATTGAGTTGTGAAGCGTAGACGTCAGTTATGGTGACTCATGGCGGTCCCCAGATGAAGGTGTCTCATGCATATGTCAGTATTTCCCTTGATGATGCTGCAGACGTAGAAACAATCTAAATACATTACTTTGTTGAATCGAATTGCATCTTATATCAAAAGACTCTGCTTTGAAAGAAGCCAAATACATGAGATATGAAAGGAACGAGCTTGTTCCATTACTCATCTGTCAGACTGTGGCATTGTCATGTCATATAACAGCCCTACTATATATATCCTCATTTCCAGTGTCGGAGACTGGGTTGGGAGAAGCCCATCAGTAACATTCATTCTTGCGGTCCACTGTTCAGCTACCTGCAAAATTAACCTGACCCTAGTACACAAATTTACTTTTGCTTCTATGTAATAATAATTTGGCTAGTTTGTTTAATGAACAATTAGATTATAGCTTTTTCAGCAAATTGTGAATCAAGTGTAATAGCACTGCTCATTAGCACTCCTTCACAGGAGCGGCCTACCAGAGGATTCTCCTGCTCTCCTGTGAGCCAGTCCGTTTCAAAAGGCCACTTGCCGAAACGTGCGTTGGGGGGGACATACTAGGGTGGACCTCCACTCAATATCCGGACAGGTAAAGACTCTTAGCTTCTTTTCTATTTGTAATAATTATTATACACACTTGTGTATCCTGTCTGGCTATATTAGTTTGATTAAGGGATAGGTGCAATATATATATATGATTCATGTTACTATAGTTATGCCAGTGTTACCTCTATTCCCTTGGTCCTTATAACCTATGCATGCCCCATCTGTTTGCGCATGTGCTCCTATGGTCATTTTGACTTAATTCCCATATTTTCCCGTCTCCTGTTTAATTACAATAAAATTGAAGTCTATATTTTCTAAATACTTGGTGTTTGGACCTTATTTGATCGTTTCTTTCCTCTTGATATTTTTATAGAAAGTAACTGCAGTGTTGCCCCCTGATGACGTTCTGTTCCAGAAGGAGCGGTAGATGCTGCGGGGAAAGTGAGTGCAGCTCCAGCTTCCTGTAATGTCCTGTTTAAGACTCCTCTCAAATGAACCGGGACAGGAAATGCAGTAGAAAAATACATTTAGGGATTAGCAGGTTAGGCAGAAATGTAGGACATTTTATAATAAAGTTATTTACAAAAGTGCTTAGGGTGTAAGGATAGAAATTTAGAAAAAAATTTCAGGTACCAGACTGCTCTTTTACTCTGTTTTTAGAGATTTCAGCTTAGAACCCTAGCATAGGAAGATACAAGGGATAACCACTGAGCCACCACTACACTATCATATGCTGTATAGCTGCGATCATAAATACAGTGCTAAATATATATTTTACGGGTGAGTCCGGGGGTGTTAAAGATTAAATCCGATTAGATTGGACACAGTTTATTGGTAAAGCTCGATCTTCTATGTGCCTTGTCCGGATATCTACTTTTGTCGTATTGTTTCATCTTTTGACAGTGGGAAGAGCATAACTCAACAATTGTCAAATAATTAAATGATTTGGACAGAAAATCAAATTACTAATTACCCGTGATCATATACTTCATGTGCCCCTTGGGCTCAGCGCACATGGCGGTCTTAATGGCTCTATGCATGAGCTATGTGTTAACAGCCAGTGAGAAGATCAGATGCCATTTTATTAGATCAGATTGATCAGCCTTTCATTAAGCTATAGGGAAATTCCTGCTGTCTTATATCTTATGTATTTTCGCCTTAAATTGCTATTTACTTGGCAGCTATGAATATTGATGAGTGTTAGGCTACTGAGAAATACCGCAAGACTTCATAAAAGTGCTAAAGCTAGACAAGCTTATCGTCTCTGAATGATCACATGAGATCAATGTCACATGATGGTCGTTAACCATTTTTGTGCATACACCAGTCTAATGTAAATATCCATATAGGAACTGTCCTGATTCTCATGCTTTTAAATCGAATAGTTCCTCTTTATCAGCATTCTGCCAGTACTATAGGAGCTGGAGCTTCCTTTTCTTCACTTCCCAACATGCATTGTTTCTGTCATTATCCAATGCTTGCCTGCCATGAACTATACCTGTACAGAGTTAGACAGACAAGAGAGCAGGAGAGCCAGAAAGATAAAGCCCTACAACTTTTTCCTGTAATCCCTTTCACTGTCTGCTGCTAAAGATGGATTATACTGGACAACAGGCAGTAAAGTTAGGGTAGATGCAGATGTGCACATTTACAGAGCATGTGCGATCCAACAAAATATTGGATCGCACTCAGACCAACGTCATTCTATGGGGCCGTGCACATGTCCATTTTTTTCCCTCAGACAGAGAGTGTCTGTGTAAAAAATCACTGCATGCCCAGGGTTGATCAGATATTCATGTGGTATCCTAGAGTTGGGGATTACCATAGTGTTTTGTTATGTTATTTACAATACTGAAGCGTTTCACTGTTTCCTGCAAGGATTACCACAGCGTTACTGTGTGTGTCACCGTGATTCAGCATTTTACAAATTACATGGGTTCCAGGTTGCTAGGAAATAGTTTTTTGGGTGGTGTATTGGAGTACAAAACCACTGCACCTAGGGAGTTCTTGCCGAGTCCAGTCAGAGAGTAGCACAGCGACATGTAGAAGATTTACTCTCCCGAGTCCAGCATGCCATATGGAGCAGACTAGTGGCAGGAAAGTGAGGGAAGCATCTAAGACTTCTTCTGCTGGGGGTGAAGGAATACCTTGGTCCCCAAGAGTACACGGTCTAACTGCAAGTGTGCCCTGGATGCAGGACTAGTGAAACTGGAACATGGAGGCCAGCTAGTGGTCACGGCCCTAGAGGGGTGGAAGAACATTTCATAGCGTCAACACTGGACACCAGCCTTCGACACTGGCGGGACTTGCTGCAATGAACTCCTTTTACTACTCAGTCTCAATATCTGCTACCATTGATTAACTGAGTTTTGGAACCTGTCATCACAGAGTATATCCCACCGCCTACTGCTCCTGATAGCCTGTATCTGGAAACTGCCTTTAAAAGATGAACCATCATTTGTTGTTACAATCTACTGCTGTGTTTAGCTGCTGCCATTTAGTGAAGTTTTACATCTACCATAAAGCCTGCCTGCTGACTCTCCTGTTCCCCTACACGACTTCAACACCCCGGGAAATGCCACCAAACACCATAGAGATGAGGGGACAGCACTACCTGCGTTGAACCCTGCATACCCACAGCCGTGTGCGTATTCACTCCACCGGAGCACCAGGCACTGGACATGGCCACCATCCCATGTAACAACAAGAAGGCTATGACTTATGCCCAGTGTAATGGGTTAACTATAGTGATGGGTGAGTAGCATTGTTGCTCGGGTTTTTCCGAGCATGCTCGGATGGTCTCCGAGTATTTTGGCGTGCTCGGAGATCTAGTTTTTGTCATCTCAGGTGCATGATTTGTGGCTGCTAGACAAGTTGAATACATGTGTGAATTCCCTAACAAACAGACATTCCACACAAGTATTCAGCATGTTTAGCAGTCGCAAATCGTACAGCTAAGACAATGAAAACTAAATCTCCGAGCACTACAAAATACTTGGAGGACACGCGAGCATGCTTGGGGAAACCCGAGCAACGAGTATACTCGCTCATCACTAGTTCACTGCAATCTACGTGTCACACTTGGATCCCAGATCACACTCAGCCATGCAAGTCAGTGAGTGCATTGAAAACATTGGCTTCGGGTGCAGTCCAGTTTTTGCGCACTGACAGAATAGAGAACATGAAGACATTTTTTTTCTCCATCTTCTCCTCATCCGAGAGAATCGGAGCACACAGATCACACTGTGGTCAGAGTTTGATCCGAATATCATTTGCATAATTGACACGATTTTCTCGGATGAGAGAATCGAACGCCGTCTTCACCTGCCTTTAAATGAAGTGATTTGCAAATTGCCTTTTTAGCTCATTAAATATTAAATGAGATCAAATTGTTTAGAGGCTGATTGCTGTCCCAAAGACTTTGAATGGAGCAGCAGTGGGCATGCTTGACCATCCCTCAGTTCAACGATAAGACACGTGAATAGTAAAATCTAGGTATGAGCCAATCTCCTGAAATTCGGTCTGAATTAAAAGTGCCCTGAAAAGACATTTTATTATTTTCTGAGGTGACTCCAGACCCCAAGCAAAATATATTGGGAGGGAAAGGGTTCAAAAATAATAAAAGATTATACTTACTCAATCTAGGTCCTCACCTGTCCTGCTGTCCACCAATCCTGCACTCGCTCCTTCCAGTCAACGTCAAAAGATCCAAAGATGGGACGGAGCAAGCAGAGGATTTGGTTGAGACCTGTGGCAATAGATCAGGTGAGCGGTAGGACAAGGTTAGGTGAATATAATGCTGTGTTGTTTTTTTTTAACCTCTTGGCTCTTAGAAAAGTCCAAGAAAATGTCAGCCTTAGCTGGATTTGTGCCATTGGGCTCTCAAAAAATTCTCAGGAAATTTGTAATGAATTCAATTAGTTGCGAGTCATTTTTCTCTTCTCTAGTAGCGAGAAATTTGAAAATTATTACTTATTTTGGTAAGAGATTGGCATGGAAAGCTATAACTTATTATACTATTACAGCATCCTGAGTTATTTAAAAAAACCAAAACAAAATATGATGGTTGGATGTCCTTTACTGTATATTGGCAACCGGAACACAGGCATGTAACGTTTTTGGAAAGAAAGCAGCCATGTTTTTCTAATCTGGGGCAATCTCTTCCATTACGTAAGACACATAATAAAGGATGTTGGAGTGGTATTTGGAGATCTGCCTTACCGCCTGAATCTGAATTAGTTCAGTTATGGCGAGAGTGTTTTTTGCAATCTCTGGAGATAAATAAATGGTTTTATAACTGATGTTCTTTTTAGTTATTAATGAAATGAACGCTGCCATTTTCTGCTTGACTACCATGTAATAGAAATCCACATTAGTTTGCACAATGGCAAAACAATCACTCTGGGAAGTGATGCAATGCATTTACCAATTTGCAAGGCTACATTTCACTAAGCGGCTACTATTTAGAGGTCACTGTGTGTGCATGTTGGAGAGAACACATCAGGGATTACATGCTCCCTTCATACATCATTATTTGCACTTGTCACCCAACATGCATCCTTCACTGCAGGTGACATTTGTAAAATAATGTCTGTGTATAACGTGACCCCCATCTGGATACACTGCGGGTGTCACTGATCACGTCTAAATAAACGTAAGAAATTTATTTACTTTTATTACATTTTTGTAAGTCTTATTTTACTTATCTTTGTAATAACACATTCCGTGTTCATAACAATACCTGCGGCAATAATAACATAGTAAACCTGAGGCTAAAAAATTGGATTTTTCAAATGATGCAATTTAATTGTAATACATGAATGCCAGTCACACAGAAACCCAACGTTTCGGCCAAACCGGCCTTTATCAAGGGTGTTATCTAAATAAAAAATAAGTACACAAAATTAACTATTATTCTGAAATTTTTTTACAAAGTATTGACTGACACAGTATATGACAAATCAGACTATATGCATTACATAAAGACATATTCACAACAATGAATAATATACTAAACAAAGTAGGTTTCATGAATCCACCATCAGAAAAAAATCCCGATATTGAGTTTATACTGTAAAAGAGATAAAGGTCATGATGTATGAACAATATAACCATAGAAAAAACAAACAGCCTAATGCAGCCATGAGGTACTCTGAAACATTGTGCACAGAGTAAAAAAAAAAGGGGGAAAGAGAATAAAAGAAGAAAAGGGGAAAAATACCTGTGTAAACTTATATTGAAGTCTCAGTTCTAGGAGAGAAAAGAAAAAGAAGAAACAAAGTAAGTATAAAAGTTAGTAAAAGAAAAGAGTAACCGCTAGATGTATAATGTCTCAAAACCAACCTGAGCCAAGAAAAAGCTATAAGGGGACCTGCGCCGCCGTCTGTGAGGTATGCAAGTGATTAGCTACCAAACTAGGGTCATTTTATATGTTGTGTGACTGATTAATGCAATTCAGCTGGGCAGAGATGTGCGCGCGCTACGGGGGCGTATCTGCGCATGCGCCGTCTCAAAATCAGGACGGAAGTGGGGCACTGATAATATACAGCACCGGAAGTGTGGCTCCTGTAGCTACAGTGCAGATGCGGCCGGAAGTGGGGCATATTTATGAGTGAGCTTGGACGGAAGTGGGGCATTACATATGCCAAAATCGGAATTAGAACATAAAGTTATATTATGTATAGAAGCAACACATTATCAATGTAGCGCTACCCAAAAAAATATACCCATAATTACCCCTAATGAAGGATAGGATGATAAGACTATATATTGAATATATGAGATGATACAAACACATATACAGTATATATATACACACACACACACACTTTCACATATATACACCTATATATACATACACATATGCATGCATACATACACATACACATAAATACACACCTGCGTGCATACATGCACAAAAGGAATTCAAATGGGGTTTACTATTACTGTTGTGAAGAAGAATTCTTTAATACAGTTTTTGCCAAAAGTATTGACACCCCTGCAATTCTGTCAGATAATACTCAGTTTCTTCCTGAAAATGATTGCAAACACAAATTCTTTGTTATTATTATTTTCATTTAATTTGTCTTAAATGAAAAAACACAAAAAGAATTGTCCTAAAGCCAAATTGGATATAATTCCACACCAAACATAAAATAGAGGGTGGACAAAAGTATTGGCACTGTTCGAAAAATCATATGATGCTTCTCTAATTTGTGTAATTAACAGCACCTGTAACTTACCTGTGGCACCTAACAGGTGTTGGCAATAACTAAATCACACTTGCAGCCAGTTGACATGGATTAAAGTTGACTCAACCTCTGTCCTGTGTCCTTGTGTGTACCACATTGAGCATGGAGAAAAGAAAGACGACCAAAGAACTATCTGAGGACTTGAGAAACCAAATTGTGAGGAAGCATGAGCAATCTCAAGGCTACAAGTCCATCTCCAAAGACCTGAATGTTCCTGTGTCTACCGTGCGCAGTGTCATCAAGAAGCTTAAAGCCCATGGCACTGTGGCTAACCTCCCTAGATGTGGATGGAAAAGAAAAATTGACAAGAGATTTCAATGCAAGATTGTGCGGATGTTGGATAAAGAACCTCAACTAACATCCAAACAAGTTCAAGCTGCCCTGCAGTCTGAGGGTACCACAGTGTCAACCCATACTATCCGTCGGCGTCTGAATGAAAAGGAACTATATGGTAGGAGACCCAGGAAGACCCCACTTCTTACCCCGAGACATAAAAAAGCCAGGCTGGAGTTTGCCAAAACTTTACTGAAAAAGCCTAAAACGTTTTGGAAGAATGTTCTCTGGTCAGATGTGACAAAAGTAGAGCTTTTTGGCAAAGGCATCAACATAGAATTTACAGGAGAAAAAAAGAGGCATTCAAAGAAAAGAACACGGTCCTTACAGTCAAAAATGGCGGAGGTTCCCTGATGTTTTGGGGTTGCTTTGCTGCCTCTGGCACTGGACTGCTTGACCGTGTGCATGGCATTATGAAGTCTGAAGACTACCAACAAATTTTGCAGCATAATGTAGGGCCCAGTGTGAGAAAGCTGGGTCTCCGTCAGAGGTCATGGGTCTTCCAGCAGGACAATGACCAAAAACACACTTCAAAAAGCACTAGAAAATGGTTTGAGAGAAAGCACTGGAGACTTCTAAGGTGGCCAGCAATGAGTCCAGACCTGAATCCCATAGAACACCTGTGGAGAGATCTAAAAATGGCAGTTTGGAGAAGGCACCCTTCAAATATCAGGGACCTGGAGCAGTTTGCCAAAGAAGAATGGTCTAAAATTCCAGCAGAGCATTGTAAGAAACTCATTGATGGTTACCGGAAGCGGTTGGTCGCAGTTATTTTGGCTAAAGGTTGTGCAACCAAGTATTAGGCTGAGGGTGCCAATACTTTTGTCTGGCCCATTTTTGGAGTTTTGTGTGAAATGATCAATGTTTTGCATTTTGCTTCATTCTCTTTTGTGTTTTTTCATTTAAGACAAATTAAATGAAGATAATAATACCAAAGAATTTGTGTTTGCAATCATTTTCAGGAAGAAACTGAATATTATCTGACAGAATTGCAGGGGTATCAATACCTTAGGCCACAACTGTATGTATATATATATATATATATATATGTGTATATATATATATATTAAAAAATTAGATAAAAGAAATATAGGAAAGAGAGGAAAGAGAAAGAAACAAAACACCAGATGACCGAATTAAAAAGCCGAAAGTGGGTACCTCATTTCCGCAATCAGGTCTGTAAAAGAAAAAAGAGAAAAAAAAGAAAAAAGAGGTGATTAATCACCAATATAATCAAGAAAAATTATATGTACACACATATATGCACAAAAGCATAGACATACACATATACATACTGTACATACATAAATATGTACACATATATACATATATGAATACACATACATGCACACACAAACACATATAAATATAACGGGAACACGAGATATATAATATATAAAAAATATTACCATGTAGACAATGATTGTACACATATATATATATATATATATATATACACACACATATATACACATATGTGCACAGACTAATTAGAGTGTTACCCGTTATAGAAAGATAGGGGCATATCAACTACATGACATACCGATACTGCAGGTGTCTATGCGTTTGTGCATATATGTGTGTGTATATATATTTTTTCTTGATTATATTGGTGATTAATCACCCCTTTTTTCTTTTTTTTCTCTTTTTTTCTTTTACAGACCTGATTGCGGAAATGAGGTACCCACTTTCGGCTTTTTAATTCGGTTATCTGGTGTTTTGTTTCTTTCTTCTTTTTTTCTTTCTCTCTTTCCTATATTTCTTTTATCTAATTTAATATATATATATAAAAAAATTCTTCTTCACAACAGTAATAGTAAACCCCATTTGAATTCCTTTTGTGCATGTATGCATGCAGGTGTGTATTTATGAGTATGTGTATATGCATGTGTATGTATGCATGTATATGTGTGTGTATGTATATAAGTGTGTGTATGTATATATAGGTGTATATATGTGAAAGTGTGTGTGTGTGTATATATATATATATATATATATGTGTTTCTATCATCTCATATATTCAATATATAGTCTTATCATCCTATCCTTCATTAGGGGTAATTATGGGTATATTTTTTTGGGTAGCGCTACATTGATAATGTGTTGCTTCTATACATAATATAACTTTATGTTCTAATTCCGATTTTGGCATATGTAATGCCCCACTTCCGTCCAAGCTCACTCATAAATATGCCCTACTTCCGGCCGCGCCTGCACTCTAGCTACAGGAGCCACACTTCCGGTGCTGTATATTATCAGTGCCCCACTTCCGTCCTGATTTTGAGACGGCGCATGCGCAGATACGCCCCCGTAGCGCGCGCACATCTCTGCCCAGCTGAATTGCATTAATCAGTCACACAACATATAAAATGACCCTAGTTTGGTAGCTAATCACATGCATACCTCACAGACGGCGGCGCAGGTCCCCTTATAGCTTTTTCTTGGCTCAGGTTGGTTTTGAGACATTATACATCTAGCGGTTACTCTTTTCTTTTACTAACTTTTATACTTACTTTGTTTCTTCTTTTTCTTTTCTCTCCTAGAACTGAGACTTCAATATAAGTTTACACAGGTATTTTTCCCCTTTTTGTCTTTTATTCTCTTTCCCCTTTTTTTACTCTGTGCACAATGTTTCAGAGTACCTCATGGCTGCATTAGGCTGTTTGTTTTTTCTACGGTTATATTGTTCATACATCATGACCTTTATCTCTTTTAGAGTATAAACTCAATATCAGGATTTTTTTCTGATGGTGGATTCATGAAACCTACTTTGTTTAGTATATTATTCATTGTTGTGAATATGTCTTTCTGTAATGCATATAGTCTGATTTGTCATATACTGTGTCAGTCAATACTTTGTAAAAAATTTTTTCAGAATAATAGTTAATTTTGTGTATTGTTATGTTTTATTTAGATAACACCCTTGATAAAGGCCAGTTTGGCCGAAACGTTGGGTTTCTGTGTGACTGGCATTCATGTATTACAATTAAATTGCATCATTTGAAAAATCCAATTTTTTAGCCTCAGGTTTACTATATTATTATTGATTGAATTTTCCTGAAGGCTTGGTTGTCTTTCCCTTTTATATCATATAATACCTGCGGCAATATACAAATTATTAAAATAGGAAACCACCAAAACCCTTTCCTCGCTGTAAAAAAAGAAGTACGGTGGATAAGACAATGGGAAAGACATAAATAGAGTAACTACCGGTAGTTTATGATAACATTTTCCTTCCTGGTATTTTCTCCATACGTCCAATAAAGACAAAATTTATCTCTTTTTTCACTATTTTTAGTTGCTAACTTCTCTAATTATATCTATCAGCATTCGGCAACCACCTACTGGGAATGACTAAGCAAGAGGTAAAACAATAATGTTTAGTTTAACGCTATCACCTTTTATTTCACTTATTTCACCTCTGTTTTTTATCTAAAAGGGTTGCCCCCCTTTCAAAAAAACTTTTTTTCATAGACTGTGAGAGCTATAACAAAACCACAAAATAAGTATTCCTTAACCTTCTTGGGTCCAACGCTGGCTTTCCAGTACCACTCTGTTGTTTGGCAGCAGTGGTGGCATCATGTCAATAGTGCTGCAGTTACCGTATTTTTCGGACTATACGACGCACGAGACCATAAAACACACCTAGGTTTTAGAGGTGGAAATTAGGGAAAAAAATTGAAACAAAAAATGTGGGTCAATTCTGTACTAAAATCCCCTATTGTGGTATATATGGTCCCCTCATCCCCATCCTGGTATTCATGACTCCCACATCCCTATCCTGGTATGCATGGCCCTCTCATCCCTATCCTGGTATGCATGGCCCTCTCATCCCTATCCTGGTATGCATGGCCCTCTCATCCCTATCCTGGTATGCATGGCCCTCTCATCCCTATCCTGGTATGCATGGCCCTCTCATCCCTATCCTGGTATGCATGGCCCTCTCATCCCTATCCTGGTATGCATGGCCCTCTCATCCCTATCCTGGTATGCATGGCCCTCTCATCCCTATCCTGGTATGCATGGCCCTCTCATCCCTATCCTGGTATGCATGGCCCTCTCATCCCTATCTTGGTATGCATGGCCCTCTCATCCCTATCCTGGTATGCATGGCCCTCTCATCCATATCCTGGTATGCATGGCCCCCTCATCCCTATCCTGGTATGCATGGCCCTCTCATCCCTATCCTGGTATGCATGGCCCTCTCATCCCTATCCTGGTATGCATGGCCCCCTCATCCCTATCCTGGTATGCATGGCCCCCTCATCCCTATCCTGGTATGCATGGCCCCCTCATCCCTATCCTGGTATGCATGGCCCCCTCATCCCTATCCTGGTATGCATGGCCCCCTCATCCCTATCCTGGTATGCATGGCCCCCTCATCCCTATCCTGGTATGTATGATCCCTATCCTGGTATGTATGATCCCTATCCTGGTATGCATGCCCCCCTCCTCCCTATGCTGGTATGTATGATCCCTATCCTGGTATGCATGGCCCCCTCATCCCCATTCTGGAATGCATGGCTCCCTCATCCCCATTCTCATATGCATGGCCCCATTATCCCTATCCTGGTATATATGGCCCCCACATCCCTATCCAGGTATACATTGCCCCCCACATCCCTCTCCTGGTATACATAGCCCCCCACATCCCTATCCTGGTATACATAGCCCCCCACATCCCTATCCTGGTATACATAGTGTATACACACTGATACCACCCGTGTGCTGTCCGTGTTTTTCACGGACTCATAGACTTATTTTGTCCTTTTCATCTGTCATACCAGAAAAAATGGACATGTCTCCTTGAGTTTTCCACGGACTGTCTGTCTTTTTGTTCACATGCATTTTGTGCAATTTTGCTCAACATTTTTAAGGAAATCTGTAATTAAGGCTTCGGTACACATGTGAACACATCCGTATATAATGAATTACATGCATGGAGTATCTTGAATGTTTATTATGTAGTATAATGGATACTTGTACCAAGATTATGGAATATCATTAATGCTGTAGTAAAATCAGTCATGTAGCTGTATGACCCAACTTTATCTAATACCCTGAGCCAATGTCATGGAGAATCAAGAACTATATAGTAGCATCATAAATGAAGGCTATGTGCCAAGGACATGTAGTATCATTGTGAACCAGTGCCATTTGTCATCACCCTGAACCTTAGTATCATCAGCTAAGGTCATGCAGCACCTAGAGTCACCATCATTATTTAGTATAAACACTATTGTACAGGCATAAAAAACTTCAAAAAACTTATTTAAGACCAAAAGTAAAATTCAACTTTTACCTGATCAGAAATCAGATTAGAAGATGGTTCAGGAGAAGAGAGATAAGTGCTACAGAACTGCCGTCAGAAGAGCTCACTGATAGATTCACTGTTAACTTATTGTGCTGCTTGCTGTGAAACATGCAGGTTGTACAGTATGTTATGGGCTCACCTGGTGAGGTGGATTCTCTAAGCAATAGATTGGGGTGTGCCGCATGGACAAATTGGAGCTTGACTTGGCAGATGGCACATGACGAAGACCAGTAAAGTTAAATATGGTGGATGATGACAAATGGATAGTCGAAAACAGGAAGAATTAGATGTGACAGAGTCAAATGTGTGGACTGCATTGGAACAGCAGAGTAGAAAATGTGGCAACACCAGGATATCTGAAAATAGTTGGTCATCTGGAACTATACCAAGAAAAATTTAAAGATGCCACATCATCAGGAAAGCACAGATGAGTTTGTTATGAAATACCATGTTTTACCAGAAGTAGTACTGTAGATACAAGTTCGTTATGAAGTAACTTGTTGCAGCAGAGCGGAGGTGTGAACAACAGCAGAGGTAGCAGAGATCAGTTCGTTATGAAGTACCTTGTTGCAGCAGAGCGGAGGTGTGAACAACAGCAGAGGTAGCAGAGATCAGTTCGTTATGAAGTACCTTGTTGCAGCAGAGTGGAGGAGTGAACAACAGCAGAGGTAGCAGAGATCAGTTTGTTATGAAGTACCTTGTTGCAGCAGAGCGGAGGTGTGAACAACAGCAGAGGTAGCAGAGATCAGTTCGTTATGAAGTACCTTGTTGCAGCAGAGCGGAGGAGTGAACAACAGCAGAGGTAGCAGAGATCAGTTCGTTATGAAGTACCTTGTTGCAGCAGAGCGGAGGTGTGAACAACAGCAGAGGTAGCAGAGATCAGTTCGTTATGAAGTACCTTGTTGCAGCAGAGCGGAGGTGTGAACAACAGCAGAGGTAGCAGAGATCAGTTCGTTATGAATTACCTTGTTGCAGCAGAGCGGAGGAGTGAACAACAGCAGAGGTAGCAGAGATCAGTTCGTTATGATGTACCTTGTTGCAGCAGAGTGGAGGTGTGAACAACAGCAGAGGTAGCAGAGATCAGTTCACTATGAAGTACCTTGTTGCAGCAGAGCGGAGGTGTGAACAACAGCAGAGGTAGCAGAGATCAGTTCGTTATTAAGTACCTTGTTGCAGCAGAGCGGAGGTGTGAACAAGAGCAGAGGTAGCAGAGATCAGTTCGTTATGAAGTACCTTGTTGCAGCAGAGCGGAGGTGTGAACAACAGCAGAGGTAGCAGATCCAAGTTCATTATATAGAATCTTGTTGAAGCAGAGCGGAAGTGTGAACAACAGCAGAAGTAGCAGACATGAGAACATTCTCCGGTACCTAGTTGCAGCAGAATTGAAGGTGTGTACAACACCAGAAGTAGCAAGACTGAGCTGGATAATAGCATCTGGTTGCAGCATAGCAGTCAGGAACAGCTAAACCGATATAATCCGACACTTGACTAGAGTTTAACCAAGTGGAATTGAAGCTTAACGCCAAACAAACACGTAGTAGTAGTGTGCTATAGTACCTCAATAATCAGGCAGTGCAAAGATGTGTTAGCTGGCCTTAAAAGGCCAGGGATGAAGGCTTCATATGTGCTTGAAAGGTACAATAGTAATCCGGTGTAGATCAACACAGAGAGAGCTGGCCATAGGACAACAGAGCAAAGCCATAGGACACGTGAGTAACAACATAGAAGCCAAACGTCCATAAATGTTTACTATTGAATTGGCTGAAATAGATGTAGGGGATGCAGGAAAGCCTGTAGGCGGACCCTAATGCAAATTTTCAAACAGGGTCCCAAACAATTGGAGATCTTTAATGATATTAGTCTTTTCATATGGGCCAAAGGGCCCTAGAGCTCGGGTGCGATTGCAACCCCTATACCTACAGTACTTTTGGCCCGTGTCCTAGTATAATGGTTAGCTATAACTGGACCTCTTAACACTTCCAGAAATAAACTCATAACTATAGGGCTCTGGAGATAAATTTCCTATCACATCCAGCTACAAGATGCATTACAATCATGGGATTTTGACAAAAAGTTATTTTATTTTTTTTTATTGAAAGCTACATTGTCAGGAAAACATTTAAAGCATTTATACCCATCTATAGGTTGTATAGTATTAATGGCAAAGCTGTAATGCCAGACACAACTTGTAGACAGATGTGGGGCTTTAAAAAAAAAAGAGAAGAGAAACAGGCTTGGGTTTCCAATCCCTTTAGAGATTTCAGTTTATTGTAACTCAAAGAATTCATCCCATTCTTTAAAAAATAAGCAAATTTTTCACTAATCAAGTGTTCATCTCTGTGTTGGGCGTCAGTATTTGATTTGGCATTATAACCTATGTGGAGAATTTTGCATGTATTACATTTTATACCCGTCAATCTCCAAATGCCGCCGACTCAGCGCGTCCTTTCATTTATAATTTAAAGCGGCAATAGAAGATAAGATATTCAGTACATGATCCAAGCTTATTTCTCCAGCTTATTATTCCTCTGTCTTTTAACTCCATAAAAATAATTTATATGTATCTCCTCTTTTTTTTCCTGCTTGCAGGCAGTCATCCTTCAGCTTGCTCTTGCTGGGCAGCCTGCACCATTTATATTCTCGGTGACAAATATACGCTATCTAGTCTCCCTTGATACTTGAGGTCTGTGTTTCGCCAGGTTGAAGGAGGGTTTTGCATTTCATGTATTTCTGACTGCTGTTTTTCTTGCTAGATAAGGTAGTGACAGTGTATGACACTACACTTGGAGATTTGTGTCAGGCAATGAGGAGCTCTTGGTGTTCTATTTAAATATATCTTTTAGATTTTATTATATATTTTATATCTATTGTTATATTATTATTATTTTTTATTTATTTAGATTAAAAAAATGAAAACAGACTCTCTTGTTTCCTCCTCCCAGTGTTCATTTACTCCTCTGCACTTGATATGTTGTCCCAATATGTGACGACTGTCGTCAACCACCCTCGCTAATGTCAGCACCATGGCGAGTGAATAGTCGCAGTTGTCACACATTGAGATAACATGACATTTCTACAGAGGAGTAAACGAAAACAAAATCCCCCTGTACACGACTAACATGTGCCAAATCGGTATCCCCCAGATGAGGTCGAGGGAGAGAAGGATCTTTCATGACCGATTTTGGACAGATGATCCTTTGGTCTCCGGTAGATGAACTGTTGCCAGAGGAGTCTCGTTGGGTCTTTCTCACAGGGGCTCGATGGAGGATCAAGTATATGTAATTTTTTTTTTTTACACAGTCTCCTTACTATTGTATGAATGATGACTACTATCTATCACTGCAATACAATTCTAGGCTTGCTATTACATCAGTCTTTGAGATCTCTTTGTGATTAGGGCTTCATTGACATTGCGCATGACACTCTGTGTGCCATTGGGAGTCCTTTAGATCTATGCACCTACATTGGGAACCTCCCTGCTATTTATAAAATAGGATGGTGGTGCACTGATTGGTGGATCAGGCCCAACATCCATAAGATTGTTCTATTGTCTTACAGCATTATTTCTGTTAGTGCAGTTAAGGAGTATATCTGGGATTTTAAGAAAAAAATGGGCCTAAGCACTAACAGGCAGGTAGTTGCTAAGAAAGGCAAATACCTGCCTGTTGTACCCGGCGCCAGTTGCTCCCTGTCAGCAGAGCGGCAGTTTCTCTTCCTGCTGGCAGGGTGGGACTATTGGTGTCATGCTGATTTGCAGCACTCTCCTCTTTTTAATTGGGGGAAGCTGCTATGAAGGATATTGGGGATATACGGTAATTTCATACCAATCATTTGTTTCTTAGTTGGTTTGGGATTCTAAAACTCCCTTTTGTTTGTCCAGCAGGGATTCAGCAGGAAGTCCAATATTCCCAAAGCCTCATGGAGAAAGCTGCCACCTAGGTCATCAGGGGAGTCCAGCCTCCAAAGGCTGTCAGTTACAGAACTCACACCTTGAGCCAGCTCATAGCAGAACAAAGGCTTGCTTGCAATATAGAGTCATGCTGAAACTGCCAAAGAACATTCTAGAAACATAATCCCATAAGTAGCTATGGTGATACTATACACCCTAGCCATATATCATGGATATTTCTGAGATCTCCAGAACATGTTAAACACCTTCCAAGGTCTCTATCCATTCTAGCATACTAAGGAGGGGAGCTTCATAGAATGGCCAGTAGGAAAAACATGGCACAGATGTGTTTAGTCTTAATGCATAGCAGGGACCAAAGAAAGCCCCAGGGTGTATTAAACAGGTTGACCAGTGAAGTCTTGTAATCACACCAGTGCCACTACCACAGTGGATGCCAGTGCTCATCCCACAATGACTCACTGAGCCACCTAATCCAACCGCTAGAGCTTTAAATCCTTCACGACCTTTGCTGTACTAGTACTGCTCTGCAGGAACTGCATTTGTGTCCAGAGCAGTTCTAGAACGGCGCCGTTATTTTCCTATCACCGCGCTGCATTGCTCGGTGATCGGGTTCCAATGGCTGCTGTTCCTGTCAGCAGACCATCCCTGTATGTCACCCTGGGGTGCTTCACATCGGCGATCGCTGTGATTGGCTGATCAATTCTGACCAGTCAATCACACCAATGTGACAGTAAAGTTTAGAAAATAAAACGTGACATGCTTCCATCGGTGCTGTGGGACACAGCACCAATCACAGCCGTCACAATGTGTGGAGTGATCAATACGTCACCTCACCAGATTAACCCCTACGGTGCTGATTGGCTGAACAATAGTTTCTGGCCAATCAGCGCCAAAGGGGGTTAATCTAAAATAGCGATCCCCATCCTGCACGTCATCTTTATCTCAGATTTGGCATGCAGAGCGGTTGTGAGACTCCGCTGTGTCACATGAGAAAAGAATCCATTGGTGGCAGTGTGATCTCTCCAGGCGATCTCCAGCCTCCAGCTTCAGCGTCCTGCTCTGTGTTCTCTGCTATGTGCTATGATCTGCCTGCTGTGTGAATCCTGTGATCACAGAAGAGCAGCAGCAGCAATTCCCCTATCCCTTTTCCAGTACCCCTTGTCCCCCCTCCAATTGAATTTTTAGCGCACTTCTTTTGCACTTTTTTTAGTGTGCGGCATCCCGCGCAGAGCATTCGAGCTCTTGCTGTGTCCGCAGCGCTCTGATCAGTATCACTGCTGATCAGAGACTGCGCCATGTGAATTTTTTTTTAGCTAGTTAGCGTAGCGGATGTCGCAGTCTAAGTGATGTCCGCTTTTTTTTTTTTTTTTTAGAAAAAAATACAAATAGTAGTTAGTACAGTGTAGCTTTAGATGTAGTGTAGCTGGTGTCAGTGTTTGGTGATGTCCCCTTTCCCAGTCCCCCCATCCCTGTTCCAGTACCCCCCCTCCCCCTCCAATTGAATTTTTAGCGCACTTTTTTGCCCTTTTTTGCCTTGCGCGGTGTCCTGCGCAGAGCATTCGTGCTCGTCCTGTGTCCGCAGCGCTCTGATCAGTATCGCTGCTGATCAGAAACTGCGCCACGGGAATTTTTTAGCTAGTTAGCGTAGCTAGGGGACAAGAACTTCCCTGAAATTTTTTGCTCAGTGTTAAATGGCCACAGTGTGACCGTGCTCCTACATACTGCACTTACTCCATCTTCTGGCTCATGTCTTTGGAGTTGCTTTAGTTTTTTGTACTTTGTACAAACAGGATCATGGCTCCCCCTCTTTTGAATGGGTATTTTGTCTACATAGCTTTCCACAAGTAGGTGACTGAACAGTTGAATCTGGGTCCTCCTTTGCCCCTGTCTTTTTTGAGGTGTGTTGACACATAGGGAGGTTTTTAATACTAAACATAAGACCATCCCGATTGGGTACACCTTGTTGTGATTAGGGATGAGCTTTCCGATATTGAAGTATCGGAAATCGGCCCAATATTTGTGATATCGGAATTCAGATTTCCGATTCCGATATTTTTTTCACATCGGAAATTGGAAAGCAGGAGAAGACTAAGCATGGTTTAAAGGGAGTGTATCTGTTCCTCCACGTGGTGCTCCTGGAAACTCCCTGCAAAGCAAGGTGAGCTGAACGCAGACACATGTCAGTCAAAGGGCATATTGACACCACCACTGGTAGTTTTAATTTAATAATGTAAAATCACTAAGCCTATCCCTAACCCCTAACCCTAACCCTAACTAACCCTAACCCTTACCCTAACCCTAACTAACCCTAACCCTTACCCTAACCCTAAACCCTAACCCTAGCCCCTAATCCTGCTAACCATAAGCATAACCGTAACCCTAACCCCTAACCCTACTAATCATAAGCATAACCCTAAACCCTAACCCTACTAACCATAACCCTACTAACTATAAGCATAACCCTAACCGTAAACCCTGACTCTACTAACCCTAACCCTAACCCCTTACCATAACCCTACTAATCCTAACCCTAACCCTACTAACCCTAACCCATAACCCTAATAACCCTAACCTTAGCTAACCCTAACCCTTACCCTAAACCCTAACCCTACTGACCCTAACCATAACCCTAACTCAAACCCTAACCCTAACCCCTAACCCTACTAACCCTAACCCTACTAACCATAAGCATAACCCTAACTAACCCTAAACTGTAACCCCTAACCCAACTAACCATAAGCATAACCCTAACCCTAGCTAACCCTAACCCCTAACCCAACTAACCATAAGCATAACCCTAACCCGAGCTAACCCTAACCCCTAACCCTAACTCAAACCCTAACCCTACTATCCATAAGCATAACCCTAACCCTAACTAACCCTAACCCCTAACCCTTACCCTAACCCTACTAACTCTAACCCTAACTAACCCTAACCCTAAACCTTACCCTATTAACCATAGACCCTAACCCTACCCCAACTAATCCTAACCCAAAGAAAAACACCGCTGTTAAGAAGATGGTGACCAGTTTTCCTGCTACAGCTTTCGCTCTGTGCATTTTTCTAGCGATTTTTTTTTTTTTTTGCTCCTCTGCCTCTGCAAACTCCTTCCCCATTATCCTGAGGTGTTTCCCCTCCATTTTATCCATTATATAGCACTGTAGTGGTCATTTTATAATTCCGATTTTTTTCTCCCATTGACTTGCATTGATATCGGAAATCGAAAATTCCGATATCCGATATTTTTTCAATATCGGAAATCGGAATTCCGATACGATATCGGGCAATATCGCTCATCCCTAGTCGTGATGGAATGGCTTTTATGCTTTTTTGATCAAAATAGTGTTAACTAAGTCCCCTATCTTATTTACATGTACATATACAATATATACACTGCTCAAAAAAATAAAGGGAACACTAAAATACCACATCCTAGATATCTCTGAATTAAATATTGCAGTTGCAAATTTTTATTCATTGCATAGTGGAATGTGTTCAGAACAATAAAACATAACAATTATCAATGTGAATCAAAATGAATATCCCATGGAGGTCTGGATTTGGAATGATACTCAAAATCAAAGTCTAAAATCAAATTACAGGCTGATCCAACTTCAGTGGAAATGCCTCATGCCAAGGAAAAGATGCTCAGTATTGTGTGTGGCCTCCACGTGCCTGTATGGCCTCCCTAATGTACAACGCCTGGGCATGTTCCTCATGAAGCGGCGGATGGTCTCCTGAGGGATCTCCTCCCAGACCTGGACTAAAGCATCCGCCAACTCCTAGACAGTCTGTGGTGCAACGTGACGTTGATAGATGGAACGAGCCATGATGTCCCAGATGTGCTCAATCGGATTCAGGTTTGGGGAACGGGCGGGCCAGTCCATAGCTTCAATGCCTTCATCTTGCAGGAACTGCTGACACACTCCAGCCACATGAGGTCTGGCATTGCCCTGCATTAGGAGGAACCCAGGGCCAACCGCACCAGCATATGGTCTCACAAGGGGTCTGAGAATCTCATCTCGGTACCATATGGCAGTCAGGCTACCTATGGCGAGCACATGGAGGGCTGTGCGGCCCTCCAAAGAAATGCCACCCCACACCATTATTGACCCACTGCTAAACCGGTCATGTTGAAGGATGTTGCAGGCAGCAGATCACTCTCCATAGCATCTTCAGACTCTGTCACATCTGTCACATGTGCTCAGTGTGAACCTGCTTTCATCTGTGAAGAGCACAAGGTGCCAGTGGCGAATTTGCCAATCCTGGTGTTTTGTGGCAAATGTCAAGCGTCCTGCATGGTTTTGGGCTGTGAGCACAACCCCCATCTGTGGACGTTGGACACTCAGACCATCCTCATGATGTCGGTTTCTAACCGTTTTTGCAGACACATGCACATTTGTGGCCTGCTTGAGGTCATTTTGCAGGGCTCTGGCAGTGCTCCTCCTGTTCCTCCTTGCACAAAGGCAGAGGTAGCGGTCCTGCTGCTGGATTGTTGCCCTCCTATGGCCCCCTCCTCGTCTCCAGGTGTTCTAGCCTATCTCCTGGTAGTGCCTCCAGCCTCTTGACACTACACTGACAGACACAGCAAACCTTCTTGCCACAGCTCGCATTGATGTGCCATCCTGGATGAGCTGCACTACCTGAGCCACTTGTGTGGGTTGTAGAGTCGGTCTCATGTTACCACGGGTGTGAAAGCACAACCAACTTTCAAAAGTGACCAAAACATCAGCTAGAAGGCATTGGTACTGAGATGTGGTCTGTGGTCCCCACCCGAAGAACCTCTCCTTTATTGAGGGTGTCTAGATAATTGCCAATAATTTCCATCTGTTGTCTATTCCATTTGCATAACAGCATGTGAAATTGATTGTCAATCAGTGTTGCTTCCTAAGTGGACAGTTTGATTTCATAGAAGTTTGATTTACTTGGATTTATATTCTGTTTGTGTTCCCTTTTTTTTTGAGCAGTGTATATACTTACTTACTACAGGGTATTTGCTCATTTTGTTTTTATCTTAGGTTTCGTCTGTTAAAAGGCCACATTGTGAACGTGCTCCAACACACTGTACTTATACCAACATACAGTTTGTTCTGGCTCATTTCTATGGCAATGTTTCTGCTAAACTAAAATAACCTGTACTCACTGTTTAAACCCTCTGCCCCTCCTACGGCTGTGTTGGCCCAGCTGGTCACTCCTATGGCTGTGGCTGTCTGGCTGGTTACTCCTATGGCTGTGGCGGCCAAGCTGTTGACTCCTATGGCTGTGGCGGCCCAGAGGTTCACTCCTATGGCTGTGTCAGTCTGGATGGTCACTCCTATGGCTGTGGCAGATCCGACTGGTTACTCCTATAGATGTGACGGCCCAGCTGGTCACTCCTATGGCTGTGGCAGATCTGGCTGGTTACTCCTATAGCTGTGGTGACCGAGCTGGTCACTCCTATGGCTGTGGCAGTCTGTCTGGTCACTCCTATGGCTGTGGTGGCCCAAATGGTCACTCCTATAGCTGTGGCAGTCTGGCTAGTCACTCTTATGGCTGTGGCAGCAAGGCTGGTTACTCCTATAGCTGTGGAAGCCCAGTTGGTCACTCCTATGGCTGTGACGGTCCAGCTGGTCACTATATTGGCTGTGACAGATCCAGCTGGCTACTCCTATAGCTGTGGCTGCCCAGCTGGTCACTCTCATGGCTGTGGCAGTCTGGCTGGTCACTCTTAGGGCTGTGGTGGCTCGGCTGGTCACTGCTATGGCTGTGGCGGCCCAGCTGGGCACTCCTATGGCTGTGACGGCCCAGCTGGCCTTTCCCATGGCTGTGATGGCCCAGTCGACCAGTCCTATGGCTGTGGCGGCCTAGCTGGCCACTCCTTTGGCTGTGGTGGTCCAGCCGGTCACACCATGTGTAACTGCAAAAAGTACAAGAAAAGTAACAAAATGTATTTACAAAGTTACTCAACTTTTAGGTAGGTTGATATATAAACTTTAAAATGAAACCTAAAGGTGAATATATCCTTTATACCTTGACTTCTGGATGGAGCACCAGGCACTTTCTTCGAATACTATAAGTAATGTTCTTCAAGCCTAGTGGGAGATTTAATACTGAACTTACTTGGATTGTAGAGCCATAAAATCAGAACTGGTTAGGTTTATGGCAGAATGGGAGGAAGACTGATTTAAATTCTCAGCAGAGAAATCTGAAACAGCACTTTAACGAGAAATGATGGACTTGAGAAATAAGATGTATTTTCTTAGTAAAATTAGCAATCTATATCCTGTGAAAACGTTATGACTTATGGTTTCAGATAAGCAGGTTGTAATAGAGATAACCTATTCTCAAGGTACGGCTATAAACACAAAATCTGGATCCATTTTATGTGTCATAAATCCACTTGTTATTGCTCCTTGTGTCTTAAGCTTTTGGCTTAGAAGGTTACTCGTGCTTCAGCTGGCAAAATCCATAACGTTCTCTTCTGCTCTTTTCTGCAGATGACAGGATCTCTCAAACCGTCACTGTGAATTGAATGGAAAATAATAAATTATACGTTTCAGTAGTCACAGTATAACGATTTTTCAAGAATTTATTTATGTATCACTGGCCATAGGTGACATTTATGTAAATTGTGGTAAATTCAAATTTGTCATTTATTTGTGAAATAATCCTACCATTAGATTCCCCATGTATGGCATTTATTAAATAATTGGACACTCCTAAGTTAAGTATTAATTTTTTTTTTTTTTTACAGAAGGCAAATTACTATTACATAAATTGATATTGTTAAGAACTAGTTCACATTTATTAGTGTTTTTGCTGTATTTTTGTGCCGTGCATTGTTTGTGCGGAAAAAAACGCAAATTAGTAGCAAAATAAATGAGATTTCTAAAATTCTCTCTCATTCTGAAAGTACAATTTTTTTCCTTGCATTTTTGAGTTCCGATGCATTTTTTTAACAGCTGCATTTTGCTCAGTTGTTTTACTTATTCAATTAATACACAAAAAAAATTATCAAAACCATATGTAACGTGTGCTGCAATTTTCCTGCCAACACCATGATTTACATGTGGAAAAAGAAAAAGGATGCAAAACGCACTGTTGAACATACCCTAACACTAGGTCTATGTTGAAGTAGTAAGAGTCAGTGATAAGCGGTCATAGAGGAGCGCTTAGGAAGCAACCCAAAAATGTCAGGTCTCCACCGCAGCTCCAGCCGAAAACCTCCAATGGAGGATAGGAGCAATGAGAAAATGGAAACGGTCTCGGGAGTGCAGGAAAGAGACTCAGACAAGAGATGGGGTTAAACCACAACGCGTTTCGACGCGGAACCTGATGAACCTGATGAAGACGGATTCTCCGTCGAAACGCGTTGTGGTTTAACCCCATCTCTTGTCTGAGTCTCTTTCCTGCGCTCCCAAGACCGTTTACATTGAAATAGTAGACCCATTGGGTTGCCATCGATCTGGTTTGGCTTGGGGCTGAACTGAGGAGACATCGGGATCTGGTATGTACCCTTTATACCCCATACAAGGATCACAGGAAACAGAGTAGTCCCCAATAACAGATGACAAATGATGGAATCCCAATTCATTAAGTGTAGGTTGCTCAACCCTCAAGTAATGTGATGTCAAAGCTGGGTGCTTGTTCCCATAGAGTAGACCACTTTTCTCCTCAATTCATTGATACGTCTGCAGTATTTGGAAGAAAGGCACACCGGAAGGTGTTTCAAAATGATTTTTATTTTGCTTTTCTCATATCCAAAATTTACACAGCTCTAAAACACACATGTAGCAACATTTTGGGTAATGTACCATTCGGCAGGTTATAAAGAGCATCAGCGAAAATCATCCCTTATTAATGATAAAAAAAAAAGTTAGTCCACCTTTAGTAGTAAACGTTTATAGAAGGACGCCGGGCTGCAGAAAGATCCAGGATGAGGGATAATATTCCCCCCAAAAAGATCCATTTTTATAAGGAGATTTGACTGTGTTCTTTTTTTTTAATCTTTATTTTTGTTTTATTTATATAGCGCTAACATATTCCGCAGCGCTTTACAGTTTGGACACATTATCATCACAATCTAAATTCCCTATCAGTATGTTTTTGGAATGTGGGAGGAAACTGAAGTACCCAGAGGAAACCCAAGCAGACACGGGGAGAGCATACAAACTCTCTGCAGATGTTGTCCTTGGTGGGATTTGAACCCAGGACCCCAGCGCTGCAAGGCTGCAGTGCTAACCACCGAGCCACCGTGTTCCACTGATTTTGCCACTTTTTTTCTGTTTTGTGCTGCCTTGCTCCATTGCACAGTTGTTGCTTTTTCAGTATGTGAACTATCTGCTTGTAGTTCAACTGGGCGTTTCTTACACCCCTCTCAGAAGCTGCCAGTCACAGCATCTGAGATTACTGGACTGCTAGATCAGCTGTCAAGCTGTGATTGCCAGACTCAGGGAGGAAGGGGTGAAAACGCACACCCGCAGAGAAGACTGAAGAAACGCCAAGTTGCACTACCTGCAGAGATTCCACATACAGCGCTCCAAAAGAAAGAAATGTGAATATATCTGTAGTAGAGCGACACAGAGCAAAATGGAAAAATAATGCTGAATCAGGATAACTCATGGATTTCTAACAGGTAATTAAATAAATGTCTTGAGCAAGTGACTTTCCATAGGAGGTACATGTCTTAAGGACTTCCTGCCAATGTGGAGGAGGCATTCAATGGCAGAAATTGTCTGTAGTCTTTCATGATAAGAATATAAATGACACACAGTATACCACTATTTTTAATGGAAGCCTCTCAAAATTAACTATGCTTTTCTCAACTGGAAAAAGAGGTATACCATCTTGATTGAGACAGAGCACCCATACTTAGGGTAACGTCACACGACCATTTTCTCTTCATCGGGGAAAAACAGTCCGATATTCTGATCAAAGTTTCATCAGAGTCTCATTATTTTTTTTCGGATGTACTGAGAAAAAAAAGTTTCTCCACCTTTTTCCCATTTTGTCAGCCATTTTGGACCATACTCGGATGTCATCTGAGTTGGGTCTGACTTTTTTTCAAAGACCCATATCTATCCATTTTTTTCCACTGACCACTCGGTCCGAGGAAAAAAATTAGACATGTGCATAGCCCCATAGAATATCACAGGTACGAGTGCTATCTGTGACATAAACAGATGAAACTCATCTGAGAAAATAGGTTGTGTGCACGAACCCTTAGGCTAAATATGAGCCTATGTGTAAACTTGGCGTATATGTCGGGAGCTTTCCTGGCACATAAGTCAAACATACGTTGCAGTGTAATCAGATCATTTTAAAATTCACATCTTTACAAGACATGGCAGTTTCCCAAAACTTAGAAAACATGATGCTATGTATAGTTGGAAGTTCATGGTTCGTTAGATGTTATTATTAGCTATCACCTTATAGGTTTGCACATAGAACCTGCAGTATTTTGCTGACATCTCCTTATACACTGAGGCGGCTGATAATGAAGAATTGTTCTTCCTCATTTTAATTGTAAAACGCTTTCTGCATACAAGTTATAAATTATTCTAGGTTTATACAACAACATGCCAAAAATAACTTTACAAAATGCCTAATAACGAGGAGAATTGGTAACTGTCCAAAATAAAGATTTTAGTTTTCATTTTGTTCAGTAAATGAATTGCAAATTTTGAGAAGTAAATGTGTAAAGTTAAGGCAAAACGAGCAGTGGAAGTAGCGGGATGGTCATGGTAATTAGGTGTCTGCAGGAACGCCATGCTCTTGTATGGTATTTGATTCAGAAACCAAATGGGTTTGTAACATTTTGTACATTCGTTTTAAAAGAGAGACGGTCACTATGACCGACCTCTATCATTTAACGAATCTTCCAAGGTTCCGTTTTAACAGATTCAGTATGGGTGAAAAGTTGGGAGATTGATTTTCATCATATACATTTGGTGTGAATAGGGTTAAAAAAAACAAACACCTTACACTCATCTCTCCTTTGCTCCCCCTTACCTGTCCAATTGCCACCTTGTTCTCCATTAGGCTCCTCTTTGGTCTTCTTCTCCCTAGAGCTTTCTCTGGGTCTTCTCTTCAGGTCATAACATGCAAAAAATATCTTACTAGTAGAGATAAGCAGAATGTTTAATGCAAACCCGCTCCACAGTCCATGTTAGTCCTTTCTTGCCAAGGACAGGTGCTGGTGAGTTTACTTACTTTCCACGATCCCATGCTCTGTTTATGATTAGCCAGGATTACGAGACAACACCTGCGCATCTCATAGTGCACAGTTGACGTTACTCCATTCTAGTGAAACAAACGCCTTCCGGGGAACCTGGAAGCTCAGAATTTAAATGGCACAAGTCCATGGCCAGAAAGCACTGATCTGGGCCATGGACCGGGGATATATGAAGCAATCTGCTCATCTCCACTTATTAGAAAATTCTAAGACCCTCACTCAAGATCATCATCCATGAACCTGAATAGTGATGGCAACCACAGGAATTTTTCCCTCAGGAATTCCAGCACTTTTGTTCTTTATATGCACAGCCCATCGTTATGTAATGCGATATTTGTACAGCAGTGGCGCTGCAGGGAAACTCAACACATGCTGCCCCGTTACCCCACGTAGGACCAATCACTGGGAATCAAAACAGTGGGAGGAAAACGTTCTAACTATTCTACAGAAACATGTCCAACATGGTCACCCTTTCTAATAGGTGGAGTAGTGTGGGTTGTCAGAACTTACAGTAAGGCAATTATTTTGCGGCCCGTAGCCATTAACAATCCCCTAGTCTCTTCCACCAGAAAAGTATTGAACCCCTTCTCCAATCACATGTATTATATTTTAAGAAAATACCGATGTAATAATAGTTTGATGCTCTAGTTCTTCACACTCTTTTATGAAATACATTATTTTTTTTTTAAAGTTATACATTGTTGTTTTATTTTATTTTTTTTACATTTTTGTGTTTTTATGTAACTGTTTTATTTCGCTAGCCCTAAACCTAATCCTATGTTAGTTCCTAACCATAGTCCTAACACTAGTTAGGGTTAGAAAAACCACAGAAGAACATAAACTTAAAGAAGTAGCGCAATTGAAGTGGAAAATAAAAATTTTGCACCCACATACAATTCGATGCCTGGGGAAACCACCCTTTTTTCATGGTATGCCCCTTGCTCTAATTGATAATTGCTGAAGTAAGTACTGCTGTTATAGGGTACACATTTAACAGAGCTACATTTTGGGAGGAAGCAAAAAACTCTAAGTGTCCCCATTGGCGTTCACATACACATTTAGAGGACATATTCTGTTTTCATGTTTTCTTTCTCTTATCTGAAAAAGTATGCAAACATTTTAGCTGGTAGAGCACAAAAAATACGAGTATAATCCCAACAACATTTGATCAGCGCGGCAGGGTTTCCATGTTACAGTTTTAGATTGCTGAAATTCTCAGCATGGCTCTGCATAGTGCAAACCTGCAGATAGAAGACACGAATCCTCCTACTTGATATGCAAACCCCAGAGAACGACTAAGTACTGATATAATATTTCTACAGTCGTGAGTGTTCGGTACAGCTACTGTAGATTAATATCTTGATTTTTTTTATTCAGAATTTAGGTACACAAAGCTCAATTTCTGCTTACAGAAACATTTATTAATAGACCTGTACTAAAGACCTGTTAAAAATATAGTATCAGGGCGCAGTGGTGAAACTAGAGTCCAATGGACCCAGGTGCAAAATTTGACCCGGGTCCCCAACTACTTGTTGGACAGATGTATGGGGCATTGTAACATAGTAACATAGTTTTGAAAGCTGAAGGAAGACCTTATGTCCATCTAGTTCAGCCTATTTTTAGTGCAGCTGTTCTGCATTGTTGATCCTGGGGAAGGCAAAACACCCACAGAGTAGAAGCCAATTTTCTCCACAGGGAAAAAAATTCCTTGCCCTAAGCTGGGTCAACCATCTACCTATAATATTCTGTTATTTGTAACCTTCTATACTGTTACTCACCAGAAAAGCATCCATTCCTTTCTTAAATTCATTCAGTGAGTTGGCCATCACCACCTCCTCAGGAAGAGAATTCCAGAGCCTCACTGCTCTTACCGTGAAGAACCCTCTTCTATGCTGGTGCATTCTAGATTCTAAAAGACATATGTGTTTGCCCCCCCATGTAATGATGTCCCCCATCCTGTAATGTCCTCCATCCTAGTATATTGTCCTCCATCCTGGGCCCCTTCCTGGTATAATGTCCCCATTCTTGTAATAATGCCCTTCATCATGGGTCCCTTCCAGTAATAATGTCCCCTATTCTGGGCCCCTTCCTGGTATAATGTCCCTCATAGGTGGTATAATGTCTGCCATCCTGGGCCAACTTTCTGTAATTATGTACCCCATGCTAGACCCCTTTCAGAAATAATGTCCTCCATCCTGGGCCCCTTCCAGTAATAATATCCCCCATCCTGGTCCCATTCAGTAATAATGTCCCACATCCAAGGCCCCTTCCTGGTATAATGTCACCCATCCTGGTATAATGACCCCCATCCTGTAATAATGTCCTTCATCATGGGCCCTTACCTTTAATCATGTTCCCCATTCTGGACCCCTTTCTTGGTATGTTTCCCATCCTGGGCCTCTTCCTGTAATTATGTTCCCAGCCCTTCTCCAACACATTTAAAAATAAACTTCTTACCTTCTCCCACTTCCATGACTTCCTCTTCTTTAGCCGATGCAGAAACCAGCAGCTGCCTTCGCCGTGCCATCTATAGGCGGCTCATGATCTCCCTGACATTCGCCACCCATGACGGGCATGCTGACATCAGCTGTCGGTCTCCAATTGACTGGCGGTGTGTATTGCAGTACAGGAAGCCGGTGGGTCTCTGGGCTGCAATACATTTCAGCTGAATATGCGTCCTCTATGACTTCGATCATTACGCCCCTTTCCAGTAGTATTTGCTTCCACAATTTGTGAAATGCAATCACTGTCTGTGTGACATCTGTGCTGGTGTCCTTCCCAACTATTCCCGCCCTGTTTTAGTGCTTGGACTTTTTGCTCTGGCCAGTTCAGAAGCTTTGGACCAAAATCTTAGTTAGTTAGTCTGTGTTCCTGGTGTCAGCCCTGGGTTGAGCTGCTTATTATTTAAACCCCAGAGAATCAGTTTCCACTATCAGTCATAACCTAAGTGGCTCTTATGTGAATCTCAGTACTTGACGATATTCCTTATTTTGACTTCTCCTTGTTTAGTTTCATTTGTCTTGCCTGAACATTTTGTGTTACTGTACCTTCTGGTTCTGTCTACCTGACTATTCTTCTTGCCAGCTTGCACCATCGAACAACAGCCAACTCCGTGTCCCCAGCCGAGGGGCTACTGTGTAAGTCCAAATCCTTCTACAGGAGTTAACAGGGGAAGGCCAAGACAACTCCTGGGATTTAGCAAATGGAGTGGCTAGTGTAAAGCCAGTTTATGTCCACATGACAGTCTGGGATTTACTCAATGGGCGAAATTGCAAATGTAGCAAGTGTATCAGCAAAATAGACCCATACACATAAGAAGAAGCTCATAGTAGAGGCAATTGAAAATGTAATGCAGACTCCTGAGAGTCAAGATACGAAAGAAACAAGGGTCATATATGAGGGTGTCCTCCGTCACAATTGTGCTGGTAAAAAGTTGCATATTTTCTACATATTTTTCCTCAGCTGCACCCCTTCCTTTTGCCTCTTTGTTGATTGCCCTTGACAACACCTTAAAAAGTGGACAGGGATTAGCAGCAAGCCTGAAAGATGAACCATAATTTACAACACAAAATTTTTGCAGAAATATATGTCAATTCATAACTGCCAAAGATTTTGGTTCTTAGCTTAAAGTATGTCAGGTTGATCCAAATCTATGAAAAGGCATGGACCTCTTAAAAAACTTTTATTCCAGCCCTCTTGAATTAAATCTGGTCTTAAGGAAATACATAATATACAATACTGAGTGGAGGCCAAATCTTGAAGTGGCTCTCCAGTTAGAGGCTCCATTTTTATAATATGTTAAGAAGAGTATCTGTATTTCAGATTACGACTCCATCGTGGATAATAGGGAAGTGGTAGAGTTGTTCTGCAGAAACACACCCGAAGCCATGCTCGCGCTCCTCTCAACCACTGCTCTGACACTAGGTTGTGTGCATTTTCCAGCTCCCTTTCTCCTCAAGAACTAGTGTGCGCTAAATGCTACCGACTTTAGTCAGTGGTCCTCCACCTGGTCATTCTCAAAGCACTTAGGTCTCTTAGTGATTAGGTTCCAGTCTGCTTAGTTCCTGGATTTACTGTTGCGAATTGTCTTGTTTTTCTGAACATGTACTTCTGTCTTCTGCCTGCCCTTACCTATGTTTGATCTCTCAAGGGGAATAAAACATCTAATCTTTCTTCTTATAGCAGTTATTTATGACTAAGTTCTAATGAAAATGGACTATAAAAATAATTATCAGCAATGTGTACAGTAAGTCTTCTTATGAGTAATGGGTCATCCACTTTCAACAATCCCTTCTCGTAGAAGGGTCCCATGCTGAGACATCCCTGCGACCTCCAGCAATCAGCTGGAATTTATGAGGAAATCAGAAACTATTCAATTATCCTGCAGCACCTCCACAGGAGAAAATAGGAATTACATTGTGTGTATTAAAATGAGTGTATGGAATGTGGAATTTTCTGGATCTTTCAGCGAGAGAGACAGATTTTGTAACTGTTTTTTTCTGTAGTTTATACATGAGGTTAACGAGCATAAGGCATACATTTGTAGACCTTTTGGCAATCAGGAAAAGCCAATATGGGGGTTGTAAGTGGCGACCTCAAGGTTCAGTGCTGGGTCCACAATTATTCAAGTTTTTTGTTATTGGCATAGAAAGTGGGATTAATAGTGTTGTTTCTAATTTTGCAGATGATATAAGCTATTTATTAAAAAAAAAAATTTTCTAGACCGTTTCTCAAAAAATCAAGAATATCAAAAAACTGACCAGCAATTCCAAACAGAATAAGGCAACTATGAACAGGAGCAAGCTATCACGATTTAGCACACAAAGAACCTCTATGATGGGTATACCTTGCCAGGGCTGGTGGGCTCTTAGGGATTGACCAATTTGTGTGCTCAGTACCTTCACTTTTAAACATATTTTCTATAGCAATAATGCAGTTCCAATTTCATATATACAGTGTTTGCATATTATAGCGTTTCAGAGTGGAGCTGTATTTTCTTGGTTATATTGAATAGTCGTGACAGCTTGCACCTGTTCACATTTGCCTTATTCTGTTTGGAAGTGCTGATCAGTTTTTGATATTTGTAGTATGCTGCTTCTGCCTGAGCATTCCTCCTTCCATCAGCCTAAAGAGTTTTTAATTGGAACTGGATCCTGCCTGCCCATAAATTGGTAGGCTTTAAGCCTGGGATAGGCATTTTAGGTTACGGTACACCTTGTCGAGGTTGGTGGGCACTCATGGATTGGCCAATTTGTACATTAAGTACCTTCAAAAAATCATGGACAGCCAACATTTTTCTACGTACTCATTAGATGATCATAGCAAATCATTAAGATTGTAAGTTATAACGTATCTACAGACTAAAAATCCTATATAAAGACATCAACTGAATTCACTGTGAACTGTTGGAGGCTGATGAATACAATCATAATAATTTGTACAAGTCTCTTTAGCGTAAAGAAGAATCACATCAAATTTTTTTTTTCAAGGATAGTGGAAAAAAGTGCCCTATCTTTACGGACTATCCAGGAATTTCTGGATGACTGACAAACTGCATTACACAGAACAACCAACTGATTTACATGGGTGAAGTGCAATGCCTCATTTTTCCTGCGGAGGCACTGCATTGAAACTGAATACTTGCTAAGAGATTTTAGTACAGATTACGTAGCTGATTGCTGGAGGTTCCAGCAGGAGGACAGTTTGTGATTGGTTTATTGTCAGGAGACCATTTTAACAAGTAGGAATTATGAAAGCAGGGATCCCTCCTAGAGCAGAAAACACAGAAACAACTATATCAGAATTCAATTTTAATAAAAGCCAGGTTAATTCTGAAAGTATCTGCTCAGTACTCTACTGTCTTAACTTTTGATATTAGTCAATGTGGCATTTAATATGATGAGGACAGAAATGATGTTACCCTCCAGGATGAATTATCAAAGGGGTTTTATAAAGACATTTTCTGAACCAAAGAGCAGAATATAATATACCCAGCTGCATCCATTTATATATAATGCTTTTAATGGCGCTAAATCCTCACTGTTAACGGTAAAGTAAATCAAGGCTATAATTATAGTAATAGGAAATAAATGAGCCAAATGCAGTTAAATTTCGGTATTTTTCCCTTTGCACATGCTTACCATGTGCAGTATTTTCTTGTAAATTGATATTTTCTCCTCTCCTGTGTTAAGGTTAATGAAGGACTGTTGTCAGCTTATTGCACTTCAGGTTGTTCCAGATTGTTAGAAATGTCTGCAGTAACTGTTAGAATAAGGACATAACTTTGGTATTATTTTGGTCTGTTTGGGACTAATATTTTACTGGATGATTGTACGCACATGGATGATGCAAGCCTCTGCTGTAAAGGATAACACTTCTCTTTCTTAGATTCTTCTTTAAGAATCTGCCAGTTGTACACAAACAGGAGCATATGTCACATTGAATATCATGTCCGATCTGTAGACAGAAATTTAAAGCGCAGGAGAAGCTGAGATGACTAATAGTTATATATAGAATATATATCTCAGCTCATGGGCTTAGGCGTCCATGGGGCAGTCCTACTCAATGGAGGCATCTAGGGGCGGTCCTACCTAATGTAGGCATCCAGGTGGTGGTCCTACTCAAGGTAGGCATCCAGGTGGTGGTCTTACTCAATGTAGGAGTCCAGGGGGCTGTCTTACTCAATGTAGGCATACAGAGGCGGTCCTACTCAATGTAGGCATCCAGGTGGCGGTCTTACTCAATGTAGGGGTTCAGGGTGCTGTCCTACTCAATGTAGGCATACAGAGATGGTCCTACTCAATGTTGGCATCCAGGTGGCAGTCTTAGTCAATGTAGGCATCCAGGGGCTGGTCCTACTCAATGTAGGAGTTCATGGGCAGGACTACTCAATGCAGGCATCCAGGTGACGGTCCTACTCAAGGTAGGCATCCAGGTGGCGGGTCTACTCAATGTAGGAGTCCAGGGGGCAGTCCTACTCAATGTTTGACATCCTTCCCAGTATGTATACAGTGATAACTACCTGTCACTCTTCTGTCTCTACTCATCCACAATTGTATGGATTTTAGCAAGAGTGCAAACCGTATGCTGTATTGCACCGTAATGGGGAGATCATCTTCAGAGTTGAGTGTAGATAATTATAATTATGGATGATGAAAAGCAAGATCAGGAAAATTAAATGAATCTTTCATTTTATTCTTGTTTTTATTTAGATACATTGCTATCAGAATATAATCCTATAAGTCCCAATTCAGCAAGGCCGGCATTTTTCCTTACAATCTTGATGAGGAGGCGCATGCCTTTCGGAAAATGTTGTCCACTACATGTTATAATGCGCCAATTGATTTAAACCTTGTAAACAAGTCTTTTTAGAAATACATACAGCTGCCATATGTGCCTGTGAGCGGTACAATTGATGACCGCCCAATCCGCATCACATGACCCCGGCTGCAGCAGCTGCTGATATCCATTAAGCTCGTTGGAGTAATGTTGTGGTCATCATACTCTGTGATCAGTGCAGAAGTCACTGTGCAGAGAGGTGGAGGCGGTGAGTTATTAGAGATAGTCGATCCTGTGTTCTCTATATATAGAGGTACCACGCTTAATTATAACCCTGTCTGTTATAAGACTGATATGACTACATAGAAAATGATGAAAAAAATGTCTTCACCATAAAAACATGATTTAGTTGATGGGTCATCTTCCATGTTCTAACACATTCTCTATAAAGAGTAGATGTACGCTTGGAAATTCTAACTTCTGGTTAAAGTTTTATCTGATTTATTTATTTGTCATTCGGTTTAACTTCAATAATAAAAAAGAACAACTTACTCAATTGAAATTTCCCCATTAATAACCTACAGCCAGATACCTATATGCCATTTGTAGATTTCTATTGTCAGAGATGCGACAAGCAGTTTCAGTTCACAATTTCAAACTCACCAAGATCTCATCGTGGGAATGTAGCCTAAGACCGCTGGAATGGCAACGTCAATAGCCTACAGAATTACCTCCCTAGCTGTGATGTTCTGTAAAGGACTGCATTGATATTATTGGAATTCTCATGGTGCAGAATTTACTGATTCAGATCTTGGCATTTTTTCAAATTTGTTTTTTAAAGGTTCCAATTACTATTCAGATTACAGTGCAAAAATTCATAAATTAAAGGGAAACTGTCTTCAAAAAATGACCTATTATTTAAATCTGTTTTTTTGTGTTACAATTAGTTTAAAAAAATGTTTTTTTTTGCATGTTACAATCTTTATAAACAATAAAAATGTAAAATATTGCGCACCAGTACTTTTTTTTAGACTTTAGTTTCCTATTTCAGGAAATCCATATGTACATTAAAAACCACATTGTTTGGACTTCAACCTTATCTTTTGTATTAAAACAACTAATAGAAGTGAGCAAAATTCATTGTGAAAGGTGATCGGTGGATCCTGTGTCACCAGCTGTTTATAGAGTTGTTTTAACTGTCATTGTAATCTTGCCTCTGATGATAAGGAAACTGCTGAAAACTCTTCTTGAAAGGACTGAAAGTTTAAGTCTAAAGCCCCCGTCACACACAGCGATCTCTCTAGCGAGATCGCTGCTGAGTCACAAGTTTTGTGATGCAACAGCGGTCTCACCTGCGAGATCGCTGTGTGTGACAGCTATCAGCGACCGGTCCCCCTGCCAGGTATCACTGATCATTCATGAAAGGTCAGGACTTTTTATGGGTCATTGGTCTCCCGCTGGCCAGCACGCATCGCTGCGTGTGGCAGGCGGGAGAGCAACGACCAACGATCAGCTAGCTGGTAACCAAGGTAAACATCGGGTTTCTAAGCGGCGCGCGGTGCTCAGAAACCCGATGTGTACCTTAGTTACCAGCGCGCTGATGCAGGGAGCTGGTAACCAAGGTACACATCGGGTTTCTAAGTGCCACGCGCCGCTTAGAAACCCGATGTGTACCTTGGTTACCAGCTCCCTGCATCAGCGCGCTGGTAACTGACATACACAGCGACGTGCCCGCTTGGCGTCGCTGGTGCTGATCGCTGGTGAAGCTGTCTGACAGCTCACCAGCGATCATGTAGCGACACACCAGCGATCCTTACAAGTTCATATTGTTGTCGGGATCGCTGGTGAATCGCTATGTGTGACGGGGCCCTTAGAAAGCCCTAATGGTCAATGTGAAAACTATAAGATTGTTTTTTTTATTAAGGCGCATAATATAAAAGCAATGCCAGTATTTTTTTGTAAAATACATGTATCTCAAAAACCTAATTTAAACAATAGGTCATTTTCTGATGATAGCTTCCCTTTAAAGGGGACCTTTCATAAAATTTTTGATGTTGAACTAGATGTAACAGAGCACATTAATTTTTTTCTTTAATTTCGCCTCTCAATTGCAGAGATTACCAAAGTATTTGGCACCTAATTAGCTAATGTTAAGTCCAAATGGGTGTTATCAGATAGTTCCAGCCCCCACTGAAAACTATCAGATAGTAACCGCCTCCACTGAAAACTATCAGATAGTTTTCCCTGGAGGCATTTACTTCTCCATGTAAATGAGTTGCAATCTTGGTATAACTCCTTTGAGCTACTTATTTAGTGCAGTGATGAAATCAGATTGGCTGCCACTAATACTCATACAACCCCCATATGCCTATTTTGAGGGCTTTCTGTTTCTGTGCTCTCTATGGAAAATCTCCAATAACTGGTAATAAATAAATAGTACACAATCTGTGTTGATACCTTTTTGCTCACGAAGACAAAACACAAATGGAGGCTCGGGAATAGACAGAAGTGACTTGTTCTTGGAACAGTTTCTATCTTTGTTGGAAAGGGAAATGTAACTAAAGACAGCATCTGCTGAGCATCAGCATGCAATATTACTTGCTCTTTTATGGATTTTTTACATTTCATCAAAACTTGGAGAAGTTTAGAAGCCTGTGAAATATGATTTTATTGTCCCTAAAGTGAAGGTGAAATTTTCTTTAATGTCAAAACTCTTTATCCAGTAATGAAGAGATATGAAAACTCTGGAAGTCCCCATGGTGCTTGCAGCATTTATTGTTCCACCACAACTGTCCTATTCTTAGTGCGTTTATTATTATTATCTATTATTATTAAGGCTACGTTCTCACAATGAGTATTTGGTGAGTTTTTGATGTTACAGATTTTCTGCAGCATTTCTGGACCTATTAAGCAAAATTAGGTTAGGCTACTTTCACACTTGCGTTAGGAGGCACAGCGTACGCTCGGCGTGAAGCTCCGCCCCCTGCTGCGCCTCCTCTGGTCAGCTCCGCCTATGGGTGCATGACGCTGCATGCGACCTGCGTACCCTCTTTAGCATTGGGTACGCAGGCCACGCTCAGGTATCCTTTTGCCGGCGCATGCGTCCTTTTGACGGTGCGCTGACCTGCGCCAAACCCAAAGTGTTGCATTTTGGTGCGGCTGGCGCATCGTCAAAAGGATGCATGTGCCGGCAAAAGCATACCTAAATGCTAAAGATGGGGTACGCAGGTCGCATGCAGCGTCATGCACCTATAGGTGGAGCTGACCGGAGGAAGCGTGGCAGGGGACGGAGCTTCCAGACGAGCATACGCTGCACCTCCTAACGCAAGTGTGAAAGTAGCCTTACCTGCATTTTTCATTGCATTTTTGAGTGCATTTTTTAGCATGCTATTTCATTGCATTTTTTCTGCTGTGGTTATTGTCTACTCTTGTCTAAAGGGTAACGTTTCTCCTTGTGAAGAGCTGTGGCATGTCAAGGTAAGGAGGCTTAGTCACCATTCATGCATGCTCCTCTGGGAAATTTAATGTGCAAATTGCCTCTTCAGAGAGAAAGAGGACTTAAAACTCTATAGCGCCACCTGGTGGAAGCATCAATCCTACAAGTCACAATCGACCCATTAACGAGTCTTACAAATGATTTAGGAATAAAAAGCCAAATCAGAATCTCAGTTTGCAAACATGGTGTTTCGGGCTATTGGCCCTCGTCAGTGCAAAGTATGACATCAGTCCAGAGCCTCTCATCTAGCCAAATCAATTCTCATACTTTGCACTGATGAGGACTAGAGATGAGCGACTTTGCCTTTTTTCGGGTCGAATCGGGTTTCATGAAACCAGACTTTCGCAAAAGTCAGGTCGAACAAAATCGGCCGACTATAGGGAAAAGTCGGAGGCCGACTGAAACACGAAACCCAATGCAAGTCAATGGGGAAGCAAAGTCGGCAGTGAGTGGAGGACAGGAAACATGCCTACAGTGCCCATTTCAATGCCAAAAACATCAATTCTTATAACTGAAGCTTGTCAACCTTAATTTACTTCCTAATAATAGTTACGCATTGAAAACTGGGGGTTATTTGGCAAAAGTTGTGGAGAGGTTGGGCTGGCTCCAGGTTTTCGTGTGCCCGGGGCCAAAGAGTGTCAGTGCGCCCCTTTAACACATACCACAACTCATGATGCTCCGATACGCCACAGAAATATAGGTATAGTACAATGACACATACTTCACTGCTTACATGACATGACTGATCTATTTTAAATTGTACAATAGCTCAAAAACAGGACAGTATATTACTCCATACAGTATTATGGCCACCACATTGTGCGCCATACAGAATAATGAGCCCCATATATTTCTCCATACCAAATAATTAGTCACATGTAATGTTCCATACAGTGTCTGATGAGCTCCACATAATGCTCCATATATAATGGGCCCCATTTGTAATGCTCCAGTGTATAATGTGCCCCTTAGATGCTGCTCCAGTGTCTGATCTGCCCCATTTACATTGCTCCAGTACATTATGGGCCTCATGGATTCCAGTACATGATGGGCTCTATTTTTAATTAACCCAGGCATGGTATGTGAAAAGAGCTCCATGGAGTAATCTGAGGTGTGTGCTTCCACATCCTTCACTTTTGGTGGGGGTGAAGGACACAAGGAAAGGGGTTGCTCCTGACCAGAAGCCTGCAGAAGCCTGCAGTTCCGACTCAGTGCTTGTATTTTTTACAACTTCAGAAGAAGAGGCGATAGAGCTGGAGGCTGTTTCAGCAATGTAAGCCACAAACAGTTCCTGATACTCCGGCTTTAAAGCAGTCTACCTACTCCCAGAAAAGGGAGCCTTACAGGCCTTACAGAGCTACACCATGATGCTGGCTCAACACCTCCTGCCTTAGCTGCTATTGTGTTTTTGGCACTACCAGCAGATGCACCACCACCACCATCAGTGCCAGGTGACCCTCCACGCCCACATCTGCGTCCTCTTCCACCATACTTACTCATGTTTTTGAAAATGGACCCAAAATACCAGCAGATATATGGTACTGTATCAGAAGCTTACAGCTCTATACAGTCTATGGATAACAGTAAATCTCCATATATGTTTCATGAGGCATACACAGACACTCACAGGCTCAGTATGGATTACCCAATAAAATAACAAGTTGTAAAAGGGTACAGTATCACCAGATACAAGGTGTATATATAGCATAGTGTAAACATTCTGATTCTCCGTATACATTTCAGGAGGCAGACACAAACGCTCTCAGGCCCAGTATGGATTACACAAGAATATGAAAAGCTGTAAATGGGTTATGTAACACAAGTGTACAGCTGTATACAGTGTTGGGGTAATCTTAAAGTTCCAAATATATTGCCGGAGTAACAGACAGACGTTTACAGTCTCATTATGGATTACACCAAAATCTAAATAGCTTAAAAGGTTACTGTATCAGAAGCGTTCTGCTGTATACAGTGTTGGCCAAATTGAAAATATTGGTATATATTTCGGTAGTCACCCTCAGACGCTCACTCAGTTTGTTTTTGACCATAATAAAAAATGTTGTAAAAAGGGTCCTGGATAACAAGATAGCAAGTATATATTTTTTAGGGTACAATTGAAATCTCCGTATAAATAGTCCCGTAGTCACTCTCAGACGCTTACACAGTATGGATTTGACCGTAATGCTAAATGTCGAACAAAGGCACTGTATAACAAGATACAAGCTGTATTGAGTGTAGTGTAAAAATTTCTTTCTCCGATTCACCGTATATATAGAAGGCGTAACCCACACACACTCACTCACTATGGATAATGTAGGGAAGGTGGACTGACAGACAAACCAGCCTGTAGTGAGAAGCAGAGGTGTAGCGCAGTGTAGGTGTGAAACCGCTAAGATAAAGAGAAGGGTGCAGTGTTTTGCTTGCCCATTGGAGGGCAGTGGCGAGTGTAGGAGTGGGACTGAATAACTGCCATTGTTCAGAGAAACTGTTAGGTGATGGTGGGCCGAGTTACCAGGAATGGAAGTATAGAAGGCTGAGGGAAGGTTCTGGAAGAGTCAGTCAGCGAAGGGAGCACAGTAAAGAGGAAGTTCTGCTGAGGAAATAGAGACAGTGGAAAGGCTCCAGAGAGGACTGACAGTTGAGGCGGTAATGGGGGGTGGCCCAGAGGACGGTAGCCGCAGACGAAGACGGCCTGGGGCTATCATACGGACGGTGTGCTCAGACTGGTGCAGCGCTGTGGTGGTTGGGCCTAGGCCAGCCACAGTGGAAGAGCCACAGAGGGCGCCATGATTATAGTTAAAAAGGAAGTGAAGGTACCGGGGCCTGTATACAGAGAAATGTGAAACGGCTGTGGTGAATTGCTGTTGTCGACAGAAGGATGGGCACTAAAAACGGACCTGTTCTGTTATGATTGAGTCACCGTAGGAGGCAAAAACAGAAATGCTAGCTAAGTCCAGAAAACCAGAGAGGTTGGCAGCTATCGGATTGCAGACCCCTGATCCTATCACAACAATTAACAGTAGCCGTGGGGGGTTCCTACGATGCCCTAGACCCCTCAATCACAGCCGGAGAATTAAATAGGCCTAAAGAAAGAAAGGGGAAATCTAAACTGCCCCAGAGCAGACCCCAAAGCAATAGGCAGCCCCCAACATATAATGACGGTGAAGCAAGATGAAAACACTAACACAGACAGAAAGATAGACTGAGCAAAGACGGAGCCCAAGCTAACTAGGTAGGAAAGGACAGGAAGGCTGCTGTCTGCAATCCATGAAAAACCCTATGAAAATAAGAGCCAACAGACTGACAGTGAAAAAGGCCCTGAAGACGCTAGGCTTCAAAAAAGCTATGTCAGTACTCAGGAATATTCTGAAGACAGAGCAACCGGCAAAAGGAGATTCAGCTCACCCCAGCAGGGAATGGCAGAATCCAGAAAAGCAAGGAAAATAAAAACAAAACACAAATGCTAACAGGCAAAGCAGAAAACTTAGCTTTAGAGGAGCAGGAATCAGACTGGTGTCCTAGAAATCCACAGAGAAATCACCCGCTGTCATGGAATGCCTAGGTTACTTTAGGCAAAAACCCCGGGACCCCTGTGATGTCCCTCAGACTAGGGGAACCCTGTCTGTCCCTCTACCCAGGGTTTACACTGAAGGTGTGCCTGCCTGAGCCTCCACCCTGTCCCTGTCTCCTGTCCAGCCCTAAGCTGAACCCACCTCCCTCCACCCAGTGAGGGGACCAGACACCAGACCGCACAAATATGTATGGACAGGGGTAAAAGAAAACACCACACAGTAAATACACAACGGAATACAATAATGTGCAAGGGCAACCAAATATATATATAACAGATTGGAGAAAGAACCACTGAGGGATATACTGCACCAGAAATCAGACGCTCCAACACCACCACTGCTGACCGGTATTGCTAGCACTAGGCTAAAGCTATAGTCGGCGACGCCCATAGTCAGGACGAACTATTTAAAGACCTAGGGCGTGGCCCAGCCCTCAACCAGCATGACAACCTGGTTAACCCTATCCCGACTGGAACAGAATACCCAACAGGGTATTACCGCTGTCTGCCGGACACCCTGGTGTGAACAGTGTCCGACATGACAGTACCCCGCCTTCTACGAGGGACCTCCGGAACCTCACCATGTCGAGGACCTGGCTTGTCCGGATGGCGACGATGGAACATAGTAACCAGTCGATCAGCATGAATGTCAGAGGCCGGCACCCATGTCCTCTCCTCAGGACCATAGCCACGCCAGTGGACCAGGTACTGTAGAGTGCGACGCACAACCCTAGAGTCCACCACTTTGGACACCTCAAATTCCAACGCGCCATCCACCAAGACGGGAGGTGGTGGCCCGGGGGAACCATCCACCAAACCCACGACCTTCTTTAGCAATGCTTTGTGAAATACATTATGAATCTTATACACAGCCGGCAACTCCAAACGAAATGCCACGGGGTTGATCACTGCTGAGATTCTAAATGGGCCAATGAACCTGGGACCCAACTTAAGTGACGGTATCTGGAGCTTAATGTTCCTAGTAGATAACCACACCCAATCACCCACACACAGGTCCGGACCTGGCACACGTCTGCAGTCAGCCACCCGTTTGTACCTGGAACCCACCTTCAACAAGCGCTGCTTGACTCTCCTCCAAACAGACGACAATTGAGCTCCCAACTGGTCCTCCTCAGGGACGCCAACTGAGCACCCCTGACGCAAGGTGCAAAATTGAGGATGTTGACCATACACACAAAAAAAAGGAGATTCCCCAGACGATTCCTGGCAATGGTTGTTTATTGCGAATTCTGCCAGAGGAAGAAACGCTGACCACTAGTGTTGAGCATTCCGATACCGCAAGTATCGGGTATCGGCCGATACTTGCTGTATCGGAATTCCGATACCGACTTCCGATATTTTTTCAATATCGGAATTCGGCATCGGAATCGGAAGTTCAAAGTTGATTGACAGACTGACGTCATCATGATGTGCGGTGTGTGCGCATCATGATGCGCCGTCATTTCGGGCCTTCCGGGGGTCTCTGCCGGCCTGCCGGGGGGCTGTGTGGACTGCCCGGGGTCTGTACCGGCCTGCCGGGGGGCTGTGCCGGCCTGCCGGTGGTCTGTGCACCCTGTGGGGGTCTGTACCGGCCTGCCGGGGGGCTGTGCCGGCCTGCCGGTGGTCTGTGCACCCTGTGGGGGTCTGTACCGGCCTGCCGGGGGGCTGTGCCGGCCTGCCGGTGGTCTGTGCACCCTGTGGGGGTCTGTACCGGCCTGCCGGGGGGCTGTGCCGGCCTGCCGGGGGGCTGTGCTGATGTCCGGGGGGTCTGTGCAAGCATCGTCCGATGGGACTACAAGTCCCATCGGGCGATGCCTGCTACCATGACAGTGATTGACACATTAGCCAATGATGGGACAGTAGTAGTCCCATCATCCGGCTAATGTGTTAAATGTTAAAAAAAAAAAAAAAAAAAATACTACATACATACTACATACATGCTACATACATACTACATGCATGCTACATACATACTACATGCTACATACATACTACATATATACTACATACATACTACATATATACTACATACATACTACATGCATGCTACATACATACTACATACATACTACATGCATGCTACATACATACTACATGCATGCTACATGCATGCTACATACATACTACATGCTACATACATACCACATACATACTACATACATACTACATACTACATATATACTACATGCATGCTACATACATACTACATGCATGCTACATACTACATACATACTACATACATGCTACATACTACATGCATGCTACATACATACTACATGCATGCTACATACATACTACATGCATGCTACATACATACTACATGCCACATACATACCACATACATACTACATACATACTACATACATACATACTACATGCTACATACATACTACATATATACTACATGCATGCTACATACATACTACATGCTACATACATACCACATACATACTACATACATGCTACATATATACTACATGCATGCTACATACATACTACATATATACTACATGCATGCTACATACATACTACATGCTACATGCATGCTACATACATACTACATACATACTACATGCTACATACATACCACATATATACTACATACATACAATACATTCATACAATACATACATAGACATACAGTACATATAACAAAGAGTAACATACTTACCAATACTTGTCACATTGTTCCCCGAAGCCATTGTCTTTTCCGGAATAAATATTAACATAACAAACCACAAAAATACTCACCCACGATCCGAAGCAGTCCACGAGTGTGTCCCACGACGATCTTGGGTAGAGAACGGCAGCATCAGATGATGCTGCCGTTCTCTACGGGCTGCAGGAATCCAATGACGGAAGGTAGGTATCCTTCCGCACTGTATTCCTCCGCCACTTAAAAAAAAAAAAGTCCCTAGTCTCACTTTATGCCATTGCTGCGTGGGAAATTCCCACACAGCAATGGCATAAAGTGAGACTAGGGACTTTTTTTTTTTTAAGTGGCGGAGGAATACAGTGCGGAAGGATACCTACCTTCCGTCATTGGATTCCTGCAGCCCGTAGAGAACGGCAGCAACAGCTGATGCTGCAGTTCTCTACCCAAGATCGTCGTGGGACACACTCGTGGACTGCTTCGGATCGTGGGTGAGTATTTTTGTGGTTTGTTATGTTAATATTTATTCCGGAAAAGACAATGGCTTCGGGGAACAATGTGACAAGTATTGGTAAGTATGTTACTCTATGTTATATGTACTGTATGTCTATGTATGTATTGTATGAATGTATTGTATGTATGTAGTATATATGTGGTATGTATGTAGCATGTAGTATGTATGTAGTATGTATGTAGCATGCATGTAGCATGTAGTATGTATGTAGCATGCATGTAGTATATATGTAGTATGTATGTAGTATGTATGTAGTATGTATGTAGCATGCAGTATGTATGTAGCATGCATGTAGTATATATGTAGTATGTATGTGGTATGTATGTAGCATGTAGTATGTATGTAGCATGCATGTAGCATGCAGTATGTATGTAGCATGCATGTAGTATATATGTAGTATGTATGTAGCATGTAGTATGTATGTAGCATGTAGTATGTATGTAGCATGCATGTAGTATATATGTAGTATGTAGCATGTAGTATGTATGTAGCATGCATGTAGTATATATGTAGTATGTAGCATGTAGTATGTATGTAGCATGCATGTAGTATATATGTGTTATGTATGTAGCATGTAGCATGCATGTAGCATGCATGTAGTATGTATGTAGTATATATGTGGTATGTATGTAGCATGCAGTATGTATGTAGCATGCATGTAGTATATATGTAGTATGTATGTTGCATGTAGTATTTATGTATTATGAATGTAGCATGTATGTAGTATGTAGTATGAATGTAGCATGTATGTAGTATGCATGTTGTATGTATGTAGCATGTAATTTTTTTTTTTTTTTTTTTTTACATTTAACACATTAGCCGGATGATGGGACTACTACTGTCCCATCATTGGCTAATGTGTCAATCACTGTCATGGTAGCAGGCATCGCCCGATGGGACTTGTAGTCCCATCGGACGATGCCTGCACAGACCCCCGGAGCCTGCACAGACCACCGGCAGGCCAGCACAGCCCCCCGGCAGGCCGGCACAGCCCCCCGGCAGGCCGGCACAGCCCCCCGGAGCCTGCACAGACCACCGGCAGGCCGGCACAGACCACCGGAGCCTGCACAGACCCCCTGGCAGGCCGGCACAGCCCCCCGGAGCCTGCACAGACCCCCTGGCAGGCCGGCACAGCCCCCCGAAAGGCCCGTACAGACCCCAGAGAGGCTGTACAAGGGCAGGAAAGGGTTTTTCTTATTCCGATACCGGAAGTCCCATAGACTTGAATGGGACTTCCGGTATCGGAATCGGCGATACCGATACTTTTTTTAAAGATCGGCCGATACCATCCGATACGATACTTTGAAGTATCGGACGGTATCGCTCAACTCTACTGACCACTCTTCCTGATTGTCGGAAATAAAGCAGCGCAAGTATTGCTCCAGGTTTTGGTTCATCCGCTCAGTCTGTCCATTCGACTGAGGGTGGAAAGCCGATGAATGAGATAATTTGATTCCAAGGCGAGAACAAAAAGCTCTCCAAAACTTTGCCACAAACTGCGTACCTCGATCAGACACAATGTCAGACGGGACACCATGAAGTCTGACCACCTCGCGAATAAATATCTGAGCAAGAGTCTTAGCATTGGGCAAAGACGGTAAAGCAACGAAATGTGACATTTTGGAGAACCTATCAACAATTACCAAAATGACCGAGTTCCCTGCCGAGGCGGGCAAGTCAGTAATAAAATCCATGGAAATCTCAGTCCATGGCTTACTGGGCACCCCGAGAGGCTGCAAGCTACCAGCGGGATGGGAACGAGGAGTCTTGGCCCGTGCGCACGTGTTACAGGCAGCCACATATGAGGCCACATCCTGCCAGATTTTAGGCCACCAAAAACGACGCGATACCAGTTCCAGAGTGCTCTTAACCCCTGGATGACCTGCCAGTACCGTGTCGTGATGTTCGCCCAACACTCTAGAGTGTAGATGTAGCGTCACAAAAGATTTATTAGCAGGCAACCCCGGCGGTACCACCTCCTGAGCCTCCGCAATCTCTGCCTCAATCTCTGTCGTGATGGCAGATACCACCACACCCTTTTGGAGAATAGGCACCGGCTCTTCACATAACTCTCCACCAGGAAAACACCTGGATAAAGCGTCTGCCTTAACATTCTTCGACCCAGGGCGATAGGTAACAATGAAGTTGAACCGGGTGAAGAATAATGCCCAGCGAGCCTGTCTGGAGGACAGGCGCTTAGCAGATTCTAAATAAAGCAAATTCTTATGGTCGGTTATCACAGTAATCTGATGAACAGCCCCCTCCAAGAAGTGTCGCCACTCCTCAAATGCCAATTTGATGGCCAATAGTTCCCTGTTGCCAATATCATAATTACGCTCCGCAGGCGACAGCTTCTTGGAGAAGAAGGCACACGGATGCAACTTGGCCCAAGAAGGGCCCTGAGACAGTACAGCCCCCACTCCAACCTCCGACGCATCCACCTCCACGACAAATGGTAAGGAGACATCGGGCTGCACCAGAATGGGTGCTGAGGCAAAACTATTCTTGAGGAATTCAAACGCCTGTACCGCAGGCTCAGACCAGTCAGAAAAGTCGGTACCCTTCTTAGTCATGTCAGTCAGTGGTTTGGCAATCATAGAGAAGTTCTTAATACATTTCCTATAGTAATTGGAGAAGCCAAGAAATCGCTGAAGCGCCTTAAGATTATCAGGCCGATCCCAATGTAGTACCGCCTGCACCTTTGCGGTGTCCATCTTAAAACCTGAGGCGGAGATTATATAACCCAAGAACGGTAGCTCCTGTACGAAAAACACACATTTTTCAAGCTTGACATAGAGCCTGTTCTCTCTGAGCAACTGCAGAACCTGTCTAACATGCTCTATATGTGTATCATGGTCGCGAGAGAAAATGAGGATGTCGTCAAGATAAATTATAACGAACCTCCCCAACAACTGAGAGAAGACATCATTAATGAAGTGTTGAAAGACCGCCGGTGCCATAGTCAACCCAAACGACATTACCAAACTCTCAAAGTGACCCTCAGGGGTATTGAACGCTGTCTTCCACTCATCCCCCTGACTGACTCTTATAAGATTGTACGCCCCCCTGAGGTCCAGTTTGGAGAACCACCTGGCACCAACCACTTGGTTGAATAAATCGGGTATAAGTGGCATAGGGTAAGGATCATGGACCGTAATCTGGTTGAGTTCTCTGAAATCCAGACACGGGCGTAAACCGCCATCCTTCTTTTTAACAAAGAAGAAGCCAGCAGCCAGAGGAGAAGAGGAAGGTCTAATATGACCCTTGCTCAGGCTATCCGCAATGTATTCCTTGAGAGCTAGCCTCTTGGGACCTGAGATATTAAACATTCTAGCTTTAGGTAACTTGGCCCCTGGTTTCAACCTAATAGCACAGTCATAGGGGCGATGCGGTGGTAGTTCCGAACAACCCTTCTCAGAAAATACATCCGCATAATCCAGCAACGGCTCCGGGATACTGGGGGTCAAAGCGGAAATACATGTAGCCAGGCACCTCTCCTGACACTCCCTGCTCCACTGAATTATGTCCTGGGTCTTCCAATCAATAACAGGATTATGCATTGACAACCATGGAAAGCCCAGAACCATCTGAGCCGGTAAGTTACTAAGCACCTTACAAGTTACCCGCTCTGAGTGTAATACTCCAATGTGGAGTTGTATATCCAACACACACTCTGTGATCTCCCCTTGAGACAACGGGGAAGCATTGATGGTAACCACCCGGATGGGGTTCGGCAATTTCTCCACCGGAAATCCCGCTGTATGCGCGAACCTCTCATCAATGAGATTGGCAGCTGAGCCACTATCAATAAATACTGTAATAGAGAGCATTTGCCCCCCAAGTACCACCCTAGCAGGGAGCATACACTGGGAAACCATGACGGAGGATACACAAAGGCTCAGACTAGACTCCTCCAAACCCTCTGAGCCTATCAGTTTTCCGCCGGCGCGCCCTTCTTAGGTACCAGGGGGCAAGCGTTAATAAAATGTCCTCCTTTGCCACAAAAAAAACAGAGCCCCTGCCTTCTGTGCCAAGGACGTTTAGGCTTGTTACTCGGTGACTGTGCTATACCAGCGATCTGCATGGGTTCCACGGATTCACCCGCGGCAACCTCACCGACCACTCCCCCACCTCCCGGAGGCAACGAAACCAGCTCCCCCTGACGGAGACGTCGGTCTATGCGTACTACAAGTGCCATCGCAGCCTCCAGAGAGGCGGGAGTCTCGTACATTAGGAGAGTCTGTTTAACCCTTCCAGAAACCCCATGCAAAAATTGACTTCTAAGCGCAGGGTCATTCCACTGCGTGTCCACCGCCCAGCGCCGGAATTCCGTGCAGTAATCCTCAGCTGGTCGATCACCCTGTAGCAGTGAGCGTATCTTAGACTCTGCTAAGTTTAATCTATCTGGATCGTCATAGATCAAACCCAGAGCAGAGAAAAAAAAATCTACAGATTCAAATGCCGGTGAGTCTGAAGGGAGTGAAAAGGCCCAGGCCTGTGGGTCACCACTCAGCAAAGAAATCACCAAGCCCACGCGTTGAGCCTCATTACCTGAGGAATGTGGACGCATACGGAAATACAATTTGCATGATTCACGAAACACCGTGAACTTACCACGATCACCAGCAAATCGTTCAGGAATGGGAAACTTGGGCTCAGCTGCCCTGGCTGCAGCCTCAGCAGGTACTGCAGGAGCTGACAGGCCTTGTTACTGGACCGCCCCCCTGAGTTCAGTGACCTGTATGGATAGAGCCTCCAGCTGCTTGGTTAGGGAAAGTATAGGATCCATAGTAAGTAACCCCTATATTCCCTTTTTTTTTTTTTTTTTTCACTTTATTATTTGGGCCGACTATAATGTCATGGAATGCCTAGGTTACTTTAGGCAAAAACCCCGGGACCCCTGTGATGTCCCTCAGACTAGGGGAACCCTGTCTGTCCCTCTACCCAGGGTTTACACTGAAGGTGTGCCTGCCTGAGCCTCCACCCTGTCCCTGTCTCCTGTCCAGCCCTAAGCTGAACCCACCTCCCTCCACCCAGTGAGGGGACCAGACACCAGACCCCACAAATACGTATGGACAGGGGTAAAAGAAAACACCACACAGTAAATACACAAGGGAATACAATAATGTGCAAGGGCAACCAAATATATATATATAACAGATTGGAGAAAGAACCACTGAGGGATATACTGCACCAGATATCAGACGCTCCAACACCACCACTGCTGACCGGTATTGCTAGCACTAGGCTAAAGCTATAGTCGGCGACGCCCATAGTCAGGACGAACTATTTAAAGACCTAGGGCGTGGCCCAGCCCTCAGCCAGCATGACAACCTGGTTAACCCTATCCCGACTGGAACAGAATACCCAACAGGGTATTACCGCTGTCTGCCGGACACCCTGGTGTGAACAGTGTCCGACATGACACCCGCAGGGCAGAAGGGCGTCGGCAGCCTTATATCCAGTCTGTGACTCCACTCAGCCAGTCATCCTCATTAGGCTCAGGTGCCTGATAATCAGGCTCATTACCTTCCTTTACCAGAATAGAAAGTTCACCAGACCTCAGTGACGAAGGGGAAAATGAACTCACAACACTGTTCAATACAAACTCTTTCGCAGTCTCGTGTTTGTCTGCGGCAAGAAGAGGGTCCCCCCCACAGTTGGTTATCCTACAGATGATACCTTAATACAAATTTTTGAAACAAGGTACTGTATCAGCACATACCAGGTGTGTCCAGTCTAGGGGTAAATTTCCGTCTATACTTCCAGAGTCAGACACAGACACTCACAGGCTCACTTTGTGTTACACCAGAATTACAAAAGTAGAAAAAGGGAAAGGTATTCATAGCGTACACCAGTATACAGTGTTGTGGTACTTTTAAATCTTCGCATACATTTCAATCTCAGTAAGCCAGTCAAGAATCTCCGCTACTGGAAACTGCATGGATACAAGTATAGACGCAAAGTCGAGTGTTAGCAGAAATTTTGGAATTACTCATCGCGAGAAAACCTCCCGGTAGATGTTGCAGAGGCGATGCAGACCCTCAATTACTGTGTCTGTGGAGAAAGCGAAAAAGGTTCTTTGTGAAGAAAGGATTGCTTTATCGCAGTAGCGTGGATCACATCATCATTACTCGTCTCCATCAAATTGTGATCACAGGGAGAGATGTACCCATGGTCCTCACTGCCTATCATGATGTGTCTGGTCATTTTGGAGTGCAAAAGACAGAAGCCACAGGCCGTAGGCGATTCTATTGGATTGGCATGAGAGAAGACATTGAAAAATGGTGGCAGGAATGTCACACGTCTGTGACTATCACAACTGTGAAAGGTGATCATAAACCACCACTGCATCCGCTTGTAAGTTGACGTCCATTTCAAATGGTAGCCATTGATCATCTGAAGGTAGAGGCCAGCAGGACAGGCCATAGCTACATCTTAACCATCATTGATCAATACACCAAATTTCGAGTGGCCGTCCCTGTCAAGGATTTAACTGCACAGACTACACAGCGGTGGAGCAGGAAGAGGCAAGTATTGCAACTTGATAGTGCTGTGGCCATGACCAAGCAGGGGGGGCACAATCGTGGTCGACGGTACTGGCACCGGGGCCCTCATAGTACGCTGGTGTGTCTAACGGCGAGTGGGCCCTCCCACCGTCTGAGACACTGTATTGTACTATGAGGGGCACTGTGCCATTGCTGTCGGCCATAAGTGGGCCCATCCACCTGTTCAGAGCAACGGCACTAGCCTGGGAGCGCCAGGTCTTGACCCCAGCCGTTGGGGGAGGGGTGGGCAGCCCAGTTAGGGAGGTTTAAAAATTGGCATATGTAGATGTGTTGGCTGGACATTCAGCTGCTGCAAAGGGCGTAATTGGGCAAGTCCGAGGAAGAGGAGGAAAAAACCGAGGCACTTTTCTGGTAACCTATGTGTCATCAGGGGAAGGTGGGACAAAATCCTTTGAAACCAACATTTTGGGTCGACAGACGGGTCCTTTTTTCTGTCAGGATTGATCCAGCAGCACTGAAGACTCTTTCAGATAACACACTACCAGCAGGGCAAGCGAGCTCCTGTAAGGCATATTGTGCCAATTCAGGCCAGGCGTCCAGTTTAGAGGGCCAATAGTCAAAGGGGATTGACCTGTGAGGGAGAACATCGATATGGAAGGAAAAGTAGTTTGTAACCATAGTTGACAACTGCTGCCTCCTGTCACTTTTAATCGATGCAGTATTAGCAGTCGTGTGAGCGGTACTTGAGAAATCATTCCACAACATGGTCATTAAACCCGTCTCCAATGCTACTTCTGCTGTGTGCACCATGAACACCTCTTCCATTGTGCCCACTACGGCTCGTGGGAGAACCAGCACCGCTGCTGTGTGCTGGGAAAGCCTCAAATAAACGGTTTACCAGAGTTGCTTGTTTGTTTGCCAATATTATCTTTAGGTTCTCCTGTGGCATGATGTTGTGTAATTTGCCTTTGTAGCGGAGGATGCTGGCCAGCCAGTAGTCGTCATCCCTCATCATTTTGGCAATGCGGGGGTCCCTTTTTAGGATCTGCAAGGCATAATCACACATGTGGGCCAATGTTCCAGGTGTCAATGATGCACTGCCCGTGGTGGGTGGAGGAGCAGTTTCTGGCAAATCCACATCCCTACAGTCACGCACAAACACTGTCCCTGACCTTGGAACGCCAAGAGATGGTACTGTATGAGGAGCATCCAGCTGTGTAAGGTGTATTAAACAAATTAAATCAACATATATACAGTCATATGTAAAAGTTTGGGCACCCCTATTAATGTTAACCTTTTTTCTTTATAACAATTTTGGTTTTTGCAACAGCTATTTCAGTTTCATATATCTAATAACTGATGGACTCAGTTATATTTCTGGATTCAAATGAGGTTTATTGTGCTAACAGAAAATGTGCAATCTGCATTTAAACAAAATTTGACCAGTGCAAAAGTATGGGCACCCTTATCATTTTCTTGATTTGAACACTCCCAACTATTTTTTACTGACTTCCTGAAGCACTAAATTGGTTTTGTAACCTCATTGAGCTTTGAACTTCATAGCCAGGTGTATCAAATCATGAGAAAAGGTATTTAAGGTGGCCACTTGCAAGTAGTTCTCCTATTTGATTCTCCTATGAAGAGTGGCATCATGGGCTCCTCAATACAACTCTCAAATGATCTGAAAACAAAGATTATTCAACATAGCTTTTCAGGGGAAGGATACAAAAAGTTGTCTCAGAGATTTAACCTGTCAGTTTCCACTGTGAGGAACATAGTAAGGAAATGGAAGAACACAGGTACAGTTCTTGTTAAGCCCAGAAGTGGCAGGCCAAGAAAAATATCAGAAAGGCAGAGAAGAAGAATGGTGAGAACAGTCAAGGACAATCCACAGACCATCTCCAAAGACCTGCAGCAGCATCTTGCTACAGATGGTGTCACTGTGCATCGGTCAACAATACAGCGCATGCATAACGTACAATAAACCTCATTTGAATCCAGAAATATAACTGAGTCCATCAGTTATTAGATACTGTATATGAAACTGAAATAGCTGTTGCAAAAACCAAAATTGTTATAAAGAAAAAAGGTTAACATTAATAGGGGTGCCCAAACTTTTACATATGACTGTATTATGTTAGTCACAGACGCTCTCACAGTATGTATTGGACCGTAATCCAACAAGCAGATATACAGAACTGTATCAGAAGTTTACAGCTGTATACGATTTTTGTGCAGCTAACAATCTCCGTATATGTATTTACGGAGTGTCACACATACACGCTGACTAGGTATAAAAGTGACTGTAATGCGAACGGCAGATATTCAATACTGTTGGAGAATCGGACAGCTCTATACGATGTGTGTAAGGAAAATTGTCAAGCTCCGTGTATTTGTATACGGACTGACACACGCTGTCTCTGGTTTAGACCGTAATCAAACAGCAGATTTACGAAACTTTTTGAAAAACGGACACGACTCTAAGGTGTAGGTCTGGAAAAACGGACAAACTCCTCGTTTTTTTTCCAGAGTCACACAGAAGTAGCTTCTATTTGTCCGTGCTAGAAGGCGGTACACAGTAGTGTGTGAGGAGCGTACACCGCTGTACGGTGTGTGTATGTAAAATTGTCAAGCTCCGTGTATTTGTATACGGACTGACACACACTGTCTCTGTCTAGTTTAGACCGTAATCAAACAACAGATATACGAAACTGTTTGAAAAATGGACACAACTCTAAGGTGTAGGTCTGGAAAAACGGACAAACTCCTCGGCTTTTTCTTCCAGAGTCACACCCAGACAGGGCCGCCATCAGGGCATGCCTTTACTGCTGTATGGGGCCTGATGAACAGCAGTACAGAAGGGGGCACCGCAAATCAGGGGCCCCGCTCCTGTGCTTACAGTCATCGGGCCCCAAGTGCTGCATGTCATGGGGCGCCAGGCGGGCCCCAAGTGTGCGCTGCGGTCGCCGGTCGGGCTCCAAGTGTGCGCTGCAGCCGAACCTGCAGTGCACACATCAGCAGAGCTGCCACAGCGGCCGACATCCAAAGCTACAGAAGAGCTGAAGGACCTGTAGTGACGTAATCATTACCACAGTCCTTCACCATTGATCAGCCCGCCCCCTGATCACATGACGATGACGTCACCACAGGTCATTTCAGCTCAGCCTCACACAGCTGCAGCTCCAACTTCAACGCAGGAGCGAGGCCAGGTAAGAAAAAAGTTTTTATTTTATTATTGAAAGGGGCAATATGTTTCCCTGGCAGAATGGAGACTTGGGGGCAGGACTGGAGACACACAGGGGCAAATATGGAGAAATGGGGGCAGAATGTAAGACATGATGGGGCAGAATGTAGATATGATGGGGGCAGAATGCAAGACATGATGGGGGCAGAATGCAAGACATGATGGGGGCAGAATGCAGATATGATGGGGGCAGAATGCAAGACATGATGGGGCAGAATGCTGGACATGATGGGGCAGAATGCAAGACATGATGGGGGCAGAATGCAGACATGATGGGGCAGAATGCAGACATGATGGGGGCAGAATGCAGACATGGGGGCAGAATGCAAGACATGATGGGGGCAGAATGCAAGACATGATGGGGGCAGAATGCAGACATGATGGGGCAGAATGCAGACATGATGGGGGCAGAATGCAGACCTGGGGAAGAATGCAGGCATGGGGGCAGAATGCAAGACATGATGGGGGCAGAATGCAAGACATGATGGGGCAGAATGCAGACATGATGGGGCAGAATGCAGATATGATGGGGACAGAATTCAGATATGATGGGGGCAGAATGCAGATATGATGGGGACAGAATTCAGATATGATGGGGGCAGAATGCAGATATGATGGGGACAGAATGCAAGACATGATGGGGGCAGAATGCAAGACATGATGGGGGCAGAATGCAAGACATGATGGGGGCAGAATGCAAGACATGATGGGGGTAGAATGCAAGACATGATGGGGGTAGAATGCAAGACATGATGGGGCAGAATGCAGACATGGGGGCAGAATGCAGACATGGGGCAGAATGCAAGACATGATGGGGGCAGAATGCAAGACATGATGGGGCAGAATGCAAGACATGATGGGGCAGAATGCAAGACATGATGGGGGCAGAATGCAAGACATGATGGGGGCAGAATGCAAGACATGATGGAGTCAGATTGCTGGACATGATGGGGGCAGATTGCAGGACATGATGGGGGCAGATTGCTGGACATGATGGGGGCAGATTGCTGGACATGATGGGGGCAGATTGCTGGACATGATGGGGGCAGATTGCAAGACATGATGGGGCAGAATGCAGACATGATGGGGACAGAATGCAGACATGATGGGAGCAGAATGCAAGACATGGGGGCAGAATGCAGATATGATGGGGGCAGAATTCAGACATGGGGCAGAATATGCCAGTAAGACAGGATGGGGCAGAATGTGACAGTGAGACACAGGAGGGGGCAGAAAGTGAGACATGGGGGCAGAATGCAAGACATGGGGGCAGAATGTGACAGTAAGACACAGCAGGGGGCAGAATGCGAGATATGGGGGCAGAATGTGACAGTGAGACACAGGAGGGGGCAGAATGCGAGACATGGGTGCAGAATGTGACAGTGAGACACAGGAGGGGGCAGAATGTGAGACATGGGGGCAGAATGTGACAGTGAAACACAGGAGGGGGCAGAATGTGACAGTAATGACACAGGAGGGGGCAAAATGTGACAGTAATGACACAGGAGGGGGCAAAATGTGACAGTAATGACACAGGAGGGGGCAGAATGGACATGGGGCAGAATGCGACAGTAAGACACAGGAGGGGGCAGAATGCGACAGTGAGACACAGGAGGGGGCAGAATGTGACAGTAATGACACAGGAGGGGGCAGAATGTGAGACATTGGGGCAGAATGGACATGGGGCAGAATGTGACAGTAAGACACAGGATGGGGCAGAATGTGACAGTGAGACACAGGATAGGGCAGAATGTGACAGTAAGACACAGGAGGGGGGCACAATGTGACAGTGAGATGCAGGAGGGGGCAGAATGTGAGGCACGGGGGCAGAATGTGACAGTAAGACACAGGAAGGGGCAGAATGTGAAAGTAGGACACAGGAGGGGCAGAATGTGACAGTGAGACACAGGAGGGGCAGAATGTGAGGCATGGGGCAGAATGTGACAGTAAGACACAGGAGGGGGCAGAATGGGAGACACAGGGGGCAGGATGGGAGACACATGGTGCAGGATCATGGGGCAGGATGGATACGATGTAGATGGGGCAGGGCAGGATCGGGAGATCATATGAGGGCAGAATGGATACTCATGAGGGCAGGATGAGAGAAAATATGGCTGAAGTCAGGAATGAGACACACAGGGGTCAGGATGGGGGATATTATTACCATAGGGGCTAATTAAGGGATATTATTACTGCAGTGATGTATTTATTTTATTTTTTTGAGGATACTGTGGTGCTTAGCCTGCTGTCTTTGTGTGTAATATCGGGGGGTGATGCCTTCGAGGATTGGATTGATGCAAAGGTAAGACACGTTTATCTAAGTTTATCTAAAGTATTCAGCATGTTAATGTTCGGGGGGGGCGCTTTTTCGATGTTCGCCCTGTTGGCAAAATTCCCTAGAAACTGCCCTGTTGAAAGCAATGCTTGTTGCAAATCTTACGCACAGTGTACAGGATACTCCTTCATAGCGCCGTTCTATGGAGTCACACAGGATTATGTGCTGCCACACAAGGCGTTATTGGGTGCTGCACTTTAAGGATAGAAAGGCTCCGCACATACAGCTTTCAGTGAAGCATCGTTTGATTTTGATTTATGAAATTGGAGGTACAGTAAGAGCCCCATGCAGCAGACATTTGACATTTATTCATCCGTTTTGTCATCTCTATGCCATCAATATGTTATCCGTATATCTGGGGCTTTTTTTTTCCATCCCTGTGGCGACCACTTTATACATCAACAATTTAATATGTAATTAAAGGCCAAATGCAGTTCCATATATTAATAATTGCAATGGATCTATAAAAACTGAACGCTATACGGATGGTGTCTGTGTGACATCCGGTTAGTTTAATGGGCAAATCTGAGCCAAAAAATGGATGACTAGTGTGTGCTGCAATTTTGTGAATAGTTTTAAAACAAAAGTATAATGCTACTGTGTATCTAGGATCTAAATGCACATCTGCCAAATCACGAAAAAAAAGTAGGAAACCTCTGATTCCTGGAAAAATTGGCAAGTTGCCAAAAAGTTTTCTTTGTTGTGATACCAATAATAAAACTTACCCCCAAAATCTAGACAGAGGGCGAGGTGATATGTTGAAAAGGGGAGTATTTAAAGAGGATCTGTTAAGTAAAAAAAATGCTATTAAATTGAAGATATAGGGTTAATCTGCAGGATAATAGTGTTTTGAACCTGCCCGGCACCTGTTCTAAGAGCCCTGGAGAGTCCCTGGCAAGTTAATTTCCTCTCGGTAGCCTCGACTTTCAGTCAAATGGGTGGGCCGAAACAGCACTGACTGATAGCCGTCTGTAGTGCTGTAGTGTTGAGCCGGTTGCCCGATAGTGAGAGGGTGTAGTTAAGGCTGCCATTCACTGTGTACTGAGTGGTGACTGTAGCATCGGCAGTGCCGGTGCTGGGTAGGTTCAGAACAGTATTAATCTGCAGGTTAACCCCCATATCTGCAGGTAATAGTGTTTATGTGACAGGTTGCCTTTAGCCTATTAAACACCTTTTGAACCTGCCTGGCACCTGCACTAAGAGCCCTGGAAAGCTCCTGGCAAGTTAATTTCCTCATGGCAATTCCTGATCTCTCAGAAGGGCATTTGTAGCAGCTGATGAGTAGGCCTACATGTTACTGTCACTTCTTAAAGTGCACCTGTCACCTGTTTTATCCGCTATAAGATGCGGCCGCTGCCTTTCAGGGCTTATCTACAGCGTTCTATAATGCTGTAGATAAGCCCCCGATCCGACTTATAGGAGTAGAAAACTAAGTTTTATTATACTCACCCGGGGGCGGTCCGATGGGTGTCGCAGGTCCGGGTCCGGCGCTTTCCATCTTCTTGCGACGCCGTTCTCCTGCTTGCTTCATCGCTCCCGGCATTGCACTTATGAGCAGGCGTACTTCTCTGCCCTGTTGAGAGCAGAATAAAGTACTGCAGTGCACAGGCGCCGCAGAACCTCTCTGATCTGACCTTTCCTGGAGCCTGTGCACTGCAGATGGGAGGCAGCGGACCTGCGACACCCATTGGACCCCCCCCCGGGTGAGTATATTAAAACTTATATTTCTTATCTTGCAGGACAGACCGGGGGCTTATCTACAGCATTACAGAATGCTGTAGATAAGCCCTGAAAGGCAGTGGCTGCATCTTATAGCAGCCAAAACAGGTGACAGGCTCCCTTTAAGGAAAGATGCCTTATAGAATCAGTTAATTGTTTGGTGGCAGAGAAGGAAAAAGTTTGTAAATATGTTTTCAAATAAAAAGGACCACCAATAATTCTACATTCCATTTGCGGCCCTTGATGACCATTTATCCAGCCCCTGGGTAGATTCCTGAGGACCGCATTGTTGGGCCGGCAGCTGTATTTTTATGACTGTCAGCCCATTAATTTGCTCTTGGTCTCTGAGCGAGTGCATGCAGTGTTCACTACTGAACGCTAAGGTACGTGCAATGAATGATTACGTCCTGACTCCAATGTCAGCATCAAAACATATCTTGTGGGAGGGTTAGGCGTTCAACTTGTACAGCCCTCAAAGGTTCGTATAAATATCCAACTAGCACTTGGCAGAAATAATGTCCCCACCCCTGCTGTAAGCTGAAACATTTTATCACTTTTCTAAGGGGCAGCATTTTCAATATTGCCTACAGTTGGCATTTAAACAAGCTAATAAATAAAGGAGAATGAAATCATCCAATATATATACACTCTTCAACATTGACATGGCAACACCAAAAAAGGAAAGCTTGTGGTATTATGTGTATCACAGGATTGATAAACATGTTAATGATATGAAAATTATTAAAAAAAAAATGGAGACAAAAATTTCAAAAAATCTTGATTTAGTCAGTGTCGAGTATGAGCACCATGCACAGAAGTACCTGCACTTATGTCCTTGGCTGCTGTCAATGAGGTTATTAATGGTTGTCTGAGAAATGTTCTGCCACGCTGAATGCGCTTGGGCAAATCATCAAGATCCACTGCTGACAGCTCCTTTTGCAATTGCCGACCAATCACATCCCAGATGTGCTCTATGAGAGACATGTCCAGAGAAGCTGAAGGCCATGGTACCACGTTTATACTGAGCATTCCCTTGTGAATGCCTCTTCCTGGCTTTTCCCACGTGGTCTCTCCAGATTCAAAGAATGGCACATTGTGGTCCATTCAGTACTGTAAGTGACATTTGACATCACATACCAAGCCTAATAATAAAGTGTCTATACAACCCATAGAAAGGTGTTTGCATGACATTAGCCCACAAGCCAGATATCCAGCTACAGATCCTCCATTGATCTCACACCAATGCTTTCAAAGACTATCATGGGGTACAGCAAGAAGGCAATAGAGGCTGGAATGAAGGTCCAGTCTCTATTGCATTGAGTCTCACTTTTGTCATTCATGCAATTACAGCCACAAATTGATCTGTAGATGAATTGGGCAATGCCACGAAGTAAACAGTCACGAAGGGAAGTTAAAGTGTCCCAAGAGCTGGTTTTCAACACCTGGTCGCATGCAATTCATGCTACTGTATGAAGTATGTGTGGCCGAAACCTGCCACCATGGCCTGTAGCATATCTGGACTAGTCCCCCATCACATCTGGGACATCACTGGTCAGCAATTGCAAAGGAAGCTGCCAGTAGCGGATCTTGATGATTTGCCAAGGTCATTCGGCACGACAGAGCATTCATCAGACAACCATTAATAACTTTATTGATATCATCCAAGACGTGTAGGTGAGGGTATTTCTGCAAGTGGCACTGATACTCGATACTGAATAAATTGAGATGTTTTTACAATTTTTTTTTATCATTTTTGAATCATTTGCATTTTCATTAACATGTCTATCAATCTTGTGATTTTCACAATTCCACAACTTTTCCTTCTTGTAGTTAGAATTTCAATGTTGTAGAGTATATATATGGTTTGAAAAAAGAAACAGTGCTCAGCATAAATGAGTACACCCCTTTGAACAGTAAGATTTATTCAATATCTCATGGAACACAAGAGCACCCAGCATAAATGAGTACACCCCTTTGAACAGTAAGATTTAATCAATATCTCATGGAATACAAGAAGAATTTCCACAATTTTGAAAAGACTGAGTTTCATAGAACATTTTTTAACCCATTACATGAAAGTGAGGTTAATAATATTACAAAATTACACATTTTCAGTTTTACGCAAATTAGTAGATGCAAAAAAGAATACAACCCACATGAAAAACTACTAACATTTTGTATGACATTTGTGATCTATAAGTAGAGCACCAAGTATTGTAGGCATGGGAGGAAAAAATTGGCAACATACTGCAACATGTAAACATATATCTTTTTCCATTCTTCAAGAGTGACCTCTTTTGCAGTCTTGATGATGGATGGGGATTGATGCTCAGTTTTTTTCTTATGAACTCCCCATAGTTATTTGCTTTTTTTCCGATAATGAGACACTTGGCCACTAAATCATTTTCACCCTGTTCTTTTTCAGAAATGCAACAGTGGCCTTCAGGGCCGTATTTAGAGTTTATGCTGCCCTAGGCACTTTTAGTGCTGCCTCCCCCATTGGTGAGTATGACTAAGGCAGACACTTGGCAAAAATCGCTGTTGTGAAAGTAGCCTTTCTCCCTAGTGCACCCATCTCCCAATGCAGCCATCTCCCCAGTGCAGCCATCTCCTCAGTGCACCCATCTCCCCAGTGCAGCCATCTCCCCAGTGCAGCCATCTCCTCAGTGCTGCCATCTCCCCAGTGCACCCATCACCCCAGTGCACCCATCTCCCCAGTGCAGCCATCTCCCCAGTGCACCCATCTCTCCAGTGCACACATCTCCCTAGTGCAGCCATCTCCTCAGTGCACCCATCTACCCAGTGCAGCCATCTACCCAGTGCACCCATCTTCTCGTTGCATCCATTTCCTCAGTGCACCCATCTCCTCAGTGCACCCATCTCCTCAGTGCACCCATCTCCTCAGTGCACCCATCTCTTCAGTGCACCCATCTCTTCAGTGCACCCATCTCTTCAGTGCACCCATCTCTTCAGTGCACCCGTTTCCCCAGTGCACCTGTTTCTCCAGTGCAGCCATCTCCCCAGTGCTGCCATCTCCCCAGTGCTGCCATCTCCCCAGTTCACCCATCTCCCTAGTGCAGCCATCTCCTTAGTGCAGCAATCTCCTCAGTGCACATATCTCCCTAGTGCAGCCATTTCCTCAGTGCAGCCATCTCCCTAGTGCAGCCATCTCCTCAGTGCAGCCATCTCCCTAGTGCAGCCATCTCTTCAGTGCACCCATTTCCCCAGTGCAGCCATCTCCCTAGTGCACCCATCTCCCTAGTGCACCCATCTCCTCAGTGCAGCCATCTACCCAGTGCAGCCATCTACCCAGTGCACCCATCTCCTCGTTGCATCCATTTCCCCAGTGCAGCGATCTCCTCAGTGCAGCCATCTCCTCAGTGCAGCCATCTCCTCAGTGCACCCATCTCCCCAGTGCACCCATCTCTTCAGTGCACCCATCTCTTCAGTGCACCCATCTACTCATTGCAGCCATCTCCCCAGTGCATCCATCTCCCCAGTGCAGCCATCTCCCCAGTGCAGCCATCTCCCCAGTGCTGCCATCTCCCCAGTGCACCCGTATCCCCAGTGCAGCCATCTCCTCAGTGCAGCCATCTCCCTAGTGCAGCCATCTTCCTAGTGCAACCATCTCCCTAGTGCAGCCATCTCCCTAGTGCAGCCATCTCTTCAGTGCACCCATTTCCCCAGTGCAGCCATCTTCCCAGTGCAGCCATCTCCTCAGTGCACCCATCTCCCTAGAGCAGCCAACTCCTTAGTGCACCCATCTCCTTAGTGCAGCCATCTCCTTAGTGCAGCCATCTCCTCAGTGCACCCATCTCCCTAGTGCACCCATCTCCCTAGTGCACCCATCTCCCTAGTGCACTCATCTCCCTAGTGCACCCATCTCCTCCGTGCACCCATCTCCCTAGTGCAGCCATCACCTCTGTGCAGCCATCTCCCTAGTGCAGCCATCTCCTCAGTGCACCCATCTCTTCAGTGCACCCATCTCTTCAGTGCACCCATCTCTTCAGTGCACCCATCTCCCCAGTGCACCCGTTTCCCCAGTGCACCCGTTTCCCCAGTGCACCCGTTTCCCCAGTGCAGCCATCTCCCCAGTGCAGCCATCTCCCCAGCGCAGCCATCTCCCCAGCACAGCCATCTCCCCAGTGCTGCCATCTCCCCAGTTCACCGATTTCCCCAGTGCAGCCATCTCCTTAGTGCAGCAATCTCCTCAGTGCACATATCTTCCTAGTGCAGCCATTTCCTCAGTGCAGCCATCTCCCTAGTTCAGCCATCTCCTCAGTGCAGCCATCTCCCTAGTGCAGCCATCTCTTCAGTGCACCCATTTCCCCAGTGCAGCCATCTCCCCAGTGCAGCCATCTCCCCAGTGCAGCCATCTCCCCAGTGCAGCCATCTCCTCAGTGCACCCATCTCCCTAGTGCACCCATCTCCTCAGTGCAGCCATCTACCCAGTGCAGCCATCTACCCAGTGCACCCATCTCCTTGTTGCATCCATTTCCCCAGTGCAGCGATCTCCTCAGTGCAGCCATCTCCTCAGTGCAGCCATCTCCTCAGTGCACCCATCTCCCCAGTGCACCCATCTCCTCAGTGCACCCATCTACCCAGTGCAGCCTTCTCCTCATTGCAGCCATCTCCCCAGTGCAGCCATCTCCCCAGTGCAGCCATCTCCCCAGTGTAGCCATCTCCCCAGTGCTGCCATCTCCCCAGTGCACCCGTTTCCCCAGTGCAGCCATCTCCTCAGTGCAGCCATCTCCTTAGTGCAACCATCTCCTCAGTGCACTCATCTCCCTAGTGCAGCCATCTCCCTAGTGCAACCATCTCCCTAGTGCAGCCATCTCCCTAGTGCAGCCATCTCTTCAGTGCACCCATTTCCCCAGTGCAGCCATCTTCCCAGTGCAGCCATCTCCTCAGTGCAGCCATCTCCCTAGAGCAGCCAACTCCTTAGTGCACCCATCTCCTTAGTGCAGCCATCTCCTCAGTGCACCCATCTCCATAGTGCACCCATCTCCTCTGTGCACTCATCTCCCTAGTGCACCCATCTCCTCTGTGCACCCATCTCCCTAGTGCAGCCATCACCTCTGTGCAGCCATCTCCCTAGTGCAGCCATCTCCCTAGTGCAGCCATCTCCCTAGTGCAGCCATCTCCCTAGTGCAGCCATCTCCCCAGTGCAGCCATCTCCCTAGTGCAGCCATCTCCCTAGTGCAGCCATCTCCCTAGTGCAGCCATCTCCCTAGTGCACCCATCTCCCTAGTGCACCCATTTCCCCAGTGCAGCCATCTCCTCTGTGCAGACATCTCCCCCATGCAGCCATCTTCCCAATGCACCCGTTTCCCCAGTGCAGCCATCTCCTCAGTGCAGCCATCTCCCCAATGCAGCCATCTCCCCAGTGCAGGCTCTGCTCATTCTCCTCTCGGCTCATTACCCCCCCAGCGCTCCTCCACCCTGGCGCTCATTCTCCCCCCCCGGCGCTCATTCTCCACCCCCCAGCGCTCATTGCCCCCCCGGCGCTCATTCTCCACCCCGGCGCTCATTCCCCCCCGGCCCCCATTCTCCACCCGGCTCATTCCCCCCCAGCCCCCTTTCTCCACCTGGCTCATTCTCCCCCCACCGCTCATTCTCCATCCAGCTCACCTTTGTCATGTCTTGGTCCGTTCCCTGCTGCTGCTGCATGTGTATGTCTCTCGTCCAGCCTAGTTCTTCCTGTTTGTGTGTGAGCGCGCGGTCATGTGGTGCCGCTCATTAAGGTCATGAATATGGGCGCTACGCCTATGAGAGTGGAGTGGCGTCCATATTCATGATCTTAATAAGCGGTACCACGTGTGACCGTGTACTCACACAGGAAGAACAGATATCGCCGAAGGACCATCGGAGCTGCAGCAGGAGGAGGTGAGTATGATGGGGGGATGAGGGGGAGGGCCGACCTTGGACTTAAAAAAAAAAAAAAAACCTTGCTGAGGAGCCGCTCCCCTGCAGAGTCCTGCCCTAGGCACATGCCTATGAGTGCCTAATGGCAAAAACGGCCCTGGTGGCCTTAGATATGTGTTTTGGATCAATGTCATGTTGGAATACTGGACGTCTACCAAGGGCATGGAGTGATGGTGGCATCTTTTTCAATATAGAGCAGTACACCTGTGAATTCTTGATACGAGCATCACTCTGACAGCCTCACATAATGACACTGCCACCATCATCTTTCACTTTAGGCACCATGCATTTTATAAATTCATTTTTCGAAATGTATGGTACCTACAGTGAAATACAGTGGTGGCAGTGTCCTTATGTGGGGAGGCATAATGCATGCACTTTTCAACATGACAATGATCCAAAGCACACATCTGTTGCATTTCTGAATAAACTGAGTGTGAAAGTGATTCAGTAGCCAAGTATGTCTGCTGATCTGAACCCAACCAAAACATCTATGGGGAATTCTGAAGAGACGAATTGAGCATCACTCTCTATCCTGCATCTATAAAAAGTTCTTCTTGAAGAATGGAAAAGATAGATGTTACAACATGTCACCAAATTGTTCATTACATGCCTAGAAGACTTGATACTGTCTTTAAAAATCAGGGGGTCACTCACACAAAATTCTAGATGTAGTAGTTTTTCATGTGGGGTGTACTCATTTTGCATCAACTAATTTGAGTAAAAGTGCAGATTTTGTCATGAAAGTTATATTATTAACCATACTTACGTGCATGCTCAGATTCAGATCTCATCTCCCGAGATCTCTTCAACCTATCACTAACAACTGGTGTTTTCCCCTCAAGCTTTAAACATGCCTCAATCACACCTATCCTCAAAAAGCCCTCTCATGACCCATCCTCTGTATCTAGCTATTGCCCTATATCACTTCTCCCCTATGCCTCAAAACTACTGGAACAACACATCCATCTTGAACTGTCCTCCCACCTCTCTTCTGGCTCCCTCTTCAACCGCTTACAGTCTGGCTTCCGGCCGCATCACTTCACTGAAACTGCCCTAACTATGGTCACCAATGACCTATTAAGCACCAAGGCCAAGCGACACAACTCTGTCCTCCTCCTCCTGGATCTGTCCTCTGCCTTTGACACAGTGGACCATTCCTATTACTACAGACCCTCTCTCTCTTGGCATCACAGACTTGGCCCTATCTTGGATCACGTCATATCTAACAGACCAGACATTCAGTGTCTCCCACTCGCACACCACCTCCTCACCTCACCCCCTATCTGTCAGAGACCTGCAAGGTTCAGTCCTAGGGCCCCTGCTCTTCTCCATTTACACCTTCGACCTGGGACAGCTCATAGAGTCCCACGGCTTTCAGTATCAACTCTATACTGATGACACACAGATCTACATCTCTGGACCAGATATCACCTCCCTACTAACCAGAATCCCACAATGTCTGTCCGCTATTTTATCCTTCTTCTCCTCAAGATTTCTAAAACTTAATATGGACAAAACAGAATTCATCTTCTTTCCCCCATCTCACTCGAACCCCCAACGGACCTATCCATTAAAGTAAACGGCTGCCCACTCTCTCCAGGCCTACAAGCTCGCTGCCTCTGAGTTATCCTTGACACTGATCTCTCTTTCAAACCACATATACAAGCCCTTTCACTTCCTGCCGACTTCAACCCAAAAATATTTCCCGGATCCGTACATTCCTTGACCAAGACTCTGCAAAAACCCTAGTCCATGCCCTCATCATCTCCTACCTTGACTACTGCAACCTCCTGCTCTGTGGCCTCCCCTATAACACTCTCACACCCCTCCAATCTATTCTAAACTCTGCTGCCCGACTAATCCACCTGTCCCCCCGCTATTCCCTGGCCTCTACCCTCTGTCAATGTCTGCACTGGCTCCCCATTACCCAAAGACTCCAGTTCAAAACCCTAACCATGACATACAAAGCCATCCACAACCTGTGTCATCCATATATGTGTGACCTTGTCTCCCAGTACTTACATGCACGCCTCCTCCGATCCTCGCAAGATCTCCTTCTCTACTCCTCTCTTATCTCCTCTTCCCACAATCGCATACAAGAGTTCTCCCGCGCATCCCCCCTACTCTGGAACTCTCTACCACAACATATCAGACTCTCACCTACCATGGAAACCTTCAAAAAGAACCTGAAGACCTACCTCTTCCGACAAGCCTACAACCTGCGGTAACCACTGATCCACCAAACCGCTGCACGACCAGCTCTACCATGGAATAAATAGCGCAATAATAATAATAATAAATAATAATAATAAAATGTGCAAGAAAAATATATATTATTTTCCTACTGGCCACTAGGCTTTGCATTGTACTGAAACTTCCTGTTCTGTTCAGATTACTTTCCTGCAATCTCATTATCATCACTGATAAGATTTCAATGACAGGTAACACCTCCACACACAGCTGATAGCAGAGGATCCACCATTGTCTAGGATGGAGCATGCACAAATAATGTTTCTATACAAACGGAGTCCAAATCTGTCAACTTCTGCTGATGTCTATGTGAAGAACAGAAAGAACGGGCCTAATATTTGGCCTACTTGTCAGTGTAAAAAAAATTGTTCTCTTTTTCTAGATAGTGATATGGAAAAAACACGATTTGCCTTTTATAGGCGGAAAACAATAAAACAATGGATATCACATTGATGAAAATTCTATTTTGTGTTTAGTTCTTATTAAGAAGCTGGTGGGGTGGTTTTTCATCACCAGGCACCCTATCATTCATTGTATTCACCCCCTCATAGTGCTGTTTGGTTTAGAAAATCTATTCTAAAATTACCTTTATATACTGGTCATACAAAGTTAACAGAAAGGGACCGCCAACGATGAATTGCGACTACAAAAATGTCCCTTCATTTTGAGGATTCGAAACCTGCATAAATTGCTGGATGGCTTATTATTTTTAAAGGTACCATGTAGAGTTTAGCTTCTCGTTTGGTGGTGCCATCAGGTTTCCAAGCAGATTATAAATGATCTCTAAGAGTCAGGAGCAAGATGTTCTCTAATTGGCTCTTTTCCATCCAAAGTTTCTATCAAAATCATGTTAAGGAAATTCTCAGTAGGTGGACGTACAGGGATTCTGAAGGACTGGAACTGGTCTTTAAATTCTGCTCCATATGGCACATCAACTGGATTTTGGCTATCAATCCTTTAAGAGCAAGCAACAATTCTGAAGCAGATGAAGTTAGTAGGTACAAGTTTCTTCCCTCCTTATTGCAACTTACTAATACACTCCCTTTTTTCAACCACAAGTTCTGGTTCTGGAAGGTTCTCTTCCATTCTGTGTCCAGTATAGTATCACATTTCCTGGTTCATCAAGTAATGTAAGAAGTGTATTAAAATGTCAGTCTGACTGCTTATTTTATTAACTAAATCAACCCCCTCCAGTGTCACAGTCCATGTACATACATAGAAGGGCACTGGCTTTGCTATTAAAATAAGCAGCCAGCCCCCTTTATACACAGCTACAGGCACGTCGATACTGTAAATGTGGCTCTGTGTTAGACGCAAATTGGAATGGACCTTCTGGATCTGTAGATATAGACACTGAGAAATCTGTACTGTCTCAGACATAAATCAGAAATGGACCTTCCAGGATCTGTACACGTCGACACTGTGAAAGCTGTTCTGTGTCGAACACAAACCAGAAATTAATCTGCCAAGATCTGCATATGCTTACATTGTAAAAGTTGTTCTGTCGGTCACAAATCAGAAATAAACCTGCCAAGATGTGCACATGATGACACTGTAAATGTTGTTCTCTGTCAGATCACAAACCAGAAATGATCCGGTCAGGATCCGCACATGCTGATACAGTGAAATCTGTTCAGTGTCAGGTCACAAGCCAGAAATGATCTGGTCAGGATCTGTTAGGGACGGCGGAACGCACTAAATATTAAATAACGTAAAGTGCGTTTGCCGCCCGGGGTCCACCGTGCAGAAGGTGTAAACACTGCTGCTAGATAATGGCGGACGTACAATATGGCGGCATCGCTGAGCGATCTCTGTTTATTCACAGAGACGCCTAAGTGCTAAACACAAAGGGCTGAGCCCGTTAACGTCACAGGTCTCAGAGAAGTGCACGTACGGTATATGGTCACAGGACCTAGGCCCTAGGCAGAGGGTCAGCGTCCGTCTAGACCTACCGTGCGTGCGGTGTCGCTACTGCGGACTCCAAGAGGAGCTGCAGACTGCAGACACTGCCGCTAATCGACAATGCCCGGTAGCAGGCGCACTGTCGGACGCTAGCACTGTGGAGGATGCTATTGTGGCTGTAGCTTGCCGCTGACTCTAAAACCTAAGTCCCTATACACACTCGTAATATCAGAGGATGGGGATCTTAATGAGTCATTCGCAGGTACATGCATCCATCATCATTCACACAGTTAGCCACTAGAGTCTATACTAGCGCATGGACGAGCGGCCATGAGAACCTTTTATAGCCGGGACCGTCCAGAAGCTTCCAGATCCCTGAGATGGACCAATCAGATCACGAGAAGGACCTGGGCTTGTGACTCCCAATCTCCAATTGGAGATCATCTCGTGAGCATGCCCAGTAGAGTGACGGGAGGACTTAGCCTCTGGAGTGGCTTGTTGCTGAGCAGCCTGCGATGCTATTGCTGGCCCAGAGGTGGCAGCAACTGCCAGACCCACAGAGCTGGTCTGAGCAGAGCGTCTGGGACGCCGGGATTGCTGTGCAGGCTCCTGAGTGGTCTGTGGAGAATGGGAGACCGCCGAATGCAAGGCTCTGGATTCCTGCTGTGCAGCTGCAGGAACCCGACGCCTAACAGGATCTGCACATGCTGATACAGTGAAAGCTGTTCAGTGTCAGGTCCCAATCAGAAATGATCTGATCAGGATCTGTACATGCTGATACAGTGAAATCTGTTCTGTGTCAGGTCAAAAACCAGAAATGGTCTGGTCAGGATCTGCACATGCTGATACAGTGAAAGCTGTTGTGTTAGGTCACCAACCAGAAATGATCCAGTCAGAATCTGCACATGCTGATACAGTGAAATCTGTTCTGTGTCAGGTCAAAAACCAGAAATGGTCTGGTCAGGATCTGCACATGCTGATACAGTGAAAGCTGTTGTGTTAGGTCACCAACCAGAAATGATCTGGTCAGAATCTGCACATGCTGATACAGTGAAAGCTGTTGTGTTAGGTGACCAACCAGAAATGATCCAGTCAGAATCTGCACATGCTGATACAGTGAAATCTGTTCTGTGTCAGGTCAAAAACCAGAAATGGTCTGGTCAGGATCTGCACATGCTGATACAGTGAAAGCTGTTGTGTTAGGTCACCAACCAGAAATGATCTGATCAGAATCTGCACATGCTGATACAGTGAAATCTGTTCTGTGTCAGGTCACAATCAGAAATTAATCTGCCAGGATGTTCACATTCTTACACTGTAAAAGCTGTCCTACCAGCGACTGAGGAACGTTGTATCTTCAGTCGTACAACTTACTAACATAAGCACATTTCATTTTGGAACATTATTTCTTGCTTGGCAACTTTAAAAAAATTTAGGTTTGGAAATTAAATGGTTCCATCCACTGTGTATAGTGCTAGGGTACATTTGCTTTCAGCGTCTAATAGTTACAAGAGTGCAGAACCTACTAGGTTTCCTTCTCGGAGGTGTATGGTCGCGTGAAGGACTATGGACGACATGGAAACAAATGATATCTATCTGACATGAGATTCGGTAGAAACTTCTATTTGGTTTAATATCACAATGTGTAGAACATATGAGAAAAATGATTGCAATAATTTATTGTCATGGTAACATTAGCAAGTGTAACACAGAGAATTGTGCCAGGAATTAACACAAAAAAGAAAAGGATATTGCCTCTTCGATCTACTTTGCACCTTTGTGTTCGTGGTTCTTTGCAGGACACTTATTGTTATTCCTCTTTGTCATTTTTCACAATTGCCACAATTTAGTCGGTTTCTTTGTATAACAAAACAGAACCAAGCATTGTACATGTACTGGTGTGCTGTACAGACACTTAACAAGTGAATTTAAAAACATGGCGTACATTTCATTTTTTTTTAATTTTTTTTCTTTTTTCTTTTCATTTTTACCAGCGCGGGAAAGACGTATGAGCTAGGCCCAGAACTACACAGTAGTTTCGTTTCTCCATGGCCCGGTTTTTACGTTTCCGGCATTATCGGAACTGTAGATCATGGCTTCGTGCATGCTACCCTTGAGTAACCCGTTAGGATTTGTTGTGTTAAATGGATATGATTGTCTCCTTGGTTGCATCTCAAAGTGAGTATGGTGCACAGTGTCAGAGTCAGGCATTTTGCCACAACTGAATATTGCAGTACTTGCATCGCTGCTCTCGGGCTGGTTGATGGTAGGGTAAGGGTCGCTTGCTCCGCAGCAGCCCCGTCTGTGGCCTGTGTGGTCCTCGTGTGTGCTGTGCGGACTGTCTGTGTGCGAGCTATGGATGCTTCCGTCGATGCTGGAAGGAATGTGATAGGCGTACTCTCGCTCGGCAGCAGACCTATGTCGACTGAAGTAGCGTGGCTTAGTTCTGCTTTTTAGACACCTGTGAACGTGCATGTTTGGCCTAAAAGCGCCTTCGTTGTGCACGTGGATATGAGCTTCGTCTTCCATCAGTTGTTCACAGTGAATCTTCGCACAGCACGGCGTGACCGGCGATAGGCAGTTCACGTGGTTCTGCACGGCTTGTAAATTAGTAAGTTTGCAATGCCCCCCAGATGGGTGGTTGTACATGGGCGACTTACTCGGGCACGGCGAATCCTGAATGCAGGCGGCGTGACCCTGGGCATCTCCGTTTATGTTCACTTTTTGGCGAGCGCTTGCTGGCACGGCGTAGGCGTTTCTTTTCGACGGACAACAGGACCACCAACAGTGCCAGACGTCGTCTCGCTTTGCACAGTGGTGGATTAGCGTGAAGAGGCCTAAAGTGACACAAAATGCTCCGTACAGGCAGCTGAAGATCATATCCAAGAAATGCCCTTGAGATACAGCGAGAGCCCCGAAGGTCCAGGTCGCCGTAAAGAGAAAGAGAGTGAAAGCCGCCGCTCGTAGCTGGGCCTTGAACGAATGCTCATTTTCCAACAGGGAGGATGAAATCATGGAGCAGGCTGCCTGGGCAACCGGCCCAGCTTCGGTTATGTGGCTGTGACCCATTTCTCCAGCTGCCAACCTCTGCTGCTCCTCCGTCCTTTCCTTTAATTCGTACTTGCGCTCTGGATGACGCTTTAGCTGCACATAGGTGCAGAGAAAGTAAATGCAGGTGACGAGGACGATGAAGGCGACAGGGCCGTAGAATGCACCAAGACTTGGCTCCCAAGCCATCCAGCAGCTGTAAATGGAGAAAAAAAGACATTAGTGCTACGGAGGAACATACAAAAGCAAAAACACTTGTCAAGTAGGTTGTCATTGAAGGGAATCTGTCACCAGGTTTTTGCCATCTAATCTGAGACTAGCATAATATAAAGACAGAGACCCTGATTCCATCGATGTGTCATTTATGCGGCTACTTGCTGCAGGTTTGATAAAATCATTGTTTTATCAGCAGAAGATTGTCACCAGAGGACTAGTAAACCTGCTGCCATGTAGTCCTCCATATTCATAGGCTCCCCATAAACCCGCCCCACCACTGATTGGCAGCCTTCTGCCTATGCGCGTTGTACAGCTGCCAATCAGTGATGTAGGTGGCATTATACAGAACTCAGCATTCAGAGAACTGTAGATCTGCAGCAGAGAATGCAGTGATTTTTATCAAAACTGCAGCAAGTAGTTCACTAAGTGACCCAACGCTGGAAACTGGATCTCTACCCCTACATCTGTCTGCTTTCAGCTTGGGTAGCAAAAGCCTGATGACAGAATCCCTTTAAAATAGCTTTAAATTGCTATTCCCATCTCCAAGATCCTATCCCAATATGCAGTAGTTATAATAATAATATTAGTAAATGTATCCAATTAGAAATGTAGTATAGTTCTTCTGATTCACTACGTAGCTTAGATATCCATGGTTACGAGTCACGACTCCTAACAGCTAAGTAACTACCGTAACTGTCACTGTATGAGTGGTTGTAACCATGGTTTTATACCTAAGCTACTGCAATGACTTGCACAATGGGTAAGTGATCTAGCTTATCAGAAGAACTATACTGCATATCTAATTGGAGGTATTTGCTAATATTATTATTACACCTAGTACATATTTGGATAGGATCTCTGAGATGGGAATACTGCTTTAATTATAGCATGGACAGTGGAGAAAGGACTAATATACCCAAGAAGGTAGGCAGCAAACTATGCACTGATTTGATTGATGGTGTTACTAACTCTTCCATCTCTGCATTAGTTATTATTTGAAACGCTTTCATTGTCATTATAACGAGGATGAACTTTAAATATATTTACAGGTGTAGTTGGTCCTACACCTGCGCCAACATTTCTAGATGCCATGTTTTCTACTCTACTTCTTCGTCATCTGCCGCTGATGTACTCTCCAGGCTCACGACCATCATTGGGAGGGAGAATTGTTAATATTGAACATCTCTAAAGATGTGTCATATCAAAGCCCATGAAGACTCACTGCGGTGACATAGGATATGACACGGAGCTCATTCGGTAATGTAATACACATATGGTTGCCCCTCTGGTGGGGGATTCAAGACAAAAGCTTGAAGGAAAAAAGGACCAGAATAAAGTTATTATTCTATAGAATAAAGAATCCAGTGGGAAAGATAAAAGGATATTTTTTAATGATAGAATTCTCTGGTGACAGATACAACTGTATGGCTTCCATCGTAAGCACCGGTCAGCATCCTGAAAAGCTAGGGCTGTCAATCAAGGACGAAAAACAAGTAGATAGGAGGAAAAAATTAACTGTTTGGAGATGCAAAGGGTACACTGAGCGCTAGTGCCTGGATAGAACAGTCTGCTTGTGCTCACACATCGTCTTGTGAAGATGGCCGTAGATTCTCTCATCCAAAAATTCACTCTGATCAGAGTGTGTTCAGAGTGTAAGCACAGTGTGATTGTGGTGTGATCCGATTTTCTTGGATAAGGAGAAGATGGAGACAAAAAATGTCTCCATCTTCTCCATTGTGTGGTGCTGCGAAATCGGACTGCATTCAGATGTCATTCGAGTGCAATCTAATGTTTCCAACGCACTCACTGACTTTGCATGGCTGAGTGCGTTCCGAATATTGGATCAAACCGGGACATGCAGTGATGAAAACCGGATATGTGCATGGCCCCATAGAATAACAGTCCGAGTGCGACCCGATGTTTTCTTGGATCACACTCGGACAGATAATATGGTCGTCCGCATGACCCCTAAGGCAAATCATTTTAACTAAAATAAGAACCGACTACAGAAAAGAAAAAAGTGCAAAAAACACTACAAATATTTTTTTTGTATAATTGTATACTCCTTTATATACTATATATCTACTTATTATGAATTGTAGGCAGCTATGCAAGGCAAGTACTGTCTGTAGTAGCTTCCGATTCCTTCTCCACTTGTCACTTTGAATGGTACAGAAATAGTTCAGTGGAGTTTGATAGTTCCTCACCCTAAATCCCAAGGCTCACTAATCTTTCCAGAGACTTTTTGCTGACTAAGATCTAATATTCTGTCTCACTCCTATGAAACTGAGAAACGTTCTGTATTTTGCGCTTTGCGACACGGCCTCCTCTAAAGTGAAATATAAATCTAGTACTTTTAATTTTAGTGCAATTGTTTTCCTTAATGATTGGGCTACTTTTTTTTTTTTTTTTTACAAACTATAATTCACTGTGATATAAACAATACAAGAGTCTAAAGCTGATATACAACAACCTGTGCTATATAAATCTCTTTACTATGCAATTCTTATATGTTAGACTCTGTTTACACCAGCACCAGATCCAGAATATTGGCCAAAACAGTGAAAACTTGGTGAACCCTATTTGTTGTAAGTTCATTCTCCCCTTCACCTTTGATGTCTGATGAACTCCCTCTGCTGGTGAAGAGAGGTAGTGAAATTGATTGGGATGGGAAGAACCTGTCATCTGAACAGGCGGAGTGTGATTGGACATCTGGAATTTCTGAGTGGATATAAGGCAGCCGACGCCCTGCAGGGCTGCTGGTGATCCTTTCTGCTCTGAGCTCTTGCATCCAGCTTAGTTCCTGTCTACTAAAAGCTAAGTTTTGCCCTGCTATTATTCCATGAGATTTTGTCTGGTTTCCTTAGTGTTTGTATTCAGCCAGTCCTGGTTGGGACTGGCTGAATTCCATTTTTGTCTCAGATCAGTTGATCTCTTTGCTCTGTTTTCAGAATATACCTGAGTGCTGATATAGTGATTTTGAAGTCTAGCGACTTCAGGGCCTTTTTCCCTATCAGACGGTTGGGACATTTTTGGTAGGGTTTTTTGCGGATTGCAGCCAGCATCTTTTCTTTCCTGTCCTATCTAGTTAGTTGGGCCCCATCGTTTGCTCAGCCTGTCTTTCTGTCTGTTTTTGTGTTTTCATCTGTTTTTCACCGACAATACATGTTGGGGGCTGTCTATTGCTTTGGGGTCTGCTCTGGGGCAGTTTAGATTTCCCCTTTCCTTCTTTAGGCTTATGTAGTTCTCCGGCTGTGACGAGGGGTCTAGGGCACCGTAGGAACCCCCCATGGCTACTGTTAGTTGTGGTGTATAGGATCAGGGGTCTGCAATCCGATAGCTACCAACCTCTCCGGTTTTCTGGACTTAGCTTGTATTTTTGTTTTCTCCTCCTCCGGTGACTCATTCATAACACCTATTATAGCCAGTGGGGTGTGTTGGTTGACGTTGGTGCCTATCCTGTATTAGATTCGGCACTGTCGTTAGTTTCCATTTTTTTTGTGCTTATAACACAGCAAAAAAACCCCGGAATTAAGAAAATAAGAAGTGCAAAGAGCCTAGTACCATAGTTGGGAACTGGACTCCCGGATAAAAAAAGACGTGTATTATATAAACCTCACCTGAAGTGGGTGTTCCCAGGTGGATCAGGATGTTATAGAGAGCGGTGGTGGCATTCCCAGGAAGGGCAGCAGCATATTTAGGGGCAGGGCTTGAAGGGGTATTCCCATTTAAAGCATATCCAAATACAATGCTATAAATGTATAGTAGATTCGGATTCCACCAATGGGACCTGGTTCTATCTCTAATTTGGGCACTGATGCATGCCATTGTCCGTAGAGAGGTGGTCAGAATTCAGATGTCCACAGGTCTCCCCATCTGAACGTTACAGTTTCCTATATTTCTATGAAGCTGTCACTCTCGGGTTGGGAGTCCCGCATCCAGTCCGTGCATTGTGGTCCGATCTTGGATCGATATTCACAGACGTCTAACTGCACCCTAAGGACGTGTCCCCACGAAGAATTCATGCAGATGAGGTATATGGGGAAGGAGAGTCAACTCACTAAGTCCAGATGCACCTTGCTTGAGTAGAAATCACCGCACGGAGCTGCCCCGACCCTCGTCTGATGCACAATGCAGAAAAATAATAGTTTTCTCCGGCGATGAAAGGTAGATAAATAAAATTTTAACTTTGTTAGTCCATATTAAAAGCCAACGTTGCTAGCAAACCACAAAGCGTCCTCTGACTAAACCAACGCGTTTCGGCTGAAAAGCCTAAGTCGTTTTTTATTTAAATGCATGTATTTGGAGCTAAATTAATTTTTGCTATTGAACATCATTAGAAATTTGGCACCATTTGACTTTTACAGGGTCTTTGATTAATTAATAACAAGATCCCAAGTACAGAGTACATGATAGTAATCCTTCTTAAGTCACCCTCAGTGACTTTTTGGAGACAAATCCCCTATGGAGCTCCTGATATGTAATAACACCAAGCAAGCGGAGCAATAACCACCATAATGCCAAAATATCCAAAAATATTAAAGAAGTCTTTAATGAAATAGTATCAAAATATAAAATTCACATAGATGAATAGTACAGCATGTAACATGAAACAGATAGTTGTTAACACATAAGCCGGCTGCAGATTCAGTATTCCCAGCCTGGTGCAGGGCTACAATTTTGTTTCTGGTGTCCTTTGACAGCTCTTTGGTCTTCGCCATAGTGGAGTTTGGAGTGTGACTGTTTGAGGGTGTGCACAGGTGTCTTTTATACTGATAACAAGTTCCAGCAGGTGCCATTACTACAGGTAATGAGTGGAGGACAGAGGAGCCTCTTAAAGATGAAGTTACAGGTCTGTGAGAGCCAGAAATCTTGCATGTTTTTAGGTGACCAAATACTTACTTTCCACAGTAATTTGCAAAATAAATCTTGCCAAATCAGACAAGGTGATTTTCTGGATTTGTTTTCTCATTTTGACTCTCATAGTTGTGGTCTACGTATGATGTCAATTACAGGCCTCTCTCATCTTTATAAGTGGGAGGACTTGCATAATTGGTGGCTGACTAAATGCTTTTTTCACCACTTTATTATTATTATTATTATTATTATTATATAAAAGATTCTAAAACTTAAAAAATAAATACTTTGATTATTTTGACTAGTAGATTGGTGTTAAAAGGAGCAAACGGTAATAATCGATCAAACTTGTTGATATTTTGTTTGAAGATTGCTTAGAGGAGATCTAATATCAGTGTAAAAATGAATAAATGTACGAATTAACAGTACACAGATCTTTCTAATCATCTGTTTACACCTAGGCCTGCAATGATGACAAGCGACATCTTCTGAGTCTAGAGGAAAGAAGGTTTAATCATCATCACAGACAGCGATTCTTTACTGTAAGAGCAGTGAGAATATGAAGACAATGGAGATCTCTGTAATGGTTGACACATCTCATTGTAAAGATTGATTCCATCTAGAAATGTAACCTGTTTAAAGGGAACCTGTCACCAGGATTGTGCTCAGTAACTATAGGCAGTGTCAGATTGGCGTCGTTATACTGATTAAAATGATATCTGGGTTGATGAAATCCATCTTGTGGTTGTTGTTTAATCTTTATTTGTAGTTTTTAGTTATTGAGATTCTGGCACTTTGGGGCGGCCTGTGGGTGGGGCTGTAGGCGGGGTTTTTTGTGGTGCTCTGCTTACATATGCATCCTTATGGCTTATGACAGGTCACTGATCCCTCAGTAACCTGCCCCATATTTTACCTCTATCGTATTGCCAACAAATGCTAAAGTGCAGACGCCGCCGGCGCCATATTGGTGGAGACAATTTTTTCCTCTAGCAAAATCGCGCCAGCAATGGTGATTGCGCAGAAGCATCTATTGCACTCCAAATTATGCTGCTGCACAGGCGTGGCTGGCACCATTTTGAGGAAGAAATTTTTTTTTAATTAAGAAATTTATATCACTAAATAAAATGATAATATGGATATTATAGATCCGATCATGCTACAGCGCAGGCACGGCTGCCGGCACCTGCATGTTAAATGTAATTTTTTTTCAAAACAATAAGATATACCATATGGAAAATAGGATGCATGTCACTGAGGGATCAGTGACCTGTCATAAGCCATACAGATGCATATGTAAGCAGAGCACCACATAAATCCCCGCCCACAGGCTGCTTCGGGGCGTGAGAATCTCAGTAGCTGAAAACTGAAAATAAAGATTAAACAACAACCACAAGACGGATTTCATCAACCAAGGTGGATGGCCATGGAAGAAGGAGGTGGAATAAGATTCTGCAGGTGAACAACTGGCTCCGTCGATGGTGCCGTCAGCAAAGATTTGGATTTCTGGATCAAGGAGTGAACTACCTATATGATGGACTGCTTGCTAGAGATGGGGTGCACCTTACGAAGACTGGAAAGCATGTATTTGGAAGTCGCCTTGCTACACTTGTAAGGAGAGCTTTAAACTAGAACAATGTGGGAAGGGAAGCAAAAGACCAGAAAAAGCCATACACCTGACAAATGCTATTGAGAACTCTGCTATTAGAAGTGGAAAGGAAGAACAAAGACAAAAGAATCTAATTAATAAAAATATTGGAGAAAGAGAAACCAATCACAAACTAAAATGTTTCTATACTAATGCACAAAGCATGGGCAACAAACAAGGAGAATTGGAACTACTAACGCAGGAAAATAAATATGATGTCATTGGAATCACTGAAACTTGGTGGGACGATACACATGATTGGAATACAAGACTAGAAGGATACAACTTATTTGCAAGAAACAGACTTGATAAACGAGGAGGCGGTGTCGCATTGTATGTTAGAAACGCGTATATCTGCAGAGATTGAAGCTTCAGAGACTGGGAGTTCTGTGGAAACTGTTTGGGTAAGAATACAAGGACAGAACAATGGAAAGGACACCATTGTAGGCATTTACTGCAGGCCTGAAGAGAGAAGGAAGATCCGGCACTGGAGACTTGATAAAATCCACGATAAGTTTTATTCACATAATTTCATGATAAAACCATAAAGGGGAAAACAGACCCCCCCACGCCTGACGCGTTTCGAACCTTACACCAGGTTCTTCCTCAGAGACATGAAACAAAACAGTTCACAAAATGATTATAAACATTCCTAATCAGCAGAGGGACTCCACACATGTGTATAATCAAAGAGGCAGACAACTAAGCCCTCAAATCACTGGTGGAGTCACTCCCTTGCAAGAAGAAAGAGAAAAAAAAAAGGAAAAGACCAATACAACAATGGACAAGACATAGAATAAATAAAAACATGTGCAATACACACGTATAAATGCATAAATACATAGCAACTATCAAATTTTTTTTATTTTTATTTTTATTTATTTATTTATTTATTTTTTGTTGTTTGTCATTTGATAGTTGCTATGTATTTATGCATTTATACGTGTGTATTGCACATGTTTTTATTTATTCTATGTCTTGTCCATTGTTGTATTGGTCTTTTCCTTTTTCTCTTTCTTCTTGCAAGGGAGTGACTCCACCAGTGATTTGAGGGCTTAGTTGTCTGCCTCTTTGATTATACACATGTGTGGAGTCCCTCTGCTGATTAGGAATGTTTATAATCATTTTGTGAACTGTTTTGTTTCATGTCTCTGAGGAAGAACCTGGTGTAAGGCGCGAAACGCGTCAGGCGTAGGGGGGTCTGTTTTCCCCTTTATGGTTTTATCATGAAATTATGTGAATAAAACTTATCGTGGATTTTATCAAGTCTCCAGTGCCGGATCTTCCTTCTCTCTTCATGTTTGCAACACATGGTGGTCAGCCATTTGATCCCTAGGCACGACCGGCTTACAGGACTATTTTGGTGAGCACAAATTTCCCTTTCCCCTTCCTAATTTTCTAAATTTACTGCAGGCCGCCTGTGCAAGCTGAAGATATGGATGAACTATTTATGCATCAAATGGCCAAGTTCTCCAAAAAATATCACTGTCCTATTAAGGGAATAGAAGAATCCAGGATATCTATAAACAGAAAGATAGTGAGGAAACACTTAGCTAACCTAAATGAATTCAAGTCTCCAGGTCCAGATGAATTACACCCCAGAGTACTGAAGGAGTTAGCAGAAGAAATTTCTGAACCACTCTCCATAATCTTTGAAAATTCTTGGAGAACAGGAGAAGTGCCAGAAGACTGGAGAAGAGCAAATGTTGTTCCTATCTTCAAAAAGGGGAAGAAGGTGGACCCAGGCAACTATAGGCCAGTGAGTCTGACTTCTATACCAGGAAAGATCTTTGAACAAATTATTAAACAACATTTAAGTCAATACCTGGATAAGAATGAAGTGATCAAACAGAGTCAGCATGGGTTTGTAACTAATAAGTCATGTCAGACTAACTTAATTTCCTTCTATGACAGTATCACTGATTGGGTGGATCAAGGAAATGCTGTAGATATAGTATATCTTGACTTCAGCAAAGCATTCGACAAAGTCTCTCATACAATCCTTATTGAAAAAATGACTAAGTATGGAATGGACAAGGCAACTGTTAGGTGGATTCATAGCTGGCTTAGTGATCGGACCCAAAGAGTGGTCGTAAATGGCTGCACATCCAGTTGGAAGAATGTCTCAAGTGGGGTACCACAGGGCTCTGTCCTGGGCCCTGTATTGTTCAACATCTTTATCAACGATTTAGATGAAGGAATTGAGGGTAAACTGATTAAATTTGCTGATGACACAAAGCTAGGAGGGATAGCTAATACTAGAGAAGAGAGAGAGAGGATTCAAAAAGATTTAAATAAACTGGAGAAGTGGGCAGTAACTAACAGAATGGTTTTTAACAGGGAGAAATGCAAAGTACTACATCTGGGCAATAAAAATGAAAAAAGCATATATAGAATGGGAGGAATAGGGCTAAGTGACAGCACATGTGAAAAAGACTTGGGTATACTAATAGATCACAGACTGAATATGAGTCAACAGTGTGATGCAGCAGCAAAAAAGGCAAATGCAGTTCTAGGATGTATTAACAGAAGTATACAGTCTAGATCACGTGAAGTCATTATTTCCCTCTACTCCTCTTTGGTCAGACCTCATCTGGAATATTGTGTCCAGTTTTGGGCACCACATTTTAAAAAAGACATCAACAAACTGGAGCAAGTTCAGAAAAGAGCGACCAGAATGGTGACCGGTCTGCAATCCCTGTCTTATGAGGAAAGGTTGCAGGATTTGGGAATGTTTAGTTTGCAAAAGAGAAGACTGAGAGGAGACTTAATTGCTGTCTACAAATATCTAAAGGGCTGTCACATTGTAGAAGGATCAACTTTATTCTCATTTGCACAAGGAAAGACTAGAAGCAATGGGATGAAACTGAATGGGAGGAGCCACAGATTAGATATTAGAAAAAACTTTTTGACAGTTAGAGTGATCAATGAGTGGAACAGGCTGCCACGAGAAGTGGTGAGTTCTCCTTCAATGGAAGTCTTCAAACAGAGGCTGGACAGACATCTGACTGGGATGATTTAGCGAATCCTGCTTTGAGCAGGGGGTTGGACCAGATGGCCCAGGAGGTCCCTTCCAACTCTACGATTCTATGATTCTATGATTCTATATGACATAGTTGTCATGGGAGATTTCAGCTATCCAGACATTTGTTGGGAATCTCTCTCAGGCAAAACTAACAGGTCAAGGAAATTCTTATCCTCTCTTGCTGATAACTTTATCTTCCAAAAGGTAGGGGAGAAAACAAGGGGATCTGCTACATGGATCTAATCCTTATAAACAGGGAGGAAATGGTTGAGGGGGTAAAAGTGGCTGGGACCCTAGGAGGTAGCGACCATGCTATTTTAGAATTTTGGATAACTAGAGGAGGAAGACCAATGGCTGGATATCCTTAAGGACAAAGATGTCCAGTAAGGATGGGAAATCTTGAAAAATGAAATTCTCGAAGCACAATCGTTAACAATTCTGAAAAGAGGGAAGAATAGAAAGCACTTAAGGAAACCAAGATGGATGAACACAGAACTTAAGCACAAGCTAAAAAGGAAGAATGAAATGTTTATAAAATGAAAAGAGGGAGGCATATCTAAAGAAGAATATAATGCTGTCTGCAGAAATTGCAGGGCACAAATCAGATTATCTAAAGCTGACAATGAATTGAGGCTTGCAAGAGATGTCAAAAGCAATAATAAAGGATTTTGGGGATATGTCAAAAGTAAAAGAAAAGTCAAAGATACTATAGGATTTTTACAGGATGAAAATGATGAAATGGTAAGACAGGATGCTGAGAAAGCCGAACTTTTAAGTTCCTATTTTTATCTGTTTTCTCTCAGAAAGGAAATGTAACATCAACAGTTCTTCAATGTCCTATTAAGGGAATAGAAGAATCCAGGATATCTATAAACAGAAAGCTAGTGAGGAAACATTTAGCTAACCTAAATGAATTCAAGTCTCCAGGTCCAGATGAATTACACCCCAGAGTTCTGAAGGAGATAGCAGAAGAAATTTTTGAACCCCTCTCCATAATCTTTGAAAATTCTTGGAGAACAGGAGAAGTCCCAGAAGACTGGAGAAGAGCAAATGTTCCTATCTTCAAAAAGGGGAAGAAGGTGGACCCAGGCAACTATTGGCCGGTGAGTCTGACTTCTATACCAGGAAAGATCTTTGGGCAAATTATTAAACAACATATATGTAAGTGCCTGGACAAGAATGAAGTGATTAAACAGAGTCAGCATGGGTTTGTAACTAATAAGTCATGTCAGACTAACTTAATTTCCTTCTATGAAAGAATCGCTGACTGGGTGGATCAGGGAAATGCTGTAGATATAGTATATCTTGACTTCAGCAAAGCTGAAGTATCTCACACAATCCTTATTGAAAAAATGGCTAAGTATGGAATGGACAAGGCAACTGTTAAGTGATTCATAACTGGCTAAGTGATCGGACCCAAAGAGTGGTCATAAATGGCTGCACATCCAGTTGGAAGAATGTCTCAAGTGGGGTACCACAGGGCTCTGTCCTGGGCCCTGTATTGTTCAACATCTTTATCAACGATTTAGATGAAGGAATTCAGGGTAGACTGATTAAATTTGCTGATGACACAAAGCTAGGAGGGATAGCTAATACTAGAGAAGAGAGAGAGGATTCAAAAAGATATAAATAAACTGGAGCAGTGGGCAGCAACTAACAGAATGGTTTTTAACAGGGAAGAATGCAAGGTACTACATCTTGGCAATAAAAATGAAAAAAGCATACACAAAATGGGAGGAGTAGGGCTAAGCAACAGCACATGTGAAAAAGACTTGGGTATACTAATTGATCACAGACTGAATATGAGTCAACAGTGTGATGCAGCAGCAAAAAAGGCAAATGCAATTCTAGGATGTATAAACAGAAGCATACAGTCTAGATCACGTGAAGTCATTATTGCCCTCTACTCCTCTTTGGTCAGACCTCATCTGGAATACTGTGTCCAGTTTTGGGCACCACATTTTAAAAAATACATCAACAAACTAGAGCAAGTTCATAAAAGAGCGACCAGAATGGTGACCGGTCTGCAAACCCTGTCTTATGAGGAAAGGATGCAGGATTTGGGAATGTTTAGCTTGCAGAAGAGAAGACTGAGAGAAGACTTAATAGCGGTCTACAAATATCTCAAGGGCTGTCACATTGTAGAAGGATCATCTTTATTCTCATTTGCACAAGGAAAGACTAGAAGCAATGGGATGAAACTGAATGGGTGGAGACACAGATTAGATATTAGAAAAAACTTTTTGACAGTGAGGGTGATCAATGAGTGGAACAGGATGCCACAAGAGGTGGTGAGTTCTCCTTTAATAGAAGTCTTCAAACAGAGGCTGGACAGACATCTGTCTGGGATGATTTAGCGAATCCTGCTTTGAGCAGGTGGTTGGACCAGATGGCCCAGGAGGTCCCTTCCAACTCTACGATTCTATGATTCTAAGGTATCATTGTAATCAATATAACAACACCAACCGGACACTATCTGTAGGTTACTGTGCACAATCCTGCTGACAGGTTCACTTTAAGACATCTATGTCTTTTTTCGACACTACAACTATGTAACTATTAACATATGGAATAATATGAATTGGTTCTTTGTTAATAATGTTGGATGCCGTCCAATGAATGATCACATCCCGCCATAGAACTAATGTGCCTATCATTATAATGACTTTACAATGATTTGGAGCTTGACACTCATTGAGATAGGGTGTTATGAATTGTGCGTCAACCAGTACTAATTTTACACTTGGGAGCCTGATAGCTGCGCTGCATTGTATGCATATCGCCAGGTCCCGAGCATCCATGGGGAGATCTAAAGAAACAAATATTTTGACTTTGCTTTTCTGTAACTTTCATTTGTTTTTAATAAGTTTTCTGTTTTTATTTATCCACATAAACATTAACCCCTTCCCGACCTCGGACGTACTCAGTACATCATGGTTGTGAAGTACTTGCCGACCTATGACATACTAGGTTCAGCATGGTCGATTTTGTGTGATCGATCGCCGCCTGGCTCACATTGCCAGGATCAGTGCCCGCATCACTCCTGGCAGTTTAAACCCATAAATGCTGTGATCGATTTACGATTGCAGAATTTATAAGGCACGCCCAATCGTTGCCATGCTGACCTGATGTCGTCGTGATGAGGACCACCAGACTATGGCAATCCCCTTAGACCATGCGCAGAGTATGGTCTAAGGGGTTGATGTCAGTGCAGCACTGACAGTTATAAACATTGCATTGCAATGGTTTATAACAGCAATAAGGCTGCTGAAAGTACAAAGTCCCATGGAGGAACTAATTAAAATAGTAAAAAAAAGTAAAAAAATTTCAAAAATATTATAAAAAAATCAGAAAGTAATAAAAAAAAGTAAAAATATATTGTACACAGAAATTTGTATTTTTATGTTAAAAAAGTACACGTTTGGTATCGTCTTGTCCTGAATCACCCAACCCATAAAATTTTCACGCTAGTTAACCACCGCAGTGAACACCGTAAAAAAATAAGTGCAAAACTATGCTTTTTCATCATAGCGCTGAAGGTAGAGTAAAATGCGATCAAAATGCGATGTAAAAAAAAAAATAGTATAGCTGAATACATTACCTTGTGCTACCAAAAAAGCAAGCCACCATACAGCTCCATCAGTATAAAAATAAAAAAGTTATATCTCTCTGAATACAGCGAAGAAAAAACTAATTATTTTTTCTATAAAATAGTTTTTATTGTGAAAAAGCGCAAAAACATTTAAAAACCTATATAAATGTGGTATCGCTGTAATTGTACTGACCCAAAGATTGAAGCTGCCTTATCAATTTTACCACACACGGAATGGCATAAATAACTCCCCAAAAAGAAATTCACTAATTGCTAGTTTTTGTTCATAAAGGTCTCCCAAAAATTGGAATAGAAAAAGATTAAAAAATGTCATGTGCCTGAAAATGTTACCAACCCACCCCACAAGAAACAAGCCCTAACATGACACTGTGGGCCAAAATATGGAAAAATTATAGCTCTCAAAATATGGAGATGTGCATCAAAAATAATTTTTTTATTGTGTGACAGCAGCCAAACAGAGAAAAATATAAATCTGGTATCGCTGTAAACGCACCGACCTGAAGAATAAAGTCGTCTAATCACTTATACCTCACAAGGAATGGTGTATAAAATAAATAAAATCAATTCTTCATCTGCTGTTGATTTCTTAATTCTGCCTCCCAAAGATCGTAGTAAGGCTCTGCTCACATTTATCCTGCACTCTTCACTGAGCACTTACATCAGAGTTTCTGTGTAAATCTCTGAAACGTGATTCAGATGGAACCCCCGGCAGAAGATTCCCTATAATAAGGCAAATGGAGGCACTGTGTACGCCGTCTGACTTATTATCCGGCGGTGTCTTTCTTTTAAGGCATGCATAAAAGCATGGTCTGCCACAGTTTTGAGCACTTCTGAAAAGAATGACACCGCTGAGCAGATGCCAAATGGAGTCCAGAGTAACTCTGCTGCCTCATTATAGTGAATGGTTCCTTTGGGGCTTTCATCTGAATAGGGTCACTCAGAGATTTAGATGGAAACCTCAAAGTAAGTGCACAGTGAGGAGTGCCAGATAAATGTGATCCAAAATGTTATGTAAAATGTTCCCAACAAAAGCTTCAAATTAATACACAAAAAAGCCCCCACTCAGTACCTTCATCTGTTAATGGAGATATAGGGGCTTCCATGTTCCTGGTAGTACAAAAGCTCTGGAAAAGAGAAATAGCTCCCCCCCCCCAAAAAAAAAAAAAAAAAAAGAAATTCAGCAAATTTGCTCTGCCATATCCAAACGCCCTCCCACCTTCTGAGCCCCAGTGTGTCTAAACCACATTTAGCGTCCACATGTCTGGCATTTCTGTAGCAATGTTAGCCCACCTTATTTATGGGTGCATGTCTCCAGAAGCATGGACTGGGCACTACAATGTACTGGGGACCACAGCATACTGGGCACTACATTGGAAGTTTGCAATTTTCACTGAGCAAACTGCTGCTTGTTTCTGGAACATACTCATGAAGTCAAAATGGTCATGGCACCTCACCTGCAATAGGGAAGTTTTGGCCATTTAGTTGTTTTTTTTTACCAGTGTCATCATTTTTTTGAGGGGGCAGTTCACTCGGTCACAGTCATTACTGATCACAAAAAGTTGATAGACCTTGAATCTGCTAAACATCTTAATCCAGGCAAGCTAGATGATCTTTGTTTTTCACCAGGTTTAATTTTCTGGTCACTTACCACCCTGGGACTAAGAACGTAAAACGGATGTTTTATCTTGGAGTTTATCTGGGGGGTGGTAGCACTGATGATGCTGTCCCTATTTTACAAGAAGAGGTGGTCTCTCTGCAGTATGTTCTGAACTTGAGGCTGAGGTATTGAAGGCTCAGAGGACGCCCCTGCTGGTCCTTCAGTGAAATTTGTTTGTACCTGGTCCTCTGCATCTGAAGATTTTGGAGGCACACCATAACTCGTCTCTGGCTAGACACCCAGGTTGTAAGCAACCTTGCACATCCTTTCTCACCATTTTTGAAGGCCAAGGTTGCATAAGGATGCAGTTGAATTTGTGTCCTCATGTAGTGTGCAAACTGTAAAGCGCTGCGGAATATGTTAGCGCTATATAAAAATAAATATTATTATATTATTATTATTATAGTGTGTGCCTTCCAAGACCCCGCATAATATTTATTATTTGTCTTACATGTCATATAATTTCTAACAAATATTTAATTAATTTCTAATCGTGTTTCATTCTGTCGGTTTCTATCCTCAAACTAATGGTCAAACTGAACATCTAAACCAAAGTTGGGAGACCTATAGTGGGGAAAATAAATATTTGATACACTAGCAATTTTGCAAGTTTTCCCACATACATTTTTATTATAGGTACACTTCAACTTTGAGAGACAGAATCTTAAAAAAAAATCCAGAAAATCATGTTGTATGATTTTTACACAATTAATTTGCATTTTATTACATTAAATAAGAATTTGAAACAATGGAAATATAGAACTTAATATTTGGTACAGAAACTTTGGTTTGCAATTACGAGGGGAGATCCAAAAGTAATGATAATCGGTTATTTCTATTGCACACAGAAATTAAAATAAAATGTTTTCTTCTCTCTTAGGTACCCACTAGTCCAGGAAAAAAAAAAATCACTTAAATAGGCCACAATTCCTGGGAGCTACATTCATTTGAATATGAACTGCCAAGGAGTGAACATCAAAATGGAAAAAAACGAGCTCAGAGCTGTCATCAAATACCTCTGCTTGAAAAAAATGTCTACCAAAGACATACACAGCGACTTGGTGGAAACATTGGGGGATTCTTCTCCTCCATATTCCACAGTTGCACTCTGAGCCAAGGAATTTAAGCTGGGAAGAACATCGACGGAAGATGAACATCGCGAAGGACGCCCATCCACGTCCCTCAATGAAGAAAACGTCAAAAAAGTTGAAGTTGTGTTGGCAGATCGAAGAGTGACTATCAGGCATGTAGCTGAGGTCACAGGGCTCTCATATGGCAGTATTCAAAGAATCCTTGCAAAAGAATTGCATATGAGAAAGGTCTCCGCGCGTTGGGTGCCAAAAATGTTAACCGACGAGCAAAAGAAGAAACGAGTTGACATTTCAATAGCAAATCTCGAAAAGTTCCAAGCAGACATGGAGAATTTTTTGTCACGATTTTTGACCATGGATGAGACCTGGATCCACCACTTTGATCCCGAAACTAAACAACAATCGATGACATGGAAACGAGCCGACAAACCGACGCCGAAGAAATTCAAAGTGTCAAGCTCAGCAGGGAAGGTTATGGCATCCGTTTTTTGGGACGCTAAAGGAATTATTATGGTGGACTATTTGGAGAAGGGAGCCACTATTACGGGCTCCTACTACGCAGAACAAATAAGAAGATTGCGGGAGGCTATCAAGGAGAAAAGGCGTGGCAAACTGCGGGCTGGAGTGCTGTTTCACCAAGATAACGCACCGGCTCACAAATCTGCAGTTGCCATGGCTACTATTCAAGAAGCGGGCTTTGAACTGGTGGAACACCCCCTCTATTCGCCAGATCTAGCCCCCAGTGACTTCTTTCTCTTTCCTCGGCTCAAGGAACCCCTCCGGGGCAAGAAATTTGACGACAATAGCGACGTGATAACCGCTGTTGGGGAGATTTTTGAGGGTCAAGATCAAGAATTTTTTTCGAAGGGAATTCTAAGTTTAGAAAAGAGATGAACTAAATGTATAGACTTGTTAGGAGACTATATAGAAAAACAAAAAAAAAATTTGACTATATTCATTGTGTTTATCATTGATTATCATTACTTTTGGACCGCCCCTCGTACAGAGGTCAGACGTTTCCTGTAGTTCTTAACCTAGTTTGCACACACTGCAGCAGGGAATTTGGCCCACTCCTCCATATATATCATTTGCAGGTCTTTCGGGTTTTGAAGCTGTCGGTGAGCAACAATGAGTTTCAGCTCCCTATAAAGATTTTCTATTGGGTTCAGGTGTGGAGACTGGCTAGGCCACTCTTGGACCTTGAAATGTTTCTTATGGAGCCACTCCGTAGTTGCCCCGGCTGTGTGTTTTGGGTCAATGTCATGCTGCAAGATCCACCCACGACCCATCTTCAATGCTCTTACTGCGGAAAGGAGGTTGTTGACCAAAATATTGCGATACATGAGGCCATCCATCCTTCCTTCAATACACTGCGGTCGTCCTGTCCCCTTTACAGAAAAGCATCCCCAAAGTATGATGTTTGCCCCATCATGCTTCACAGTTAGTATGGTGCTCTTGGGGTTGTAGTCATCCTTCTTCTTCATCCAAACACGGCGGGTGGAGTTTATACCAAAAAGTTCTATTTTGGCTTAATTTGACCACATGACCCTCATCAATGCCTCCTCTGGCTCATACAGATGGTCAATGGTGAACTTCAAATGGACCTGGATATGTGCTGCGTACCCTTCAGAATTTTAATCTAAGACAATTTAGTATGTTACTTACAGTAATATTTGAGACTGTAGTCCCAGCTGTTTTCAGGTCATTCACCAAGTCCCCCCATGTAGTTCTGGGCTGATTCTTGACCTTTCTCAGAATCATCCTTACCCCACGAGGTGAGATCTTGCATATGAACCCCAGACTGAGGAAGACTGACAGTCATCTTGTGTTTCTTCCATGTTCTAATAATTGAGCAAACAGTTTTTGCCTTCTCACCAAGCTTCTTGCCTATTGTCCAGTCGCCCATCCCAGCCTTGCGCAGGTCTACAATTTTGTCCCTGGTGTTATTAGACAGTTCTTTGGTCTTGGCCATCGTGGCAAGGTATTTTTAGATTCTGTCTCTCACAGTTGAAGTGTACCTATGATAAAAATGACAGACGTCTCCATTCTTTGTAGGTGGGAAAACTTGCAAAATCAGCAGTGTATCAAATACTTATTTTTCCCACTGTACCTCAGATGTTTTGCATCAGATAACCAGGAGGATTTACCATTTTTTACCACTGGCCGAGTTTGCTTTAAACAATCGTCATAGCGAGTCCAGTGGTAAGTTGCCATTATTTGATGCATATGGTTTCCATCCACAATTCTGAAGCTTCAGTAAAGATGAGTCTTCGAGAGTTCCTGGGGAGGGACAATTTTCTTCTTTGCTCTCACATTTGTGGGAAGGGGGTTCAGAATAATTTAAAGATCATGGGGGACAAATACAAATGTATGGCTGATATGAAACGATTGTCAGGTCCGGACCTGGGGGTGAATGATTTGGTATGGCTGTCCAGCAAAAATATTAAGCTCCTTCTTGGAAATTAGGTCCTAGGTGTATTGGTCCTTGCAAAACCCTGTAGCTTTTTGTCTCACGTTTCCTCCAACTCTCAAGATCCATAATTTTTTTTTACAGATCTTTGCTCAAAAAATTTGTCGTGCCTGTGGAACCATCACCTTTACCACCGCCACCGTGGCAATGATGGCAATTTAGAATTTCAGGAAACAAAAATCATTGATTCCCGTATGGATCACCGCTCTGTACAGCACCTGGCACATTGGAAGGGGTCTGGCCCAGAGGAGAGTTCATGTGTGCCGGCATCTGAGGATAATGCCAGTAGGTTGATATGGTCCTTTCATTTGGCCCATCCGATTAAACCCAGCCCCGAGGGTACTGAGGCCCCTCGTAGAATGGAGGGTACTGTCACAAATGGATCACATCCTCCTGGGAGATCTGGTGTTAGAAAATCATAATGTATTGTGAATCGCAGATCTTCCATTTAGCTGGTGTGTTTGTGTTTCACATTAAATGGATTCTATGCCGGTTAGAAACTTGCAGCCCCGTCTCACAGCTGTTCCTGACCTGGTCATTTCCTCTTCCTATAAAATCTGCTCAGAACGTCTCTTCCTTGCCACTGAAAGCTTTGCTTCCTAGCTCCTTGGAGACGCTGTGCTGAATTGGAGCTTGCTACTGGTTTTGGTTTACAAATACTAATGTAAAATACTGACCAAATACTGAACGTGTGAACATGGCTTTCGATATAGCAGCAGAGTGGGAGAGGGGATGCATATAGATTTCCACAATGTGGATGGGGTATAAAGTCTGTACAATCTTAGGGAGGGCTGAGATTACAGGGCATAGATAAGAAGAAAAGAACATTAAGAATAAACTGCAGGATAGAAGCTATACGGATATATGAGCTAATAAAGACAGCAGCACACTGGATGCACATAGACCTCACATCTAGGAGAGACATTGCCGTAAGAGAAAAATCTGAAAGTTAGATCAGGCTGCAAATGGCATATTAGTGGTGTCTGAAAACAAAGGCAGGACTGAAGATTGCAGACTGAAAAACAGTGCGACTGACTCTATTAACTGAAGTTAACAAATAACATGTACAAATATTTCTTTTACATGTCAAAGTCGTCCACGAACATAGAACAGAGCACAGAACAGTTGGTTTTAAGATACCACATTATCTGATTACTTACTATGGTGCGTTGTCTTCGTTTCCATAATTTTTCATGTTGGTTGCAGCAGTTATTCCACAAATGATAAAGGGGACACCACCACTTATAAGATAAAACCTGTTGGAAGAGAACACAATTATATACCATGAGTCCTGGTGTCCATATTAAAGTCGCTTAGACTGTATATTAATCTTATAGGTTAAAGGGAATCTGTCAGTAGAATCAACCATCTTAACTCGTGTTCACGCTCCTGTAGGTCCTAGAAAGTTGAATGAAATGTTACCTTGATATCTGCGATCCGATATCTTATTACTGAGAAATCCACATTTTTATTAATATGTAAATGAGCTGTTAAGATCTATGGGCCGGACATAGATCTCCCGGAGAATCTGCCTCCAGAGCCTATTTTAAATTAAAGAGAGCATTACCAGTGTGAGACATGTAGATCAGGAGAGCAGGCTGTCAGTCATTACATGTCTCACACGGGCAATGCCACCATTTATTTTAAATGCTTGGTCTGAAGCTTGCCAGATTGCCAGATTTGACTAGCTTCAGTCCTCCTACACGTCTCAAATACTACAGAGTTAAAGCCTTTTCTGATAGAAGCACTGGGGAGTGCTGATTTCCGACCAGCAACATGTTTACACTGACCCAAATTGAGCGATCTTCCATGCTATCAATCAAACTAGAGATCATCTGCAAGGTAGGAAGACGGGAGGCCGAGCAGCAGTGCGCTCCTGTCGAAAGAAGATGAGACTTTTCTCTTTAACCTGTCATTGCTAGTACTGTCTGTTATATCTATAATCACCTACGAATGAACCCGTTTACCTCTTTTCTCATTATTACTGTAACTTTCATGCAGATAATTAAACGCTGCCGCCTGCAGCATGATAAAAAAGGCGAAGTAATAAACAGCTCGGGAATCAGGAGTGAAACACCTTTGAAAGAGATTCTTTGTAGTTCTCCGGCAATGTGCTGCTAATTTAGTCCTCTAGCCCACATATACAGTATACATAGTGGTAAAGCAGGTCTGTCAACGAGGCAGAAAGCTAACGGAAAATCAGAAGTATTCAAGCAAAGTGACATATATCTGTCCATAGTGATTCTATGTGCCAAGTGCTGCTCATGTAACAGGGTGGTGGACTAACTCCTGCATAGCGGCCCACCGAAGAATTCTCCTGTTCTCCTGTGGGCCAGTCCAAGCCTAAATATATAGGTTTGGACTGGCCCACAAGAGAGTAGGAGAATCCTCCGGTGGGCCGCTGTGCAGGAGTGCGCCACCACCCTGTTACATGAGCAGTACTTGGCACATAGAATATCTATGGACAGACAAAGGAAGAATCTTATTAATTTATCAATCTACCAGGTTCAATGTTCTTTAAATTTGTAATTGAGGATAAAGTCACATTTACATGTAGTTGAGAATGGGGCCCTGGAGCTGGTTACTGGTGGGCCCTTGGCATCCCTGTCCAACACTAGTATATATAATCCCCCCAAACTTTAGAGTTCCAAGTATACATACAGTACATACACAAAGCACATTAAACTAAAACATGACAATGTATGAATATACTGTATTAGACTTTTTTTCTGATCAAATAATATCCATAAGGGCAATTACAGTACAGGGGGGATGCAGGTCTGCCAGTGTAACCATGACAACCAGAACAGAAACTTCCATTGTTTATATCACTGGCGTCACTCCGGCATCTAGAATACAAAGCGCAATAGAGAAAAGGTTTATATTACACAGTGATTTCTCTATTTTATCACATTTTTACAGCAGTTATATATATTTCTGGTAAAAAAAAATAAAAATCTAAATTTATCTATGCACAATATATTTGAATCTATTTTTTAAAAATCTATCTATCTACAATATATGGTCAGCAAGTATTAGGACACACGTCTTAATCATTGAATTCAGGTTTTTCATTCGGGCCCAATGTCACATGGTTTACACAAAATCTGGCCCCTCGCCCTGCCGTCTGCCCGTACTAACATGTGACAAAATGGTTGGTGGCACAGAGCTCCCTGATACCAGCTCGGTTCTGTAATAGGAGCCACCGCTGTAACAATTCCGGTCATGACATTTCTTCTCTCCTAAATATTCCACCATCACTTGGGGTGATAATTTTGAGAAGCAAAAAGAACCACAGCAACACAGCCATGAAGTGGACACCACGTAAAGTAAGGCTAAGTTCACACTTGCGTATGGCTGGTCTGCGGGTGGCTGCGTACGTCCTCCCTTAAGCTCCGCCTACGCTCTGCCTACTTCTGCATGCGTCCTGCGTTGTCCTGCATACCTATCTTTAACATTGGGTATGCAGGGACATGCGTTGTATGTAGATGCGTCTGCATGCGACGTTTTGACGTGTCCGCCGATCGCACGGAATCACAACATGTTGCATTTCTATGCATTCGGAGGGCACGTCAAAACGTCGCATGCAGACGCATCCGCATACAGTGCATGTCCCTGCGTACCCAATGTTAAAGATAGGTACGCAGAACAACGCAGGACGCATGCAGAAGTAGGCGGAGCATAGGCAGAGCTTAAGGGAGGACATACCAGCCATACGCAAGTGTGAACTTAGCCATTTCAGAGTGCTAAGGCGCAGGGAGCAGAAAAGACACCTACGCTTTGTTGACTCCATAACTGCAGAGTCCAAACCACCTCATCTGGCATTATCAAGCACAAAATTGTGCCCTCACCTGGAGATTCATGGCATATGTTTCCATGCAAGCTTTACATCACCAAGCACAATGCCAAGCATCAGGTGGAGTAATGTAAAGCATGTCCCAACTGGCAACTGATGGATGAGTCTGGGTTTGATGAATGCCGGGAGAACATTACCTGCCTAACTGTAAAGTTGGTGGAGGACAGATACAACTGTCTGGTTGTTTTTCTGGAATTGGTCTTAGTTCTAGTCAAGGGAAATCTTAATGCTTCAGCATAGCGCAACAACATTTCGAACAAATATATGCATCCAACTATGTGGGAACCGTTTGAGAAAAGCGCTTTCTGTTCCAGTATGGTTGCCCCAGTGCACAAAGCAAGGTCCATAAAGACATGGTTGGGGGAGTTTGGTGCGGTATGTCAGAGTCTGGACTCTAACCTCATCAGACACCTTTTAGGATGAACTAGAACTTTGATTTGTGATCACGGTCTTCTCCTCCATTATCAGTGTCTAACCTCACAAATCTCTTCTGGATCAAAAAGCAAAGATTCCGAAAGACTCCTCCATAATCTTGCAGAAAGTCTTCCCAGAAGAGTGGAGGCTGTTACCGATACAAAAGGGTCCAACTCCATTATGATGCCTATGGCTGAAGAATGGTCAGAAAAGCTCCTCTAGGTATAACATGGAAGGGTGCCAATATTTTTGCCCTCGTACTGTATGTATTTATTTTTCTACATTACTGTCTTTTTTCTAAAAAAAAAAAGGGGGGGAGACAGTCGTTGTTCGAATACGTTACCACTGCACCCAAGCAGTGACTATACTATCAAGACTCCCCTGTATCGGCTAGGACAGTGGAGGTGAGTTCTGTTTTTTTTCTTGTTTTAAAGGTGCCGTTTCCTTCAGATACTGGAGATCCCCTTTAATGTTTTGGAGGCTCTGCCACCTCATCACCATCTACCGGTAATCCTACACTGTATGGCACATCGCCAGCTGACACTCCTCAGTAATGAAAAGAGATGAGCTATAATAAAGACGATCTACCCATCTTTTTATTCATTTCTAGCATAATTCATTAATTATGATCACTCCCAATCTGCTGTATAAACTAATCATATTTCCCCAGCATTGCTACTTGCAGCTGCAGTACCTGAAATAATCTTACTTTGATCTCAGAAATTGGGCATTCATCTATCTAAATGCTAATTGCCTTTTTAGCCTTTGCCTTATCCTTCTTGCTTAACCATCATTAATTCGAACTGCAATTCTAAAATGTGTATGAAATGTAATCTATCTTTACATTATGTTCCTCGTCTTATGACAACCGTGAGAAATGTTCCATTAGTCATGTACGATCTGTGCTTATGGAAGGTTATAATAACTACCAGATCTGTTTACCAAGCTCTTATCTACATGGTGAGTGGATGTGCAGAAACACCCATAAGCGCATACACATTACATACTGTGCATGCACACAATATGATTTCCTATACAACTTGTCATAGGGTCGCTCATTCCAGAAAATCCACAGCAAATCTAATCAATGTGAACAAACCCTAAATGTGGCGCCCCCAGTAGTATGGTCGCCACAGTGGCATTGCCTTCCTCCTATTGAGTGTGATGTCATGCTTGGAAACAATAAAAGATCTCTCTAGCAGTTAACAACACACAACACAGTTTCCATTCCAGGTCAACAGAGGGAGCTCTGAACCAAACCTGGGGGAGGAGCTTCTCTCTGGGGGCCAGGAAGGAAGATTTAGGAGTTTGTGTGAGGAGGGCAAGGTGTGTTGATGTGGAGGAGAAGAGCTGGGAGATTGAGCAGAGAGCTCAGACTAATTCCCAGCAATAGCGCATGATCTGGAGCCCGGTCTCCAAGGCTGTAAGGACACTGATGGTCCTGCAACAGAAACCGGAGGAATAGGAAGCTGTAAATGCTCTATTCCCACATAAGACTCGGAGGCACAACAGCGACGTGTGAGCCAGAAGAGAAAGGCTGCAGCTGTCTGCCATACAAGGGAGTTCTAAAGAGGATAAGCAAGTGGAACTTCAGTGTAACACAGTACTGCAAGTACCTAAAACGAAGCGCTAGGAAGGAGACTACACAACCCATCTGCCTAGAGAGATTCCTAAGTTGCTTCCAAGCTAGCCAGCTCCTGTGCCATCTGTAATCTGGACCCTGGACTGCATTTGCCAAGCAAAGTATAGGTAAAGAAACTGCATCCTGTTGTGTCCTTGCCTTCTTCCTGCAACCCCGGCAGCACTGCTACATCTCTGTGCCAGACAATACACCCTCTTCCTCAACACCTATCCTCACTGCCCTGGGATTACTGCCCTACCTGTGGAGGGCCACAACATCATAGCTGCACCACACCATCTGTCCCAGGGGATCTGTCTGCAGCGTCGGCTTAACATCTTCATTGCCGAACACCACAGGTGACGTCATGAATCATTCACTCATAAACTTTATTCCATCACTTAATTCCTTTTACATGGGCGCCCAGAGCCACGGACCGGGTCACCGCTACTGTTACACTTCCCTCTGAGATACCGGCCCGGTACCAAGTACCCCACAGCCCTGGGAGGGCGACCCATAAGCAAATCTGGGCACGGCATCCTTCAAATAAGTAAGGCATGAGCTTATAAGATGGCCAACCCTATCCCATTGCACGGTGTGCAGTTTTGGTTTCGTGTAGATGACAAAGTGGAAAATCAATGGTGAAGATGGCTGAAGAGTAAGGTGACCTGCTGGGACGCAATAAAGAAAAGATTATAGAAGACTGCTGTACAAGAGACATGAGAGTACAGAGGGCTGCAGCATTGGACAAAAGGTGAGACTCATAACTAGAGTTGAACGTATTTTTCAGTATTTTCAGTTCGGATTACGATTGCTGGCGAATATTGTATTCGCTCATTGGAGTCAATGTGAGTAGAAATGAGCGAATATGTTCAGAAATGATCATCAAACATTAATTCAGAAAGAGTAGGGTACCAATATGGCACAAATATGGCAAATATGGATTCGGCGATCGGTTTCAGAACATTTTCGCTCATCTCTACTCATAACTAGAGATGGGCAAACCCAAACAGAAATCTTCGGTGTAAGTCTGAGGGGTAAGTCCAAGGAGAGAGAGAGAGGAGAGAGAGGGGAAAGGGATAGAGAGAGAGGGATAGAGAGAGAGTGAGATTGAAAGCCAGCAGAGTGATGCTACAAGAGGCTGTTGCACCGTAAAGAAGTGCCACCATGTTCCTGTCAGGTAAGACCAATTTTCTGTGATAGTTGAAGTTGACTGACTCATCAGATGATGAGACCTCTGTGCTGATGGAGGGTTTGTTCATGCTAAATGCATCATCCCTTCCCAGAGGAGCATGTTCTAGACGAGATGGGTTAACTTCGACATCCTTCTCGTGAAAGGTCCTGTTGGAGCATCATCTGACCTGAAGTGCATGTTAGAAGTGGCCTAGCAGGTGGGATAAGTCACCTTGTTTGATGTCGTTTTGAAGGTCTGGAATATGTCAGAATGTGAGAGAGGTGTTCAAAGGTGAACCAACGTGAATGAACCTCAAGAATGGAAAGTCTCCATATGGCTGATTGTGTTGGTATGAAAGACTGTTGAAGAGATATACCTTCTAAAGAAGAACCATTAAGTCCATGTGCCCCACATTGACCTACTTTTCTATTTATGTCTCAATATTTTACATTACCCATGGTCTTGCCTCCTGTCTTCGCGATACCTCTTATGATGTGATCACTGCATGACTCCTCACCAACCTAACCCCAGGACAGAGCTTTCACTCAGGCAATACGACCTTTGTTCCTCAATGTTTTTAATTAAAAATCATTACTGGTTCTATTATGCAAAATCCAGGTATTACCATAAATATAAAGTAAGAGAAAAAAAAAGTAATTGCAATCTGAGACATAATGAGCACAGATCCCCACTCTTTATAACTATTTTATTCATAGTTCATTATTGTAGTATGGAGCACAGTGGGGCATGTACTAAAAAATATCCCTGTATGAGTTATTGTAATTATTTCTGTTAGCTGAGCCGTTTAATATGTAAAATTTGGTAATCAAGCATTTAATGCTAATAGTACTTTATCCAGGACCAGATTATGTAGTCAGATAATGACGGCAAAAGAGTGTAATTTCCAGACAACTGGACATTTTTAAAGGGAATTCATTAGCAAGTTTTTGCTGTGTAATCTGAAAGCAGCATGATGTAGGGGCAGAGACCCTGATTACGGCTATGTGTCATTTGCTGGCTTGCATGCCGTCATTTTGATACAATCACTGTTTTCACTGCTGCAGAGCTTAGAATGTTGAGCTCTGTAGAAATGTAGCATGGCGTGGTACCCACGGGCGAGGCACTCGTGTTCTCCTGTAATGCCCTGTTGCCCTTCATGAAAGAGTGGGTCCTGGATGGGTGTTGATGTTAGTGCTGTGAGGTCCTTGCTGTTACGGCGGCGGAACACGCTTAAAAAAATATAAATAAACGTGTTCGCCGCCCGGGGTCCACCGTGCGGCAGGTGATATACCCGCTGCTAGAGAGGCAGAGCACTATGGCGGTAATGTGCACGGGGTTAACTGCACCCTAAGCGCACAGAAGCGAGCTCTGTTATGCTCACAGAGCTGCAGACAAAAGAATAAAGTAATACGCTAAGTCTGTTCGGGGACACAGACTAACAGCGAAACTGTCACGGTATAAATAGTCACAGAAGTAGCCTTAGGCTGTGTGCCCACGTAGCGATTTTTAAGCGTTTTTGCCACAATTTTCGGCGCGAAAACGTTTAAAAATCGTGTACAGAACGCCCCCCATGCATTCCTATGACATTCCGCACATGCTGTGCTAATGCTGCGCTTTTTCCCGCGGCGGAATCGCATCGCGGAAAAAATCGCAGCATGCTCATTCTTTTGTGCAGAATCGCAAAGAATTGCCGCGATTCCGCACCCATAGGAATGCATGAGAATCTCTTACTTCCCGCATGTGGCTATGCCCACCATGCGCGAAGTTAAGCGTCTCATGTGCGGTTGGTACCCACGGTGTGGAGGAGGGGAGACTGTCCTCCAGGCCCTGGGTACCATACCCCTGTAAAGAAAAAGTATTAAAAATAAAAAATCGGGGTATATTTACCTTCCGATGTCCCGCGCTGCATTCCCGGCCTCAGCGTTCCCAGTAATGCCTTGCGGCACGGTCCTGTGATGACGTAGTCTCGCTTGACTCTAGTGGTCTCGCAAGATCGCTATAGCAACGCGAGACTACGTCATCACAGGTCTCACAAGGCATTACTGGGAACGCTGAGGCCCGGGATGGCAGCGCGGGACGCCGGAAGGTAAATATACCCCGATTTTTTTTTAGCATTTTAACATTCTATCTTTTACTATTGAGGCCGCATAGGCAGCCTCAATAGTAAAAAGCTGCTCACACTTGTCAAACACTATGTTTGACGAGTGTGACCAACCTGTCACCAAGCGATGCTTCAAATCGCTTGGAAAGTGCTTGAATATCGCACGCGAAAATCGCGGCAAAAATCGCGATCATAATCGCGGTAAAATCGCGGTGAAATCGCACGGAAAAAAACGCGCGATTTCTGGGAAGGAGTGCGGTTTTTAGTGAGCGTTTTAAAACGCTACGTGGGCACATAGCCTTAGGCAGCAGGACTACTCCCTCTAGACCTACCGTGAAATTAGACAGGAGGCGCCGCAACTGCAGACGCGGAAAAGCTGCAATCGCAGCGCGGTGTGAACGGAGCCACAGAGAAGACACCGCAATCTCGCTGGCGCGATGCAGGACGCTAGCTGCTGAGAACGTATAGCTGGAGCGCGCTAGCGCTGCTACTGGCGGCTGCCCAATCACTCACCCAAGCGTATTATCAGAGGGAAGGGGTTTTTTAATAAGTCAGTCACCAGTCCAAGCATCCATCACCAAACACACAGCAGCAGTATGAAAATACTAGCGCATGGCATAGCGGCCATGCGCACTTTTTAGAGTGTACGGGACCTGCCAGAAATCTCCAGAGCCCTGAGCTAAGCCAATGGAATCAGGAGCAGGACCTGAGCACCTGACTCCTGAACTCCAATGGGAGCTCATTCCAGGAGCATGCTCAGAAGCTGGCTGAAAGGACAGCCTCTGGAGACAAATGTGAGGATCTGGATCTCTGCATAAGTATGGCAGGACACAGATTCCTAACACTTGCTTCCGTGCAGGCCACCTGTAGCCGATGGTGTTGATCAGCCCTGACCAAATGTTTCGGAGTTCATTAAAGGAGACTCCCATTCTAAGGGCTCATCCTGACTTGTGAGAGAGTCCCACAATTCTCATGCGAGTCTCTCGCATGAAAACCTGGCAGTGCCGCTGGCACTTGTACCAGAATGGGCGACTGCATGTACTTCTATGCAGTCGCAGGCTCCGGTCCCGGTGCCGGCGGCACTGCCAGGTTTTCATGCGAGAGACTCGCATGAGAATCGTGCGAGTCTCTCACAAGTGAGGATGAGCCCTAAAAAACAGCCTTTACTGAATGGTAACTTGGTAAGGGTTATGTTCTTGCACTGCATTGAGCGGGGGTTGGACACGATGAGCCTTGAGGTCCCTTCCAACTCTAACATTCTATGATTCTGATTCTATCATTCTATCTACAAGGAGTAGCGAGTACAAAGTCTTATGGACGTTTCCTTCACAATATAAAGCACTTTCACACTAATCGTTTCTTTCCACTGTAGTCTACTCAAGGGCTGGTGAAGCACCCTGTTTCGACCTACTTCGTAGCAGCCTAGCTTCTCGCGACAGTCTTAATCAGCAAGTTTCTCTACTTGCTCAGCAGTTCCGCCTCCTATTTCTTCCACTACTGGCACTCTGGATATGCCGCTAGGGACCCCACTAGCTCTACGAACTCAGTCCTGTTTAAGTGTGTTATGCAAGCTCAGGGTTTCTAGTGACACGTCATCTTATCTAAGGACCCCTTTAAGTTGGAAGACTACTTTGTCTCGTCTTTGGCTAATTCCAGGTCACACTATTTTCTTCTCCCTTAGTCTCATTTTCCTTTGTAGTTCACCCAAAACAGCAGCACGACTGACAAAACTTCCTACTTCAACTTGAACTTGTCCCTATCTGCCCAACTACAGGAAACAGTCACTTGTGCTAAAACTAATCCCCTCCCACTATGGGCTAGACCCAAACATTAACTCTATCCTTATCCTAATGTTGCTATCTAACTACAGTCATTAACGTATCCTACCTATCTTGTATCCCAAGTCATATCCTATCTCCTCCTACCAACACTATACAGTATATTACCATATCAGAAAACCTCATACAAAATATATATCACGATACATTGGCAAACATCACATGACACAATTTATTCAAAAGACGCAAGACATAATACACATTGCAACATGATTGGTGTACTCAGGGGTAGGAAAGTAACAGTCCAATGCAACTTCTTACATAATCTCACCCTCAAAATTGATTGGCAGCTTTCTGTCAATATACAGTGTGCACAAAAAGTTGTCAATGAGTAGTAGGTGCGGGGTTGCACAGTAGTAGACACAAGACACCTAGTCCTGAAGTGATCATCTCTTGCTGATATGGAAACAAAAACACACAGCTTAGTAAGTGACACATTGCTGGATGCAAGGTCTCAGCCCATGGTGCTCTTAGATTACACAGCAAAATCCTGCTGACAGATTCCCTTTAACATTCATACAAAATGTTGAATAGGACTTCAGAAATATATCCTTTAGCTGGCAGAAAGGCCATAATTCAAATATGTAAGTCCCATAAAGTCAATAAAGTGGCTCTGCTTGGGCTATTTCAAGGATTTTCCATTAGGCCAGGGTCATACCAGCGTGTGTTTTCTCATTTGAGAGAATCGGGCCAATTACACAAATCGCACTCTGATCAAACTTTGATAGAATCAGAGTGTGATTATAATATTATCTAATTCTCTCGGATGGAGAAAAACGTCTCCACCTTCTCTATTTTGTCAGTCCATGGAAATTGGACAGCACTCAGATGGACTCAATGACTTTCAGACTCTTTGACTTGCATGGTCGAGTACGACCCTAGTATTAGATCCAACTTGGGCATGCAGTGATCATTTCCTCGGACCGCCGCAATTCAAGGAAAAAAATGTGACAAGTGCACAGCCCCATATAATAACACTGGTCAGAGAGATCTGATGTTTTGTCGGCTCGTACTTGGACCAAAAATAGGGTCAAGTGAACGAGTTCTCATTGCGTACACTTAGTGGGAGACAATTTTGTTTTTATTACGCAAGAAGAGAGGGTTAAAATAAATGTTATTTCATCCATTTAAGGGAACCTTATTGGACAAATTCTCACGATACTGACATTTGACAAAATGTGTGGGCCCCTTTTAGACTCACTTGCATCACTTTTCCTGATATAGTCATTTTCTCAGTTTATATTTTCTATTGCCTTTTCATTTCTGCATTACCTCTGTTATTTAAAATATATTGTTCTTTGGTTACTCTTTGCTCCTCTGGCCTACTTCCATTTATAACTCGGTTCTATGTTGTTTTTAACTTTCTTTCTTACATCAATAAACATATTTAATGATACAATAGGTATAATTTTTATGTTTACTGGAGTATTATTCTGTTGTCTTATTGGTATACTTTGGTAGTTTTTTCAATTTTTTTTGCTATTTCCTTCTTTTGGTACAGTTTTACAACGCTGAAGCGGAGGCAGCCCTGGGACAGCCAACAAAGTGGTCACATGGGTAAATCGCATGACTTCTGCCATCTTACATCTCTTAGACCTGATGAGGCTGGAGTCCTTACTTTGAAAATCCATGTCAGAATGTCTGTATTATCCTGACACGAAGCTGAATTCATCAAATGTTTATTTTAATATCAGATGTGAAAGAAATGTTTTCGGCTATTTCGAAATGTGTTTTCTACGAAAATACACCAGCTTCATCAGATCTAAGAGATCTGTTTAATAAAGTCTGCGCTTTGTTTTTTAAAAATCCGGTGACAGATCCACTTTAAATTTTGCAATGCCTCAATAATTGCCGCTTCATACTTCAAAATGGCAAAACACAAAACCACGGCAGCTTGCTTTTTACATTTTTTTTTGCTCCTGTTGTGACGGGATTGCCTCCCAGCTTCACTTACACTTGGGCCTGTGCGCTTAATACATGTAATAACTGAAGATTTAGAGGTTTGTTAGAAAGCAAGAAAATAGATTACACATGTCTTGCGAGAGACGGCGAGCCTAACCCTTACTAGAAAGTGTATTAGGAAGATAAGGTCAAAGGATGATCTATTACTATCGGCTTCTGTGTCCTTGTCTTCTGAGATAATCACAGGTTCTGTGGTTGGAACCAAAGGCTGCAATGTTGGACAATGTATCAGCTATGAGATGTGCCGTTTCCCATATTATTTCCTAGAAATGTGAGATAGTATTGGCTATGTTGTATATAAATCAGGAAAGTTGCTCAGTAAGGCCGGTTTCACATTTGCGCTTTATGGCGCTGCGACGGCCTGCACACGGCCGCCGCTAAGCCCCGCCCCCTGCCGGCTCCCTGCCCACCCCATACGGTCATCGCCGCCTACTAGCGCACATGGACGCTTGCAATCTGCGCACCCTATCTTTAGCATAGGGTGCGCAGATCGTGCGCTGGCCGTGTGCTAGCAGGATTTTGCCGTGCGCTGCACACTTTTGAAGGTGCACCTTGCGCGCCGAAATGCAACATGCTGCGTTCGGCGCACACGGGCGCACCTTCAAAAGTGCGCAGCGCACAGCAAAATCCTGCTAGCACATGGCCAGTGCACGATCTGCGCACCCTATGCTAAAGATAGGGTGTGCAGATTGCAAGCGTCCATGTGTACTAGTAGGCGGCGATGACCGGATGGGGCGGGCAGGGAGCCGGCAGGGGGCGGGGCTTAGCGGCGGCCGTGCGCAGGCCGTCGCAGCGCCATAAAGCGCAAATGTGACATTTCTTTCTTTTTTTTTAAAGTTTTACAAAACTTCTGGAACATCTCTGTAACAGAACTCAAGGCATTGAAAAAGAAGGAACCCCTGTGTGGTCACCACTAAAATATGTATAATAGTTTTTATTCAAGCTGCTTAAGTGCTGCAGTAAAGTGAGGTTTCTTTGAAAAACAAAAACGTTCACATTCATTTTATTTATACACTATGGTCATAAAACATGTCAAGAAAGGATAATGCTGACACAGTAACGGTTGGAATCCACTTTTCTGATGGAAAGTTTGTCTCCTGGAAATGATAGCATGGTTTCATAGCAAGAGACACAGCGTCAGGCTTAGGGCAGGTGCAGATGAGGAGATTTTCGGTCCGAGTGTGATTCGAAAAACTTTGGATCTTACTCTGATTAATGTTACCACAAATTTCCAAATGCAACTATGGGCAAAATAACACCTATATTCAATCAATAATAAACCTAGTGAATATTAAAATAATACGTGCCCAAAGATAATCCTAATGGATAAAGTAAATGTAAACTCCAAACAGAATATACCAAAAGAAGAAAAAGGAGTGCAATACATATAATAAAGTGCAAAACAATTAATAAAGTGAAAGTAGTATTTATTAATTAATTACAGATAATTGTGTACAAAAATTAAAATTGAATATATCATACAACCCTAGTTGGTATATGTACCCAGTGCAAACAAAGGCAACAAGAATCTTTAATAGCACATAATGAAATTATTTTACACAAAGTGTTATAGTGATCATAAAAAAGCGGTACTGTTACTTGTATACAAGCAGAAAAAAAAAACTTTAGTGGCACATAATAAAATTATTTTACACCAACTGTTATAGTAACCATAAAAAACAGTAGCGCTACATATATACAGGAACCAACCCACAGAGTGCTGCCAATAAAAATGCCAAAAAAGAGCCAAGTGAAGTCACTGCTTCTTAACACCCATATAGTATGGTGCCTGGTTGCTCTGGAGCCACGTGTCACCCTTGACGCGCGTTTCGCCCTTGGCTTTATCAAAAGGGATACACTGGGTACATATACCAACTAGGGTTGTAGGATATATTCAATTTTAATTTTTGTACACAATTATCTGTAATTAAATAATAAATACTACTTTCACTTTATTAATTGTTTTGCACTTTATTATCTGACTAATGTTAGACTACAGCTGAAACCAGAATTTTACATACACTTTCCCGTTTTAGGTCAGTTAGGATTACCATAATTATTAATAACTAGCTGAAGAGCCCTGCAATGGACGGGCATAGTATCCCCTGTATATAATATATACCTGTATGTCATCTCCTCCTGTATATAGTATATACAACTGTATGTCATCTCCTCCTGTATATAGTATATACAACTGTATGTCATCTCGTCCTGTATATAGTATATACCTGTATGTCATCTCGTCCTGTATATAGTATATACCTGTATGTCATCTCCTCCTATATATAGTATATACCTGTATGTCATCTCCTCCGGTATATAGTATATACACCTGTATGTCATCTCCTCCTGTATATAGTATATAGGCAGTTTGACATCAGGACCCCATTTTAGGGTGCAGTAGGTGACACGACTGTTTGTATTACTGTGTGGTTGTTTTGTCTTTTATCTAGGATCTATTAAAGGTTTAGCTTTTATCCTATATCAATATTTGTTGTAAGGGTCCTTGATAAATAAAAGTGAAGTTCTTGACCTTACTGGTGATTACACTGTTCAGAAACTTTGTATTTAGTTCTGCCAATAAAGCTTCTTTGAATCTTGAATCTGTATATACCTGTATGTCATCTCCCCCTGTATATAGTATATACCTGTATGTCATCTCCCCCTGTATATAGTATATACCCGTATGTCATCTCCCCCTGTATATATTATATACCTGTATGTTATTTCCCCCGTATATAGTATATACTTGTATGTCATCTCCTCCTGTATATAGTATATACGTGTATGTCATCTCCTCCTGTATATAGTATAGACCTGTATATCATCTCCCTCTGTATATAGTATATACCTGTATGTCATCTCCTCCTGTATATAGTATATACGTGTATGTCATCTCCTCCTGTATATAGTATAGACCTGTATGTCATCTCCTCCTGTATATAGTATATACCTGTATGTCATCTCCTCCTGTATATAGTAATATAGTATATACCTGTATGTCATCTCCCCTGTATATAGTATACACCTGTATGTCATCTCCTCCTGTATATAGTATATACCTGTATGTCATCTCCTCCTGTATATAGTATATACCTGTATGTCATCTCCTCCTGTATATAGTATTTACCTGTATGTCAGCTCGCCCTGTATATAGTATATACCTGTATCATATCCCCATGTATATATCTGTATGTCATCTCTCACTGTATATAATATATACCTGTATGTCATCTCCCCCTGTATATAGTATATACCTGTATGTTATCTCCCCTGTATATATATATATATATATATCTGTCTGTTATCTCTCCTGTATATAGTATATACCTGTATGTCATCTCCTCATGTGTATAGTATAAACCTGTATGTTATCTCCCCTGTATATAGTATTTACCTGTATGTCATCTCCCTCTGTATATAGTATATACCTGTATGTCATCTCCCTCTGTATAGTATATACCTGTATGTCATCTCCTCATGTGTATAGTATAAACCTGAATGTTATCTCCCCTGTATATAGTATTTACCTGTATGTCATCTCTCCTGTATATAGTATATTTCTGTATGTCATCTCCCTCTGTATAGTATATACCTGTATTTCATCTCCCCTGTAAATAGTATATACCTGCACGTCTCGCAGGTTCCCTCCCATCTGTACACGGTGGAGGTGCAGTCTCTGCTGAGATATTTCAGTGGCCCTTGAGGAAGCAGCTCTTGCCTCTCTTTCTTCCATTTCTGTACTCCTGTCTGTAAGTCTTGGCTCCCTTTTTTCTTTTTGTAAGTCTTGCTCATTGAGGCGTAATACAGCTTTTCTCTTAGAGAAAGCAGATTTTAACTTTGTGGGAGTATAATACCATTTAGTTAGAAATTGTAAAGAAGGACTAATTTAGAGTGGCATTAGTTGTAGCTGTTTAAATAAGTTTAAAGCGAACCAGGCATTGTCAGGTTGGCGCTGTTACACCGATTAAAAAGATACCTGGGTTGGAGAAATCCATCTTGTGTTTCATTTTTTAATTTGTGTTTGAATTTTTAAGTAAATAAGATGCTTCATTCCAGACAAAGAGACGTTCCTGATTCTGGGTTTCCCCTGCAGTTTGTGTCAGAGGGTGGTCTGTGTTGGCACGGTAATAAATTGTGTTATTTCCAGCTTTACAGACGGACGATAACACCATAGAGATGATAAGAATAATAGGCCTCAGTTACCACAACTGTGTACAAGGAAAACTGTTGCTCATAGCAACCAATCACAGCTCAGCTTTCATCTTTGAAACAGCTCTGGTGAAATGAAAGATGCTTAGTGATTTGCTATTGGCAACACAGGCAGTGTAACCTGTTGTGGTAAAAAAAGATGGCATATGAAATAGATATATTAGATATTTATTATATATATATATATACACTCACTGGCCACTTTATTAGGTACACCATGCTAGTAAGGGGTTGGACCCCCTTTTGCCTTCAGAACTGCCTCAATTCTTCATGGCAGAGATTCAACAAGGTGCTGGAAGCATTCCTCAGAGATTTTGGACCATATTGACATGATGGCATCACACAGTTGGCGCAGATTTGTCGGCTGCACATCCCTGATGCGAATCTCCCGTTCCACCACATCCCAAAGATGCTCTATTGGATTGAGATCTGGTGACTGAGGAGGCCATTTGAGTACAGTAAACTCATTGTCATGTTCAAGAAACCAATCTGAGATGATTCGAGCTTTATGACATGGCGCATTATCCTGCTGAAAGTAGCCATCAGATGTTGGGTACATTGTGGTCATAAAGGGATGGACATGGTCAGCAACAATACTCAGGTAGGCTGTGGCGTTGCAACGATGCTCAATTGGTACCAAGGGGCCCAAAGAGTGCCCAGAAAAAATTCCCCACACCATGACACCACCACCACCAGCCTGAACCGTTGATACAAGGCAGGATGGATCCATGCTTTCATGTTGTTTACGCCAAATTCTGACCCTACCATCCGAATGTCGCAGCAGAAATCGAGACTCATCAGACCAGGCAACGTTTTTCCAATCTTCTACTGTCCAATTTCGATGAGCTTGTGCAAATTGTAGCCTCAGTTTCCTGTTCTTAGCTGAGAGGAGTGGTACCCAGTGTGGTCTTCTGCTGCTGTAGCCCATCTGCCTCAAAGTTCGACGCACTGTGCGTTCAGAGATGCTCTTCTGCCTACCTTGGTTGTAACGGGTGGCAATTTGAGTCACTGTTGCCTTTCTATCAGCTCGAACCAGTCTGCCCATTCTCCTCTGACCTCTGGCATCAACATGGCATTTCCGGCCACAGAACTGCCGCTCACTGGATTTTTTTTCTTTTTCGGACCATTCTCTGTAAACCCTAGAGATGGTTGTGCGTGAAAATCCCAGTAGATCAGCAGTTTCTGAAATTCTCAGACCAGCCCTTCTGGCACCAACAATCATGCCACGTTCAAAGGCACTCAAATCACCTTTCTTCCCCATACTGATGCTCGGTTTGAACTGCAGGAGATTGTCTTGACCATGTCTACATGCCTAAATGCACTGAGTTGCCGCCATGTGATTGGCTGATTAGAAATTAAGTCTTAACACACAGTTGGACAGGTGTACCTAATAAAGTGGCCAGTGAGTGTATATATATATATATATATATATATATACACACACATATATATATTAGATGTTTATTATACGGGGCTTTGCGTGTGGAGTGAGTGAGGCTATGTGGAGTGGGCGTGGCTTAACACACACACACACACACACTCAGTTTTATATAGATTATTAGTTGCCAAATGCCAGAATAATGAGAGAGTCTATATGAGTCTATATGAGAGAGAGAATATTTAAGGCATTTTTATTACTTAGTAGAAAGTCAAAGGTTTACATCCATTTCATTAGTATTTGGTACCATTGCCCTTAAACTGAATGACTTGGGCAAACGTTTGGGATATCTTTCCACAAGCTTTTTACAATAGTTGGTCAGAATTTGGGCCCATTCCGCCTGACAAAATTGGTGGACCCAGGTTTGTGGGTAGCCTTGCTCACACCGGCCTTTTTGGCTTTGGCCATAAATTTTCAATAGTATTGAGATCAGGGCTTTGTGATAGCCACTCCAAAACATTGATTTTATTATCCTTAAGCCACTTTGTTACCATTTTGGCAGTATGCTTCTGGTCATTGTCCATTTAGAAGATCCATTTCTGCCCAAGCTTTAACTTTGTGGCTAATGTCTTGAGATGTTGCTTCAGTATTGCCACATAATCTTTTCTCACGATGCCATCTATTTTGTAAAGTGCACCAGTCCCTCCTGCAGCAAAACAACCCCAAAACATGATGCTGTCACCACCATGTTTCACAGTTGGGATGGTGTTCTTAGGCTTCCAAGCTTCTCTCTTTTTCCTCCAAACGTAACGATGGTCATTATGCCCAAAAAGATCACTTTTAGTTTCATCAGACCTCAGGACATGTCTCCAAAAATTAAGGTCTTGGTTCCTGTGTGCATTTGCAAACATTAATCTGACTTTTTTATGTTTCTTTTGGAGTAATGGCTTCTTCCTGGCAGAGCGGTCTTTCAGCCCATGTTGATACTGTACACGTTTCACTATGGATATTAACACAATTTTACCAGTTTCCACCATCATCTTCACAAGGTCTTTTGTTTTGTCCTTGGGTTGATATGCACATGTCGGACCAAAGCACGTTCATCTCTGGGACACAGAACCCGTCTCCTTCCTGAGCGGTATGATAGCTGGACAATCCCATTTTGTGTGTACTTGCATATAATAGTTTGTACAGATGAACGAAGCACCTTCAGGTATCTTGATATTGTACCCAAGGATGAGTCACAATTCTCTTCCTGATATCTAGGTTGATTTTTTTTTAGACTTTCCCATGATGCTACACAAAGAAGCAGTGTGTTTCAGGTGTGCATTAAAATAAATTCCACAGAAGCTTCCAAACACATGACATCATCATATGGGCAGTCCAAAATTGTTTAACGGCATAGTAATCTTAGTGTATGTAAACTTTTGACTTTGCAGTAAGTAATAAAAATGCCTTAAAACATTCTATCTCTCATTATTCTAGCATTTGGCAAATATTAATAATTATGGTAATCCTAATTGACCTAAAACAGGAAAGGTATATTCTGATTTCATCTCAGATATTGAGAAAAATATGAGTATGTGTCCTTTCATATAGTGTCTGTAAACTTCTAGTTTCAACTGTATGACTAATTTTTTCCTCAGACAGAGCCAGTCTGGGGAGCAAATTGCTGCATGCCAGAGTTGGATCCAATTATTGGATCACACCTGTCTTTGCAAGTCAATAAGTACATTGAAACCATTGACTGCACTTGGATTTTATCTGAGCGTAGTCCGATTTCCGTGACCTCACAGCAAGGGAGAAGATGGAGAATTTTTTTCTCCATCTTCTCCTCAACCAAGAGAATCAGATCACACTATGATCACTCTCTGATCAGAGTCTGATCAGAGTGTCATTTGCATAATCGTCCTGATTCTTTGAGATGAGAGAATCTACGGCCATCTGCACATGCCCTTATAGTTGTTTTAAACTACATAAAAACACAAAAAATATAGAAATAGAAAATATTTAAAAATATAAAAAGAAAGTAGCAAAAATTTTAAAAATAATAAATGGTGACAATGAAATATGATTAAATAGTCTCTGAATTCTTTGTTATTTTTATAGCTTTTTTCTTTTATTTTTATCTTTTTTATGTTGTTATGCTTTTTCAGATAAAGATACAACCATCAACTTTACATTTTAATAAAAATCCTAATATGTTAAAAAAAAAAGATAGAATTCATTTGTTGTAGAAGTTCTTTAACCTCTAGGGCACACAATCTGAACCATGGATCACAGAATTTACAGGATACAGCATCACAGAATTTACGGGAATTTATTACTGAATCTATTAACTATTCCCATTCCATTAAAGGTATAGTACATTCTTTTATGCACAGAATCAATGCCCTTTCTCTGTTAAATAAATAAGAAGCGGAACTGTGGTCATCAGATTTATCTGTACTGATTGACCATTGAAATACTGGATAATTTAGCGGTCAAAATAGTATTGTAAAATATAAAGTTTTTTTATATAAACTTATAGTCAGTAAATGACTGAAAAGAATGATGAATAAATACATGTTTCTGGAAAGGTGTTGGGGCCATAGGGGTTGTAACCAAGCCTTTCTAGGCTTCTAAATGGCAAATCTACCAAATTAAAGGCAAACCTTTACAGTTGCCATCAAAATTATTCACCCCCTTTGCAGATCAGGTTTATTAGCAAAATGTACAAACTTTCTGATGTTTTCAATATCCAATGAAGCAATAAGAATGTAAATAGCCCAATACAAATAATACAATAAGTGGTTTCTCCACATTCAACACACAATGCCATGTTTACTGATGACTTCAGTCTTGGATTTATTGTTTTGTCTTTAGTACATTGTACAGCCCATTAGACTGTTATGACCTGCTGCATAGCCAGACACCAGCTTTTGGCCATGTTCTTAAAGACTATGACCTCCTGTTCCTCATGGACAATGGCTTCCAGGTCACTAATATTCTTGGGTGGTCAAGAGAGTGGTCCAAAAAGAGAAGAGATTAATACCTTGCACAAACAAGGAAGAGGATACTTAAAAAAAGGATAGAAAATGCATTGAATGTTCGAAGGGATACAGTTGAAAGCATAGTCCAAAGTCCACTGCCGGGACATGGCAGAAAGAGGTAACTATGGCTGTCTGCTTAGGAATCTGGTGGCAGACAAGTGGTCAAAATCCCTAAGAGATACAGTTGAAAGCATAGTCGAAAGTCCACTACCGGGACATGGCAGAAAGAGGCAACTATGGCTGTCTGCTAGGAATCTGGTGGCAGACAAGTGGTCAAAATCCCTAAGAGATACAGTTGAAAGCATAGTCCAAAGTCCACTGCTGGGACATGGCAGAAAGAGGCAACTATGGCTGTCTGCTTAGGAATCTGGTGGCAGACAAGTGGTCAAAATCCCTAAGAGATACAGTTGAAAGCATAGTCCAAAGTCCACTGCCGGGACATGGCAGAAAGAGGCAACTATGGCTGTCTGCTTAGGAATCTGGTGGCAGACAAGTGGTCAAAATCCCTAAGAGATACAGTTGAAAGCATAGTCCAAAGTCCACTACCGGGACATGGCAGAAAGAGGCAACTATGGCTGTCTGCTTAGGAATCTGGTGGCAGACAAGTGGTCAAAATCCCTAGAGTAACTGCAGTACACCTGTTATGATAGTGTGCTACCTCACTCAGGAAAATAGGTAACACTCTAAAAATTGCAACTGCCCCTGTCGGTTCATGTACAGATTAGAGATCCTGACCGCACAGTCCCTTGTAGTTCCCACGTGAGATCAGGTAGCCCTAACTACAGACTATACAATGGCAACCAAGACCTATGGTGCCTGAAAGGACGTCAAGTGCTTTGCGTTCCTATTAAAGAACCAGAGGGCAGAGTAGAGTACAAATTACCTACAGAAAGGAGAGTGTGATGAAATATAAAGAGATCCCAGAGTGAGTAAAACAAACCACGAAACACAAAATAAAGGATTAAGTGCATACTGTGTAAAAAAACATAAACACCAGACAGATAAATCCCACCTAGTCTTTCACTGACCGGCTTAAACTACAGAGGTATGGTTGGACATCTAAATGAGACTATCACCAGCAGGAAATACCTGCAGGAGGAAAGTATAAAAAGCCAGACAGACAAATTTGTAAATGAAAATGCCTGTTGCCCTAAAAAAGACTGGAGTAAGGACAACAGAAACGAAACTCCCGAAGAAAAGATGTAACTGCTGTGGCTTCGAACCTAGACGCATAACAACACCTACAGCAAGATTTGTATACATTAAAAGCTGGAATAACAATAAGCACAATAGAGTCTTATCCATATTACAAGGGAAAAAAGTAAAATGGTATTTGCTCACCCGGTGGGGTTTTGACAGTCACAAGTTCACAACCCCTTAGATTGCTTGTATGAAAACAGCTGTTGCAGATCTACCAAAGACAGGGTTTGTTCTCTTCATAAAAAAAAATGATGATCATCATTGTGTTTTTATCCTGATGAAGAGGTATGATTATCTCAAAATGCCTTGAGAAATAAAACTGCATCCATACTGCATCCATTTCCTTCTATGACAGAATCACTGCCTGGGTGGATCAGGGACATGCTGTAGATATAGTATATCTTGTCTTCAGCAAAGCATTTGACAAAGTATCTCACACCATCCTTATTGAAAAAATGACTAAGTATGGAATGGACAAGGCAACTGTTAGGTGGATTCATAACTGGCTTAGTGATCGGACCCAAAAAGTGGTTGTAAATGGCTGCACATCCAGTTGGAAGAATGTCTCAAGTGGGGTACCACAGGGCTCTGTCCTGGGCCCTGTATTGTTCATCTTTATCAATGATTTAGATGAAGGAACTGAGGGTAAACTGGTTAAATTTGTTGAAGACACAAAACTAGGAGGGATAGCTAATACTAGAGAAGAGAGAGAGGATTCAAAAAGATATAAATAAACTGGAGCAGTGGGCAGCAACTAACAGAATGGTTTTTAACAGGGAAAAATGCAAAAGTACTACATCTGGGCAATAAAAATGAAAAAAGCATATACAGAATGGGAGGAATAGGGCTAAGCAACAGCACATGTGAAAAAGACTTGGGTATACTAATAGATCATAAACCAAAGATGAGTCAACAGTGTGATGAAGCAGCAAAAAAAAGCAAATACAATTTTGGGATGTATTAACAGAAGCATACAGTCTAGATCATGTGAAGTCATTATTGTGCTCTACTCCTCTTTGGTCAGACCTCATCTGGAATACTCTGTCCAGTTTTGGGCACCACATTTTAAAAAAGACATCAACAAACTGGAGCAAGTTCAGAGAAGAGCGACCGGAATGGTGACCAGTCTGCAAACCATGTCCTATGAGGAACAGTTACAGGATTTGGGAATGTTTAGCTTGCAAAAAAGAAGACTGAGAGGAGACTTAATAGCTGTCTACAAATAACTCAAGGGCTGTCACATTGTAGAAGGATCATCTTTATTCTCATTTGCACAAGGGAAGACTAGAAGAAATGGGATGAAACTGAATGGGAGGAGACACAGATTAGATATTAGAAAAAACATTTTGACATTGAGGGTGATCAATGAGTGGAACAGGCTGCCATGATAGGTGGTGAGTTCTCCTTCAATAGAAGTCTTCAAACAGAGGCTGGACAGACATCTGTCTGGGATGATTTAGTGAATCCTACTTTGAGCAGGGGGGTTGGACTCTACCATTCTATGATTCTATGTATCTGTTCCCTTATCGTATATTGGATCCTCAGCAGCGCAGATTTACATCCACTTTATATCCAAGTTTAAACTCTACAGAAAGTTTGGGTGACAGCAGGCACTGAGGTTTCAGTTTGCACAGTAAGGTGCATGCTAAACACTGAAGGTCTCCACGTTTAATCTCCAAGACATACACCTTTACTAGTCCAAAAGCACAAAAATCAGCTCCAATATGCTCAAAACCATAAATAAGCCACAGAAGTTTGGGGATTCTGTTTTTTGGAATGATGAAGCAAACTGAAACTTTTCAGGTTTATAGATATATCTTTGGAGATGAAAGAATGAAGCATAAGCTGAAAAGAATACTTTGCCTACAGTGAAGTATGGCGGTGGCTCAATGACGTCTACAGTGAAGCTTAGCGGTAACTGAGTGATACCTACAGTGAAGAATGCTGGAGGCTAAATGATACCTACAGTGAGGTGCTAGTGGTAACTCAGCGATACCTATAGTGAAGCATGGCAGGGCTCAGTGATGCCTACAGGGAAGCATGCCCATGGCTCTGTGATGCTCTGTGACTGCTTTGCTTCCTCTGCCACAGGAAACCTTCGATGTGTGGAGGGAAAGATGGATTCAATCAAATATCAGGAAATATCAGAAGAAAACTAATTGCTTTCCTTGAGGAGACTGAAGGTTGAGCATCATTAGACCTTTGAGCAGGACAATGATCCCAAGCATAACTTAAAGTCCACCAAAGCTTGTTTAGCATAGGGTACAAAGGACTGCTAATGTTTTCACATAAGTGTTTTGTGGAGGTTTTCAGATTTGAAGATATGTGCAATGTGGAATAAAATAGTGATTGGCTGAAATAGAGAATAAGGCTGATTAGCGATTGAAATGAGCAGTCAACCAGCCCCTTCAACACAGCTCTGATGCGGTGTCGATACACTAAATGCTTTGCTGTGTCAAGCACAGGCAACTGTTAAAACCAAGACCAAGGCTGAATACTGAAGATCTAGACACCTTGAAAAATTAAAGAATGCTAGTAAGTTCCTTAGAATCTTAATATAAACACATATGAAATTATTTTTTGCAAGTGGACAATTACTTTAGGAGAACCATTACAGTGACTTCGAAAAACAGTAATAAGAGTTCACCCCAAACACCCTGCCAAGAATGTTTGTGCTTGTAAAGCGCCTCAAACTTTGAAGCCACTAAGGGGCACTCACTTCCTATACTGTATATTTATGCAGTTTTAACTAGATACTGCATCCAGCAAGTTCTCCCAGTTTTGGCTGTCATTGGCCTTTACAGATTTGCCCGCTCTGCTGGTACTGTGGTGCACTTCTGGATAATTTCTGAGAGTAAGCAAGTATATCTTTCATCGTATGCTACCTTTAACCATCCAATTCCAGATACCGTAGTTGAAAATGGTAAAACGCTGCTAAAATCAGAAGTATATATTTCTCTCTATGATCAGTTTTACTCAACATTTTTCATCAGGAATTATAATGTTACCCAATGCATTTACTATGCTTTTTCATACCTTACACTCAGTACCATTATTGGTTAAATTGCTACAGAAATGGGTGACCTGTGACAGAAATACTATTTTTCCGGATGGTGTAGACTTTTCCTCTGTCAGCTGGGGTGGCTCTGAAATATGCCAGGTTTTTAGCGACCTGCTGATTACTGCCAGTCCGCCAGTCCTTCATTATTATAGCGGTAACGCACATCTGCTCCGCGGTCACAGCCTGGATGTCATATTTCATCACCCAATTACTCCTTATCAGTGATGGAAGCAAATCCGTCCTGTGAATTTCCAGCTTACATGAAGCGGTCTATAACTTCACTGAGGTGTGGGATATTGAAGGTGGCATATTTGTAGATAAGTACTTTACTAGAATGTGCAAGGTTGGGTGAAGTAGTGACTAGTGAGATTAAGTGAGTTAGTTCAGCGTAGGGTCGGGGTCAATGAATGTGACGCGATCAAATAAGGTTATTTCAATTCTGTTTATAAAAGGGATTGTCTGATTCAGAAAACCCAATCTGAAATATCATACTAGGGGATAAGGATGTAATAAATGGAGGCCCTCGTTAACAACCTTCATCCACTAGGTAAGACGTAGACCAGCTACAAAGAGCGTCTCTCATGCTAGAAAACCAAGTGCCTTCAGACAGATCACTAATTTAATGGAAACTATGATAGAAACATAATCATACAATCCTAGAATGTTAGAGTTGGAAGGGACCTCAAGGGTCATCGTGTCCAACGCCATACTTAATGCAGGATTCACTAAACCATCCCAGACAGATATCTGTCCAGACTCTGCTTGAAGTCTTCCATTGAAGGAGAACTCACCACCTCTCGTGGCAGCTTGTTGCACTCATTGATCACCCTCACTGTCCAAAAGGTTTTTCTAATATCTAATCTGTATCTTCTCCCTTGTGATGGCGCTATAGGTAAATTGAACACTTTTGGCTAATTTTGTCTCGTATTACATCCAATTTCTCAGACTCAGCAATGGAACAATCGTCTATGGTTAGGAGCAGGGGTGTAACTATAATAGGTGAAGGAGTTGCAATAGCACCCAGGACCTAAAGCTCAGGGTGCCCAAAAGGAGCGTTTGACCCGTATGAAAAGACCATTACTATTAAAGACTTGCAATAGATGGGGCCTCCTTTGATAGATATTTTGCATTGGGGTCCTTTAACGTCAAGTTTCAGTGTTGAATCCAGCGGCCACCATATTTTCTAGCAACTGAATTATGTTGGTGCCCGGTGTCGGATCCCACAATCTGATATCAGCGACCTATCCTAAGGACAAGGGATTCATATTTTTTTCACAAACTACTTCTTTAAACAATGACTATGTGTTAGTTTTTAGACTCTGCTTTTATAACTGAAATTTTCTATACCTCCTAATTGCTTAGTTGGCCTTCTTTGATCTTTCTCCAGCTTTCAGATATCTTTTTTATGGACTGGTTTCCTAAAATAAACTGCGTAGACAAGATGCAATCACATCAGTGCTGAATAAAGGGGTTAAACAATGCCTTTTTTCTGTAGAAACTATGTCTTTCCTAATGCAAGACAATATCTTGGGGGCTTTTCTTCCAACAGACTGACACTGAGTGCTATCATTTAGTTTATTATAGATAATTACACCTAAATCCTTAATTGTAGGGTGATTGCCGACGCTGAATCTTGCCGCATGCATCCGAAACACCACTCACCATGATGGTCTCACGATATTGGAAGCAAATCATGAAGCTATTCTTCACCACGGAGAGAAGAATTTTGAAGCAAATCATAGAGTCCATGATCACCCTTAGGCTGGCCATCCACATATGACAGCTGACAGTCGACCACTCATTTGGCCATCAGAAGTCTCTCCCGACCCCTCCAAACACATTCATGCGTTTTCAAAAGGAAGAGCAAAGAAAACCACTGACAGGCCATTATCTCCAGGATAATCAAAGGGTCTCACGCTAAAAATCTAAAATCCTGATCCTTATGTCATCATCTTTCGAAGCAGAGTTGGGAAGCCCTTATAGACATTAGACTGTTGCCAGAACTGCCAACATTTGTGGATTTTGTCTATATGGGGACGTTTAGATTCATCCAAGCATGGTCCATTAAGGATTGGATGATTTTTTTCCTGCGCAACTCGAATGCCAGCCCTACTATGATATCAAGTACAACCCTGGCTGCCACCTATTTGTTGTCACATAATAGCTATTTAGGGTGGAGATACCAGGTGGAGTGCACTCCCACCATAGCGTATGTGATCAAATAGAAAAATTACCAAAAATGTACCAGAATAATAAAAGAAAAGAAAATTCAATTAAAAAACACAATGCGTTTCGCCTATATCCAGCCTTCCTCAGGTGTAACTATTGGTATAATAACCATTTGAATAATAACTAAAAAGGATAACTTTTTTGTATATATTTTTGTTCCTTTAATTGTCAGATGAGTAAGAATTCAGGTCCTAAGACCCCACAGATCACTCAACCCCCCCCGAGAAGTATACAACACAATACACAAAGTTGCACAGCTCCTGCCTGAGCTTACACTCAGAGCAGAGTATGGATTCAACAGGCAGTCTGCGCTCTCTATTGAATCCATACTCAGCTTTGTGTGTGCGCTTAGGCTCCTAAGTTGCGCACTTCTCAGGGTTTTTATGAGCAATCAGTGGCGGTCTCAATGCCTAGACCCCTAATGATCTGCTAGCAATTAAAGGGACAAAAAAAGTGTAAATTTTTTTTTGCAAACGTTTATTCTGCTTGCATGCCTTTTAATAGTAGACTCCAAGGTTTTACATTTTTACAAGTGGTATCAATTTAGACCTCTTATGTGATGTTTGCAGTACATTGCAATCCCAATGTCACCGCATTGGATCTTGAGAGACTTCTTCAGTGAACGAGTCACTAAGCAAAAATCAGGGCACAATGGTGATTTTCCTCCGCAATTTCCATCTCCATATGAGTAACAGCAATAAACAAGGTAAACGCCTCAATTGGTGTTCTCACGTAACTGAGAAAGCAACGTTCACATTTATAAATATGAGGCCACTTTTTTTTCTTACTTCCTGAGGATTGCAGTATATTTTATGGCGGCAGCATCATTGTGACCTTCTCCAGTATCTCATTTAGTGTTTGCATTGCCAGTCTCTCTCCACATTATTCTACACCTGCATACTTCCATTCCCAGAACACACGTCAGGGATTGCAGTGATGAAGGGATGGAGACGTTGATCCTGGCATTTCTGAAGATCCGCACCATGTGACAGGAGGCCTCGTTTTGATCAAGGAGGAGCACAATCTCAGACAAACAGTAAGGGGTCATTTATGAAGATGTCATAAATGCTGAAATGACAAGCACTGAAGGCCTCTCTGCTGGACGCGGTTTGTCAGGCTGCTTTTTCGGGAGCGTTAATGGGACTTGGCCATTTTTCATACTCTCACTATGCAGCACAATTAGAATAGAGCCAACGTTGCACTTGCAGGACCTATGAGCCATGGGAAAAGGAATGATTACAAATATTATTTTCAGTTGGGTCATTGTGCCGTCTGAGGGAGGGTAGAAAATGAAATCGACATGGACACAGCAGCATGGAAGCATCTTCCACACAGTTTACATTGACACGGACTAGAGGCGCAAAACTCATGACCATTGCCTTCATAGTATGAAAATAAAGCACAAGTTGTTTCCATTAGCAAACGGTCAAACGATCCAAGAAGCTTATTAGCTTTTCAGAAAACTTAGACCTGTCTGTTTTCCGATCTCTTCGATCCGACATTTTCCTCTTTCCCCACCTGCCTCTGTGGTATGCTATCCAGCTCCTTTCACCCACAAGCCCAATCATGCGCCAAAATGCCAGACCCCCTAATCCGGCATGACCAGTGATTGAAGTGGGAGGTGCTGTACTGTAGCGTTTCATGATGATGCTTTACTGCTTTCTGAAGAATTACTAAACCTAAGTTATCACATAACCGTTCCTTTCGTCGGGTGATCAAGAGCACTGGTCAAGTTTTCTGTGCCTCCGGGCCACCACTTTGAGGCCAACTCATTGTGATGTAAGAAACTTGTCACTCAAAATTGATGAAAAAGGAAAGATTTTTTAATGCTGAACAGCAATCCTAACATTTCGGTCTGTATCAGACCTTCATCAGTGTGTCCAGGGAAGCAACTTAACCAAGTGACCTAACGCAGAGTAAAGCAGCCATACCCACCGCTGTGTGCAGGAGAAAGGCAGGACCAATCATTTAAAGGGAATCTGTCAGCAGGTTTTTGCTATGTAATCTGAGGACAGCATAAGGTTGGGGTTGAGACATTGATTTTCAGAAAGGTGTCACATGTTAGGCTGGGTGATGTTGTTTCCATGCAATGAAGGTTTTATCAGGAGGAGCTAATCACTGCTCAGATTACATTGCGTGTGAGCCCTGGTCTACACCCCCTCCTCTGTCCTGTGTTAAGAAGATCACTGTCAATAAACAATGTACATATAAAGCCAGGTGTGGGCGGAGTTAGCTTTCTCAGCTTTGCTGCATTGCTAAATCTAAAAACCTAACTGTGTCAGAATGGCTTCACCCAGTAAACTAAGCGATGCCTCATGGAAATCACCATGCTGCTCTCAAATGAGGTAACAAAAACCTACTTGCAGTTTCCCTTTAAATACACCTTCAACCTGCATGTTTTCCCTCTTATTTTCACCATCCCTCTTTTTATGAGTGACAGCCCTGATTTCATAGAGCCAGAGAAGGGTAGAGCTAGAGGGAGACCAAACAAGTGGGGAGGTGTATTCATATGATTGGCCCCACCTTGAAGCACCGAGTGCCTGTGCTTGGTTTGAACAGTCATTCTGTGCTGATAGAGTGGTTGCATCACTGTGTGCTTGTGTGGGAAGTCCTAATGTCACCTCCTTGTCTTCCTCCTCCTCCACCTCCTCTGCTGAGCTGCCCAGCAGTGTACCTCTGGGTTCACACCAAGTGGGATGTACAACCTCATTATCATCCTCTCCGTTCTCACACTCATCACCCTGAGAGTCACCCTCCTCTTCTTCCTTCCCTGACATCACAGTACAGTCTGCGCCTGCCTCTGGTATCTGAGTCTCATCAGGTTGACCTTTGTGCCATTGACAGCCGCCTCAGGCCTCGCACTAGGCATAACACAATACATAAGTTTTACTTGGAGCGTTCCTTTAAGATTCATTTTTTGAGCAGAAATATCCAACTTAGAAAAATGAGAGTCAAACAACAAGCTAAATGTGACGCCGGCCTGATTTTCTTCCCTTAGAGAGTGAGAGTAGCGCATTTTAAGTGATCACTTTTATCATTTGCAGCCAATGATTCTCTTGTTGAAGCTCTTCAATAAATTGTTGGTGCTTCTGTTTTCTGCTTCCATTGTTAAGTATGCTAAAAATAGGCAACGCTGAAGAAGAGTGTCTTCTATACAACGTCTCTGTATTGTGCTCGGATCCAGATTCGTGCTCTAAAAATTACAAGTACAATGACAATGAGAGACGTCTCCTTCAGGGTGCTTACATTTTAGCATTGGTCTTGCTGAATCAATTTTAACAGGTTGATGCCTGAAAGACAAATATGATCGGTGACAAATTCATTGTGGCTTGTCCTAGTCATGGCCGGGGGAGTGAATGGCACAGAAAGTGCGGAGACCAGTCTACTATTTCTTATATAGTGCATATTGTTAAACGGATAGATACAATAATTTTGCTCCTTTTCAGAAACAGCGCCACTCCTGTCCATAGGATGCATATGGTATTGCAACTCAGTCTTATTCACAAAGGGATGAGCATCAATACCGGACACAGTCCATGGAAAAGAGGGAACTTTTTTTTCAGGAAAACAAAGCAGAATTAAATTGTGTTGAAATGGCTACCATTGTTAGATTGCTAATGCAGCCTAGGTCAAAAGTCTAATATCATTTCATTGACAAAAAAAGTTTTGTTTTAGTGAAAAATTTCTCTAAGGCCACCTTCACACGGTCAGTATTTGGTCAGTATTTTACATCAATATTTGTAAGTCAGAGCCAGGAGTGGAACAATCACAAAAAAAGTATAATAGAAACACGTCACCACTTCTGTATTTATCACCCACTCCTGGTTTTCTGGTTTTGGCTTATAAATAATGATGTAAAATACTGAACATGTGAATGTGGCCTAAAGCTACAACTACTAGATGTCTGCCATTTGAGTAACTTTCCACTGCCTGTTGTGAATGCTAATCCATCTTTAGTTACAGACAAGCAGGACGGATTAAAAGAACTGGAGAAATGTCCATACAAGCCTGATGCTACCTCTGCGTTTTACCCAGACAGGTCATCCTGCTGCAAATCACCTCTTCACTAGTGATGAGCGAGCATGTTCGCCACTACTCAGTGCTCACTTGAGCATCTCACTGCTCGAGATGCTCGGAGCTCGCCGAGTATTTTCGGGGTTGCTTGTAAGGATCTTGGGTCCCCGCCCTTCATGTTTGGCCCTCTTTAGAGAGCCAATGAACATGCAGGGATTGAATGCCACACACTGTAATGCCGCAGCCATGTTGGTTGTGGCATTACAGTGATTGGCTGGCCGCACAGCATCATCTAGTCTATATTAGACCTGGCACCGCCATGCTCTTCACAGTCTACTACGGAATCAGGCAGTGTAGGAAGAGTTGCTGCTGAGCTAGGGAGAGATTTGCTTGTGTCTTAGTGTAGGTATAGCACAATATATTAGACACATATCCATCTTGCAGCACAGCGACAGACACGCTGTGTAAAGGCTGAAAGCCGGCAAGGAACAGGACCTTGCGTGACGTCACAATCACGTGATAGGTCACGTGATCGGCTAAGGAGCGCTAGAAGGACCAAATTTCCTACGCGTTTCAGAAGACTACAGCTTCCTTCGAAGGAAATTTGGTCCTTCTAGCGCTCCTTAGCCGATCACGTGACCTATCACGTGATTGTGATGTCACGCAAGGTCCTGTTCCTTGCCGGCTTTCAGCCATTACACAGTGTATCTGTCGCTGTGCTGCTGTGTGATTTTGCTAACAAGGTGGACGATTGTCACCGGCTGGGGCATCGTCATTTACCTGCCATCACATTAGGGGGCATTCTATCATTTAACCCTCGATACCAATTTTGGACGTTTTTTCACTTGGATTACAACGGAATACTTCTTCAGCACAAGGACCTTCTGCTTCCAGTGGGAGCAGCCACTCTGTGTATTCAGCCCTGAATTGGGATTACAGAGCACCGTCTGAACATGGTCTTATTCTGATGTTGAAAGGTATTTGTCCGGTTAACATAATTGTGTTTTATCTTAAAACTCCCCTGAGCTTATTCCTTCAGGCACATTAGGGTTTTAATCTTGTCTATTACTTTTTATGGGTATTGTATGTCAAATTTTAGGGTGTTTGTTTTTGAACTTTAGGACACAATTTTTAGTGAAAATATTTATATATTTATAATTACTATTTTACTGTTTAGACAAAGAGGTGGTAATGTCTTTTTACTTGCTGCTTTTGTGTTCCCCACGCAGCGCCCCAAGCTAAGCGATTACCATTTTTACAGATCCATCTCAACTAACAGTCCTTCTGAGGACTAATTCAGCTGCATAAATATCAGTGCTAGGCAGGCAGGCAGTGTATTTGGCAAACTACAGTGCATATCGCAAGAGGGTCCATTCCAGTTCTGTCTCCTGCTGCTGGTTTTACAGTTATTTCTAGACATAGCCCCAGGTATCAGGGGCCAGGAATAATTTTTTTTTGGATCTTAATCCTGATTATTTTCTTAAAAAGCAATCCAGAGAACTCTGTTCCATTTGTTTGTTGGCAATGCATAAAACAGCCAGATCCTTTCCATATTACGGCGCTAAAAATCCATCTATGTAAAACTGTGGTCTGTCCATCACATGGATCAGAGATAAAAAAATTGCACTCAAAATTTTGCCATTTCTGGCCTCCATTTAAATTTTGTTGCAGTGTGTTAGTGAAGTTATTGACACCAGTTTGCTGGTATAAATAGTTACCTACAGCCCAGCTATTTAAAACTGTGGATTTCCGTCACATGGATCAGAGATTAAAATTGCGCTCAAAATTCTGCCATTTCTGGTCTTCATTTAAATTTTGTTGCAGTGTGTCAGCGAAGGTATTGACACCAGTTTGGTTGTAAAAATAGTTACCTACAGGCATCTATTTAAAACTGTGATTTGTCCGTCACCGGATCACATATAAGTTCACTCCAAATTCAGACATTTGTAGTGAACATGGAAAATATTGTTCTCCATTTAAAATTGGCAAGGTGCATGGCAAGGGACAGGGAACTGAACGTGATGGTGATGGTGCTTTCAGAGGTTGAGGCCGAGGTCGTGGGCAAGCTGAAATCATGCCTCAACAAACACCCACATCTTCTCGCCCAACCTTCCTGTCCCAATTACTAGGGGACCGCAGCACACCACTATTGAATCCAGAGCAGTGTCAAAAGGTTGTTGGTTGGATAGTGGATAATGCTTCCAGTCACTTTGCTACCTGTGCACATGAGCCCGGACCGCGTATTCCTCACCCTTCCGAGTGCCCGGAGACAACTGATCTCACACTTGGACACTCCGAAGAGATGTTCACTTTTCCATTTATAGATTCGGGACTCTCCTCCGGTCCACTTGAAGCGAGACAAGAGGAGATCGCATGTAGCGATGCCCAAATATTTGAGCAGCCACGGTCACAGGAAGGCAACGTTGGGAAAGTGTCACAAGAGACAATGATGAAACACAATTGCCAGAAAGTCAGGAGGAGGACCAGGGTGCCGAAGTGGAAGACAAGGTGGTGGATGATATAGTAACTGACCCAACCTGGCAGGAGGACATGCAGAGCGAGGACGCAGAGGAAGGGAGGCGCAGCACCCCAACTGGCAGTAAGAAGCAGTGTGGTGGCTGCAGACAGAAGGCGGGCAACCGTTTCCCGTAACACCAACACGATGGAAGTTGCCAGTTCAACTGCTAGGGTCTTTCTAAGTCTGGTTGTTTTTTAAAGACTCCATCAATAACCCCAAAAAGGCCATTTGCACTACTTGCCATGCCAGCATCAGCAGGGGTGGAAAAACTACTAGCCTGACCACCACCAGCATGATCAGGCACATGACAGTAAAGCACCTGACATTGTGGGCCAAAGCCCAGGGTCCAGGAACAGTGACGGCGGGTGACACCACTGCTTCTTCCGCTTTTGTGCATGCAAGCCAATCCCCTGTCCATGGTGCAGGCAAAGATGCCTCCTGCCCTGCACCTGTCGATCCACATACTCAACTATCACCATCAGCAAGCACGTCCACGTCCTTGTCCCAGTGCAGCGTTAAGTTGTCCATACCCCAGTCCTTGGAATGCAAGCGTAAATACTCAGCCAACGCCCCACAGGCCGCACTACTAAATTCCCACATTTTGCGACTGCTTGCGCTCGAAATGCTGCCTTTTAGGCTCATGGAGATGGAGCTTTCCGCAACCTGAAGGTAACTGCCATCCCAAAGTACTCTGTCCCCAACAGCCACTATTTCTTTCGGTATGCCATCCCCGCATTACACAAACACGTGTCCCATATTAGTCATGCCCTCAACAATGCAGTTACTGGGAAAGTCCACCTAACCACGGACACGTGGACAAGTGCTTGTGGGCAGGGATGGTACATCTCACTGACGGCACACTGGGTTAACATAGTGGAAGCCAGGACCCAGTTAGACCTTGGGATGAAGCACGTCCTCCAGTCATCAAGGATTGCGGGCCCTACATCAATCAGGGTTGCCCCCACAGTCTACAGCTTCTGCACCTCAATTTCATCCTCCTCCTTTTCAGCCTTCATCTCCAAAATAACCACATCAGTCACAAGCTGGGAGCATTGCAGCACTGTCTCAGCCAAGAGGCAGCAGGCTGTACTGAAGGTAATATGCTTAGGTGGCAAACTGCACAATGCTGAAGAGTTGTGGACAGCTCTGAAAGAGCAGGCAGATCTGTGGCTGACACCGATGAACCAACAGCCAGGCATGGTCATGTGTGACAATGGCTGAAACCTGGTGATGGCTCTGAGGCAAGACGAGCTCCCACACGTACTATGCCTGGCCCATATGCTTAATCTCTTGGTTCAGTGATTCCTCAAAACCTACCCGGAGCTGCCAGATCTGCTTGTCAAAGTATGCCACCTGTGTGCCCATTTTAGAAAGTCAGCTACAGCTTCCTCAGCCCTTTTCGTGCTTCAGCAGTGTTTGCAGCTTCCATCTCATCGACTGGTGTGTGATGTCCCCACGCATTGGAACTCTACACTGCAGATGTTGGAAAGGATTTGTGAGCAGTAGAGGGCAGTTGTTGACTACCAGCATCAACAAGGCCATCGGTATTTAGTTCAGACTTCACACAAGACCTCAAGAGTGGACATGGATGTCAGACATGTGTACCATCCTCAAACACTTTGAGGACTCTACCAAGATGGTGAGCGGCGATGATGCCATATTTAGCATCACCATCCCGCTTCTCTGTGTTCTGAAACGCTCTCTGCTCACAATCAAAAAGGATGCATTGTTGGCGGAGCATGATGGGATGGAGCAAGGAACCATACAGAGTGATTGCACAGCCCAGCCGCATCTCATCTCAACGTGGATTGGGTGACAATGAGGAAGAGGAGGAGGAGGAAGAACAGGAGCTAATTTCATGCGCTATAGATGGTACTACCTGCACAACTGTCATACCGTCTGTTCAGCGTGGATGAACTGAGGACAGGGAAGAAAAGGAGGAGAGCATGGTCAGTCATCCTCTTCGTGAGGACACGGAATTCTTGCCTGTTAGCAGTCTGATGTAAGGGGGTACAGAGACTGATACATGTCCCTACCCCCTTACTAATGTCTGACTACTGTATATCTATGTATATGTTCTGTTAATGTATAGCGATATATATAAGTGAGATAGGAAAAGTGTAGTGTTATGATTGAGTCACCGTAGGAGGCAAAAAACAGAAATGCTAGCTAAGTCCTGAAAACCAGAGAAGTTTTGAAACTCAAAAATTTAGATCGATCCCCAAAAAATACATCAGGTGTGGGGATCTTTGGTTCAACAGCATGTGAACGAGCAAGATAGGCGGAAATTCCTCGCACTTCAGCAGCGAGCTGCTCCACACGATCAGACACTTGCTTTATCTCCATTGAGAGAAAAAAAAATTCCCCCTACGGCCTCAGAGATATAGAGGAAAGAATATACACACACCCTTTTTTTTTTTTTTTTTTTAAACACAATTCTTTCCTGCTATTGAGTACCCCAGTATCTGCGGTTTGGAGGGGGATTCTGTTATGATTGAGTCACCGTAGGAGGCAAAAAACAGAAATGCTAGCTAAGTCCTGAAAACCAGAGAAGTTGGCAACTATCAGATTGCAGAGCCCTGAACCTATCAACACAACTAGCAGTAGCCGTGGGGGGTTCCTACGATGACCTAGACCCCTCGATCACAGCCGGAGAGATACATAGGCCTAAAGAAGGAAAGGGGAAATCTAACTGCCCCAGAGCAGACCCCAAAGCAATAGGCAGCCCCCCACATATAATGACGGTGAAGCAAGATGAAAACACTTACACAGACAGAAAGACAGCCTGAGCAAAGACGGGGCCCAAAAACTACCTAGATAGGAACGGATAGGAAGGCTGCTGTCTGCAATCTGCCAAAACCCTATCAGAGACAAAAGCCAACAAGCTGATATAAAAATGGCCCTGAAGCAACTAAGCTTCAAAAACTAAATCAGCACTCAGGTACTTTCAGAAGACAGAGCTCAAGGAACACTGCACACTCCAGCAGGGAGTGGCAGAATCCAAAAAGCAAGAAAAACAAAAGCAAATCTTAGATGCAAAAAGGCAAAACAGAAAACTTAGCTTTAGGAGAGCAGGAATCAGACTGGTGTCCAAGAGTCCACAGAGAAATCACCCGCAGAGCAGAAAGGGCGTAGGCTGCCTTAAATCCAGTCAGTGACTCCACTCAGCCAATCGTCTTCATTAGTCCCAGGTGCCTGATAATCAGGCTCACTACCTTCCTTCACTAGAATAGGGAGTTCACCAGGCCTCAGTGACGGAGGGGAAAATGAACTCACAACAGTACCCCCCCTTGAGGAGGGGTCACCGAACCCTCAACAACGCTACCAGGGCGATCAGGGTGAGCCCGATGAAAGGCACGCACCAATCTTTTGGCATGAATATCAGAGGCAGAGACCCAGGAATTATCTTCCTGACCATAACCCTTCCACTTAACCAAATACTGGAGTCTCCGTCTAGCCAGACGGGAATCCAGAATTTTCTCTACCTCATATTCCAAGTTACCTTCAACCAATACAGGGTCCGGAGGTGCCACCTCAGGCACAACTGGCTCAACAAACCTCTTCAACAAGGCCTTATGGAACACATTATGGATCTTAAATGTGACAGGAAGAGCCAAACGAAAAGAGACCGGATTAATAATCTCCAAAATCTTGTAAGGTCCAATAAATCTAGGCTTAAACTTAGGAGAAGCCACCTTCATAGCAATATTTTTTGATGATAACCACACCATATCACCAATCTTAAACTGGGGACCAATGGTCCTATGTCGATTGGAAAACCGCTGGGCCTTTTCCTGGAAGAGAGATAACTTATCCACCACTTGGTCCCAGATCTGGTGCATTCTCTCCACCACAGTGTCAACACCTGGGCAGGCAGAAGGCTCCACCTGCCCTGAAGAAAATCGAGGGTGAAAACCAAAGTTACAAAAAAAAGGTGACATCAAAGTGGCAGAACTAGCTCTATTATTCAAAGCAAATTCGGCCAAGGGCAAAAATGAAACCCAATCATCCTGATCAGCGGAAATAAAACATCTCAAATACGACTCCAAGGTCTGGTTTGTTCTCTCTGTCTGCCCATTGGTCTGAGGGTGAAAAGCAGAGGAGAAGGACAACTGAATTCCCAACTTGGAACAGAACGTCCTCCAAAATTTAGACACAAATTGAACTCCTCTGTCAGATACAATGTTCTCAAGAATCCCGTGCAAGCGAACCACCTGTTGCAAAAACAGAGGCACCAACTCAGAGGAAGATGGCAACTTAGGGAGTGGTACAAGATGAACCATCTTAGAGAACCTATCACAAATCACCCAAATAACCGTCATTCTTTGAGAGACCGGCATATCAGAAATGAAATCCATTGAAATATGGATCCATGGCCTCCTGGGGACCGGCAAAGGCATCAACAACCCACTAGAGCGAGAACAAGATTTAGACCGGGAGCAAGTCCCACAGGACTGCACAAAATTCCTGACATCATGAGACAAGGTGGGCCACCAAAAAGAGCGACTCACCAGATCTCTAGTACCAAAAATACCTGGATGACCAGCCAATGCAGAGCAATGAACTTCAGACATCACTCTCTTCTTCCACTGGTCAGGAACATACAACTTTCCACTGGGGCAACGCTCAGGTTTGTCCTCCTGGAACTCTTGCAGAGGAAGTCTCAAATCGGGCGAGATGGCAGAAAGAACTACCCCTTCGCCTAAGATGGTGGCAGGCTTGGTCACCACAGGAGAATCAGCAAAGAAACTCCTAGAGAGGGTGTCTGCCTTGACATTCTTAGTTCCAGGAAGGAAAGAGACCACAAAATCAAAATGTGTAAAAAACAAGGCCCACCTAGCCTGTCTAGGGTTCAAGCGTTTAGCCGACTCTAGGTAAATCAAATTTTTGTGGTCAGTGAGGACCACAACTTGATGTTTGGCTCCCTCCAACCAATGTCTCCACTCCTCAAATGCCCATTTCATGGCCAACAGTTCCCTATTCCCCACATCATAGTTACGTTCAGATGAAGAAAACTTACGGGAAAAGAAAGCACAGGGATTCATTTTAGATGTTACCGGATCCTTTTGGGACAACACCGCTCCTGCACCAATCTCAGAAGCATCCACCTCTACCTGGAACGGGAGTGAGACATCAGGTTGCTGCAGAACCGGGGCGGAGGTAAATCTACGCTTCAGCTCCTGAAAGGAAGCAACCGCCTCCGGAGACCAATTCAACACATCCGCACCCTTCCTGGTCAGGTCAGTCAATGGTTTGGCAATACTAGAAAATTTTGCTATAAATTTCCGATAAAAATTAGCAAAACCCAAAAACTTCTGGAGGGCCTTCAAAGAAGTGGGCTGAACCCAATCATAAATGGCCTGTACCTTGGCCGGGTCCATTTCAATAGTTGACGGAGACAAAATAAATCCCAAAAAAGAAATTCTCTGTTCTCCAAAAAGGCATTTTGATCCTGTGACATACAGAGAATTCTCTCTCAAGATCCGGAACACAGTCCGAATATGTTCCACATGAGAATCCCAATCCTTGGAGAAGATCAAAATATCATCCAGATAGATAATCAAAAATTTATCGACAAAGTCTCGGAAAATATCGTTCATGAAGCACTGGAAGACAGAAGGGGCATTAGTGAGCCCAAAAGGCATCACCAGGTACTCAAAATGTCCCTCCGGAGTATTAAACGCCGTCTTCCATTCATCCCCCTGCTTAATGCGGATAAGATTATACGCCCCCCTGAGGTCAAGCTTGGTAAACCAGCAAGCACCTCTGACTCTAGAGAATAGATCCGAAATCAGGGGTAACGGATACTGATATTTAATAGTAATTTTATTGAGGGCACGATAATCAATACAAGGCCTTAAAGAACCATCCTTCTTGGCCACAAAAAAAAAAACGGAACCTAAGGGTGAAGAGGATGGTCTAATATGACCCTTCTCCAACGCCTCCTTAATATAGGACCGCATAGCCTCGTGCTCGGGTACAGATAAATTGAAGAGCCGACCCTTAGGAAATTTAGACCCCGGGTTTAGTTCAATTGCACAGTCATAACTCCTGAGGAGGCAAGGACGCAGACTCATTCTCACTAAATACATCATAGTAGTCCGCCAAATAGTCAGGAACCTCATGCGACTGAGGAGAGGTGGAAAAAAACGGAGCCTCACTAAAGGTACACCGGCAACCCCAACTCACCACAGACACAGACTTCCAATCCAAAACTGGATTATGAATATGCAACCAGGGAAACCCCAGAACAACGGCATCATGCAGACCATGCAACACCAAAAATCTGCAATTTTCTTGGTGATCTGGGGCGACCCGCATGACCAACTGGGTCCAAAACTGAGGTTTATTTTTAGCCAGAGGGGTAGCATCAATCCCCCTCAAAGGGATAGGCGTCTGCAGAGGTGTCAACGGAAATCCACAACGTTTAGCAAAATCCAAGTCCATTAGGTTTAGCGCTGCTCCCGAATTCACAAAAGCCTTGGCGGAAAATGTGGACAGGGAACAGATCAGAGTAATCGCCAAAAGAAACTTAGGCTGAACCCCACCAACAGAAAACGTGTGTGCAAAGCGTTTCTCACGTTTAGGACAAACAGAAATAACATGTGAGGCGTCTCCACAGAAAAAACACAGCTTATTACGCCTTCTGAATTCCTGACGCTGCGCCTTAGACAAAACTCTATCACATTGCATAGGTTCAGACGTCTGTTCAACCGGTGGCAACACCTCTCGTGTAATCCTGCGTTCACGTAAACGCCGATCAACCTGAATGGCTAAAAGACATAGAATCGTCCAGACCAGAGGGAACAGGAAATCCCACCATAGTATCTTTTACGGCTCCTGACAAACCCTTCCGAAAGAGAGCAGCCAAGGCACTATCATTCCAGGTAGTAAGGACCGCCCACCTTCGGAACTTTTGACAGTACAACTCTGCAGATTCTCGACCCTGGTTCAATGCTAACAGGGTCTTTTCAGCCTGATCAATAGCATTAGGTTCGTCGTACAGCAACCCCAAGGCTTGAAAAAATGCGTTCACATTAGTCAGAATAGGGTCATCTGGTTTCAAAGAAAACGCCCAATCCTGGGGATCGCCGCGCAGCAAAGAGATGACAATTTTAACCTGCTGCGCGGGGCTCCCTGACGAGTTAGGCTTCAAAGCAAAAAATAATTTACAATTATTTTTGAAACTCAAAAATTTAGATCGATCCCCAAAAAATACATCAGGTGTGGGGATCTTTGGTTCAACAGCATGTGAACGAGCAAGATAGGCGGAAATTCCTCGCACTTCAGCAGCGAGCTGCTCCACACGATCAGACACTTGCTTTATCTCCATTGAGAGAAAAAAAAATTCCCCCTACGGCCTCAGAGATATAGAGGAAAGAATATACACACACCCTTTTTTTTTTTTTTTTTTAAACACAATTCTTTCCTGCTATTGAGTACCCCAGTATCTGCGGTTTGGAGGGGGATTCTGTTATGATTGAGTCACCGTAGGAGGCAAAAAACAGAAATGCTAGCTAAGTCCTGAAAACCAGAGAAGTTGGCAACTATCAGATTGCAGAGCCCTGAACCTATCAACACAACTAGCAGTAGCCGTGGGGGGTTCCTACGATGACCTAGACCCCTCGATCACAGCCGGAGAGATACATAGGCCTAAAGAAGGAAAGGGGAAATCTAACTGCCCCAGAGCAGACCCCAAAGCAATAGGCAGCCCCCCACATATAATGACGGTGAAGCAAGATGAAAACACTTACACAGACAGAAAGACAGCCTGAGCAAAGACGGGGCCCAAAAACTACCTAGATAGGAACGGATAGGAAGGCTGCTGTCTGCAATCTGCCAAAACCCTATCAGAGACAAAAGCCAACAAGCTGATATAAAAATGGCCCTGAAGCAACTAAGCTTCAAAAACTAAATCAGCACTCAGGTACTTTCAGAAGGAACACTGCACACTCCAGCAGGGAGTGGCAGAATCCAAAAAGCAAGAAAAACAAAAGCAAATCTTAGATGCAAAAAGGCAAAACAGAAAACTTAGCTTTAGGAGAGCAGGAATTAGACTGGTGTCCAAGAGTCCACAGAGAAATCACCCGCAGGGAAGAAAGGGCGTAGGCTGCCTTAAATCCAGTCAGTGACTCCACTCAGCCAATCGTCTTCATTAGTCCCAGGTGCCTGATAATCAGGCTCACTACCTTCCTTCACTAGAATAGGGAGTTCACCAGGCCTCAGTGACGGAGGGGAAAATGAACTCACAACAGTGTAGTACCCCGAATCAGACACTAGATGGGGCACATTAGTGCACATAGTTACTCATGAAGAGCTAGGCATGTTAAGAATAAAGTGTATTCCTGTAGTTAGTTAAGGGCATAGTGCCCGTGCTGGGCGCATAGCTCCATAACGTTAAGCAGATTCCCAGTCATTCGGATTTCCTTAAGGACAGAAGTGCAGCTGAAGCAGCAGCGTGACCGCAGTTGAGAGAAGGATCGTGAGAAGTGGTCCTGGACCAGTACAGGGAAACAGGTCACACATCATGTGCAAATCATTGCATGGGATGGCGCCCTCCGTTCCAGGGTGAAATGGACAAGGGAACTCCCAGGAGTAGCGAGCTTGTACAGGGAGGACGCTGTGTTATTGCAAGAGTTGGTACGACCCAGTAAAGTACTGAAGGATATAGACCAAAGTGTACGGAGTGCGGAGAAAGTGAACTGTGTGGAACCTAATGCTGATGTTGTAACTGACAAGAATGTGCTGCATCAAGAAAAGAGTAAAGTTCTTCATTTTAAGTTTGAAATGGACTCTGTCTCTTATTGTACAACCATGGAAGCTCAGACCGCCCGAAGGGACCCTGATGGTGCAGAAGGTGAATCAGAAGGTATGCTGCAGAGAGGACTTTGTATTCATGTAACGGGAGGCCAAAGCACACTAGAGTCACTTGTCTCAGCCACAACTACAGCCCTGGCCCTCCCTCACACTTGGCATAGTCAGCAGGATCCCACAACCGTGCAGCGTGGGAATGCCGTGAAAGATGTTATTGATATGACCAGAGAGAGTGAAGATGAAGATATTGTGAATGTCACTGAAATGCTGGATGTGACTGATATACTGGACTTGCCTAAAACTTTAAATGTGACTGACATCGTGATGGCAAAGATGGCGGAAGACGGCGCACAAGGGAAGGACAACAGCCCTGATCCCACCCTTTGTGGGCGTCCTGATGGAGAAATGGCGTGAGAAGCATTCTGGCAAAGTTGGTGGCCTAATCCAGGTGCCCGCCCCTGGTGGGTGTGCCGGGGAAGAAGAAGAACCCGCCCTCTACAACCGATTGCTAGGAAATGGGTGGAGCGGCTGGAAGCGACCACACCCTGGAATGGGTGGGGCCCAGAAGAAGACCCTGCATGCTGCTGTGCGGTGTCATTGCGAGACACTGCGTCGGCAGCGATGCACCACTCTTGTACCTGCCACTGCAGGGGCATAGGCAGTGTGGAGTGGAAATGGTGGCAGGAGAAACAGCAAACCCAACCCGGACGAAAGGAGGAAGACGCAGCCTCAACATCTTCAGGAGTCAGGACAGCAGTGGAGGCCGGAACCATTTTGTCTGGAGCCTATTCTTCAACATCATCGGGGACCGGAAATACCGAACGCCTTGGAGGAGCCCGCGCGGGAAGTAAAGGCCGAGCCAGAACTACATCCTTGGGAGCCAGTCTGCGCAGCTACCGCGGAGGAATTCAGCTGTCACGGGACGGATGCGGTCAGACGACGGCAACCGGAGGTGGTGAGTACACCTCAGACCTTGATCCCTGTGGCATGGTCCTCACCTCCACCCTTCACACCGGAAGGCCCTCAGGCCCACTATAGTAACCCGAGTCCTCTGAATCTGTCATCTGGCCACTGTGCTCTGGAGGTCAGGCCTACAACCAGAGTCAGTGCGTGATTGGGTGCCTCCTATTTCCACCAGACAGTGGAGGGCCCATTCCCATCCCCCAGTCAGTCTGCCTGGATTGCAGGCATTATCAAAAAAAAGAAATTTGGGCAGAGTTGCGCCACCAAGGAGGGGGCGCTATGGCTGGTCGTCGCACTGGCGGTCAGCTTGTGCACATAGAAGTAGACAGAGCGAAACATAACCTCAAATACAGTGTCTTTTTTTGGAGGTATATTCTCATTCACCTCTTGACACCCAAACATGGGTATATGCTTCCTGATTTTGGCTATTTGCTGTTATCCTCCTCCTCATCAGAAATGCTTCCAGGGGTCTTCCCCATGCTGTTCCCATGTCATTTGAGCAATTTTCCCATCGATTTCCACAATTTCTAGTCTCTAAAGAACCCCAGAGGGGAGCCGCCGGAAAAATGCTCGCGTTTCCCATAGACTTACATTGGGTTCGTTGCTTGGGTCGAGCACTCGAGCATTCCAATTTGCTCAACCCGGGCAACGAGCACCTGAGTATTTTAGTGCTCGCCCATCACTACTCTTCACATCATACAGTAGTAAGTTGCTGCATTTTTTAATGCCTAGATCAGTCTATGTCTGCACATCAGTCATCCACGTGTTATGCTCAATTGCCTGATTGTTTTATATAGTAGATTAGCTGTGCAATTTTCGCTTCCGCTCATCCTCCTACTGTAGATTTGTTGCAAAAGTTTTCTGTTACCCTTCACATATTTATTCAACTTGTTTCCCAGCTTTCCCACTACCTTGCATTCCATTTATTATATACTGTATTTATGCAAAAGCATAGATAGATAATAGATAGATAGATAGATAGATAGATAATAGAAAGAGATAGATAGATAGATAAATAGAAATAGAGAGATAGATAATAGAAAGATAGATAACACATAGATAATAGATAGATAGATAGATAATAGATAGATAGAGATGGAGATAGATAATTGATAGTGAGATAGATAAATAATAGATACAGTAGATAGATAGATGATAGATAATAGATAGATAGATAGATAGATAGATAGATAGATACAGTAGATAGATAGATATATAAATAATAGATAGATATGATATAGATAGATAGATAATTGTTAAAAGTAAGGGAAAGAGAGGCGTTCATACTCATATTGCTGGACAGCTCAGCCAGCACAGCAAACAGAACAGGTATTATGTTATATACAGGATCCTGCAAATGTCGTTCCGTAAAAAAAAATCCCACCCATGAATGTTCATTTTTATGTCCGGAATAGTTTTATTTGAAAAATGTAGGTTTGTTAAAAACAAAACGCATGAACTGAGCAGCCCAGTAAGTGACACGTCGCTGGAGTCAGGGTCTCTGTCTCTACATTGTGCTGCTCTTAGATTAGATGGCAAAAACCCGGTGGCGGATTCCTTTTAGAATTTAATGTTCTAGTCCTGGATAAGACCTGAATTGATAAACATCGCCTTTTTTCTCTCTTTCCAATGGAGCGAGATGCGTTTCTCTAGCTAATAGTTAATGCTTTCATTACTTCCAGTTTAAACAGGTTGCGACTGCAACATAACAGCGCAATTTTGTTATCAAGGTTTGATTTGTAACGTAATAATAATCACACACCTGCGAACGTTTCACACGGATGAGGGATCTGAAGAACGTCTTGTGGCGTGGGAGTCGAAGGAGACTCGAGCTCGGCTCTGACGCAATCCTTATTTAGGCAGATTTACGCTGTCGGAGGGGCCATGGTGCATTAGGCTCCACACACAGATCGTCGCTCTGAAGCAGCACATGGCATTGGCCCGCCACAGCGTGAAGTGCTATCAGGATGTGATAGAACCACACTGACTCTTTTCATCTTGACAGGCCTGTGTGTGACATGCCATGTTCTGAAGGAATTACTCCACTCCGAGATCTTCAATGGGAACATTAGCGGCGAGCGTGGAGCCATTGTATAAAACATTCATTCGAATTCAAAGAAGATTTTTGTGTCATATGGATTTGGCTGGATGTCCTTATTTCTGCAAAATATAAATGCTTCCTCCTTGACATTGCCCGCATGTTCTAAGCCGTAAGCCTATGTGCGAACAAACCGGAGGACGACAAAAGACTCGTATTCATTCTTATCTGGAGGGATGACAATGGCTGCTTAATTGATCCCCTGTTATTTTTGGAACTTACCCTGACTGGTTTAGACAGCAAGCAAGATGACTCTGCAGGGTGATGGGGCTTTGTAATGAACGGTAGTTCCCTACAGTTGCAACCCACAGAGCTCCATGTCGGGAACCCTATTGTACAAGCCTACCCCCATTGTTCAGTATTTATCACAGTCTAGGCAAGCATTTTTCAGTGGGAGGTCATGGGAATAAAAAGCTGATTAAAGGGAATTGATTGATTTCTGAAATGCCATAAACTAAAGGGTACTGCCATAGAAAATATTAAAACACCTCCTTACTTACCCCAGCACCTAAGTTTAAGCTCCACGCTGACCGTGGGCATACTCAAACGTTGGATATGATTTACCCACTTGACTTACCCCTAGTAAAATAGCAACATTTATACTAACCACAGGTGCCAGCGCCATTCCTGTGGTGCCACACTCCATCTTCCGGGGACTACATGACAATTTTATGTCACATGATCATTGCAGCCAATCAGCACTGGCTTCACTCTCTCCACCATTGAACAGATCAGACATCAGGAGGAAGTGAGCGGCTCAAGCCAGCTCTGATTGGCTGCAGGGATCGCATGATAGACAAATGTCATGTGATCACCAGGAAAGCCAGTACCGAAACCGCTAGAACAGTGCCGACACCAGAGGTGAGTATAAGTGTTGCTATTTTACTGGTGGCAAAAATACTGATGGAGAATGAGTTGTCTGAGTAATGGACAAATCCTTTAAGTCCCCTAATGTCTACTGAACTAGCCAATATTGGCAGGCTCATCCCACAGTCTAATGAGTATAGAGGCCTCCTAACTCGACCCTGACAGATGATGTCAAGGGAGATAAGGATCCGGCATGTCCGATTACTAACTATTGATGCTTTTGTTCTTAGTTTGGCAGTGACTCTCTAGTAGCCAACAGCTATCTATTGTGTCTGGGATCCCTTAGAGTTTTGTGATCCTTAGTAGTTTTCTGTCTTCACTTCTGTACTTTCAGAGCACTCATGTTAGAAGGAACACTTCTTCACAGTTGTGGCCTATTGTGTGCAGGTGCTCAAAGGGTCCAGCGCATGTGCAGTTACAGCCAATAGAATGTCAAGTATCAGTGTCAGTGTAGTATCGGTGCAGAACACTTTCAGTATCTCCGGAGAAGAAAAGCAATCAGGAAAAAATGATGTGGGTAAATCACATGGCCGGCCACCATCATGTTGAGAGCTACAGAAGTAGCGATCACCCCATCCAATATTCACCCATTGGCATCAGCAGGCTTCAACATGGGTGTTGCAGTAAAAAAATGAGGCATGTTCTATGAAGATACACTATAGTCTATTGCATTCTAGAAATTTCAAGTAGAGAAGCATAAAAATGATTAAAGGACCGAGTGATACTCCTATTGTGTCATTAATAAGTGAATACAAACTTTTAATGTCTCATCTTTTGGTTTTCATTGACTGTACACATGTAGTCAAATGTAGATTTAACTAACACTACAGGTGACAACAGACAAAAGTCTCTCCTCATTAACAGTCAACTAATTAACATTTCATGGTAGTTCCTGGAGAAGAGGTGAGGAACAGCCCTGAAATGTGTTATCTAGTTAACAGCTAATAAATAGTTACATATGCAAGAGACAACACATGTTGTATCATCAACGCAAAACAAAAAGGTGAGAACATTATTGTAGGGGGTCAGCCCCTGCTAAGAACTGAATTACACTGTGACTTTAAGAGACATTGCTTCCCTATGATTTGTGTGCACTTGGACTAGTCCTTTCTCCCTTGCAGGTTGCTGTGTATTGGTTTTGAACAAGAAGCAAGAAGTGTTTGTTCAGGAAGTGAAGAAAGAGCCTCGTGCCTGTGAAAGACTGGAAATACAATAAGTGTGTCCTAACAAAGAGAGACTGGTAATTGTACTAACGGCTTCAAGTGAGGAGATAGTGCCCAGTTACCGCAGGATCAATGTCAGAAGGAAAGAGTCGCATTGTATAGCCAGGTAGTTCTCCCTGAACACCTGTAACCTGAGAGGGGACACAACTCGGTGGAACTAGTCATCACTCAACATTGACAATGGGAATAAGACTTGCCCGGATTTGGAAAAAGACAGATTAGTTAACCTGAAGGAATAGCTCAACACAACAAACTTTGTTCTACTACATCAGGACCAAGCAGCAGCAGCTTCCAGACCTTCTTTTAAGTGCTACAGGTCTGGAGTGTACATCGGTGTTCAACAGCATTAGGGTATAAAGCAGGCTTCTTTAGCTAGCCTGTAGCAGTATTGTCCAATTATTGGAAGCCAGGTAGGAAGTTATAATAGAGTAGTTTTATACTGTTTATATTAAGCTTTGCATTGCCATTGCTGGATGGCAGCTTGTGTGACACACTCCAGCTATCTCTCCTTGTATCTGTTATTATGATTATCATTTTAATAACTGTTAGTCTAATTTTCCAGCATATAATCCTGTGTCTTTCAATAAAGCTGGTGTTTTGCTTCTGCCTCCTCATTTACTGTACCATATTTGAGTCCTGCCCGGCAGTGTCATCCAGGCACGCTACATTATCATTCTGAAAAACTGTCAATATCCATTTAGCAATGCCACATTTTGGTAGTTTTTTTGTTTCGGTGGTTTATTTATCTAAATGTGGTTTCATGGGGAATGAAGGACACAGATTTTGGCAAGTCCAAAAGCTTATGCATGTAAATAAAATCTTAGACCCTGTTTACAGTGCGCATCTGCAGTCCGTTCCTGTTTAAGTGAACATCTGAAAAGACAGACACAATCATAAAAAAATATAAATGGACTTTATTTTAGCTTTGTTTATGTCGTAGCACCCTGTGATCCCATTGGGCATTTGTCTGAATCCTGATTATAGGGGAATGTAGAGGAAAAACCTAAATGCATCGCAGTAACGCAACATGAACAGGGCCTTAAAGGGAATCTGTCACCTGAATTTGGTGGGCTATTTAAATGACATCTGTCCGGTCCGATGGGAGGTGTTTCCTATCCATTCCTCCTCCCCATCCTTGGCAACCATCTGCAATATTTTCTGAAATTTGAGTAGGTGTACGCCATAGGCCGCGCGTATGCAATGCAATCTTGCCTCGCGCATGCGCAGTATGCTTTGCCCAACTGCGGTCAAAGCCTAAAAGCATTACTGCGCATGCGCCGGTTAACTGTGTCCCGGAACACAGCGTAATACTTCCGGGACATAGTTAACCAGTGCTTGCGCAGTAATGCTTTTAGGCTTTGCCCACAGTTTGGCAAAGCATACTGCGCGTGCGCTAGGCAAGATTGCATTGCGCATGCACGGACTATGGCGGACACCTACTCAAATTCCAGAAAATATTGCGGACGGCGGCCAAGGATGGGGAGGAGGAATGGATAGGAAACACCGCCCATCGGACAGGACAGAAGTCATTTAAATAGCCTACCAAATTCAGGTGACAGATTCCCTTTAAAAGAGATATGGTCCCCAAATTAGATTTTCCTATGTTAGGATTATACATTTTATTTATTAGACTGGGTTCAGATGATCATATGCAAAATTTTTCATCTGCATTGTCATCTACATGCCATCTTTTTGTCCATATCTTACGTTCATATGACATCAATATGACATCTGTATTTTACATCAACAATTTAATAAATATAAGACAAAATCCAGTTTTCTAGGTTAATAACTGCAATGGTACAATAAAAAAAAACATAAAAACATGGGGGATGTATTTCAGCTCCTGGTAAAAAATAGTTTCTATATTCCATTATCAATGTTAAAAATGACATCCAAGGCAATTGAATGAAAAGCGATGAGTTTCGAACATACTCCAATGTTCTTTGTCAAAGCTTTGACCAAGAAAGTCGGCGTACGTTCGAAACGCGTCACTTTCCATTCATTTGTCTTGGATGGCATTTTTGAGAATTATATGTAATAAAGAAAATATTTTTTTTACCAGGAGCCGGAATACATCCTCCCATGTTTTTTTCCTACTTGCTGCATGAAAAGTCGGACCGTGTCGTTCTGTGCACACTGGACTATAATTATTGATGAGCTTCCATGCTGTTACTCTTACCATAAAAAACACATGACATACGGATGGTAACCTGTATGTGATCTGTGGTTTTTTTTTGCCACCCATTGAGTTCTAATGGATGAGCCTGATCCTAATTATGGATCAAAGTAGCGCATGTGTGATTATTCACACTTGAACCATGTGAAAAAAGTGTTCATATGAACTACCACGTTGACTTTCAATTTTTTTTGCGCTGTATGCTTGCATTTGGATGTTTAATATGCTCGTTTGAACAAGCCCTTGTGCATATCACTTATGTACAAGTAGAGTTGAGCGAAACGGGTCGGTCAAATTCATAAGTTGCCGACTTTCGCTAAAGTTGGGTTTCATGAAATGAAACCCGACCATAGCATGAGGTCGGCCATGAGGTCGGTGACCAGAGCGTCAAAGTCACGTTTCAAATGATGTTTCCAGCGCCCTTTTTCAGCCAATGATGGAGGACGCACACTGTGGGCAACGCGATGACATGGGCATCAGTCACCACCATCTTTGAGAAGGGCATGCAAGTGATTGGCTTGCTTTGTGTGGCGTCACAGGGGCTATAAAAGGGCGTGCACGCCGACCGCCATCTTACTTCTGCCGATCTTAGCATAGGGAGAGGTTGCTGCTGCTGATTCTGAATAAGGGAGAGCGTTAGGCAGGGAAGAAGAAAAAAAAAACTGCTTCTGCTGTTAGCGATTTCCACTTACAAAACAACAGTTTGTGTGCAGTGACAGGGGAGAATATATTTTTGTGCATCAGCTCTGTTGGTTATTAGGCTGCCATATAAGGCTCCCTGATAGCTGCATTGCTGTTTGCACACTGCTGTGCAAACTGCTTTTTTAAAAGCAAAAATACTTTTCTTCCTCTTTTCTGCACAGTTACCAAGCGTTCATTTTTACACCCTTTTGTGTGTGCAGCAGTCCTGCTTATTAGGCTGCCTGCGTCCATACTGGGACTGAGAGCATCATTGTCAGCGTCCTCAAATCTATAGTGAGATCCAAATTCTCACCAATCCTATAGACACTCTCCATCTTGTCATACACCATCCAATTTCAGTCTGCTACATTGAGGTGTAATCTCTCCTGGGCCAGAGACAATAGTTCTGCGTCCTCAAATCTATAGTGAGATTCAAAATCTCACCAATCCTATAGACACCCTCCACCTTGTCATTCACCATCCAATTTCAGCCTGTGACATTGAGGTGTAATCTCTACTGGGCCAGAGACAATAGTTCAGCGTCCTCAGATGTCTAGTGAGATCCAAATTCTCACCAATCCTATAGACACCCTATACCTTGTCATACACCATCCAATTTCAGCCTGTTACATTGATGTGTAATCTCTACTGGGCCAAAGACAATAGTTCTGCGTCCTCAAATCTATAGTGAGATTCAAATTTTCACCAATCCTGTAGACACCCTCCACCTTGTCATACACCATCCAATTTCAGCCTGTTATATTGAGGTGTAATCTCTACTGAGCCAGAGACAATAGTTCAGCCTCCTAAAATCTCTAGGGAGATTCAAATTCTCCCCAATACTATATACACCTTGTACCTTGTTTTACAGTACCATATAGCTGGTGGTATTTTGAGTACATTTTCGCAAAAATGAGCAAGTATGGTGGAAGACGCCATGGAAGTGGGCGGGGGTTGCCAGCTGGTCCCGATGGTGGTGGTGGTGTTGCATCTGTTGGTAGTGGCAAAAGCACAATAGCACCTAAGGCAGGAGTTGTTGAGCCTCCGTCATCGTCTGGCTCCACAAGGCCTCGAAGGCTCTCTTTTCTGGGAGTAGGTAAACCACTTTTAAAGCTGGAGCTTCAGGAACAAGTTTTGTCTTACATTGCTGACACAGCCTCCAGCTCTCTCGCCTCTTCTTCTGAAGTTTCAAAAAATAAAAGCACTGAGCCGTCATTGGAGGCTCCTGGTCAGGAGCAACACCTTTCCTTGTGTCCTTCACCCCTACCAAAAGTGAAGGATGTGGCAGGCCACACTACCGATTACTCCATGGAGCTCTTTTCACATACCATGCCTGGGTTAGCAAGTCAAATCGTGAATTCCCCAGTCCAAGATGAATCTGACATGGAGTGCACTGATGCACAGCCACTGTTAGATTTTTCTGCTGGTACATTCACTCAGAGCACTACATTGTCCTCGCAGTGCACTGAGGCAGAATCAGACCCTGATGAATCTCAGGTGCCCCTTCCCACATACTATACCACCTTACACGGTGACACAGAGGAAGGTGCACATGACATTGAAGAGGAGGTGATGGATGACCCAGTTGTTGACCCAGATTGGCATCCATTGGGGGAAGAGGGTGCCGCTGCCAATAGCTCAGAAGAGGAGGAGGAGCATCCGCAGCAGGCAATGACATCGCAACAGCTGTTATCTGGCAGGACCGTAGCAGTCCAAAAACGTGTTACAAAAACCAAAAGAGTTGCAGGACAGCTTGGCCAGACGGTCAAATTAGTACAGCGTGCAAGGTCTCAAAATGTCTTCCATAGTAGGAAGAGTGCAGTGTGGCACTTTTTTGAACAAAATCCTAATGATTAGGCAAAAGTTATCTGTAAGAAGTGCGCAAAGACCTTTAGCCGATAGAAAAATCTGAGAAATTTGAATACCAGTTGCATGCTTAGACATTTAACCACCATGCACTTGCAAGCGTGGACGGACTACCAATCCTCACGTACCACATGTGCACCTGCTCCGAATAAAGGAAGTCAGCAATGCTACATCACTTTCCCCACTGTAAGCCCACCGGTTAGCACACCACCAGGAGCAAATGTCGAGGTGTCATCGCAAGGGCAAAGCAGTCATGGAATCACAATGTTATTGCTACGAAAGACTGAATCTAGGCCATCAGCAACACCACCAACACATCACCATCACCAACCCTCTCTCAGTCCGCCATGTCCACCGCTAGTTCCACCATATGCAGGTCTCAAGTCCAGCTCACCTTACCAGAGACTATGAGTAGGACAAGAAAGTACTCATCCGCGTACACCGTCTTTGAACGCCCACATTGCCAAACTAATCTCGTTAGAGATGATGCCCTACCGGTTGGTTGAAAGCAAAGCTTTCCGTGAGCTCATGGCCTACGCAGTACCACGCTATGACCTACCCTGTCGGCACTTCTTTTCGCGAAAAGCCATCCCAGCCCTCCACGTGCATGTGAAAGACCGCATTGTCCATGCACTCAAGCAATCAGTGAGTGGAAAGGTGCCCCTCTCAACAGATCCATGGTCCAGTAGGCATGGCCAGGGCCATTACGTGTCCATCACTGCGCACTGGGTTAATGTGGTGGATGCAGGGTCCACAGGGGACAGCCGCGGTGGGTCTGTGCTGCCTAGCCCACAGTATAGGAAACAGTTGGCTGTAGGCGTTCGACCCTCCTCCAGAAGCGAAAGCTCATCCACAGAGCGCAGTCGCACGAGCACTCCATCTGCAGCTGCCAGTGTTGCACATGAGGTGTCCCACTATCGAACAGCTAGTGGTAAGCGTCAGCAGGCTGTGTTGAAGATGATGTGTTTGGGCGACAACAGACACACTGCGGAGGTACTGGCCGACTACTTTCAGCGACAAACTGAGTCATGGCTGGGCAGTCTACATCTTGAGGCAGGCAAGGTAGTTAGTGATAACGGCCGGAATTTTGTGGCAGCCATAGCCCTTTAAAAACTCAGACACATACCTTGCCTGGCTCACACCTTGAAACTGGTGGTGCAGTGCTTCCTAAATAATTATCCGGAGTTAACACCCCTGCTCCATAAGGTGCGAAGACTGTGCTCGCACATCCGCCAGTCTCCCGTACACTCCAGTCGTATGCAGAAGCTGCAGCGATTGCTCCACCTTCCCAAGCACCGCCTAATTATCGACATTGCAACAAGGTGTAACTCCACCCTGCACATGGTTCAGAGGCTGGCTGTAATTCATTTATAGGAGGATACACCGGCAGGCAGTTTGCAGGCAGACATGGAGTTGTCTGGTGTGCAGTGGTCAAAGCTGAAAGACCTCTGTAAAGTCCTTCAGTGTTTTGAGGAATGCACACGGCTGGTAAGCGCAGACGACGCCATCATAAGCATGAGCATCCCACTTATGCGTCTGCTCATGCAAACTTTGATGCACATTAAGGAGCAGGCGTCTGCAGCCGAGGAGGAAGAGGAGGGAAGTCTTGATGACAGTCAGCCATTGTCTGCTCAGGGAAGTCTCGTGGACGAGGTGGAGGAAGAAGAGGAAGAGGAGGAGGAGGATGATGGGGATGATTATTTTGGGGAGGAGGATGCTTCTCAGGGGGCAAGAAAAAATGTTGGTGTGGCAAGGTCAGGTACAGGCTTTTTGCGTGACTGGAGGGATGTGGATTTGCCAGAAAGTGCTCCTCCACCCAGCACTCCCACATGTCTGATTATGCCTTGCAGATCCTAAAAAGGGACCCCCGCATTGCCAAAATGATGAACGATGACGACTACTGGTTGGCCAGCATCCTGGATCCATGCTATAAAGGCAAATTCCAAAACATCATGCCACAGGAGAACCTAGAGCTAATATTGGCTAACAAACAAGCAACTGTGGTAAACCGTTTGTTTGAGGCATTCCCAGCACACAGCGGAGGTGATGTTTTTCCAACGAGCCGTAGGGGGCAACATGGAAGAGGTGTTTGTGGTGCACACAGCCGAAGTGGCGTTGGACACAGGGGTTTCATGACCATGTTGTGGACTCACTTTTCAAGTACCGCTCACACGACTTGTAATACTGCATCGATCGAAAGTGACAGGAGACAGCAGTTGTCAACTATGGTAACAAACTACTTCTCCTCCCATATCGATGTTCTCCCTCACCGGTTATTCCCCTTTGACTATTGGGCCAGTAAACTTGACACCTGGCCTGAATTGGCACAATATGCATTACAGGAGCTCGCTTGCCCTGCTGCTAGTGTGTTATCTGAACGAGTCTTCAGTGCTGCTGGATCAATCCTGACAGAAAAAGGACCCGTCTGTCGACCCAAAATGTTGATGATCTAACCTTCATTAAATTGAACCATGCATGGGTTTCAAAGGATTTTGTCCCACCCTGCCCTGCTGACACGTAGGTTGCCAGAAAAATGGCTTGCTTTTGTCCTCCTCTTCCGCGGACTTCTCCAATTACTCCATTTGCAGCTGCTGAATGTCCAACATCAACATATGCCAATTTTTCCACCTCCCTAACTGGGCTGCCTCCCCCCACTGGGCCAGGGTCACCACCTGGCGCACGCACCCGTGTGAGTGCCATTGCCCTGGACAGGTGGGTGGGCACACTCTTTGACAACGGCACTGGCACAAGGTCCCTCATAGTAGAATCAAGTGTCTCTGATGGTGGGGGTGCACACCCGCCGCCAGACACCCCGGTGTACTATGAGGGGCCCTGTGCCAGTGCCGTCGCCAACGAGTGGGCCCCCCTGCTTGCTCAGGATCACAGCACTTGCAAAGTTGAAATACTTACCTCTCCCTGCTCCACCGCCGTGACGTCTTCCGCGTTTCCTGACAGTGACATTCTGGTCAGAGAGCGCGATGACATCACGTCTGTACGCCCTCTGCCTAAATAGCCAAGTGCAGTGAGATGGAAGATGGGGATGACGAGGAGTGCAGACTAGTACAGGGATTCCGATACAAACCAGACAGGCCTAAATGCATCTGCACTAATACAGGGTGCAGCGGACCCAAGTAAAATGGCAGCTGCACAGGTGCATAAATACCAAGTGAAACAGCCAGCCTACTATCAGGGATTGGCCGCGTGGTATACCAGTGCAGAAGAAATAATCCGCATGTGGCAGTGTTCACACAGGGAATGCAGGGCTTCTGGTTCACAACCTCTTAGTAACACCATATAGTGGGGCTGCCCAGTGCCAACTAGAATGCATCCCGTGTGAACAGAGGCCACAAGTTTGCAGAACCATTTGGGCGCAACTGCACCCTGAAAGAAATATAAAAAGTGCACAAAAAAGATATCAATATATGTGAGGTATTGGTTGATATTAAGGCCTTAACACGGAAGCTGGCAAACTGTGTTACAGGGATTCCCTAGCGAGGAGACTTATTTAATTGTTTTCAATGTTGGGACAGCTATTTTTGGGGAGCACTATACTCTGGAGAGTGATATATGAGGCCCACCATACACTGGAGCATTCCAAAGGTGGACATCAGACACTGGAGCAGCATTTACAGGGCCCATTATGCAAAGGAGCATTAGAAATGGGGCCCATTATATATGGAGTATTATTTGGGCCCATAACACAGTGGAACTTCATCCATGGGGACCAACTTATACTGTAGCATTATGTGGAGCTCATCATATACTGTTTCCAACATTATATGGGACCAATGATTCTGTATGGAGAAATATATGGGCCTCATTACTCTGTATAGCGCACTATGCGGTGGCCATAATACTGTATGGAGTAATATACTGTCCGTTTTTGGAGCTATTGGAGAATTTAAAATGGATATCAGTCATGAGATGTAAGAAGTGAAGTATTTTTCATTGTACTATACCGCTATTTCTCTGCCGTATCAGAGGATCATGAATTGTGGCATGTGTTAAAGGAGCCCATTGACACTCTTTGGCCCTGGGCCCATGAAAATCTGGAGCCAGCCCTACCCCCCCCACAACTTTAGCCAAATAACCCCCAGTTTTCAATGCCTAACTATTATTATAAAGTAAATTAAGGTTGACAAGCTTAAGTAATAAGAATTGATGTTTTTGGCATTAAAATGGGCACTGTAGGTGTGTTTCCTGTCCTCCACTCCCTGCCGACCTTGGTTCCCCATTGACTTGCATTGGGTTTCGTGTTTCAGTTGGCCTTCAACTTTTCACGATAATCGGCCGATTTCGTTCGACCCGACTTTTGAGAAAGTCGGTTTTCATGAAACCCGACTCGACCCGAAAAAAGGCAAAGTCGCTCATCTCTACCACCAGCTATATGGTACTGTAAGGCTATGTCCCACGTAGCGTTTTATTCCGGACTCTAAAAACCGGACTCCTTCCCAGAAATCGCGCGTTTTTTTCCGCGCGATTTCACCGTGATTTTACCGCGATTTTGCCGTGATTTTCGCGTGCGATGTTCAAGCACTTTCCAAGCGATTTGAAGCATCGCTTGGAAAGTGATTGACTGGTTGGTCACACTCGTCAAACAAAGTGTTTGACAAGTGTGACCAGGTTTTTACTATTGAGGCCGCCTATGCGGCATCAATAGTAAAAGATAGAATGTTAAACATAATTAAAAAATAAAAAAATCGGGGTATATTTACCTTACGGCGTCCCGCGCTGCCATCCCGGGCCTCAGCGTTCCCAGTAATGCCTTGCGAGACCTGTGATGACGTAGTCTCGCGTTGCTATAGCGATCTCGCGAGACCGCGTCATCACAGGGCCTTGCCGCAAGGCATTAGTGGGAACGCTTAGGCCGGGAATGCAGCGCGGGACGACGGAAGGTAAATATACCCCGATTTTTTATTCTTTTTTTTACAGGGGTATGGTACGCAGGGCCTAGAGGACAGTCTCCTCTCCTCCACACCGTGGGTACCAACCGCACATGAGACCCTTAACTTCCCGCATGGTGGGCATAGCCACATGCGGGAAGTAAGCGATTCTCATGCATTCCTATGGGTGCGGAATCGCGGCAATTCTTTGCGATGCGATTCCGCCGCTGAAAAAAGCGCATCAATAGCACAGCATGTGCGGAATGCCATAGGAATGCATGGGGGGCGCTCTGTACACGATTTTTAAATGTTTTCGCAGCGTTTTCGCGCCGAAAATCGCGGCAAAAACGCTTAAAAATCGCATCATGGGCACACAGCCTAAAACAAGGTACAAGGTGTATATAGTATTGGGGAGAATTGGATGCTCCCTAGAGATTTTAGGAGGCTGAACTATTATCTCAGGCCCACTATAGATTACACCTCAGTTTAACAGGCTGAAATTGGCTGGTGTATGACAAAGTAGAAGGTGTGTATATAGTATTGGGGAGAATTGGAAGCTCCCTAGAGATTTTAGGAGGCTGATAATGATGCTCTCAGTCCAAGTATAGCAGCAGGCAGCCTAATAAGCAGGACTCCTGCACACACAAAAGTGTGGAAAAATGAACGTTTGGTAATTGTGCAGAAAAGAGGAAGAAAAGTATTTTTGCTTTTAAAAAAGCAGTTTGCACAGCAGTGTGCAAACAGCAATGCAGCTATCAGAGAGCCTTATATGGCAGCCTAATAACCAACAGAGCTGATGCACAAAAAATATAGCCTCCCCTGTCACTGCACACAAACTGTTGTGCTGTACAGTGGAAATCGCTAACAGCAGAAGCAGTTTTTTTGTTCTTCTTCCCTGCCTAACGCTCTCCCTTATTCAGAATCAGCAGCAGCAGCAGCTCTCCCTATGCTAAGATCTGCAGAAGTAAGATGGCGGTCGGCGTGCACGCCCTTTTACAGCCCCTCTGACGCCACACAAAGCAAGCCAATCACTTGCACGCCCTTCTCAAAGATGGTGGTGACCGCTGCCCATGTCATCGCGTTGCCCACAGTGTGCGTCCTCCATCATTGGCTGAAAAAGGGCGCTGGAAGCATAATTTGAAACGTGACTTTGGCGCTCTGGTCGCCGACCTCGTGGCCGACCTCACGCTATGGTCAGGTTTTGTTTCATGAAACCCGACTTCAGCGAAAGTCGGCGACTTATGAATTTGACGGACCAGTTTCGCTCAACTCTATTAATCTATAGTGGGCCTGAGAAAATAGTTCAGCCTCCTAAAATCTCTAGGGAGATTCAAATTCTCCCCAATACTATATACACCTTGTACCTTGTTTTACAGTACCATATAGCTGGTGGTATTTTGGGTACATTTTCACAAAAATGAGGAAGTATGGTGGAAGAGGCCGTGGAAGTGGGCGGGGGTTGCCAGCTAGTACTAATGGTGGTGGTGGTGCATCTGCTGACAGAAGCACAATAGCACCTACGGCAACAGGTGTTGAGCCTACGTCATCGTCTGGATCCACAAGGCCTCGAAGGCTCCCTTTTCTGGGAGTAGGTAAACCGCTTTTAAAGCCGGAGCTTCAGGAACAAGTTTTGGCTAACATTGCTGACACAGCCTCCAGCTCTATCACCTCCTCTTCTGAATGTTTCAAAAAATAAATGCACTGAGTCATTTTACAGATTACTCCATGGAGCTCTTTTCACATACCATGCCTGGGTTATCAAGTCAAATCGTGAATTCCCCAGTCCAAGACGAATCTGACATGGAGTGCACTGATGCACAGCCACTGCTAGATTTTTCTGCTGGTACATTCACTCAGAGCACTACATTGTCCTCGCAGTGTAATGAGCCAGAAGCTGACCCTGATGAAACTCAGGTTCCCCTTCCCGCATACTATACCACCTTACACGGTGACAAAGAGGAAGGTGCAGATGAAAGTGCAGGTTCCTTGAGCAGGTGGGGGGGCATACTCATGGGCGACGGCACTGGCACAGGGCCCCTCATAGTACGCAAAAGTGTCTCTGCTGGTGGGAAGGCCCACTTGCCGTCAGACACAACGCCGTACTATGGGGGGCCCTGTGCCAGTGCCGTTGCCAACGAGTGGGCCCCCCTGCTTGCTCAGGATCACAGCACTTGCAGAGTTGAAATACTTACCTCTCCCTGCTTCACCGCCGTGACGTCTTCCGCGTTTCCTGACAGTGATATTCTGGTCAGAGTGTGCGATGATATCACGTCTGTACGTCCTCTGCCTAAACAGTCCAAGTGCAGAGAGATGGAAGATGGGGACGACGAGGAGTCCAGAGTACAGGGATTCCCTAGCGAGTAGACTTATTTAATTGTTTTAAAGGTTGGGAGCAATTTTTAGGGAGCACTATACTCTGGAGAATGATATATGGGGCCCACCATACACTGGAGCATTCCAAAGGTGGACATCATACACTGGAGCAGCATTTACAGGGCCCATTATACACTGGAGCATTAGAAATGGGGCCCATTATATATGGAGCATTGTTTGGGCCCATAAGACACTGGAGCATCATCCATGGGGCCCATCATATACTGGAGCATTGTAAATGGGGCAGATTATATATGGAGCATTATTTGGACCTATCGTACACTAAAGCATCATCCGTGAGGCCCATCATATGCTGGAGCTTTCCAAATGGGGGACATCAGACACTGGAGCAGCATTTACAGGGCCCATTATACACTGGAGCATTAGAAATGGGGCTCATTATATATGGAGCATTATTTGGGCCCATAAGACGGTGGAGCTTCATACATGGGGACCAGTTTATACTGTAGCATTATGTGGAGCTCATCATATACTGTATCGAACATTATATGGGACCAATGATTCTGTATGGAGAAATATATGGGCCTCATTACTCTGTATGGCGCACTATGCGGTGGCCATAATACTGTATGGAGGAATATACTGTCTGTTTTTGGAGCTATTGGAGAATTTAAAATGGATATCAGTCATGTGGTGTAAGAAGTGAAGTATTTTTCATTGTACCATACCACTATTTCTCTGCCGTATCAGAGGATCATGAATTGTGGCATGTGTTAAAGGAGCCCAGTGACACTCTTTGGCCCTGGGCTCATGAAAATCTGGAGCCAGCCCTACCCCCCCCCCCACAACTTTAGCCAAATAACCCCCAGTTTTCAATGCCAAACTATTATTATAAAGTAAATTAAGGTTGACAAGCTTAAGTAATAAGAATTGATGTTTTTGGCATTAAAATGGCCACTGTAGGTGTGTTTCCTGTCCTCCACTCCCTGCCGACTTTTCTTCCCCATTGACTTGCATTGGGTTTCGTGTTTCAGTCGGCCTGCGACTTTTCACGATAATCGGCCGATTGCGTTCGACCCGACTTTTGCGAAAGTCGGGTTTCATGAAACCCGACTCGACCAAAAAAAAAGTAAAGTCGCTCATCTCTATGTACAAGCCCTTTGTCCCCACAATGCAAAATCTGTATCAGGCCCCCCGCCAACCATATGTCATTTACAATAAGGGTGTCTTTTTACGTAGGGCATCAGACCATCATCTTTAGTTCCATATATTTTTTATTTGGTGGACACCAGGGCCTAGGTGCGATTGCAATATCTGTATTCCTGTGACTATGCCCCTTAGGAGGTCGAAGACAAGTATAATATTTGAACTGTTATTCAACAACAATTTCATATACTAAAACAATTTTTAATATTTTCACATTTTACATAGCATTTTTTTTTTTTTAAAAAAACTCAACTGCACAAAAAAATGTTTCTCAACATAAGAGTCTTTGATCTAAGCAGGAACAACGCTCTGCGGCTCGCCCGCCATTGCCAGGACTCTTTACTCACTTGACTGATTTTGGATAAACAATAAGCGACAGAGTGAATAAAAGTCATGAAGAATTCACCAGAGGTCAATCGCTACATGACTACAAAACTTTGTATTTGCTTTAAAACAAAGTCCTTGGTCTGACATTAGACCAAATGTGAGAACACAGAGACTCGTGATGCAAATCTTGGAAGACACAAACGTTTCAGGAGCGATCAACCCTAGACATATTCTACATTCTTGATCGTCAAACTTCAGAGTGTGTGTACCAGTGCCGTATTAATAGACGACCATGAAGAATTTTTTAAAAATACATGCGGAGGAAAGACGACTATGTGGTTACTATGTATAGTCCACATCTACTTTACAAATAATTATTAGTGTTCACGAGCATTTAGAAGAGCTCGTTTGACTTCCAGAGCTTGCGCAGTGTCACTGCAAGCCTCTGGTAAATAGGCATATATTCTATGTAAATGCCAAAAGGTGCCGTGCTGCCGATCATCCGCAGGATTTAGGATTCAGGGTGGAGAGTGTAAAGGTAGATCAGAAACATCTGTCACACATCAGTTGGTGTACTATCGAGAGACTAGGCAAGAATGGTCTGCAAGTAGCGCATGCCTTTTGGACTAGTCAGTCATAAAAATATGAGAATGAACTTTAAGAATTTGAGAATTGTGATTACTGCAGTGATCTCTGATCAAACATTGGGATTGCTCTAAATCAGCTTTAAAGGGGTTATGCTGTGTAAATTGATAAGTCTGCAGACACTCTGTGTGACCTAAGTCACCACACAGGTGGCACCTAATCTCCACACAAGATGCAGCATGATGGCCGACATCCCCTCACAATGCATATTTCTGCACAGTGCAGTTAGCACTGAAGTGTGTAGGGTCGCCGCACCTGTGACAGAGGTTCGGTTGCTCCTGGTAGAAGACCTGGATAAGATCCCTACCCAGGAAGGCAGATGATGGAATGTGGGCAACCATACCACCTGAACGCTTAAGTTTTACCATAAACGTTCAGGCCCCTGACCAGATACCAAACTCGTCACGATTCTTCTTTGGCATCTCCACCACCTCTCCATATTGGCGAAGCACACTGTGGGGATTTACCGGCTCCTGAGCTGGGACCGGATGATAGGTATGCGTTATGCATACTCCCGGCCAGTGTCCAAATGGTGGGCGCGGCCTTGCTCCATAAACTTGTATAGAGAGGCCGTGTCCCATCTAGAAACGTGGTCATCCAGCGGGAGTGGTAGTGCAGTGGGCAAAGCCTCGCTCAATACAAGTACATGAATCGAGGCCGTGCCCACTAGACTGGCTCTGGCAGGGAGTATGTATAACACATATGAACCCACGAGCCAGTTCCATCTCAGAAACTGGCGAATCCCCTTAGAGCACAATGCATGCGCTGTGGGGATTCATAAGTCTGCAGTCACACAGAGTGACTGCACGTTGTCAATGTAGACCAAACATCCCCTTTAAAAGGCAAATACATTTAGACATATAGTAACCACAAATGGAAACAAATATTCATACTAATAACAATCAAAGTGAACTTTTAAAGAGTATCTAATAAATGAGGAAAACCTATAAATTACTCCTTAAACCAAAGTATATGCCAAACAATCAATATATATGTAAATATATTCACATTTTATTAATTGCAGACAAATATATACATAACAACTTAAATATAAAAGGTTAAAAACACCCCATCAAGCCCAGAAGAAAAGGGCAGTGGGGTCAGTGATGAATCACACGTGAGCTCAATATAATAATATAATAAAGGAACTCAAAACATGATTGTGAAATAAATGAGATAATAAGCATAATAAAACACCTTGATTACAAGATGACATCTTAAAAAGAGCAAGATGCAGCAGTGAAAAACTACCCATTCCCACCACAAGCTATAATCAATGCACCAAAAAGCAGACCACAGTGTATTCCGACGCACGTTTCATGTATAGATTCATCAGGGGGTACTGGGGCAATGCCCTCAGTCATCTTTTATAGTTATCACTCACCAATGGCATTCCAGTGTAAAGTAGGCACATGTCAGCTACCTGTCACTATGTCGCTTGCCGCATCCCAGATATCACACAACACATGTCAGTGCAGTGCGAGATCCTATTGGACGTGAGGGGAGAGAGGAGATGAGGTCACAAATGTAGCCATGTAATTAGTTAATAGGTTGTCAATCCTGTCGTCATGTTCGTTTTTAGGGGTTGGAAATAGGATACCGATAATATCATCTTGGAAGCCAGGAGCCCAATACAGGACCCCTTGTCTGCCATGTTAGCACACCTATGAAATCTAGCCAGTGGAAAGAATTCATAGGAGAATGGTTATTTTACAAAACAATGCAATTTTGCAGTGTATAATAATAATAATAATAATAATTCTATTTTTATAGTGCCAACATATTCCGCAGCACTTTACACTTCACTTTACTTGTTGAAACTGATCGCAGTTTTAAGCCCCCAACGGGAACTAATAAAACAATGTTGATAAAATAAATATAGGTTCGGATCACCCTACTTTTCCTGGAACGGTATTAAAATAAAAAAAAAAGCCTAAGTGGCCAATACAAATAAAATATACTATGTATTCTGCATGCTGAATACCAAGATGAGAAGAAAATATCCAAATGACAGAATTGCTGTTTTTTGGTCACGTCTCCTCCAAACAAATTTAAGAAGAAAAGACCAAAGACTCCTATGGACCCCAAAAAGGTACAAATTAAGCTACAGCTCATTCTGGAAAAAAAAACAGCAAGGTGTTATATATATATGGTAAGTCTTTCCACTAAAAAATAAAAAAGTTATAGCTCTTGGAAGGCGAGAAGTAAAAATGGAAAGCAAAGAGGGGCTTACTGAATCTCTGTCGCCCTGGAGCCAGCCCGGATAATACAGAAGATCAGTTTTGTTACGCGCCCTTTTAAAAATTGCAAATCCTAAGATTTCTTTCTCCAGTCTTCCCATGTGAATTCTAACTTCAGCCCTTCCCCCACACAGTACTGCATATTGAGTAACAATGAGTATGCATTGTGCGTCAATGGAAAATAATGCCCTAACACAATGAAATATCTCGAATATCCGGCTTCTTCTCCCTTCGTACTCTCATGTTGTCGGTGCATGTTGTGAATTGCGTTTATCTGCTGCATGTCATTGGAGCAGTTGGTGATCATTTTCCTGCTGCATAATATTAAGCAGCAAATACACATTTCCCATAGCAATACCAATGGGATTTTATGTTTATTCTCAGACCCGACGGTGCATAGAAAACATAATCCACCTTGCACATTGGGCGCGTGGATCTATCTGTTCTGTTTGTTCCCAGCACTTTTCATTATAAATTGTGTAAATACTGTTCAGGGCTGAGTAGATGGTAATGGAAAATGTCTGACACGAGTTATACAGCTGCTAGATATAGAAATCTTACAGTCGATTCCTTTTATTTAGCTCCAAAGATATTTTTTTTTTGTTCGTGTTCTACGAATGTAACGTTAAGTGGCCGGCTGAGCTGGTGAGGGGCATGACTTCTGTAGTGCCGAGCGGCTTAGCGTTTTATGCTCAGTGCCGATATCGCGCAACACAGTGGTGCAAATTTGATGGGCAGTATTTTGGGCAATTTTCTGAGAAATAACTATTTCTAAGACTTCCATTTCAGTAAGTGAGATATTTCTGTATCAGAAAGGGAAAATACGGTACATTTTACGCTTCATCAGTGATTTGAGATTCCTCATTAAAAGTTGTGCCTTAGCCAAGAAATAAAGATATTAGATGAATAATGCACACTGAACCGGTCTATATCGAGGGGTTCGGACATTACTTCAAAGTGTATGGGGGCATTGGACGATTAAGAATCCAGGATGTCCGATTTTGTACTGCCATTCCTTAAAAGTCTTCCATACAAAGAGAACATAGGAGTGCTCCACCGTACTCCTGTGTATGGGAGAGCTGGTCAAAATGGCTGTCACCCAAACGATAGCCCATACAATCTTTCACTCATCTCATGCATTGTGGACTTGACTATAAACTTTCAGATCTGTTTGGGTCCAATTGGATCAGGCTTAGCTCCGAGTCTCTGGATCGGAAAGGGTTCCCAGCTTTCAAACCTCCAGAAATCCCCAAGTTATCACCTATCATTTAGATAGATTATAACATTTTAAAGCTGGAAATATAGTTTATATTTTATGTATTTGTTCAGTTTTTTTTTTGTGTCATTAATAATCTGAAGAAAAGAAATAAGCTCTACGCATTCTGGTAATTCAAGCTGTCAGCGCCTGGTATATACCATTGGAATGCATTAGACAAAGGGAAGCTCTTGGGTCACAACATTCATAACAAGATCCTCAGCTATCATGCACCATTTATAGTACTGGACTTTTTACATGGGAGAGACCTTTTGGGTCACCTCAAGCCAACGAGCACTGATATGGCCACAACCTGCCCATCGGCCTAATACACCTCTGCCATAAGATAAGGGAGACACAAGGTCATTCCATTGATCAGACTTAAATTTGACCAGGTCAAAAGTGACCAGCTTCTGATCTCATTTTGCTCCTGCTCTTGCTACTTCATTATTCGGTTTTGTTTTTTGTTTTGTTTTTTCTTTTTTTAAATCGGTACATATGTTTCAATGATTAAGGGCCTTTTGAGAAATATTCAGGTCATTACTAAAGAGGCGCGGCTCACCGGATCCTCTGGGGTGTGCCATTAGCCTGCTTTGCATAATTAGTCTGTGAACCGCCTTGCCCCCTTAGTAAAGACTAAAACAATTGTTACTAAATAAAAAGGCCCATATCTGTGAAATCGTATGACGGATTTAAAAAAAAAGAAAAAAAAACAACAGAATTAATTCTGCTGAGCCGTATATCTAATCCTATCATGTGTTACTTACTGCTCAGCCGTGTATCTAATCCTATCCTGTGTGATACCGTCTGCTGAGCCGTGTACCTAAACCTATCATGTGTGCTACTGACTGCTCAGTCGTGTATCTAACCCTATCCTGTGTGATAATGTCTGTTGAGCCATGTATCTAATACTATTCTGTGTGATACTGTGTGCTGAGCTGTGTATCTAATCATATCCTGTGTGATACTGACTGCTGAGCTGTGTATCTAATCCTATCCTGTGTGATACTGCCTGCTGTTCCATGTGTCTAATCCTCTCCTGCGTGATACTGACTGCTGAGCCGTGTATCTAATCCTATCATGTGTGTTACTGACTGCTCAGCCGTGTATCTAATCCTCTCCTGTGTGATACTGACTGCTGAGCTGTGTACCTAATCCTATCATGTGTGTTACTGACTGCTCAGCCGTGTATCTAATCCTATCCTGTGTGATACTGACTGCTGAGCCGTGTATCTAATCCTATTCTGTGTGATATTGTCTGTTGAGCCATGTATCTAATCCTATGCTGTGTGATACTGACTGCTGAGCTGTGTATCTAATCCTATGCTGTGTGATACTGACTGCTGTGCTGTGTATCTAATCCTATCCTGTGTGATACTGACTGCTGAGCAGTGTATCTAATCCTATCCTGTGTGATACCGTCTGCTGAGCCGTGTATCTAATCCTATCCTGTGTGATACTGACTGCTGAGCCGTGTATCTAATCCTATCCTGTGTGATACTGACTGCTGAGCTGTGTATCTAATCCTATGCTGTGTGATACTGACTGCTGTGCTGTGTATCTAATCCTATCCTGTGTGATACTGACTGCTGAGCAGTGTATCTAATCCTATCCTGTGTGATACCGTCTGCTGAGCCGTGTATCTAATCCTATCCTGTGTGATACTGACTGCTGAGCCGTGTATCTAATCCTATCCTGTGTGATACTGTCCGCTGAGCCGTGTATCTAATACTATTCTGTGTGATACTGTGTGCTGAGCTGTTTATCTAATCCTATCCTGTGTGATACTGTCTGCTGAGCCGTGTATCTATTCCTATCCTGTGTGATACTGACTGCTGAGCTGTGTATCTAATCTTATCATGTGTGGTACTGACTGCTGAGCTGTGTATCTAATCCTGTCCTGTGTGATACTGACTGCTGAGCCGTGTATCTAGTCCTATCCTGTGTGATACTGACTGCTGAGCTGTGTATCTAATCTTATCATGTGTGGTACTGACTGCTGAGCTGTGTATCTAATCCTATCCTGTGTGATACTGACTGCTGAGCTGTGTATCTAATCTTATCATGTGTGGTACTGACTGCTGAGCTGTGTATCTAATCCTATCCTGTGTGATACTGACTGCTGAGCCGTGTATCTAGTCCTATCCTGTGTGATACTGACTGCTGAGCCGTGTATCTAATCCTATCCTGTGTGATACTGTCTGCTGAGCTGTGTATCTAATCCTATCCTGTGTGATACTGTCTGCTGAGCCGTGTATCTAATCCTATCATGTGTGATACTGACTGCTGAGCTGTGTATCTAATCCTATCCTGTGTGATACTGACTGCTGAGCTGTGTATCTAATCCTATCCTGTGTGATACTGACTGCTGAGCTGTTTATCTAATCCTATCCTGTGTGATACTGTCTGCTGAGCCGTGTATCTAATACTATTCTGTGTGATACTGTGTGCTGAGCTGTGTATCTAATCCTATCCTGTGTGATACTGTCTGCTGAGCCGTGTATCTATTCCTATCCTGTGTGATACTGACTGCTGAGCTGTGTATCTAATACTCTCCTATGTGTTACTGACTGCTGAGCTGTGTATCTAATCCTATTCTGTGTGATACTGACTGCTGAGCCGTGTATCTAATCCTATCCTGTGTGATACTGGGCTCCCCCTGCAGTCTGTGTCAGAGGGTGGTCTGTGTTGGCACGGTAATAAATTGTGTTATTTCCAGCTTTACAGAAGGATGATAACACCATAGAAATGGTAAGAATAATAGGCAAAATTGTTTGGTGAATTGGAACCCGCGGGGTTAAAATTTTGCCTCACAACATAGCCTATAACGCTCTTGGGGTCCAGACCTGTGACTGTGTAAAATTTTGTGGCTGCAGCTGCGACGGTGCAGATGCCAATCCTGGACACACACATATACATACATATATATATATATATACACATACAGTATATACTAACCAAATAATCATATCCCCTTCTCTCTTTCCTCCCCACCTGACCTTCTCTGCTGAACTGCTCCTCAACCTCAAATCTGTCCGAATAAAACATAAAACAAGCTGCCCACTCTCCTTCTCCCATCTGCTCTCACTTACTCCGCTTCTCCTCACTGCTGATGACATATCTCCCAATCCTGGACCCCAACAGCTCATACCCCCCATTATTTCCCCTTCCTCCCGCTCCCTAGCTAATAAAGAACTACCGCAATCTTTCCAGCTTAAAACCTGTGCCTTTGACACCCAACCCCCTGCCCCCTCTCTCGGGAGCACTTTGGAATGCCCGCTCCATCTGCAATAAGCTCCATGTGATTCATGACCTCTTTCTCTCTTGCAATTTTGCCTTCCTCGGCCTCACAGAAACATGGCTGACATCCTCTGACACCGCCTCCCCTGCTGCGCTGTGTTACGGCGGCCTCCACTTCACCCACACTCCTCGCCCTGGCAAAAGACACGGTGGAGGAGTGGGTCTTCTCCTTTCTTCCAACTGCACCTTCAACCCAATCCCACCTCTTCCCTCCCTAATCCTCCCCTCTTTTGAAGTCCACTCTGTCCGCATCTACTCTCCCTCCAACCTCAAGTGGCCGTCATATACCGACCTCCAGGCCCGACCACTGCCTTCATTGACCAATTCTCTACCTGGCTTCTTCATTTTCTTTCAACTGACACCCCCACTATCATCATGGGTGACTTCAACATCCCCACTGATACCCTTCAGTCAGCAGCCTCCAAACTCCTGTCCTTACTTCATCCTTTGGACTTACTCAGTTGTCCTCACACAGACGGACACACATTAGACCTGGTCTTCACCTGTCTCTGCTTTCTTTCTAACTTCACCACCTCCACTCTCCCTCTATCTAACCACCATCTACTCACTTTCTCATCCCTGTCCTCCTCACCAGGCACCCAGGTCCAGGAACACGCACACCCCCGCAGAAACCTTGCGCACCTAGACACCCACCCTGTTATGATTGAGTCACCGTAGGAGGCAAAAACAGAAAAGCTAGCTAAGTCCAGAAAACCAGAGAGGTTGGCAGCTATCGGATTGCAGACCCCTGATCCTATCACAACAACTAACAGTAGCCGTGGGGGGTTCCTACGATGCCCTAGACCCCTCGATCACAGCCGGAGAATTAAATAGGCCTAAAGAAAGAAAGGGGAAATCTAAACTGCCACAGAGCAGACCCCAAAGCAATAGGCAGCCCCCAACATATTATGACGGTGAAGCAAGATGAAAACACTAACACAGACAGAAAGATAGACTGAGCAAAGACGGGGCCCAAACTACCTAGATAGGAAAGGACAGGAAGGCTGCTGTCTGCAATCCGTGAAAAACCCTATGAAAATAAGAGCCAACAGACTGACAGTGAAAAAGGCCCTGAAGACGCTAGGCTTCAAAAAGCTATGTCCGTACTCAGGAATATACTGAAGACAGAGCTACAGGCAAAAGGAGATTCAGCTCACCCCAGCAGGGAATGGCAGAATACAGAAAAGCAAGGAAAACAAAATACAAAACCAAAAGCTTAACAGGCAAAACAGAAAACTTAGCTTGAGAGGAGCAGGAATCAGACTGGTGTCCTAGAAGTCCACAGAGAAATCACCCGCAGGGCAGAAGGGCGTCGGCAGCCTAATATCCAGTCCGTGACTCCACTCAGCCAGTCATCCTCATTAGACTCAGGTGCCTGATAATCAGGCTCATTACCTTCCTTTACCAGAATAGGGAGTTCACCAGACCCCAGTGACGAAGGGGAAAATTAACTCACAACAGTACCTCCCCCTTGAGGAGGGGTCACCGAACCCTCAACCACACCACCAGGGCGATCAGGGTGAGCCCAATGAAATGCACGCACCAATCTTTTGGCATGAATATCAGAGGCAGAGACCCAGGAATTATCCTCCTGACCATAACCCTTCCACTTAACCAAATACTGGTGTCTCCGTCTAGCCAGACGGGAATCCAGTATTTTCTCTACCTCATATTCCATGTTACCTTCAACCAATACAGGGTCTGGAGGTGCCACCCCAGGAACAACTGGTTCAACAAACCTCTTCAACAAGGACTTATGGAACACATTATGGATTTTAAATGTGACAGGAAGAGCCAAACGAAAAGAGACCGGATTAATAATCTCCAAAATCTTGTAAGGTCCAATAAATCTAGGCTTAAACTTAGGAGAAGCCACCTTCATAGCAATATTTTTTGATGATAACCACACCATATCACCAATCTTAAACTGGGGACCAATGGTCCTATGTCGATTGGAAAACCGCTGGGCCTTTTCCTGGGAGAGAGATAACTTATCCACCACTTGGTCCCAGATCTGGTGCATTCTCTCCACCACAGTGTCAACACCTGGGCAGGCAGAAGGCTCCACCTGCCCTGAAGAAAATCGAGGATGAAACCCAAAGTTACAAAAAAAAGGTGACATCAAAGTGGCAGAACTAGCTCTATTATTTAAAGCAAATTCGGCCAAGGGCAAAAATGAAACCCAATCATCCTGATCAGCGGAAATAAAACATCTCAAATACGACTCCAAGGTCTGGTTTGTTCTCTCTGTCTGCCCATTGGTCTGAGGGTGAAAAGCAGAGGAGAAGGACAACTGAATTCCCAGCTTGGAACAGAAAGTCCTCCAAAATCTAGACACAAACTGAACTCCTCTGTCAGATACAATGTTCTCAGGAATCCCGTGTAAGCGAACCACCTGTTGCAAAAACAGGGGCACCAACTCAGAGGAAGATGGCAACTTAGGGAGTGGTACAAGATGAACCATCTTAGAGAACCTATCACAAATCACCCAAATAACAGTCATTCTTTGAGAGACCGGCATATCAGAGATGAAATCCATTGAAATATGGGTCCATGGCCTCCTGGGGACCAGCAAAGGCATCAACAACCCACTAGAGCGAGAACAAGAATTAGACCGGGAGCAAGTCCCACAGGACTGCACAAAATTCCTGACATCATGAGACAAGGTGGGCCACCAAAAAGAGCGACTCACCAGATCTCTAGTACCAAAAATACCTGGATGACCAGCCAATGCAGAGCAATGAACTTCAGACATCACTCTCTTCTTCCACTGGTCAGGAACATACAACTTTCCACTGGGACAACGCTCAGGTTTGTCCTCCTGGAACTCTTGCAGAGCAAGTCTCAAATCGGGCGAGATGGCAGAAAGAACTACCCCTTCACCTAAGATGGTAGCAGGCTTGGTCACCGCAGGAGAATCAGCAAAGAAACTCCTAGAGAGGGCGTCTGCCTTGACATTCTTAGTTCCAGGAAGAAAAGAGACCACAAAATCAAAACGTGTAAAAAACAAGGCCCACCTAGCCTGTCTAGGGTTCAAGCGTTTAGCCGACTCTAGGTAAATCAAATTCTTGTGGTCAGTGAGGACCACAACTTGATGTTTAGCTCCCTCCAACCAATGTCTCCACTCCTCAAATGCCCATTTCATGGCCAACAGTTCCCGATTCCCCACATCATAGTTACGTTCAGATGGAGAGAACTTTCGGGAAAAGAAAGCACAGGGATTCATTTTAGATGTTACAGGATCCTTTTGGGACAAAACAGCTCCTGCACCAATCTCAGAAGCATCCACCTCTACCTGGAACGGGAGTGAGACATCAGGTTGCCGCAAAACCGGGGCGGAGGTAAATCTTCGCTTCAGCTCCTAAAAGGAAGCAACAGCCTCAGGAGACCAATTCAACACATCAGCACCCTTCTTAGTCAGATCAGTCAATGGCTTGGCAATACTAGAAAATGTTGCTATAAATTTCCGATAAAAATTAGCAAAACCCAAAAACTTCTGGAGGGCCTTCAAAGAAGTGGGCTGAACCCAATCATAAATGGCCTGTACCTTGGCCGGGTCCATTTCAATAGTTGACGGAGACAAAATAAATACCAAAAATGAAATCCTCGGTACTCCAAAAAGGCATTTCGATCCTTTGACATACAGAGAATTCTCCCTCAAGTTCCGGAACACAGTCTGAATATGTTCCACATGAGAATCCCAATCCTTGGAGAAGATCAAAATATCATCCAGATAGATAATCAAAAATTTATCGACAAAGTCTCGGAAAATATCGTTCATGAAGCACTGGAAGACAGAAGGGGCATTAGTGAGCCCAAAAGGCATCACCAGGTACTCAAAATGTCCCTCCGGAGTATTAAACGCCGTCTTCCATTCATCCCCCTGCTTAATGTGGATAAGATTATACGCCCCCCTGAGGTCAAGCTTGGTAAACCAGCAAGCACCTCTAACTCTAGAGAATAGATCCGAAATCGGGGTAACGGATACTGATATTTAATAGTAATTTTATTGAGGGCACGATAATCAATACAAGGCCTTAAAGAACCATCCTTTTTGGCCACAAAAAAAAAACGGCACCTAAGGGTGAAGAGGATGGTCTAATATGACCCTTCTCCAACGCCTCCTTAATATAGGACCGCATAGCCTCGTGCTCGGGTACAGATAAATTGAAGAGCCGACCCTTGGGAAATTTACACCCCGGGCTTAGTTCAATTGTACAGACATAACTCCTATGAGGAGGCAAGGATGTTATGATTGAGTCACCGTAGGAGGCAAAAAAACGAAATGCTAGCTAAGTCCAGAAAACCAGAGAAGTTGGCAGCTATCAGATTGCAGACCCCTGAACCTATCAACACAACTAGCAGAAGCCGTGGGGGGTTCCTACGATTCCCTAGACCCCTCGATCACAGCCAGAGAATTAAATAGGCCTAAAGAAAGAAAGGGGAAATCTAAACTGCCCCAGAGCAGACCCCAAAGCAATAGGCAGCCCCCAACATATAATGACGGTAAAGCAAGATGAAAATACTAACACAGACAGAAAAATAGACTGAGCAAAGAGGGGCCCAAGCTAACTAGACAGAAAAGGACAGGAAGGCTGCTGTCTGCAATCCGTGAAAAACCCTATGAAAATAAGAGCCAACAGACTGACAGTGAAAAAGGCCCTGAAGACGCTAGGCTTCAAAAAGCTATGTCCGTACTCAGGAATATACTGAAGACAGAGCTACAGGCAAAAGGAGATTCAGCTCACCCCAGCAGGGAATGGCAGAATACAGAAAAGCAAGGAAAACAAAAAACAAAACCAAAAGCTTAACAGGCAAAACAGAAAACTTAGCTTGAGAGGAGCAGGAATCAGACTGGTGTCCTAGAAGTCCACAGAGAAATCACCCGCAGGGCAGAAGGGCGTCGGCAGCCTAATATCCAGTCCGTGACTCCACTCAGCCAGTCATCCTCATTAGACTCAGGTGCCTGATAATCAGGCTCATTACCTTCCTTTACCAGAATAGGGAGTTCACCAGACCCCAGTGACGAAGGGGAAAATGAACTCACAACAGTACCTCCCCCTTGAGGAGGGGTCACCGAACCCTCAACCACGCCACCAGGGCGATCAGGGTGAGCCCAATGAAATGCACGCACCAATCTTTTGGCATGAATATCAGAGGCAGAGACCCAGGAATTATCCTCCTGACCATAACCCTTCCACTTAACCAAATACTGGTGTCTCCGTCTAGCCAGACGGGAATCCAGTATTTTCTCTACCTCATATTCCATGTTACCTTCAACCAATACAGGGTCTGGAGGTGCCACCCCAGGAACAACTGGTTCAACAAACCTCTTCAACAAGGACTTATGGAACACATTATGGATTTTAAATGTGACAGGAAGAGCCAAACAAAAAGAGACCGGATTAATAATCTCCAAAATCTCATAAGGTCCAATAAATCTAGGCTTAAACTTAGGAGAAGCCACCTTCATAGCAATATTTTTTGATGATAACCACACCATATCACCAATCTTAAACTGGGGACCAATGGTCCTATGTCGATTGGAAAACCGCTGGGCCTTTTCCTGGGAGAGAGATAACTTATCCACCACTTGGTCCCAGATCTGGTGCATTCTCTCCACCACAGTGTCAACACCTGGGCAGGCAGAAGGCTCCACCTGCCCTGAAGAAAATCGAGGATGAAACCCAAAGTTACAAAAAAAAGGTGACATCAAAGTGGCAGAACTAGCTCTATTATTTAAAGCAAATTCGGCCAAGGGCAAAAATGAAACCCAATCATCCTGATCAGCGGAAATAAAACATCTCAAATACGACTCCAAGGTCTGGTTTGTTCTCTCTGTCTGCCCATTGGTCTGAGGGTGAAAAGCAGAGGAGAAGGACAACTGAATTCCCAGCTTGGAACAGAAAGTCCTCCAAAATCTAGACACAAACTGAACTCCTCTGTCAGATACAATGTTCTCAGGAATCCCGTGTAAGCGAACCACCTGTTGCAAAAACAGGGGCACCAACTCAGAGGAAGATGGCAACTTAGGGAGTGGTACAAGATGAACCATCTTAGAGAACCTATCACAAATCACCCAAATAACAGTCATTCTTTGAGAGACCGGCATATCAGAGATGAAATCCATTGAAATATGGGTCCATGGCCTCCTGGGGACCAGCAAAGGCATCAACAACCCACTAGAGCGAGAACAAGATTTAGACCGGGAGCAAGTCCCACAGGACTGCACAAAATTCCTGACATCATGAGACAAGGTGGGCCACCAAAAAGAGCGACTCACCAGATCTCTAGTACCAAAAATACCTGGATGACCAGCCAATGCAGAGCAATGAACTTCAGACATCACTCTCTTCTTCCACTGGTCAGGAACATACAACTTTCCACTGGGACAACGCTCAGGTTTGTCCTCCTGGAACTCTTGCAGAGCAAGTCTCAAATCGGGCGAGATGGCAGAAAGAACTACCCCTTCACCTAAGATGGTAGCAGGCTTGGTCACCGCAGGAGAATCAGCAAAGAAACTCCTAGAGAGGGCGTCTGCCTTGACATTCTTAGTTCCAGGAAGAAAAGAGACCACAAAATCAAAACGTGTAAAAAACAAGGCCCACCTAGCCTGTCTAGGGTTCAAGCGTTTAGCCGACTCTAGGTAAATCAAATTCTTGTGGTCAGTGAGGACCACAACTTGATGTTTAGCTCCCTCCAACCAATGTCTCCACTCCTCAAATGCCCATTTCATGGCCAACAGTTCCCGATTCCCCACATCATAGTTACGTTCAGATGGAGAGAACTTTCGGGAAAAGAAAGCACAGGGATTCATTTTAGATGTTACAGGATCCTTTTGGGACAAAACAGCTCCTGCACCAATCTCAGAAGCATCCACCTCTACCTGGAACGGGAGTGAGACATCAGGTTGCCGCAAAACCGGGGCGGAGGTAAATCTTCGCTTCAGCTCCTAAAAGGAAGCAACAGCCTCAGGAGACCAATTCAACACATCAGCACCCTTCTTAGTCAGATCAGTCAATGGCTTGGCAATACTAGAAAATGTTGCTATAAATTTCCGATAAAAATTAGCAAAACCCAAAAACTTCTGGAGGGCCTTCAAAGAAGTGGGCTGAACCCAATCATAAATGGCCTGTACCTTGGCCGGGTCCATTTCAATAGTTGACGGAGACAAAATAAATACCAAAAATGAAATCCTCGGTACTCCAAAAAGGCATTTCGATCCTTTGACATACAGAGAATTCTCCCTCAAGTTCCGGAACACAGTCTGAATATGTTCCACATGAGAATCCCAATCCTTGGAGAAGATCAAAATATCATCCAGATAGATAATCAAAAATTTATCGACAAAGTCTCGGAAAATATCGTTCATAAAGCACTGGAAGACAGAAGGGGCATTAGTGAGCCCAAAAGGCATCACCAGGTACTCAAAATGTCTCTCCGGAGTATTAAACACCGTCTTACATTCATCCCCCTGCTTAATGCGGATAAGATTATACGCCCCCCTGAGGTCAAGCTTGGTAAACCAGCAAGCACCTCTAACTCTAGAAAATAGATCCGAAATCAAGGGTAACGGATACTGATATTTAATAGTAATTTTATTGAGGGCACGATAATCAATACAAGGCCTTAAAGAACCATCCTTTTTGGCCATAAAAAAAAAACGGCACCTAAGGGTGAAGAGGATGGTCTGATATGACCCTTCTCCAACGCCTCCTTAATATAGGACCGCATAGCCTTGTGCTCGGGTACAGATAAATTGAAGAGCCGACCCTTGGGAAATTTACACCCCGGGCTTAGTTCAATTGCACAGTCATAATTCCTATGAGGAGGCAAGGACGCAGACTCATTCTCACTAAATACATCATAAAAGTCCGCCAAATAGTCAGGAACATCATGCGACTGAGGAGAGGTGGAAAAAACCGGAGCCTCACTAAAGGCACACCGACAACCCCAACTCACCACAGACACAGATTTCCAATCCAAAACTGGATTATGAATTTGCAACCAGGGAAACCCCAGAACAACGGCATCTTTCAGACCATGCAATACCAAAAATCTGCAATTTTCTTGATGGTCTGGGGCGACCCGCATGACCACCTGGGTCCAAAACTGAGGTTTATTTTTAGCCAAAGGCGTAGCATCAATCCCCCTCAAAGGGATAGGCGTCTGCAGAGGTGTCATCGGAAATCCACAACGTTTAGCAAAATCCAAGTCCATTAGGTTTAGCGCTGCTCCCGAATCCACAAAAGCCTTGGTGGAAAATGTGGACAGGGAGCAGATCAGAGTAATTGCCAGAAGAAACTTAGGTTGAACACCACCAACAGAAAACGTGTGTGCAAAGCGTTTCTCTCGTTTAGGACAAACAGAAATAATATGCGAGGCATCTCCACAGAAAACACACAGCTTATTACGCTTTCTGAACTCCTCACATTGCGCTTTAGACAAAACTCTATCACATTGCATAGGTTCAGACGTCTGTTCAACCGGTGGCAACACCTCTCGTGCAATCCTGCGTTCACGTAAACGCCGATCAACCTGAATGGCTAATGACAGAATCGTCCAGACCAGAGGGAACAGGAAATCCCACCATAGTATCTTTTACGGCTTCTGACAAACCCTTCCGAAAGAGAGCTGCCAAGGCATTATCATTCCAGGTAGTAAGGACCGCCCACTTTCGGAACTTTTGACAGTACAACTCTGCAGAATCTCGACCCTGGTTTAATGCCAGCAAGGTCTTTTCAGCCTGATTAATAGCATTAGGTTCGTCATACAACAACCCCAAAGCTTGAAAGAATGCGTTCACATTAGTCAGAATAGGATCATCTGGTTTCAAAGAAAACGCCCAATCCTGGGGATCGCCACGCAGCAAAGAGATGACAATTTTAACCTGCTGCGCGGAGCTCCCTGACGAGTTAGGCTTCAAGGCAAAAAATAATTTACAATTATTTTTGAAACTCAAAAATTTAGATCGATCCCCAAAAAATACATCAGGTGTAGGGATCTTTGGTTCAACAGCATGCGAACGAGCAAGGTAGGCGGAAATTCCCCGCACTTCCGCCGCGAGCTGCTCCACACGATCAGACAATTGCTTTATCTCCATTGAGAGAGAAAAAAAAATTCCCCCTACGGCCTCAGAGATATAGAGGAAAGAATATACACACACTTTTTTTTTTTTTTTTAAACACAATTCTTTCCTGCTATTGAGTACCCTAGGATCTGCGGTATGGCGGGTGATTCTGTTATGATTGAGTCACCGTAGGAGGCAAAAACAGAAATGCTAGCTAAGTCCAGAAAACCAGAGAGGTTGGCAGCTATCGGATTGAAGACCCCTGATCCTATCACAGCAACTAACAGTAGCCGTGGGGGGTTCCTACGATGCTCTAGACCCCTCGATCACAGCTGGAGAATTAAATAGGCCTAAAGAAAGAAAGGGGAAATCTAAACTGCCCCAGAGCAGACCCCAAAGCAATAGGCAGCCCCCAACATATAATGACGGTGAAGCAAAATGAAAACACTAACACAGACAGAAAGATAGACTGAGCAAAGACGGGGCCCAAACTACTTAGATAGGAAAGGACAGGAAGGCTGCTGTCTGCAATCCGTGAAAAACCCTATGAAAATAAGAGCCAACAGACTGACAGTGAAAAAGGTCCTGAAGACGCTAGGCTTCAAAAAAGCTATGTCAGTACTCATGAATATTCTGAAGACAGAGCTACCGGCAAAAGGAGATTCAGCTCATCCCAGCAGGGAATGGCAGAATCCAGAAAAGCAAGGAAAACAAAAACAAAACATGAATGCAAACAGGCAAAGCAGAAAACTTAGCTTTAGGGAAGCAGGAATCAGACTGGTGTCCTAGAAGTCCACAGAGAAATCACCCGCAGGGCAGAAGGGCGTCGGCAGCCTTATATCCAGTCAGTGACTCCACTCAGCCAGTCATCCTCATTAAGCTCAGGTGCCTGATAATCAGGCTCATTACCTTCCTTTACCAGAATAGGGAGTTCACCAGACCTCAGTGACGAAGGGGAAAATGAACTCACAACACCACCCGCTCGCTGACTCTATTCTACCACTGGCATCCATATCCTCACTCCATGACACAGACGGTGCCACTGCTTTCTACAATGCCACTCTCGCATCAGCTATTGACGTGGTTGCCCCTCTCGTTAATGGCAGAATGCGACGTATCAACAGACAACTCTGGCACAACAACACCACTATAAAGTTCCGGCAAGTGTCCAGGATCGCAGAGTGGTGCTGGAAGAAAACAAATTTGCAAGATGACTTCACCTCATTCAAACAGGCAACACTTGATTTCAAATCTGCCCTCACCTCTGCTAAACAGGCCTACTTCACAACCCTCGTATCTTCCCTATCTTACAACCCCAAACAGTTATTCAAAACTTTTAACTCCCTCCTTCGCCCACCACTGCCTCCTCCAACCTCCCTCATCTCTGCCGAGGACTTTGCCACACAATTCAAAAGCAAGATTGACCAAACAAGTCAAGTCTTCATCACTCAACCACCACAACCCCTTTGTATACCAGACCAATGCCCAAACCCCATAACCTCACTCTCCAACATCACTGAAGGGGAACTTAATTATAATTTCTCCAAATTGCACCTCACAACCTGGGCTCTCGACCCCATCCCATCCCACCTCCTCTCCAACCTCACCACCACACTTACCACATCCCTGACCCACCTCATCAACCTATCACTAACGTCTGGTACCATCCCTTCTGCTTTCAAACATGCCACAATCATGCCTATCCTTAAAAAGCCAACCCTCGACCCAACCGCTATGTCCAGCTATTGCCCAATATCGTTGCTCCCATTTGCTTCCAAACTCCTGGAACAGCACGTCCACGCTGAACTTTCCTCCCACCTCTCATCTAACTTGCTCTTTGACAAGCTACAATCTGGTTTCCGCCCCATCACTCCACTGAGACAGCCCTGACCAAAATTACTAACGACCTACTTACAGCCAAATCAAATGGACAATACGCTATACTCCTGCTTCTAGACCTGTCCTCTGCATTCGACACAGTTGACTACTGCCTCCTACTACAGATCCTCTCCTCCTTCGGCATCAAAGGCCTTGCCCTATCCTGGATCTCCTCATACCTTTTCAATCGCACATTCAGCATCTCCCACTCCCACACCACCTCCTCATCCCATCCTCTCTCTGTTGGAGTCCCCCAAGGCTCTGTTTTAGGACCCCTACTCTTCTCAATCTATACACTTGGTCTGGGGCAACTCATAAAGTCCTACGGATTCCACTACCACTTTTATGCTGATGACACCCAGATCTACCTCTCTGGCCCAGATGTCACCTCTCTGCTGTCCAGAATCCCAGAGTGTCTATTAGCCATATCCTCCATCTCCTCTCGCTTCCTCAAGCTCAATGTGGAAAAATCTGAACTCGTCATCATCTTTCCTCCATCTCTCTGATCTTCCTTACCCGACCTAGCTCTAAAAATTAATGACATCACACTTTCCCCAGTACCGGAAGTCCGCTGCCTCGGAGTAACCTTTGATTCTGCCCTGTCCTTCAAACTGCACATCCAAGCTCTTTCTACCTCCTGTCGCCTCCAGCTCAAAAATATTTTCAGAATCCGTCCTTTCCTCAACCCTCAATCTACTAAAATGCTTGTGCATGCCCTCATCATCTCCCGCCTCGACTATTGCAACATCCTTTTCTGTGGTCTCCCTGCTAACACCCTCACACCTCTCCAGTCCATCCTTAACTCTGCCGCCCGACTATTTCATCTCTCTCCTCACTACTCCTCCGCTTCCCCCTCTGCAAATCTCTTCACTGGCTCCTATTCCCTCAGCGTATCCAGTTCAAATTACTAATACTGACCTACAATGCCATCTATAACCTGTCTCCCCCATATGTCTCTGAACTAATCTCCTGATACCTTCCCTCACATAATCTCCGGTCCTCCCAAGACCTCCTTCTCTCCTCCACACTTATTCGCTCCTCACCCAACCGCCTCCAAGACTTCTCCCGAATAGCCCCTATTCTCTGGAATTCTTTGCCCCAACAAGTCTGACTATCGACCACATTTGGATCCTTCAGACGGAACCTGAAAACCCACCTCTTCAAGAAAGCCTACAGCCCGCAATGACCCCACTACCTCCTTCTCTCTCACCACTACCAGTGATATCACCTCAACCAACACCGGAACTGCTGCAACGCACCAACCTACTGTCTCCTTCCCCACCATCCTGTAGCATGTAAGCCTGAAAGGGCAGGGACCTCTCTCCCCTCTGTATCAGTCTGTCATTGTTAGTTTGTTTACTGTGATGTCTGTAATTTGTATGTAACCCCTTCTCATGTACAGCACCATGGTATCATGGTGCTATATAAATAAATAATAATAATAATAATACATACACTTTTTCCCCATTATGTACATAGGAGCAAAAGTGTTTGGTGAATTTGAACGCGTGGGGTTAAAATTTCACCTCACAACATAGCCTATGACGCTCTTGGGGTCCAGACGTGTGACTATGCAAAATTTTGTGGCTGTAGCTGCGACGGTGCAGATGCCAATCCCGGACACACACACATTCATACACACACACATTGAGCTTTATATATTAGAGTGCCTTAAATTGTCTGTCATCCACTTCGGTCTGGATGTCCCCGAATCTCACAATCCACCGCGCCGCACCAGAAGTACGCCGACCGCCATTTTGGAACACCCAGGTGATAACGCTCGGATCCAGGCCACCACTGCGATCCCAGCTGCCGCTCAGATCCAGGCTGCCGCTGCAATCCCGAACGCTGCTGCGATCCCGACCACCGCTGGGATCCCGGCCGCTGCTTGGATCCCAGCCTCCGCGCGGATCCAGGCTGCCACTGAGATCACGAGGCCGTGAAAGGGGTGTAAAGAGGGGGTATAACGAGAGGGGTGTAAAGAGGGGGTATAACGAGAGGGGTGTAATGAAGGGTGGTATAATAAGAGGGTGTAATGTACACAGTGTTAGGCCTCATTCCATTTTCAGTAAACAGTAGAATGATCTGTTTTAACAAAATTCTTTATCTTGGTCTCATTTGTCCACAAGAAGCTTTCTAATGACCATTTTGTTTTACTTATGTACATTTTGGCACACTGCAATCTATCTTTTTTAAGGATCTGTGTCAGCAGTAGGGTCCTCCTGGGTCTCCTACCATAGCTTTTCATTTCATTCAAGTGTTGACGGATAGTTTGCACTGACACTAATGCACCCTGAGCCTGCAGGGCAGCTTGAATTTGTTTGGAACTTGATTTGGGCTGCATATTCACCTTCCGTACTATCCTACCCTATAACCTTTCATTTTTTTTCCCTGCTGTCCACGTCCAGGGAGATTAGGTACAGTCCCATGGGTTGTAAACTTCTTGATTATGCTGTGCACCGTGGACAAAGGAACATCAAGATCTCTGTAGATCAACTTGTAACCTTAAAATTGTTGCTCTTGTTCAACAATTTTGGTTATCAAGTCGCCAGACAGTGCTCTTCTTCTCTTTCTGTTCTCCTTGCTTAGTGTGGCACAGAGGGACACACAGTTAAAAGATTGAGTCAATTTGTCCCCATTTTATCTGGTTTCATTGTGTGATTTTCATATTGCCCACACCTGTTACTTGCCACAGGTGAGTTTTAACAAGCATCACTTGCTTGAAACAAAGTTGTTTACCATAATTTTGGGTGGGTGCTAACACTTTTGTCTGTCCTATTTTGGGGGTTTTGTGTGAAATTTTGTCCATTTTGCCTTTTTCCTCAATTTTTTTTTGTGCAGCTCTGTGTATAACAAAACATGTGTAACTGAAACTTTTCTGGCGGAAATACTTTATTTTCTGAACCAATTTCAAGGGTGCCAACACTTAAGGCCAGACCTCATTTTTCATATTGCTGTTTGCAGAGGTCAGTCATGTCAGTTATCTTTCATACTAGTCCTATGCTGTCCCCTGCAAACAACAATATGAAAAATGAGGTCTGCCATATTTTTATTATAGATAGTCATTAAATGGGTTGTCCAATAAACAATTTTAATCAATTCATCTTGGAATAATAATAATTTCCACAATTGGATGTGTTTAAAAAAATGTTCCTGTGCTGTGATAATCTTATAAATGTGCCCCTGCTGTGTACTGTGTAATGGATATGTCTGACCCTGCAGGAACATGGTCTGATCATACCACATCTCTTGGGAGGGGGAAAGCCAAAAAAGTATACAGACAATACAGCATGGGATCACAAATTATTCTTTTTTTGTGTAAAATATTTTTTTAAAACAGGAAGTAAAATTATTTCTCACCTACTCTCTTTTGCTTCCTCCCCTGCCCAGGAGATGTGGTATGGTCAGACCATGCTCCTGTACAGTCAGACACAGCCATTACATAGCACACAGCAGGGGCACATTTATAAGATTATCTCAGCACAGGGACATTTTTTTAAACACATCCGATTGTGGAAATTATTATCATTTCAAAATTAAAATCAACTTTAAAATTGACTTTGTTAGTGGGAAAACACCTTTAAGTTGTTCAATTTAGAGGGAGGCCTCATTAATTGCAAAAATGGGTTTTTATGGGTCCACTTTACTGATCATATGTGTATGACTGTCTACTATGTGTTTTATCCATACAGTATGTAACAGGAAAATACTTTTCTGTGCAGAATAAATTGAGAATAAATTATTTGTATAGTCTTCTTTACTTTCACCTAAATATAAGTGATTGATTTAATTTTGCCTTGGTGAAGTTAATTACTCTTCCCCTGGCTGTGACTCTCGGGCCCCACTTATCAGATTGCTATATGCTATAACAGGGTCCAGTTCTCCTGTCTGCTGATTGTACTCAGCATTAAATCCTTCTCATAGAGCTTCAAAGTTATGCCGGAGAGACGTGATTGAATGTGACTGCCCAGCGACCGAGTGGGCTTACCAATTTAACGTGCCATGTAACACGAGCCGAGCTTTGCTTTATATATCTTTATTCTCTACATTTCTATACCTTTGCTAGATAACGCTGGGATCCGTATTGTACTACCTGATAAATCAAATATCAAAAGTATTCCACTCCGAAGTGACTATTTAATGGGAATAAATGTATATATATATATATATATATATATATATACTAGATGTGTGCCCGATGCTATCGCATCAGGAGGGCAGTAACATCACGATGGGGGCAACTTTGTGGCGCTGGGGGTGGCGGCCCACCCACTTCCATGCAGTCACATCCGGCAGGAAAGACGGGGTTTTGCGCCCTGTGCTGGAGATGGTGTGCGGCGCCACCAGAGGGTGGCCGCACCCAATCTCCAGCACAGGCCTCAAGCCACGGTCTTTCCTGCCGGCTGTGACTGCACGGAGGTGGGTGGGCAGGCAGCGGTGGGATCCAGCGCGTGTAGTCAGGCGGTGGGTCCTGGCAGGGGTTCGGCCGCGGCATCCGTCTCATTACACCCCCTCATTAAACCCTCTCATTATACCACCCTTCATTACACCCCTCTCGTTATACCCCCTCTTTACATCCCTCTCGTTATACCCCCTCTTTACACCCCTTTCACGGCCTCGTGATCTCAGTGGCATACAACAACCCGTAGAAGCGAGTAATCGCGAAACGGCCATTGTCCGGCACCTCCCTCCCCTAGCATTCCTCTAACGTCCTGCATGTCCACACATCCATTGATGGAATTTGTGTGAAATAAAGATGCACAGTTTTTCAGCTATATCGGTGAGTGCTGCATATTTCTTCTTTTTTCGCTTTACATTGAAATATTCATGTTTTTTCATGCAAGCGTCTCCATTTTTTGACTGAATTATATGCCACAATACTTCAGATAAATAGCTCCGTCTGGTAATGTGGTGATTTGTGTGCCGTAGTATGCCATTCATCTGTTTGCTCTTTGCTGGGATCATAGAAATATGTATGCCATACAACAACCAATAGAGACTGGTACATGCCAAATGGTTAGTGTTTAGTAGCAGCCTCCTAGATAGACAATATATGGCAGTGAAGTCTGGGGCCCTCACACATACCCAGACTGGTCAAGGTGGGAGTCCAGCCCAACAGAAATTTTCCACTGAGCTGGCCAGATTCCCTCTACACCTAGCAGTATTGAAGAGGGTGCTGTCATTTCAGGCTCACCTACATAGTAGCACTGCTACACATAGGTGGTCCATACAAACCTGGACCCCTGGAACAGCTCACTCAAAGCAAAACTGACCAAAACAACAATCACAGCAGCATGACAAAAGCCAGAATCCAGAAGATAGTGGATGAGGGCCAAGATAGTTATGTCAGTGACTGGAGGAACCATTTCATCATCTCATAGAAACTGGCCATGTACTGAAGTCTACAGAGAGCCTACAGACTGTCCCCATATCTGGAGAAACTCCCAGACCCCAGAGACTGCCAGGTCCTGATCCGGTATAGACTCAGTGCCCACAGTTTGGCCATCAAATCCCGTCAGCCTAGACGGAGCTACAAAGCCTAGGGAAGATAGACTGTGCCCATGCTTTGACCTGCCATGTCCTGCTACATTGAACCAAGCACACATCAATGAGGGAACTCATTTCAGGAGATTCTCTAATCTCTTCCTGGATTTCATCTCCTTGGTGGAGGAAGAGATAACATAATCTTCTGGGGGAAGACAAAAGAACAATGGAGATAGTAGCGCAGTATGCCAGCGCATGCCATGTACTTCAGGAAAGAGAGCTATAATTTGCCATGGGCTTCCATAGACTCCACACCTCCACCCTGGATGTGCCACATCCATCGTTCCTACATTCCCTGCCCATCATCCCCACAGTCCCTCTCCCTATTCCCAACTAGACTCTTGATTAGGCAAAACTAATGTGTATTTGGCCTGTCAAAAAACTTATTTGCATTTAATAGATCGATAGATAGACAGATATAGATACTGTATTAGATACATAGAGAGATACTGTAGAAAGAGAAGTTTACAGATGTACAAACAGACAGATACACCTGCAGTATCCGTACTATAATGACCGCACGTCCAGCTCATTTTCATAAATAATTTTCTTCCTCTATGAGGTGCATCCATTCCTGAGAGATTCCCAGTCGGTAGTTACTGCTGGACACCACTGAGATCACCTTTCTTTGGCAGTCAATATTCTTCAATATAAAACTTGGTCAGAATCTGATCTGCTCATTGTCAGCCTTCTTAGCTGTGATTCCTTTCTGCTTGTCGCAGCGTTTTAGCTTCGGAACATCACCAGTGTTTTTAGGTTACAGATGTAAAGTACAAGCCCAGCTAAACAAAAACGACAAGTTACGTGTGAAGCTAATTATCTGAACAGACACAATATAGCTAAGGGGTGATTGAGATTTTCCACATCACGGTCATTACCCATTTGAAATTAATTGCAAGTCTTCATGTTTCTGGGTTTGTGTTCGTCAGTGATGCGTAGCTGTCATCAGAGGATCTGCATAATTCTTAGTACTTTCTGTATGGACTTTTCTTCTGTCGGATTTACCAATTCTAGTCTCGTGGCAAGTGTGGGCTGAGACCTAAAGAGCTGGCACTGATCATTAATCATATTACTTTTGATATTATAGCTAGAGATGGGCGAACCCAAATGGAAATGGAGCGCCCCCAGGGTCTTCGCCAGGTCGGCGGGGTACTCGGAGCCAGGCCCGGTGGATTTCAATGGGAGTTGTCACGGTAGCAGTGACCCGGTCCGTGGCCCTGGGCGTCCATTGTAAAAGGGGAATGTTGAGTGTGTGGATAATGATTAAAGTTTATTAGTGAATGATTCGTGATGCCACCTGTGGTGTTCGGCAATGAAGATGTTAAGCCGACGCTGCAGACAGATCCTCTTGGACAGATGGTGTGGTGCAGCAATGGTGTTGTGGCCCTCCACAGGTAGGGCAGTAGTCCTGGGGCAGTGTAGTTGAAGAGATAGGGAGGAGACGTAGATGGTGCGGTGTCAGGCACAGCGATGTAGCAGTGATGAGTGTGTTGGCGCAGGAATAAGTGGAGGACATCAGGGCATGTAGTTCCAAAGCTTTACTCACAGTCCGTGATGCATACAGGCGCCCGCCTCGGTGCAGTGTCCTCCAGGTCAGGGGCTCAGCCAACCACCAGGCAAGATGAAGTACTCCGTTCCAACACTCCGCCAACATATGTGCCTTTTCTGAATGTCTCCCTTTAGCGCCTATAGTGAAGTACTCTCAGTACTGAGTTACACTGGAGTTCCTCCTGTCAGATGTTCCTATGAACTCTACTTGTACGGCAGACAGCTGTAGCCTGCTTCGGGGACTCTTGGCTACCAAGTCCAGGTTCACTATCGTTGCTGTTGTGCCCCCAAGTCTTGTGTGGGAAAAAAGTGGTGACAACTTCTATTCCTCTGGTGTCTGCTGCAGGACCATTAGTATCCGTACAACCTCGGGGACTGTACCCCAGCCTTGCGCTGTGAACTTGGGAAGGGTTCTGCTCTAACCCTGATCCTTAGTCCTCCTCTCCTCATGTTCCATACTAATCCTTCCGTCTTATGGAGAGAGTCAGGCTTCCCATCAATGTCTCTTTCCTGTGCCAGCGGACCCAGGTCACTGAGGTCGGCTGCAGCACTTCCTTCATCCATCCATCCCACTCAGGGGATCTTCACTCCTCCACTGACTCTGTCAGACTGACTAAATCCTAATCTCTTCTCACTCTTTTGGTGCAGACTAAACTCCACCCGCCTCCCAGCACGCTTCGTGTTCCAAGCAGGGAGCCACCAAAGGGTGCTTTGCTACACTACTATTTTGTGTGGGATGCAGGTGTTGGAGTGTGGTCAGGTGTCTCCACCTTACCTGGATGGTGGGGTACCACACCTCAGGAGGAGGTGCAGTACCTCTGTGGCGACTGAACCCTCAGGGGCACCACAGTAAAGTTTGGGGTCCATACAGGACATGGACTTCTCTCAGAAGTCTGTTTTACTGTTCTGGTTTGGCAGCCTGAACAAAGCTTGCTGAAAGGCTGCAGCACAGCCAATCAACAAGCTTTACTGTGTGGGCACTTCCAGTTCAGTCATTGCCATGTCAAATATTGACATCTTTCCAGTCTGAAAATACCAGCCCCAAGCTGCCTGCTTCAGCATGGCTGGTTATCAAAAATGGGGGGGATCCTATATTGTATTTTAAATTATTTATTTAAATAATTTAAAAAAGCAGCTTGAGGATAAGCTCACAGCTGAGGGCTGAAGCCCGCGACTGTCATCTTTACCTGTGCTGGTTATCAAAAATAGAGGAGACCCCATGCCATTTTTTTCTTTTATTTATGTAGTCAATAAATACATGTATGGTAAGCTATACACGCACTGCACTAATTATCTCACTGATATATTTATTACTATGGACAGGTGCTGGCTGGCGAATAGTCTCATCAGCATCGCGTGCTCATACTGCTATGAGTCAGACCAGGTGTAGGCTGTTGAGATTAGAGTACCATTCTGGTACCCGAATCAAACTTTTTTAAACCTGTTGGACCCAAACATCCAAAGGTCCGACAATCACTAATTGTAGCATCACTTAAAGAGCACCTAAAATTTTCATTGTATTTAATTATTGATCAGCCTATGTAAAGATATGAATCTTGGTAAAATACTTCATTACCTTATTTTGCTTTCTTCTATCTTTAACACCATGCTGAAAGTAATGACTTGTCTGCCTAGTTCATATTGTCTAGCAAAGATCCATACTGGGAAAGTGATCATCTCTGCTCTCCTCCCCTATGATCAAAGGCTACCCCCTGCATGAGCATGGAGGAGGGGAGCAGAGAAACTCAAGCAGAAGTACAAATTTAGCAAGATCTGAAGCTCAAATTAGCAATTAAGGCAGCATGAACTAGGCAGACAAGCCATCACTTTCAGCATGGTGTCAAAAGGTTGTCCCAGCATAGGTATCTGATGGCCTATTTACAGAATAGGTCGTTAATGGCAGATTGCTGAGGGTCCTACACCAGATCACCCTCACTGATCAGCTGATTTTTGCTCCAGGCAATGGCTGGTTAGTGGTTAGTAACACTTTAAATGGAGCATCTAAATGCAGCTCTGTTCAAATTGTAGCAGCGGTTGCCAGCTGATGCCTGTTACAGTGGCACAGCTCCTATTTTTATGCATAGAAGCTGAGCAGCAGTACCCAGTAGCAGCGTCTACACTTTGAATGGAGATGTGCTCAGCAGCTCCGTTCCAAGTGTTCACATCTGGCTGCTGCCAGAGCAGATACCAGCTGATCAGAGGGGGCACCGGGAGTCAGATCGCCACTGATCAACTATTGATGATCTTGTAGATAGGTAATCAAATGCCTATGCATGGATAACCACTTTAAAAATGTTATAAATTTAAGTAAGGTGATAGAGTATGTTACATAGATTCATAACTTTACAAAGGCTGATCAATAATGATATAAAAAATTTAGTTACTGCAGGCATACTCTAACCCACCATTTGACATCAGTGGCAAAAAGAGAGTGGCATGGAGAGTCTAAAACTCATCCTTGCCTTTACTACAGTAGTAAAGGAAGGTTAGGCGTGGTTAAAACTTACCAGTGCACTCCCAATACAGTGGCCTTCTCAGAAGAAGGAGGAGCAGAAGGCACCATTGAACTGAGGAGGCAGAGAGAGACTAACAGGGGTCCCCAGGTAAGGTAACTACACATGTAAACCACATTGTCACTTTTCAGACCCAGGTTGGTGTGTCGTTTTAATATAAAATATATCTTCTGATAAGATAAATAATCATCCGAATAGAAAAGGAAGCCATATTCAAAATATAAAAATATACATATTTTATTGAGATATGATTAAAATCACAAGCAAAAAACAAATGGAAATATTAAAAGTGGGTACTGTAAAAATCACCACAACAAGAGGTAAGAAAAAGTAAAGTCGAGATAATATATATCCTTCTTTTTCAGAAATTACTGATCTACTATAATAAATGCGCTAAGCAGCTTCCGGGTTGTAACAACTTCCGTCCAGTTGTAACTGGTGACGTCACAGCACACCTCTTGCCATGTTAACCCTCAACACACCACTCCTCAACACACACTCCTCTCACCTTTCACTATCTCCACTAATGTCCACTCACAGGATTTCAGAATACTCAAGATGGCGTGGCCGCAAGAACATGTCGCCGGCGTGGACAACGTCGGGATCAAGGATGGCGCCGGCGGAAGAAGATGTCGGGGAACGTGGAGCAGCGACGATGACGGTGTGAGTATGAGAGACGGAGTGAGAGAAAGGGTCGTATGTGGAGTGAAAGAGTGAGTGGACGTGAGTGGAGATGGTGAAAGGTGAGAGGAGTGTGTGTTGAGGCGGTGTGGTGTGTTCAGGAGGAGTGTGTGTTGAGGGTTCACATGGCAAGAGGTGTGTCACTATCCTCCTGATGCGATAGCATCGGGCCTTAATCTACTATAATAAATGCGCTAAGCAGCTTCCGGGTTGTAACAACTTCCGTCCAGTTGTAACTGGTGACGTCACAGCACACCTCTTGCCATGTTAACCCTCAACACACCACTCCTCAACACACACTCCTCTCACTTTTCACTATCTCCACTAACATCCACTCGCAGGATTTCAGAATGCTCAAGATGGCGTGGCCGCAAGAACATGTCGCCGGCGTGGACAACGTCGGGATCCAGGATGGCGCCGGCGGAAGAAGATGTCGGGGATCGTGGAGCAGCGACGATGACGGTGTGAGTATGAGAGACGGAGTGAGAGAAAGGGTCGTATGTGGAGTGAAAGAGTGAGTGGACGTGAGTGGAGATGGTGGAAGGTGAGAGGAGTGTGTGTTGAGGAGGTGTGTGTGTATTGAGGGTTAACATGGCAAGAGGTGTGTCACTATCCTCTCGATGCGATAGCATCGGGCCTTAATCTAGTTCAAATATAAATAGATATATGCTCATTCAAATACATGCCAAAATTTTTTATGTATAGATAGTAGATGCAAGAGTGCAAAGTTTATCTCGACTTTACTTCTTCTTACCTCTTGTTGTGGTGATTTTTACAGTACCCACTTTTAATATTTCCTTTTGTTTTTTGCATGTGATTTTAATCATATCTCAATAAAATATGTATATTTTTATATTTTGAATATGGCTTCCTTTTCTATTCGGATGATTTAGTATTGAAGCTTTTTTTTGCCTAGACTTTTCCTATTTTGATTATTGATAAATAGTTTGAACAGCATGCCATATTAGTGGTGGATATTAAAGAAAACATGATGACATTCATTTTCCTGGGTGATCATCCCTTTTGTTTCAGATTATGTTATCCTGTTAGTATCTGTTAACTTAGTAACATCACTTCTTGTGTTAATGACAAAGTTCTTGTTTCTTAAAACACCTGCGCATCATGGTCAAATACAATAGTGCAAATAAAGGCCTTAAAAACAAGGCATGCCGATTTCACCAATAAAGAGATTATGGAAGCAAGGCTCCACTGATGAGGGGAATTGGGCATATAGACTCCACCCATAAGGGGAAAGAAGCAGTGAGAATCCACATGTCACGGTACTGTAGCACGATTTTCCCAGGGCAATTGGCTCCTTCCCTGTCCCCCAAGCTAGGAGGACCCTGTTATGAAAGGGTCACCGAGGAGGATAGCAGGCCAGGCTAAGCCACAGAAAACCAGAGAGGTTGGTAAGTAAGCGGATGCAGACCCCTTATCCTGTCCACACAACTAGCAGTAGCCGTGGAGCGTACCTACAATGATCCTAGATGCCTCGGCACAGCCGGAAAGCTAACTAAGCCTAAAGCAAGAAAGGTGAAATCTAAACTACCCTGGAGCAGACCCCAAAGGAATACATAGCCCCCAAACATATATTGTCGATGAGACAAGATGAAAACACAAACGCAGGTAGAAAAATAGACTGAGCAAACGATGGGGCCCACACTGACTAGACAGGACAGGAAAGGAAAGACACTGTCTGCAATCACGCAAAAAACCCTACAAAAAGTCCAACACGTCTGATGCACAAAAACACTGAAGTCGCACGACTTCGCCCCCCACTATATCAGCACTCTGGTATATTCTGAAAGCAAAGCAAAAAGAGACCAATATAAAAGGGGACAAAACAAACTGGCACATGCAGTAACATATGGGCAGTGATTCAGCACAGCCCCAGTCGGAGCTAGCTAACCCGCACAAAGCAGAGATAAACAAAACCAGATTAAATGCAAACAGAATAGCAAATGAACCACTTAGCCTAACATGCAGGGAAAGAGCAGGAGACATCAGACCTCAGGAGGCACAGGAAGAAAATCACCAGCAGGGATAGAGGGAGTCAGCTGTCTTAAATCCCAATCAGAAACCCCAGATCTCCAATCGTCTTCCTCATTATCAGGTGGCAAGCCTCTGTCAATCAGATCAGCTCCACTACCTCCAGTAACCACCAGAGGGAGCCCAGAAAGAGAACTCTCAATCTGACCAGCTCCACTATCTTCAGTAATCACCAGAGGGAAGCCAGAGAGAGAATTCACAACAGGAACCTAGGCCATCACTGTATCTCAGATATGCCCCTGAAGGTGGACATGGTGAGGTCTCGCACCTTACTATGCTCCTATATGCACGCTGATCTGTTTCCTCCCCCACCCAGGGAGGTGTGGAACAGAAGTGTATAGGAAAACACAAATGTGACAGATAGGGAAAATAGACCGGGATAAAAGAAAACTACAATCATACAAGTGAACTCACCAAACAATCAAGTGGAAATCAAGGGAACGGTAAAAGAAATGGGAAAGTATTAGGATAAACACATAATACCAAATAAATGCAGATATCTCCTGTAGACTGCACCAACCGACTGCTACTAATTCAGAACTCTCCTTCACCAACAAACCAGGAAGTTGCAACTATCACTAGCAATTCCCAAGTGCCATTGGTAAGCATATATACAGAGGGGAGTGGCCAACACAAAACAGCTGAGACAATTCAGAATGGAGAGCTACAGGAGATCACGTGAACTGATTAACCCATGCACTGACAGAGCAAAGAAAACCTGCACTGTTTAATAGGATGGTGAAGCAGTTCTATTCAATGCAGAAGTTCTTGTAACCAGACGCGGCAATCTTCTGGCCCCTCTCTATCGTGGTATCCCCAAGACACCACACATGAAGGAAATAGGGATCCTGCTAAGAATACGGAAGCAATTATGAAATATGACTTCTTGTCTTGGACTTCATTTGTGGCGGAAAATTTGCTTTGAAATTGGAGAAAACAATTTTGTCATGGCTGTTCGTAAAAAAATGAAAGCATAAACAACTCAAATTCTGCCATACCTGAGCATAGGTTGCTTTGGGAATGCAGGCTGGTCACTATTCTGGTTTTGAGGAGGTTTTCTTGTCACTTGCTTGTAAATGTTCCTCGCCGTCACACCAATCCACAACACTGTGCACAGACTCGAGTAATGCAAGACAATGCCAACCTGGAGTAATCAGAAGCAGAGAACAGATACATGATTGTCATATGTACAGACCAAGAAAAGGTCTGATGTGTACTGTAAGTTGAATACTTAACAATTCATAGATTGTTTCTATTAATACTATTTTCTACTTTTGTAGACGTAATGCATTGTTAAGTTTTCTTCATTTGGGGAACCAATAGAAATTCATAAGAAAGGTTCCCAACATTGCCATTTGCTGACATATTCAAAAATAATTTAGATTTTCAGTCTAAAATTCAATACATTCTAGGTACTATTGTAAACATGCAAATTTACGATGCCCTATGAGTGAACTTTGAGATTTTTTTCAGATTTTTTTTATTATCTTTGCATTTTCTTTTAGACCTTAAAAGGAATAAAATTTGCCATCACTTGTACAATATACTGCAATAGTGTAATGTAAAGTTAACAATCTGCTATGAAGTCTAGCCATGGGAAGGGCATTATAGAAGGAACAAAGTAACCACGGGGGCTTTCAGTATACCCACAGCTGGAATCACATCTTGGAGTGAAGGCACAGTAGGACACAGGAGACACCTCTTGGTATTTACCACTTAAATGCTGCTGTCAGTATCTCGTGGCACCCACTAGGTATAGAACAGGCTCAGCTTTTGAGCCCACTCTATACACTTTCAGGCAACATATGAAAGTCTTTTGATGTCTTACTTTCAGTCCATTCCCAGGTCTCAACACTTCTACTCTGTTTTGACTCAGAGGAACCTTTTTGTCCCCTCTCTATATCAGTGACATGTTTGCAAGGGGCTCGTTTCAATAGCTAGGCCTACCCCTTTCTCTATTTGCATTGGTCATGATAGGGATTTCTCTTACACAGAGAGGGGGGTAGGAAGTTCTCTTGTATTTTTAAGCCAAATTGGAAATGGAAGTGCCAGGACCTGAGAGCACGACTGCAATTGGGAAATCAGTGGACCTTTTTATAATGAAGGTTGCCTTAATTTATTTTTTAAACAAATCTAAGGCATTTTTTCCCCAGTTGTGTAATCTCTTTAATTCCATAGAGGGTGTTTGAAGTTAGGTATCAGGAAGGCTTCTTTGCCTTTTGGCTGCGAACAAGAGCAGGCCACCCTTGCAGATTGATACATTATGCACACTGGGTACAGTGCACTGGTTAGTAGGCTGGGTGGCTAAAATAGTCATTGGGTGGAAACCCTGATGCTCCAGGATTGATGGCATTAAGCAGGGTAAGTTTGAAAACCTGAGGTGTTAAGTGCCACAGGAGTAATGAACCTGGGGTGTCCTAACTAACCGGGCCTGGGAAACCTACCTGAGTTTTGTCATTTTTGCACATGCTGGTTACTTTTTCATACTTATTTGAAGAGAAATTGTCAGCAGGATTGTGCTCAGTAAACTATAGACAGTGTCAGGTCGGCGCCGTTTTACTGATTAAAATGATACATTGGTTGATGAAATCTGTCTTGTGGTTCTTGTGTAATCTTTATTTGTAGTTTTCAGTTAATGAGATTCTGGTGCTTCGGTGCGGTGCTATGGGCGGGGCTGTGGGCGGGGCTTTATGTGGTGCTCTGATTACATGTTTATAGGCTGATGACAGGTCATTGATCCCTTATTGACCTGCCCCCTATTTTACATACTGCATAGAATATTGTGTGGAAAATAAAAAAAAAATAACACTTATCACTCATTTGCCGGCATGATACAATGGCTAATATGCATATATTAATTTATGATTTAGTCATATAGTATTGTGGGGGAAAAAAAATATATTTTCATCAAAATGGCTCTGGTTTCCGCGCCAGCGCAGTAGCATCTATCTCTTTTTTTTGTTCTAAAATGATTATATTAGTAGTCGCTGATGACATCGATTATGTAGGGTATGTCAATATTTAATGTCTTTCCTTACAATTATCTTGTATGTACCAAGGTATGACAGTCCTTGCACAGATTCTTCTTGGCATTCCTCATCCACTCAAAGTGAATCTTAGATTTTTTTTGCCCATTGTTCTCAAGTTTAATTCACTGGAAAGAAACTGAGCAAATGTTCCATTTCCAGGCGTCTCGAGCATATAGAACCGGTTCTACCTATGTCTCAATGAGCTGTTCTATCCGCGAGCTGTTAACGACTTTTTATGAATGCTATTAATATGAAAATGAAAATACCAGTTCTGGCAGGATGTTAACATCTGCATTCAGAGAATAATTGTTAGCTATTACCATGGCAACTGCAATTACAATTTTAGCCAATCCTCAATATTCTTTTATTTCCATTATAAATGCATCTGGCTTTATGAAATGAATATAAATTCATATCTTGTGTTATATTCTACACTACATGGATATAAAGCCCCATTCATTGGGTTATTACTCTGATCTTCTGTAAATGGTCTTCCAAGGACGTCTTTCTAATATATTAGCGTGTTTAGTCTTTTTAAGCAAGAATATGGCTTTTTAGAGCATTTTGATGATATGATTGAGTGTATTATACTGTTGGTATCTTTGCTGTTGGTGAGAAGTCATCGATGAAAGTCCATTACTGTTCACGAAGACTGGACAATGGCACTTTAATTTCAGTGAAGTCTCTCCAAAAACACTTATTTATTGAGACAAATCCTTTATCTAGACCAGAATTCTTATAGTTAGATCCTTTAAGCGGAATATCCCTTTAGGATGCGATTCGCATATTTCCATCCACATTCTGACTAGACTTTTCCGGCCTCGCTCAGTACACTTGCATTGAGGGAGGCCACGCATGTCTAGTCGGTCTGTGACTGCATGTATCTAATACTTGCTGTGAAGCTCCTGATGCTCCTAGAGCTGACACGAGAGAATCCTCGCAGCACAGTGTGTACATAGAGTGACTGCAGAAGGCCGGACAAAGCTTTTAATGCAATGTTGAGTGGTTGTCTCGAAGAGTTTTCATTATACTATAGTATTTGGTTTAGGGAATTTTAATGTTCCAATTTTTTTTCCGGTTCACCCTTCACCTCCCCATGAAGGTATGATTGCACATCTCTTTAATAAGTTGTTTTATTCTGCAATATCATGTTTCCTAATGAAGCAAGGCTAGTCTGGTGGAACGTTTCTTCCCTACGACTAGTCTTCCCTCAAATTTTCTAATGACACCTCCTTCGGTATGATTGACCGCTTCCACTGTGACACAAGAATGTTTTTCTCTCATGTGAAAAAATCAATCTGATTATGCTATTTATGCTCTGATCAGAGTGTGCTTCAATTTGATCAAATATGGAAGATAACCAAAAATAAAAGTCATCCGAATGAGGTCCAATTTTTTTCAAGGACCCATAGAATTGAAAGGCCAAGTGCATTTCAATTATTGGAGGCAAATCGTGTATGGTGCAATTTTTTTCCACGGACTAATCGAGGATCACACGTCCGAGGAAAAATCAGACATGTGCACAGCCTCATCGAATAATATGGGAATGAGTACTATCCGTACTATCCGTCAAAACGTCAGATAACTCTCGTTTGATTTTTTCGTAGCCCATGTTCGTAGAAATATTGTAATATTATATTATTATGTCATTTTACATTATTTTGTCAAAATAATATATTTTATGCAACAAGGTGAATGTAAATCTTATCGGTCATCTTATTTTTGATAAGTATTTACTTTTGAAAACTAAATTCATAAGATTCTGTTTCAAAGAGGGTTCTTCCCACCAACAAGGGATTGTGTGCATCTAGTGTGTTTGATGATGTGAAGGATGACATAATGACAACCAAAAACCGTGTTATACCTACAGCTGGATGAGTCAAACTAAACGCATTGTGTCAACTGATTTTTGTCCTAAATTTTTTAGCTGTAAAAAAGGATTCAAAGCAAGAAACAATAGATTGTCAAATGTGTTAAATTAGGCGAGACCATTACAGATAGTTTTTTTTCAGCTAAGTAGCAGAACAGACCCAAAACACTGAAGCAAAAAGGTAGACATTGGCATTTTTTAGTGATACAAAGAAAAACTTTTAAATCAGGAAAGTTTTAGTTCCAAAGTATGCACATGGATAGACAGTTGTGATTTTCAATAAGTCTGAATCCTCTCCATCTCTGAAATGATAGTAATATATTCAAAAATCTAAAAGTAATGTTAAGACGCTCTGTTCTGCTGTCTTACTATGGTCGGCATAATACGGCGTATGTAAACAGTACATCCAATGTAGTTTTACCACCATGACCAGGTGGAGAAATTACTATTAGGGTTCAAGACCAATTTTTTCATACACGTGCTATTCATGGTTTTCCCGGACAGAACTCGTACCAATGATATCCTATAACTCTATGCACATGTCCAATTTTTTTTTCCTCGGACTGAGTGGTCCGTGGAAAAAAATTGGAGAATTGACAGATTTTGATCTGAGTGTCAGATGAAAATCTGTAATTCAAATCTATGGACCAGTGAAAAAAATTGGATGACATCCAAGTGTGATTCGATTTTCAGGGACTGTCAGAGTGGAGAGGTGAATAAACTTATTCTTTTTCTCTCTCCACGTATGAGAAAAGCTAATGCCACTTAGGTCAAAATCTGATTAAAGTCTGATCAGAATAATCAGACAGTTTTTGCTTAGAATTTAGATGAACCAAGCAAAATGGTCCAATTATTTTGATCAGATTTTGACCAGAGTGGCATTAGTTTTCAGACTCTAGCGGTCATGTGAACCTACCCATAGAGGGACTATGAAATCAGAAAATGATCTATTGCTTATGTAAACCTTTTGTGTTAAATATTTCGTAAGAATTTGTAGTTTTATTTTTACATCTAATTATTAGTAAAGAGTGAATATGCTCGGATGGCGTGTTATCCGAGCATGCTCTGGTGCTAAACTAGTGTCTTCGGTGTGCTCGAATAATATGTTTGCTTCCCCGCGGCTGCATGTCTTGCAGGTGTTAGGCATCCGCAACACATGCAGGGATTATTTACTTGTTAAATCAATATTTTAAAAACCACTGAGAAGCATAATAGTCTTGTTCTTGTTGCTTCTTAAGAAAATGACCTGTTATTCAAGTAAAAGCTTTGTTTTTTTTAAGATTTTTTTTAGCAATTTTTGTGTTTACATTTTATATATCACTATTTATATTTTGAAAAAATCTGACCACTGCGCCTTTTATTAAGCTGACACTTTTTTGTTCTGTAAAGAACACGTATTTTCATTAAAGGCAGGAAGACAATGAAAGGTAAAACTCATTTACTTATTTGCTATTATTGAATGATACTGGATCCAACATCAGTCACAGCTTACCTCCTCCCCCTCCCTGTACATTCACCTCTGTACAGGTCACAGAACATGCCCCACAAAACTTTCCAATGGAAACCAATCTCCAGTATACAGTTTCTTAAGGATCAAGTGGCTTAAAGGGAATCTGTCTCCCCCCGGGACACATATGACCTCTTAATATGGGCATACGGGTAATAGAAATGTTACACTAGTCCTACCTGTATGCTCATATTGATGGTCTTGTTGTGGAGAAATGTTATATTCTGTCTTTATGCTAATGATTTCTTCCAGGCTTTGGGGTCGTGCAGTGTCTGGAAGAAATCCCTGCCTCCTGTCCTCATTACAATACTAAACCCCTTCCCTCAGCATCAGTTGTGGCCAAGGAATCCTGCGCCCTGCACTCCCTCAAAAATACATACCTCATCCTCCCTTCTATGGGCGCTTCATTCAGGGATCTTCAGAAAAGGCGCATCAGAGTCACTGTGACTTCCAGCATATGTACTGAAAAGGTGCTCTCCCCACTTCCTTCCTGCATAGTCATTCCTAGGAACCATGTGTACATAGTGATGACTATGCAGGGAGGAAGTGGGGAGAGTACCTTATCAGTGCGCACACCGGTGGTCACTGGAGCAGAAGTTGATGGCGCCTGCGTAGAAGATCCCTGTATACAATTCCCATAGAAGGGAGGATGAAAAAATGCAGAGGAAAGAAGAAAGTGCATGACACATTCTTTGGAGCAGATCATGAAGGAAACCTCTCCATAATATCCATCGTCCATTGAAAAGGCAGCAAAGACAGTTCAGGAAAAAAATTCTTAAAAACCGCTTCAAAACTGCTTCAGTTGGAGCAGTGGGTTTGAAAACCCTGAAACGGTTAAAAGAAGCAACATGTTTGTTCTTTGGTTGGGTTCTATTGGGATGAATGATGGCAGGAATGGCAAAGAACGATGGCAAGAACGACGGCAAAACCGCTTCAGTAAAACTCGGTGGCTGACCGGGCATCTAATAGACGTCCTGTGCACGTAGCCAGGAACAGTAAAACTCCTCCAACCATCCCCTGCTCCCCCAAAAAAGAATTTCCTGAAGCTGTTCTGCTTGAAAAACTTGTCCTTAAAAACTTTCTATGACCTAAGAGTGAGGCTACGATTTTGTTTCTTTATACACAGCAGAGCCGCATGTTGTTATCCTATCCGCGGTCAGATACTAATACTACAATAAGGTTCATATCTGAAAAAATGTTCTAGGGACTTATAGTAATACAAATCTGAATTTCGAATAATGAGGACATGCGACATTCAGGAAGTAATCTTATTTCAGAAGCTAAGTATTTGGTAAGATCTTGACAGAAGCTCAGACTGTCCTTGCTGATGAGATTATTTCCTTTTTTCATTTTTGACAAGGAAGCCCTGAAAAATATGTGATGAAGACTTTTTAATGTATTAACAAACCCAGAGAGTAATGATCTAAGGTAAGACCAGAAAATATGTGTGTAGTGTCTGTAGAATAAATATAGAAGCGTTCATTTCCGACTGATTTTTTTCCCCTGTTCAGCTGGTAGAAGGGGGTCAGTGTTCCTGTATTGAGCACCAACCTAATATGTCTGGTTTACTATTGCTGAAAAACAGTAGGGGGAGGTTTCTGCTGCAGGCAGTTGCCTTACAACCAGAAAGAAGCCTTATTTGAGGTCTGTGAGAAAGGAGGAGGGGAAAAAAACGATTTCCTGGAACATATTTTGAGGAATTTGTCCTGTTTCACAGTGTTAGATGCAATATGAGACAGGATTGGAAAGGGGATTGTCACTGTTCTAACCCTCAGTGTGTCTGGGATGCAGTTACTGACAGCTCAGTTCATTTTCCAATCTGGTACAGGGAAGTACTAAGCGGTCAGTGTGTTGATTGACAACACGACTATCCAATCTGAGACTTGAAGGTGTCAGGCTGTCTCCAAGTGTCTATTATCCCAGGTGATTGCCATGCTACTTTACTGAGTAGGTAGCAAAAATTCACCGCACACTCTAATGAAATAATTTGCAACCAACAGTGGAATTTTATTTTTGACAATTCCACTGTTGGTTGCAAATTATTTCATTAGAGTGCGCGGTGAATTTTTGCTACTTATTTCAGGGACCACCACGGTCCGTTCTACCAGCACCTCGCTTCTACAGTGACCTTGAGTGCACACCAATATCTACTCTACTATGCTACTTTACTGAGCTGTTTCTTTCAGACCTCTGCCAGACATATATTCAGCCAAGTGTGGTTCATTTCCTCTGTGCCTTGAGTTCTGTATTTTGATCTTTCGTTGCCTGACCTTGAACCTAGTTCTGACCATCCATCTGTTTAACCCCTTCTGCTCCTATCCTCCTGGTATTCTGACTTTGGAACATTACCTGACCACGCTTTTGTCTCTTACTTCTGTTTATGACGTACCCTTCTGGCTTCTGACCTTGGACTTCTTGTCTATCCTGACAAACGGCTTTGCCATGAAAAGTGACTAGTGTCACAGGGATATTACCCTGTTCAGAACATATGAGACTGTTGAGTATTGTGGTTTGCAGCAACAGTCTAGAGTAAGACAAGATGTCAACTGACAATTTTCCTTGACACTACAATATGTTTTCTGTTTCTTTACCTTGAGAAAGACGCTGGCCTGGCGTTGAAACACGTTGGAACAATAAAGATATGTTTTGGAGCAGAAAAGGCTTCTTATTTACCAATCAGCGTGATTTTGTGCACCTCTATTAACCACGTGTGAATAGGACAATACTTTTAACTTTTTAAATGACACAATAGTGATAGGCTGAGAGGGTCCTTTGTGATTCAAACATGCTGAATCCTGGAAAGATATGCTACATGCAGACAGACATCCAAGTGTTCATTGAAAGTTCGAAGGACTGTTTGCCCATAGTCCCTGTCACTGGGCTTCAAAGGAGATTAGTTAATTTACTATTTAGTGCTATACTGTAGGATTACAATATAAAGCTCAAGATCCAATATTCAAGTCCCCTACGGGCACTGAAAAAGTAAAAAGTTAATAAAAAAGTTTTAAAAATAATAAATGTAAAAGTTTAATTCATCCATTTGACCAGATAAACATAAACATTAATGATATTTAATATCATTGTTTGTCTATAAAAGTCTGTTGAATAAAAATACAAAAATACATACATACATTAATCATCAAAAAAGAAAAAAAAAAATCAAAACTTCAGAATTGTAATTTTTCAGTCGCTGTACTTCCTACCCAAAAATTAAATAAAACGTGATCAAAATGTTGTATATACCTTAAAATGGAATTTATTAAAAACCATAGGTTGGCATATGTTAAACAAGACCTCACACAGATCCACTAATGGACAAATAATAAATTATTGGTCTCAGAAAACGGCAATACAAACCAAATTTTTTTTACAAAGTTTTGAATTTTGCAACCTCTAATATATATATATCTATATATATATAGATATATATATATATGTATATATATATATATATATGTTTATAATTTTGGTATGGCCGTAATCATACTGACCTTAAGAATTATGTTACAAAGTAATTTTTTACCACTCAGTGAATGTTGCAAACACAAATCCACAAAACAATGTCTACCATGATTTTTTTTTTTCACCATCTTATCCCTTTTGAAATATTTTTATTTTTTTTTCATTTTTCAGAACTTTATATGGTAAACAAAATGGTGGGATTAAAAAATAAAAACTCTTCCGGTGGGTAAAAACAATCCCTCGTATATTTCTTTATTTTATAAAAAAACAAACAAAAACGTTTTGGTTGTTGGGGGGGGGAGTGCAAAAGCAAAAAATTGCCCAGTCAGGAAGAGATTTTCATTATCAATCTAACCAGCCTGGGCAATTTTGTCTTTCAACCAAAATAAAAGTTAATATAAATGAAACTTGAATGTCTATGTGCCAAAGCATAGCACCTACAAAAAGTACAACAAAACACCAGGCGGCTGTCATGAAGGTGCTCATTATTATTATTATTATACATTTATATAGCGCCATTTATTCCATGGTGCTTTAGATATGAAAAGGGGAGATATAGCCAAGTACAATAAAGATGTGTAAGACAAGGGACACACAAGTACATAAGGAGAGGGGACCCTGCCCGCGAGGGCTCACAGTCTACAGGGATGGGTGAGGATACAGTAGGAGAGGGTAGAGCTGGTCGTGCGGTGGGTCAGTAGACTGAGGATCATTGCAGGCTGTAGGCTTGGTGGGTCTTCAGAAATCTGGCATAAACACAAAAATGTTGTGACCTTCAGCGATTACACATCAGTCTCAGTCTAGCTATAACAATATGGGCATGGCCTGGACGAGTCGGGATGTGATCATTCCTGCCTGTTCAAATTCATTATCAGTTATGCCATCAAAAGTCAAACATAAAAATAACCTTTGAAATGCAATAAAAAATGTAACGTTGTACTTAAATGGCACTGCACTGTGAGTATGCTTCAGTGCCGTTGACGAGAGTGGCGAGTGTTCGACTGAAAATATGTGATTTGCATATGTGTGGTCATGTGCCGACTAGACAAACACTGGACAGGTCTAGCTGGAATATGTCTGAGAGTATGCAAATCACATATTTGTAGTCACATGACAGCCCGCTCTCAGCACTGACACCGAGTGACTGCAGACTTGCAGCGTAAGGCTGGACAACCTCTTTAAGATTAACAAAGTCCTGGTCCTGGTGGGATTAATAGAGGAACCGCTGGAATTTTTTTTAAGATCTGTATATATTTCATGTTTAGTGTCTCCTATTTCAATCCCATTCCATTCGGTTATCTAATGCTCATATTTCCCTCAACATTGATGTCCGCAGTCTATATAAATACTCAGAATAAATCCCTTTTCATAAGAAACCTTTTCCATGAAATGAATAAACTATTGCCACCGAGAAGCCAAATATTCAGAGCAGCTATCCCGATGACATCCTGTAATGCAGGATGGAGGCTACGACTTCCTTTTCACACTACTAGCTGTTTATTCCACACAATTCTCCTCTTAGATAGCGGGAATTGTTCCTACAGTACTTTGTGATAATGCTCATTTCATAACATGGTAATTGTGCAAAAAAAAACGTAAAGCAACAAATATAGAAAACTAACTGCTTGGTGGATACGAAAACCTGGAATGAGAGAGAATGTAATAGAAAATAACAATTTCAGAGATTGCTTTTAGTTTGCCAGAATATGCGATTTCTTTCAAAAAATGTTCTATTTAGAAAGAATGAATAGCTCAAAATTGTGCTGGGAAAAATCTAGATGGTTTCGTACAAGGTTCCAGCTCCAATGCTAAATCTGTAACGGAGCACCAACTATGGGAAATCATTAAGGCTGTGTGCACACGCTGCGGATTTTGCTGCGGTTCCGCAGCGGTTTTGGCCGCTGAATTTGAATTTTCCGCGCGGATTATCTGCGCTTTTCAATCCGCAGAAAGAATTGACATGTCAATTCTTTCTGCGGATTCTCCTGCGGTTTGCCATCTCCTCCATTGAGGAGATGAAAAACCGCAGGGCAAAACCGCAGAGCAATCCGCAGGTAAAACCGCAGGTCTTTTGACCTGCGGTTTCACCTGCGGATTTTACAAAATCCGCGCGGATGAATCCGCACATAATCCGCAGCGTGTGCACACAGCCTAATACTACTGATGTACTCGTATGAGAGAAAAAAGGGATATTTGGATCCACTCCGTCCAAAAGTCTCGGACTCCACTTCATGGCCCTGTGTTTTAGTAATGCCTGGAAAAAAATTATTTAGAGGAAACATATGATAGCTGATGAAAAATGCTGCCCGATCCTATACTTTGGCATGGAAAAAGTCATATTTTTTTGCTGCTATCATCTAGATGTACTGTCGGTTTTTATTTTATTTATTTTATGGTCCATTGGAGTTGAGGCCCAAAGGCTTGCCCTCAAAATTGTCCTAAGGTTAGTGCTGTTTTTATCTATCTATCTATCTATCTATCTACAGTGCCTTGCGAAAGTATTCGGCCCCCTGGAACTTTTCAACCTTTTCCCACATATCATGCTTCAAACATAAAGATACCAAATGTAAATTTTTGGTGAAGAATTAACAAGTGGGACAATTGTGAAGTTGAACGAAATTTATTGGTTATTTTAAATTTTTGTGTAAATTCAAAAACTGAAACGTGGGGTGTGCAATATTATTCGGCCCCTTTAGCTTAATATTTTGTTGCGCCACCTTTTGCTGCGATTACAGCTGCAAGTCGCTTGGGGTATGTCTCTATCAGTTTTGTACATCGAGAGACAGAAATTCTTGCCCATTCTTCCTTGGGAAACAGCTCGAGCTCAGTGAAGTTTGATGGAGATCGTTTGTGAACAGCAGTTTTCAGATCTTTCCACAGATTCTCAATTGGATTCAGGTTTGGACTTTGACTTGGCCATTCTAACACCTGGATATGTTTATTTGTGAACCATTCCATTGTAGATTTTGCTTTATGTTTGGGATCATTGTCTTGTTGGAAGACAAATCTCCGTCCCAGTCTCCGGTCTTTTGCAGACTACAACAGGTTTTCTTCAAGAATGGTCCTGCATTTGGCTCCATCCATCTTCCCATCAATTTTACCCATCTGTCCCTGCTGAAGAAAAGCAGGCCCAAACAATGATGCTGCCACCACCATGTGGGGATGGTGTGTTCAGGGTGATGAGCTGTGTTGTCTTTACGCCAAACATATCGTTTGGCATTGTTGCCAAAAAGTTCGATTTTGGTTTCATCTGACCAGAGCACCTTATTCCACATGTTTGGTGTGTCTCCCAGGTGGCTTGTTGCAAATTTTAAACAACACTTTTTATGGCTATCTGTGAGAAATGGCTTTCTTCTTGACACTCTTTCATAAAGGCCAGATTTGTGCAGTGTACGACTGATTGTTGTCCTATGGACAGACTGTCCCACCTCAGCTGTAGATCTCTGCAGTTCATCCAGAGTAATCATGGGTCTCTTGGCTGCAACTCTGATCAGTCTTCTCCTTGTTTGAGATGAAAGTTTAGAGGGACGGCCGGGTTTTGGTAGATTTGCAGTGGTATGATACTCCTTCCATTTCAATATGATCGCTTGCACTGTGCTCCTTGGGATGTTTAATGTTTTGGAAATCATTTTGTATCCTAATCTGGCTTTAAACTTCTCCACAACAGTATCACAGACCTGCCTGTTGTGTTCCTTGGTCTTCATGATGCTCTCTATGCTTCAAACAGAACCCTGAGACTATCACAGAGCAGGTGCATTTATACGGAGACTTGATTATACACAGGTGGATTATATTTATCATCATTAGTCATTTAGGACAACATTGGATCATTCAGAGATCTACAATGAACTTCTGTAGTGAGTTTGCTGGACTGAAAGCAAAGGGGCCGAATAATATTGCACGCCCCGCTTTTCAGTTTTTGCATTTCCACAAAAATTTAAAATAACCAATAAATTTCGTTCAGCTTCGCAATTGTGTTCCACTTGTTGTTGATTCTTCACCAAAAATTTACTTTATGTTTGAAGCATGATATGTGGGAAAAGGTTGAAAAGTTCCAGGGGGCCGAATACTTTCGCAAGGCACTGTATCTATCTTTCTATCTATCTATCTATCTATCTATCTATCTATCTATCACATATCCAAGTCCATTCCACTTCCTGCCGACTTCAACTCAAAAATATTTCCTGGATCCGTACATTCCACTACCAAGAATCTGCAAAAACACTGGTGCATGCCCTTATCATCTCCCGCCTTGACTATTGCAACCTCCTGTTCTGTGGCCTCCCCTCTAATACTCCTTCACCACTCCAATCAATTATAAATTCTGCTGCCTGACTAATCCACCTGTCCCCCCCGCTATTCCCTGGCCTCTCCCCTCTGTCAATCCCTGCAGTGGCTCCTCATTACCCAGAGACTCCAGATCAAAACCCTAACCATGGCATACAAAGCCATCCACAACCTGTCTCCTCCATACATCTGAGACCTCGTCTCCTGGTACTCACCAGCACGCATCCTCCGATCCTCACAAAATCTCCTTCTCTACTTCCCTCTTATCTCCTCTTCCCACAATCGCATATAAGATTTCTCCCATGCATCCCCCACTCTGGAATGTTCTACCACAACATATCAGACTCTCGCCTACTGTGGAAACTTTCATAAGGAACCTGAAGACCTACCTCTTCCGAGAAGCCTACAACCTACAGTAGCCCTTGTTCCACCAAACCACTGCATGACCACCTCTACCCTCACCTACTGTATCCTCACCCATCCCTTGTAGATTGTGAGCCCTCACGGGCAGGATCCTATCTCATCCTGTACCAGTTGTGACTTGCATTGTTTAAGATTATTGTACTTGTTTTTATTATGCATAGCCCTTGTCACATGTAAAGCGCCAAAAAGTTTTGCCTATAAAATGTACATAAGCTAAATGCTAATTCGCCTCCATTTGAGATAAAATATTTTGCTCCCACTCAAAAATCAAATCCTGCTCTTCCTAGTTCAGCAAAGATTAAAACTTCAACCCATTTTTCAATTAACACTGAAGACATGGCCGCGACTGGAGAACCCACAAGCTAAAATAGTAATATACGCGGCTAATAACCAGAGCTCTGAGAGCTCACTGGCCGGAAAGGAAATTTATTTTCGCATACAGTGCTGGATACTCATGAATGCACTCTAGCCATAAAAACAGAATCGCTTCTAAATTACAATCAAAAACAAAATATTTATCACCGCCATTGTTTATCCTAGTGGTGCAGATGGAGCTATCCAGAGGAATAGGAGCTTTTTTACGGTTTCCTGCAGAGGTTTACAAAATTCAACATTTTATTTGTCAATCCACTAATATCATTCTAATATGGAAGAACATGTACAAAAGTAGATTATGTAACAAATACCCGACTCCTAGAACATTACGAAAAATATGATCTTCCTCATCAGTATTGATAATGGAATACCTTGTCATGCATCATTGCTGATAATATGCAGTTGAGTCGACCAAGTTTGAAAAAATCCCCAACTGGCTCCGTTCTAAGGGACGTAACTTTCTGTGTAGTCCTCAAGCAATGAATGGAGTGGAGACTGAGCAAGCAGAACCCAATTCCTGTGTTCCAGAGTTCCATACTTGGAATCATTGAGGTCCCGACGGTCTGACCTTCGGCAGTCAGTAAGTTATCCCCTATCTTACATGTAAGAGATGACTTACTATTTTATATATAACATTTTAACCCCTTCATGACGGAGCAATTTTTCGTTTCTGATTTTTGCTCCCCATAATTTTTTTTACTTTTTGGTCAATATGGACATGTGAGGGCTTGTTTTTTTGTGGGACTGTGACAACCGGGAACGTAACGTCCGAGAGTGGACCCTCTGGATCGCGGCACTGGAGCTCCCGGGTGGTGCCGACCCCTATACAGGGACCGTTAGGGGCAGACACTCGGAAGAGAGATACCGCGACTGCTAGAACCAAGAGGGGCGGCTCAAGGGACAAGAGAGGAGCTGGCGGAGTTTTGGACTGAATGCAGGGTACCGGACAGAGAATGGAGTCCCGGACCGAAGCACGGAGTACAGGACGGAGGTACAGAATACAGGACGGAGGTACTGGGTACAGGACTGAGGTACAGAATACAGGACTGAGGTACGGAGTACAGGACTGAGGTACAGAGTACAGGACTGAGGTACGGAGTACTGAGGCACGGAGTACAGGACAGAGGTACAGAATACAGGACGGAGGTACTGGGTACAGGACTGGGATACAGAATACAGGACTGAGGTACGGAGTACTGAGGCACGGAGTACAGGACAGAGGTACAGAATACAGGACGGAGGTACTGGGTACAGGACTGGGATACAGAATACAGGACTGAGGTACGGAGTACTGAGGCACGGAGTACAGGACTAAGGTACGGAGTACTGAACAGAGGTGCAGAATACAGGACTGAGGTACGGAGTACTGGACAGAGGTGCAGAGTACAGGACTGAGGTACGGAGTACTGAGGCACGGAGTACAGGACAGAGGTAGAGTTGCAGGGAGAGCCCCTACAGCTTGGCCAGAATACCGCAGGAAAAGCACACGATAATCAGGTGTCTCCTCCATCTTGGAGATGCCTGATATAGCATGTGCAGCGGTCTGATTGGTGGCCAGCGCTCTGGGCGGGCGCTGCAGGGTTAAAGAACCTGCAGAGCGTGCGCCCGCACCCTAGAGCGAGCGCACGTGGACCGCAGGTGCCGGGGGGACGGGAGTGAGGAGGAGGTAGCCATAGTACGGCGAGGCCAGGAAGGGTGACAGTACCCGCAGCCGTGACAGTACCCCCCCTTTACGTCTCCCCCTCCTGAGGTTGGACAAAAACTTTTTTAAAAGAAGAGGAGCATTAACATTCTCCCTGGGTTCCCAAGACCTCTCCTCAGGACCAAAACCCTTCCAATCGATAAGGAAGAGGGTTCGCCCCCGAACTCTTTTCATGGCTAAGATATCCCTTACCTCGAAGATGTTATCGACCCCTACTGGCTGAGGGGAAGGAGGTGATACTGGACAATACCGATTAAGAACAACAGGTTTAAGGAGCGAGACATGGAAGGCGTTAGGGACCCGGAGTGAAGCCGGCAACCTCAATTTATAAGCCACGTCGTTAATGCGTCCCAGAAACTCGAATGGACCGATGTATCGTGGACCCAGTTTGTAAGAGGGCATCTTTAGGCGAATATGCTTAGTTGATAGCCAGACTTTGTCGCCAGGTTGGTATGGCGGAAGGTCCCTGCGTCTCTTGTCAGCATGTCTCCTAATCCGGATACTTGATTTTTCAAGTGCTTCTCTAGTCTCTCTCCAGACTTGAGAAAACTCAGAAGAAAGCGCATCTGCTGTGGGAACACCAGAAGGCAAGGAGAGAGGTAGCGGAACACCTGGATTCTGGCCAAAAACCACGAAGAAGGGTGTTTTAGTGGTGGACTCATTAGGATGGTTGTTATATGCGAACTCTGCCCATGGCAGGAGAGACGCCCAGTTGTCTTGATGGGCATTGGAAAAGTGACGCAGGTAGGCTGCCAGTACCTGGTTAATCCGTTCCACTTGTCCATTGGATTGAGGGTGATAGGCAGAGGAGTAGTCCAGAGATATACCCATGAGTTTGCAGAGCGCCCTCCAGAATCGGGAGGTGAATTGAACTCCTCGATCGGAGACAATTCGTTGAGGAAGTCCATGAAGCCTGAAGATCTGGTCGATAAAGACCTTGGCCAATTCAGGTGCGGTGGGTAATCCGGGCAGCGGGATAAAATGGGCCATTTTGGAGAAGCGGTCGACCACTACTAGGATGGTAGTACACCCGGAAGAGCGAGGTAGGTCGGTAATGAAGTCCATACCAATCTGTCGCCAAGGGGCCTCAGGAGGAGGCAGAGGGTGAAGCAGGCCGGCCGGCAAACTTCTGGGTACTTTGTTTAGAGCACAAGTCGTGCAGGAGGCTACGAAATCTGTCACATCTTGGTGAAGAGAAGGCCACCAATAGTAGCGAGAGAGAAGGCTGAGGGTTTTCTTGACCCTGACGTGGCCCGCAATCTTGGAGGAATGCCCCCAGTCTAGGACTTCCGACCTCTTATTCTATGGGACAAAGGTCTTGCCCGGCGGAATGGGGGAGAGTGTCACGGGTGCCACAGAGATAACTTTGGCAGGCTCAATGATGTGAGAAGAAACCTCCTCCATCTCAGGTGACTGCAAGGACCTGGATAGGGCATCCGCCTTGATGTTTCTGTTTCCAGGTCGAAAATGGAGCTTGAAATCAAACCCGGAGAAATATAGTGACCACCTGGCTTGCCTGGACTTGAGCCTTTGTGCCGACTGAAGATATGCCAAATTCTTGTGGTCGGTGAAGATTATGAATGGATGGACTGCCCCCTCCAGAAGGTACCACCATTCCTCCAAAGCCATCTTAATGGCCAGTAACTCCCGATCTCCAATTGAATAGTTGCATTCTGCGGGGGAGAATGATTTCGAGAAGAACCCACAAGGCACCAATTGACCAGAAGAGGTTCACTGGGAAAGGACCGCCCCTGCCCCAGTAGAGGACGCATCCACCTCTAGGATTAAGGGCCTATTAACTAACGGCCGGTGTAAAATTGGGGCGGTAGCAAAGGACCGTTTCAAGGCAAGGAAGGCCTCTTCAGCCTCCGGAGTCCAGGCATTTGGTTTGGTCCCTTTCCGGGTCAAAGCGGAGATGGGCTTGGTCACCGAAGAGAAGTAGGGAACGAACTGCCTGTAATAGTTTGCAAAACCCAGGAACCGTTGGATGGCCTTTACTCCGACCGGACGTGGCCAGTTGAGCACAGCAGACAACTTTTCGGGGTCCATCTTCATTCCGGAGTCAGTGATGATATACCCTAGGAAGGGCAATGAGGTTTGCTCGAACAGACATTTCTCTAGTTTAGCATAGAGTCGGTTTTCCCGTAAACGTTGCAGAACCAGCCGAACACTCCTCCTGTGGGTGGATAAGTCAGATGAAAAGATGAGAATGTCATCAAGATACACGACGACACATGAGTAGAGTAGGTCTCGGAAGATCTCGTTCATGAACTCTTGGAAAACCGCCGGAGCATTGCAGAGACCAAAAGGCATAACCAAATACTCGTAATGGCCATCCCGAGTATTGAAGGCCGTCTTCCACTCATCCCCGGCACGGATTTGGATCAAGATATAGGCTCCCCGCAGATCCAATTTGGTAAAGATCCGGGCCCCTCTCAGGCGGTCAAAGAGTTCAGGGATCAGTGGAAGGGGATACCTATTTTTGACGGTGATACTGTTCAGGCCTCGGTAGTCAATACATGGCCGAAGGGATCCGTCTTTCTTCCGTACAAAAAAGAACCCTGCTCCAGCAGGGGAGGAAGACTTCCGAATAAAACCCCAAGCCAAGTTTTCCTGGATGTATTCGGACATGGCCACGGTCTCTGCTGGAGACAGAGGGTAAGTTCTTCCCCTGGGAGGAACTGCTCCAGGAATCAGCTCAATTGGGCAGTCGTATGAACGATGCGGCGGCAGGGTCTCAGCCTCTTTTTTACTGATGACATCGGCGTACAAGTGGTAGGCCGTAGGAAGCCCAGGAAGATCGGTAAGAGCTGGCTGCGGACCAGGGCGAGATACCGGCAACAGACAATGTTCGTGGCAGAAGTGTCCCCAGCGGAGGATCTCCCCAGAACACCAGTCCAAAACAGGCTCGTGTAGGCGAAGCCAAGGTAAGCCGAGAAGCACAGCGTGGGATAAACTGGGCAAAACATAAAAGGCGATCCTTTCTCGGTGAAGAGCTCCAACTTGTATCTCCACCTCGACAGTGACTATGGTGATGGGTTCTGGTAGCGGTTTACCATCCACGGAGGCGATTGTGTGTGGATTCTCTAGCGTAACCACCGGAATCCAAAACTGGTCTACTTCTTTCAGCCGGATGAAGTTACCAGCCGCACCCGAGTCCACATACGCCTCCACAGACCTGCGCTCCCGACCTGAAACAATTAAAGCCGAAATGGTAAGGGGCAGAGAGGAATCGGTGTTACCTAGGAAGGCCTCTCTTATCTGGCCTAGGCGGAGGCGTTTCCAGGCCGCACTGGACAAGTACGCACAAAATGATTGGCCCCGCCGCAATAAAGGCATAGCCCCTGCGTCCTTCTCTCCCTGCGTTCTTGCTCTGATAACCTTACTTGGTCCACTTGCATGGGCTCGGGAGTGGAATTACTAGAAGACGCCCGAGAGTGAGGAATGGGCGCTTGGTATAGCCTAAAAGATCTCTTCTCCCTAACTGACTCCCGGGAGCATTCCTGAAACCGTAAATCTATACGGGTGGCTAGGGATATAAGATCTTCCAGGGTGGTAGGAGTGTCTCGGCCAGCAAGCTCATCTTTTATTTTACCGGAGAGTCCCCTCCAAAAGGCCCCAACCAAGGCCTCATTGTTCTATCCCAATTCAGAGGACAGTGTCCGGAAGCGGATAGCATACTATCCTACGGTGCGGGAACCCTGGCGAAGATTGAAAAGAGCCTCAGTGGTGGAGGCCACACGTCCAGGCTCATCAAATACCCTGCAGAAAGTATCTAGGAAGCTTTGTATACTTGATACCACCGGGTCATCTCTCTCCCATAGGGGATTTACCCAAGCCAAGGCCTCCCCCTCAAGATGGGATACAATAAAAGCTACTTTGGCTCGATCAGAGGGATATTGCTGAGGCAGGAGCTCAAAGTGCAACCAGCACTGGTTTAGAGACCCCTGACACAACTTGGGGTCACCACTAAACCTGGGAGGTTTCCCCAAGCGCGGTGGCGGGTGGGATATGGGGTCCCGAGATAGGGCTGAAGCGGCAGCAGAGGACTGCCATGTAGCTCAGAATGTGGGACTGGGCGTCACGCTGCTGCGCGAGCTCCTGCTGGAGTCCCGCTAGCAACGGGGCGTTCCCTGGATCAGCAGTTTGTAAGGCGGAGAGGCGGGTGTCCATGGATTTCATAAAGGACATTATTCTGGTTCTCACGCAAAAAGAGTAATTCTTTCTGCGTGGCCGCCGAGGCGCTAGCAGGGTCCATGGCCTGATTATACTGTGACAACCAGGAAGGTAACTTCCGAGAGAGGACCCTCTGGATCGCGGCACTGGAGCTCCCGGGGGCGAGCGCGCCAGGTGGTGCCGACCCCTATACAGGGACCATTAGGGGCAGACCCTCGAAAGACAGATACCGCGACTGCTAGAACCAAGAGTGGCGGCTCAAGGGACAAGAGAGGAGCTGGCGGAGTTTTGGACTGAATGCAGGGTACCGGACAGAGAATGGAGTCCCAGACCGAAGCACGGAGTACAGGACGGAGGTACAGAATACAGGACGGAGGTACTGGGTACAGGACTGAGGTACAGAATAAAGGACTGAGGTACGGAGTACAGGACTGAGGTACGGAGTACAGGACTGAGGTACAGAGTACTGAGGCATGGAGTACAGGACAGAGGTACAGAATACAGGACGGTGGTACTGGGTACAGGACTGGGATACAGAATACAGGACTGAGGTATGGAGTACTGAGGCATGGAGTACAGGACTGAGGTACGGAGTACTGGACAGAGGTGCAGAGTACAGGACTGAGGTACGGAGTACTGAGGCACGGAGTACAGGACAGAGGTAGAGTTGCAGGGAGAGCCCCTACAGCTTGGCCAGAATACCGCAGGAAAAGCACACGATAATCAGGCGTCTCCTCCATCTTGGAGACGCCTGATATAGCATGTGCAGCGGTCTGATTGGTGGCCAGCGTCTGGGCGGGCGCTGCAGGGTTAAAGAACCCGCAGAGCGGGCGCCCGTGCCCTAGAGCGAGCGCACGTGGACCGCAGGTGCCGGGGGGACGGGAGTGAGGAGGAGGCAGCCATAGTACGGCGAGGCCAGGACAGGGACGAGTTGTACTTTTGAAAGGTATCATTGATTTTACTATGTCGTGTACTCAAAAATGGGAAAAAAATATAAAAGTGAGGTGAAATAGCAAAAAAAAGTGCAAATCTATTACTGGTTTTTGGATTTTTCACCAAATGCTAAAACTGACCTGCCATTATGATTCTCCAGGTCACTCATGGATACCAAACATGTCTAGGTTCTTTTTTATTTAAGTGGTGAAAGAAAAATACAAAGTTTGTTAAAAAAATTGCATATTACGATACCCATAGCGTCTCCATTTTTCGTGATCTCGGGTTGGGTAATGGATTATTTTTTGCGTGATGAGGTGATGTTTTTAATTATACCATTTTGGTGCAGATACGATTATTTGTTCACCCGTTATTGCATTTTAATGCAATGTTGCAGTGACCGAAAAACATAATTTTGGTATTTCGAGTTTTTTCTCATTATGTCGTTTAGCGATCAGGTTAATCATTTTTATATTGATAGATCTGGCGATTCTGAACGCGGTGATACAAAATATGTGTTTGTTTGATTTTTTTTATTGTTTTGTTTTGAATGGGATGAAACGGGGGAGATTTGAACTTTTATATTTTTTTACTTTTTAAATATTTTTAGAAACTTTTTTTAACTTTTGGCATGCTTCAATAGTCTCCATGGGAGACTAGAAGCTGCCATAACCTAATCGGCTCTGCTACATACCAGCGGTGATCAGATTGTCTGTATGTAGCAGAATTGCTGACTTGCTATGAGCGCTGACCACCGGCCGGCGCTCGTAGCAATCCAGCATCGACAACCATAGAGGTCTGCAGGAGACCTCTGGTTGCCATGCCAACCCATCGGTGACCCATGATCACATGATGTGGGTCACCAAAGGGTGGATTTCCGGCACCATTGCCGGAAGCACGCAATAAATGCTGCTGTGAGTTTGACAGCAGCATGTAATGAATTAACAGCTGTGGGTGGATCGTTGCAGATGTTGCGGCCACATGTCAGCTGTTCAAAAGAGCTGACGTGCCTGAAAAGATGTGAGCTCAGAACTGGAGCCCACATCAAAGGGGAGACATGACTTGGCCAATATGTACTGTACCTGTAAGTCTAAGTCTGTTCAGAGCTTTTATCAGAATCAGCATTGTATGAACAGGATCCGTGCAATGTTTACTCCCATCTCGTACATAACTTAGTGTACGATTCAACAATTCTGATAGACAAAACAGCATTCTTTACTTACAGACTGGCATATTATGGGGTAGCCCGTCCGATTGATTCCTCCAGCAAACACAGCAAAAGTGAGTGCAGTGTGGAAACAGAAATTTAGTAGCATATGCCATCCTTTTCTGCTGATCCGGATGGTGCTGCAGAAGAAAACAGAGACAGATTAAGTGTGGGCACAAAATATGAACGCAGACTTAATTACAAAAATAGTTTACACTTTGTTTGGATATAGAGGGATGACAAGCTGTGATCACAACACCAGAAACAATGAAAGATTTAACTACTTATTGCCCTTGAAAGTGGATATCTAACATGAGTACGGTACATGGTTCATATACAGTATGTAAGTTCGATCTTACAACCCTGGGTATAAAATAAAAGGTTACTTTTGAATTCTCCCTTTTCGTATACTTTACCCCACCATATAATGGCAAAGAGATCAACATATGACATCCTACTGTATGTAATGACAGAAGATATTAACAATCAACATAGGGCATCCTACTGTACAGTGGGTACAGAAAATAGTCGGAGCCCTTTAATTTTTTCACTCTGTTTCATTGCAGCCATTTGGTATTCAAAAAAGTTAATTTTTTTCTCATTAATGTACGGAAAAAAAGCAGAAATGTAGAAATTTTTGCAAATTTACTAAAAAAGAAATACCGAAATATCACATGGTCATAAGTATTCAGACCCTTTGCTCAGACATTCGTATTTAAGTCACATACTGTCCATTTCCTTGTGATCCTCCTTGAGATGGTTCTACTCCTTCATTGGATCCAGCTGTGTTTAATTAAACTGATAGGACTTCATTTGTAAAAGGACACATCTGTCTATATAAGACCTCACAGCTCACAGCGCATGTCAGACCAAATGAGAATCAGGAGGTCAAAGGAACTAGCCAAGGAGCTCAGAGACAGAATTGTGGCAAGGCACAGATCTGGCCAAGATTACAAAAGAATTTCTGCAGTACTCAAGGTTCCTAAGAGCATAGTGGCCTCCATAATCCTTAAATGGAAGAAGTTTGGGACCACCATAAGTCTTCCTAGACCTGGCCTTCCAGCCAAACTGAGCAATTGTGGGAGAAGAGCTTTGGTGAGAGAGGTAAAGAAGAACCCCAAGATCTCTGTGGCTGAGCTCCAGATATGCAGTAGGGAGATGGGAGAAAGTTCCACAAAGTCAACTATCACTGAAGCCGTCCACTAGTCGAGCCTTTATGGCAGAGTAGGGGAAAGAATTATTAAATTTCAGCTCACCACTGTGACGGCCGTTTAAGATGCTCCAGCATGGATGTAGTTCGGTCCAAACTAAGCACAGCTGTATTCAAACAAGGAGAGTTTTTCCAGTGAGAGTTGGAGGAACAGTAATAGATTTTTTGCAAAAGACTTCTTAATATTTAATGAATGAAAAATGTTACATATTGTGACAAAAAATTCACCCTTCCAACCCGCATAGAGTTTGCTAAAAAACACATGAAGGTCTCCCAGACTATGAGAAATAAGATTCTCTGGTCTGATGGAACGAAGATAGAACTTTTTAGTGATAATTCCAAGCTATATGTGTGGAGAAAACCAGGCGCTGCTCATCACCTTCCCAATACAATCCCAACAGTGAAACATGGTGGTGGCAGTATCATGCTATGGGGGTGTTTTTCAGCTGCAGGGAAAGGATGACTGGTTGCAATTGAAGGAAACATGAATGTGGCCAAGTACAGAGATATCCTGGATGAAAACCTCTTCCAGAGTGCTCTGGACCTCAGACTTGGCTGAAGGTTCACCTTCCAACAAGACAATGACCCTAAGCACACAGCTAAAATTACAAAAGAGTGGCTTCGAAACAACTCTGTGACCATTCTTGACTGGCCCAGCCAGAGCCCTAACCTAAACTCAATTGGGCATCTCTGGAGAGACCTGAAAATGGCTGTCCACCAACGTTCACCATCCAACCTGATGGTACTGGAGAGGATCTGCAAGGAAAAATGGCAGCGGATCCCCAAATCCAGGTGTGAAAAATTTGTTGCATCATTCCCAAGAAGACTCATAGCTGTACTAGCTCAAAAGGGTGATTCTACTTAACACTGAGCAAAGAGTGTGAATACTTATGACCATGTGATATTTCAGTTTTTCTTCTTTAATACATTTTCAAAAATTTCTACATTTCTTTTTTTTTTCCATCAAGATGGGGTGCATCGTGTACATTAATTTAAAAAAATGAACTTTTTGGAATTTGCCTAATGGCTGTGTCACGATTTCCTCTCAGTTTATGTCATTTTGTTACTTTGTGTCGGGGCTGTCAGTCTGTGCTGGGCCTGAGCTGCAATCACCTGTGTTCATTTTCCTTAATCAATCAGGCTTCTACTTAAGTATGCCAGCTCCTCCTCCCAGTGTCAATCGTACACTTGCTGTTGCCTGTGTAACATTGATCCCTCTGCGCTCTGTGCCTGACCCAGCTTGACTTGATTCTCTTCCCGGACTCAGACTCTTTGCTAGTGACCTGACTTCACTTGTGCCTGCTCCCTGTAACCTGTTTTGTCTCTCTGGGTTTCCTGACCTCGGCTCATGTATTGGACTTCGTCTCTGACTTCCCTTTGTCTGCGCCATTTACTGGACCTGACCTCGGATTGCTTGACCTCCCTTTACTTACAGTAAGTAGTGTATATATTTATTGCATTGACTCATGTCACAGGCTGCAATGAAACAAAGAGTGAAATATTTAAATGGGTCTGAATATTTTCCATACCCACTGTATGTACTGACACTTGGAAGATGTCAACAATCAACATAGGACGTCCTATGTACAGGCACAAGGATACTGTTAACACATAGCATAAATCATAAGGAAAAGCAAAAATTGAAAAAATGTATTATTGGCTTTACATTTGGCATGTAAATCCCACAAATTTTAGTGCAATATTAGGACCAACCAATACAACTATAACCAGAAAGTGTTAAGTACACATCAGCATTTGAAAACGACGCTCAAATGCCGATGCGTATTTAAACCCTGTATGCCTATGACTCTTGTACAATATTTGTGGTATGTCCTGATGGAGGGGTCACCTGAACCCTGAAACGCGTAGAATAAACCACGTTGAAACCTCTACAATTTTTGGAATTCTTCTAGCGGCAGAGCGGGGATGATCCTTCCTAACTACCTAAGTGTATGCTTCAACCAGGTCCTGCACTGACCTGTGGATCTGTAGCAGCCGCCATTAATATATGTCTTTCCTTCACTCTCACCAGGTGAGTAGTCTTGGTGGGCAACTCTGGGTAACGCTTGATAAGACCCTATTTGCGCTTTTGTGTCTCCCTCTTTTCTCTGACGAGTTTCTTGGCCAGGGACTCAAAATTTCAGTATTTTGTTCACTGAGACACTTCATTATCCCTTTTGCCTTGTGACATGGTCTCCATCATGCTGGGAAAAGCATTGTTCATCACCAAATTGCTCCTGATCCTGAACCTTTGTGAGAAGTTTCTCTTGGAGGATCTTACAGTCATGTTTCTGAACTACATCCCTGATGGTCTAGGATAGTTAAACAGGTTAATGATCCCATTTATGGTGGCCTAGAATATTGAAGGGATTAAATCCAACACACCAGGTAGCCTAAAGTGGTGAAGGGGTAATGAAAGGGTCAATAGTTTCACCTCTAGAAGTCTAAGTCAGTGTAGGTGTTAATGGATATATTCTTGGTTTATAATTATAAAAGTGTGGATTTCAGCCTCTACTGTAGTCCACATTCATTAGCAATTTATGATCCCATCTTTGGTGCTATATAATACGGAGGGGATTAATGTCCCCATTAATTGATGTATATACTCTTAAAGGCTTAATAGATATGTCCATGGTGATTCAGGGTGGTCAGCTGCTGGCAGACTGGCATTCACTTTCCGGAAAAAGCAGGTTCAGCAGCAATAGGATGTGAAAAAAGTGTTTTTGAGCTTAAAAATGTGGCAAAATGCAAATATGTCCCTGAGCGCTGGATATTATTAATGCTTCAGCTGCAGCTCTGGAGATCATATGCATTAAAATTTTAACAATAGGACAATTTGTGTATTTTTTTTTCTGCTGTCAGCAAACTACCAGTGAGTGCGAAATCGTAAATGTTCCTTTTCACGGCATCACCTAAACCTAATACACATCTAGAAAACTATTTATATGTTCACAGAAAAAAGCAAATTACCACGTCTCCGTCTGACTCATGCGCTGATAATCCGCTCTGTGCTATTGTTACGTTATTTGAAGGATCCTCTATTATCTGAAGACATTTTGTATTAGAGACATTCTTATCTCCTTAGGGGAATATAATTTCTCTAGCTATCTACCTAAATAGAAAAAATTAAGGGGGGAGCAGGAGTGCAGAGCCACCCAAGCATAAACCAATCCTCCAATATACCTACAAAAATGAAGATAGCACTCCCAAAATGGAAAATTTGAAAAATGTAATAACCCAATAGTAATAGTGACTGCAATGTTTAGGTCCATTTGAGACTTGAGAAAGAACCTCAATCGGACTGAAACATTGCCGTCACTTTTGGCTATTAAATTTTTCCAATTTTCTCTTTTGGAAGCTTTTAATTTTGTACGTATGAGTTTAATAAACATTGTATGAGACGATATGCACCTATTTGGTGGTATTCTCAGTTATAGGGGTGTCGTTAGTCACAAAAATGATTTTTCTGATATTATTTTGCTCTCATGTGTTTGTTAGTCACTACTATTTGTAGGCACTATTTGTACCTAGAATTTACACATCTATTGTCTACATCTACACAAACAAGCAAAAGGGTAACAATGTTTTGAACTTCTGAATTTCAGGCTCCATATCTACCATCATTTTATAGACAATCCTCTTGGCTATCTCATACATAAATTTGACTTGCAATTATTTAGCATATTATTAGTTATGCAGATTCTTGTGATGTCACTGCATTGTTACTGTTTTGTTCCTGGTAGTGGAGAAATAATTTTTTTCTGAACACTACAATTTGCAACCTGTTCTCACATTCCGTAATAGCTCAGTGTATTATTAGATTGATTACTAATCGAAAGGTCCTTGTTTTGAATCAAGGAGCAGCAATGAAGAAGATTTCCCAAGAGAAGATAAATCGCAGCATCCAACACGTCAATAAAGGTCTCTCGGTCAAGGAAATTGCCAAACTGCATCATGTGATTGTCATGACAGATGAAAGAATATGAAATGAAGTCTGTCCATCCATTCAGAAGCCAAGAGGTGGACGTTCAGGCAAAATATCGTAGTCAACAAGTCAGCTCATCACAAGGTGTATCAGTTCTGGAGCGACAACCACGGCAGTGGAGGTGGCTCGCATGCTTCATCCATGCAAGCACCGTGCAAAGCACATCACACAAGTCTGGGATCGTGGCCCAAAAAATGTGAAGAAACCTCGTCTTCAATATTGTCATAAGAAGCATTGGCTGGAATTTGCAAAAAAGTAATAAAAGTGGGCAGTAGAAGATTGGAAACGGCTGATTTGGAGCGATGAGATGACAGCCAAAAAGCTATGCTCTCAAGGGTGCAAATGGGAAAATCAAGTTCGGTGGATGGAGCCTGATGATCACAGCATCACAGCACCATTTGACAGGCTTCCATGTGGCAGTCGTATCTGCCATGTGAGATCTCCATTGAAACCTAGCCCGTGGCTGTGCTTCATAGGGGATCGACAGATTTACAATAGACTACAATGCTACATTATTGTATAAGCAATCAAGTGATAGCAGCACCAAGTCATAAAATAGTAACAAAGTTTTGAAGGCTGAAGGAAGACCTTATGTCCATCAAGATCAGCCTATTTTTAGTGCAGCTGTTCTGCATTGTTGATACTGGGGAAGGCAAAAAACCCACAGAGTAGAAGCCAATTTTCTCCATAGGGAAAAAAATTCCTTCCCCTTAGCTGGGTCAACCATCTACCTATAATATTACATTATTCGTAACCCTCTATACTGTTACTCACAAGAAAAGCATCCATTCCTTTCTTAAATTCATTCAGTGAGTTGGCCATCACCACTTCCTCAGGAAGAGAATTCCAGAGCCTTACTGCTCTTACCGTGAAGAACCCTCTTCTATCCTGGTGCAGAAATTGTCTTTCCTCCAAACGAAGAGAATGCCCGCTTGTTCTTGTCACAGTCCTTGGTACAAACAGTTCATTGGAGAGATCTCTGTATTGCCCTCTGATATACTTGTACATATATATTAGGTCTCCCCTAAGTCTTCTCTTTTCTAGAGTAAATAGACATAATTTTGATAACCTTTCTGGGTATTGTAGTGAACCAACACCATTTATCATTTTAGTAGCCCGCCTTTGAACCCCTTCAAGTTCAATAATGTCTTTCTTGAGCACCGGCGTCCAAAATTGCACACAATACTCCAAGGGTGGTCTGACGAGTGATTTGTACAGAGGGAGAATTATGATTTCATCTCGTGTCCCCAGACCTCTTCTAATGCATCCCATGACCCTATTTGCTTTGGTGGCAGCTGCCTGACACTGGGCACTCCAATTTAGCTTCTTATTGACTAAGATGCCTAAGTCTTTTTCCATGTCTGATTTCCCCAGCAGTTTCCCATATAGTAAGTAATTGTAGCATCTGTTTCTCCTTCCTATGTGCATAACCTTACACTTATCTGTGTTAAACCTCATTTGCCATTTTTCAGCCCAATTCTCCAATTTACTCAAATCTGTCTGTAGTTGCAAACTGTCCTCCTTTGTGTTAACTACCTTACATAGTTTTGTATCATCTGCAAATACTGATATTTTACTGTGTAAGCCATCCACTAGATCATTAATAAATATATTAAATAGTAGGGGGCCCAATACAGAAGCCTGTGGTCCCCCACTAGTAACCCTGGCCAATCTGAGTATGCCCCATTAATGACCACTCTTTTTTTTCTATCACTAAGCCAGCTACCTACCCATCTACACACATTTTCCCCTAGCCCAAGCTTTCTCATCTTACTTACCAATCTTTTATGTGGGACAGTGTCAAATGCTTTAGAGAAGTTGAGATAAATGACATCCAATGATTCTCCTTGGTCCATTTGATAGCTTACATCCTCATAGAAGCAGATCAGGTTAGTTTGACAGGAGCGATCCTTCATAAATCCATGTTGATATGGAGTTAAACATTTATTAACATTGAGATATTCCATAATGGTATCCCTTAGAAACCCTTCAAAAATTTTATCCACAACAGATGTTAAGCTTACCGGCCTATAGTTTCCAGGTTCCCTTTTACACCCCTTTTTGAATATTGGTACCACATTTGCTTGCCGCCAATCAAAAGGAACAGACCCTGTTTCTATATAGTCTTTAAATATAAGGAATAGAGGTCTGTCTATCACATTACTTAACTCCCTTAATACCCGAGGGTGAATGCCATCAGGGCCTGGTGATTTGTCAATTTTAATCTTACTAAGGCGGTTCTGCACTTCTTCCTGGGTTAGGCAGGTAATACTTAATGGGGAGTTTACATTATCACTCTGCATTTCCCCTGGCAAATCCTTTTCCTGTGTGAACACTGTTGAGAAAAAAGTATTTAAAACATTTGCTTTTCCCACATCGCTCTCTATGATTTCACCCTCATTGTTCTTTAAAGGGCCGGCACCATCAATTTTAATCATTTTAGTGTTTATATAATTAAAGAAGAGTTTGGGGTTTGTTTTACTTTCCTTAACAATGAGTCTCTCAGTTTCCACTTTTGCTAAATGTATTTTTTTTTTTTTACACATTTTATTTTTTTCTCTATAACTTTTTAATGCTTCTTCATTGCCTTCTTGTTTTAGCTTCTTAAATGCCTTGTTCTTGTTATTCATTGCCCTTTTTACATCCTTTTAAGGAAACTACGGTATTTATTTAAACAAGTTAACATCATTAAAAAATTTTTTTTTTGTCTCTTGTCCTCAAAGAAAACTGTAAAAAAACTAAAAAATTACATATTTGATATTGCTAATAAAATATTAAATTTTTATCTCATATCAGAAACTCCCCAAAAATCAAAACCCCAGTTGTCGCATTTTCCTCCAAAAATGCAGTAAAAGACAATAAAAATGTTGTATGTACTGGCTAAAATTCTGAAGAATCATGTTACTAGGTAATTTGTTATCTCACAATGAATGCCATAAAAACTAAATCCAAAAAACAATAGCGAAATATGCATTTTTTTTCAACAATTCACCGCTCTTGGAATTTTTCTCACATTTTTCCATACATTATATGTAATATAAATTATGTTATTTAAAAATGAAAATTGTTGTGCATAAAAGTACATGACTATGTTGGTTCTTAGAAGTTGGGAAGAAAAAATAAAGAAAGGGCAAAGGCTAAAATCAGCACGATAAAGCAGCACCAATCCCTCTTACATGAGTGTTGGCGTCTAGGTTTGTAACCAAAAAATATCAGAACATATAACCATAAAATTGGCAGCACTCCATGTGTCTCAGATTCACTACTTATTTAGGCTTTAAATAGCCCATTGATAGGGTGACTTCTATTTCCATAGTCGCTTCAATATCTGTTCCTAAGTTTGGCTGCTCCACTACCGGACTTGTGTTTAATGGTTTTATTTACTACTAATTATTCTAGTCTTACTAAGGAGCACAGCTGCTTACAGGATTCTCTGGGCGTGTCTTTAGGCTGCTCTACATAATTACACTGTAATCACCACCCCCTTGGGGTAAAGACCATAAAAACTTGCACTATATAAAAAGGCTCATATCTCTGGAACTGAAAGGAGGATTAAAAAAAATGTCAAAAGCATATTCAGATATACAATATATCAGCCTACCATTGAAACCTTCAAAAAGAGCCTGAACACCTACCTCTTCCGACACGCCTACAACCTGCAGTAACCACTGATCCAGCAAACCGCTGCATGACCAGCTCTACCCTCGCCTACTGTATCCTCACCCATCCTGTTGTAGACTGTGAGCCCTCGGGGGCAGGGTCCTCTCTCATCTTGTACCAGTCGTGACTTGTATTGTTTAAGATTACTGTACTTGCTTTTGTTATGTACACCCCTCCTCACATGTAAGGCGCCATGGAATAAATGACGCTATAATAATAAATAATAATAATGTATATCTATTCGTTAATCTCATATCTATTTTCAATTTATCTATCCTCAGTCAGCAAGCTTCTTGATTGATGGGTCATAGCTCATAGGCGCTTGATTGACGGATCAGCCCAGTGGCATTGTTGCAATGATGCCCTGTACTGTGTGTTATCCTATGCTGTTATGTGAGCCAGGTTTGCTTCTACAACATCGCAGGTACACATTAGCACTGAAGTTGGCTGGGATCGTCAAATAAATGTGCACTCCAGAGACTCCGACCGGCATTGCTTACAAGCCCTATTGGAAATATAATAGGTTTTAAGCACTTTCATGGGAGCCACAATCACACCTCACATATAGTACTTGTCGCCTTATGGACTCTCGGGCACGAGTCTGAATATGACTTCCATATGCCATTCAGAAATGCAGTATTATATTTAGATCTCTCTATAGCTTAGATAATATATAACATTTGAAGCAAATATTTCTGAGCGCAGAGCTGCAGATGTCTGGGGGACAGCTTGACATCAGGATGAATATTCCAGCAAACTTTAATTCCCGTAACCTTATAAAGGCCAAATCACATTTTCATCAGAGTTCTAGCACTTTCTCGAATTTTTCATTTAATTTAAGCATTTAACTGATGCACAGAATAGCCGGGTGATTATTATTATTTTCCGTTCCTACCAGCTGAAGCTCTTCTCCCCAGTTCTTATCATATGTAGTCTAGCTAATGATTTAAGGATTTTAAATTGGGGGATTTGTGTAACACGACTGCTTGCAATGCACATATTGTAATGAGATTTTTAAGCGGTTCCTCCAAGGGTCAACACTTTTCTGCTACAGTCGGCATAAAAAATTCTACTCATTGGTAAGAGGAAAAATGGGAACAGACCTAAAGCAATGTTATCTTTATAATCCAAAGAGCGAGAAGAATCTATTCATTTAGAGCGAAACGTCTTCTCCAATGGAGAAGACCAACTTGATTTAGGGTCTGCTGTTCAGCACATAGCTGAGCTTCACAGCAGACCCAATACTACGGTATCACAGTATATAGAACAAACATTTAATTGATTGGAGTTTCAAGTCTCCTATAGGGACTAAAAAAGTACTGAAAAGTAAAGAAAAAAAATGAAAAAACATAAAAATTTAGATCACCTGAATTTCCCCCATTAAAAATAAAAAAAAATTCAAAATATATAAAAAAAGCATATTCGCTATTGTAGCATTTGTAATAGTAAAATTTGCTGGTTTTTGGCCTCATTACCTCTCACAAAATTGCAACAAAAAGTAATAAAAATATTATACAAATCCCAAAATTTCGCTGCAAAAAATGACAGCTTGACACTCAAAAAGCAATCCCTCACATCACGCCATCGACAGACAAATATAAAAAATTACGCGTCATGGAAAATGTTGACTCAAAAACAATTTTTCTTTTACAAATTGACTTTTGCTTTGGGAGCCTCAAATTCTCAATTTACACCTTTGAATGTAACTATGATGTGGTCATCTTACATGGCATACTATGCTAAGTAATGAGATAAGTTTCATCGCTCCTGCATTTTGGACAAATGTTTCTCTGCTGCCAAAGAATCCGGATCCATTGTGAATCACCTGGGCACTATATGACAGCACATTGCATAAAATGGTAAAATGATGGCATATATCTAAATGAAACAGTACTTTTGCTCTACATAATGGTCTACAACTATAAAAAAAAAAAGAGGAAAAATCAAGATAATTTAGTTTTTAGGGGCAATCAGGCGACATGCATATTCTAATGTAGTCAGATGTTAGGAGTCAGGCGGTCTGATGTTAAATCAGTGCGGAAAAAAAAAACAAGGCGTTAATCAAACTGCAAATCACACTTTAATGGACGACGTAGCTACTCTACAGACTTGCTTTTCGAACAGATTGTGTTCATCATCATGTCTAGAGTTGTAATTTCTTACTTGCAATTTAAATTCAGCCCAAACCATCATTTGCCGTTTTAGTAATTTTTTTTTCACCTTTTTTTCCTACGCGATGGTTCAGAAATGACTCTAAATCTGCACCAAATATTTCCAGCACTTGTGCACTGCAGAGTCTTTACAGTGTAAGATCCCGACCTCCAGTACTGGATTAGTTCTAAACTAGCAGTCTTGGTTTTAGCCTCGATGGAAAAATACTGCTTCATCCAAAATCTACGCGAGTGATTGAGATAGTTGCGGTCAGGTACATAGACTTTACCTCTTTAAAAGTTTTTTTTATCTAATTCTTCCTTAAATGCATATAGTTTGGGCTCAAATTCATTTCTGCAATTGGGTTTCATTAAACATTTCACCCCCTGGCAATTTTACATTTTTTGCTTTTGTTTTTTCTTTTCCTTCTTCCAAGAGCCATAATTTTTTTTTTATTTTTGTGCGGGACAAGTTATACTTTCGAATGGCACTACTGATTTTGCCCCAAGTGTGCTGCTGGATTTTGCCACAAAGTGTGCAGAGAAAAAGTTCCAACTGCAGTGAAATTGCAAAAAAAGTGCAATTCCACAATTGTTTTTTTTTATTCATCATGTTCACTACAGCTGTGTGAAAAAGTGTTTGCCCTCGTCCAGATTTCCTATCTTTAAATGTTTCAGATCACCAAACAAATTTAAATATTAGACGAAGATAACACAAGTAAACACAAAATGCAGTTTTTAAATGAAGTTCTTTATTGTTAAGGGAATAAGAAATCCAAACCTACAGGGCCCTGTGTGAAAAAGTGATTACCCCCTAAACCTAATAACTTATTGGGACCGTCCTTAGCAGCAACAACTGCAATCAAGCGTTTGTGATAACTGGCAATGAGTCTTTTACAATGCTCTGGAGGTATTTTGGCTCACTCATCTTTGCAGAATTGTTGCAATTCAGCCATATTGGAGGGTTTCCGAACAAGAACCACCTTTTTAAGATCATGCCACAGCATTTCAATTGGATTGAGGTCAGGAACATTCACTAGGCCACTCCAAAGTCTTTATTTTGTTTTTCTTAAGCCATTCAGAGGTGGACTAGCTTGTGTGTTTTGGACCATTGTCCTGCTGCATAACACAGTGCAGTTCAGCTTGAGGTCACGAATAGATGACCGGACATTCTCCTTCAGGATTTTTTGGTAGACTGCAGAATTCATAGTTTCATTTACCACAGCAAGTCTTCCAGGCCCTGAAGCAGCAAAACTGGCCCAGACCATCACACTACCACCACCATATTTTACTGTTGGTATGTTGTTACTTTTCTAAAACGTTGTTACTTTTATGCCAGATTTAATGGGATATACACTTTCCAAAAAATTAAACTTTTGTCTCGTCTGTCCACAGAGTATTCTCTCAAAAGTTTTGGGGATAATCAAGATGTTTTTCTGGCCTTTATGTTTATATTGCTCTGCTGTGGTTTTCATTTTGGAACTCTGCCATGCAGGCTGTTTTTGCCCAGTCTCTTTCTTATGATGGAGTCATGAACACTGACCTTAACTGAGGCAAGTGAGGCATGCAGTATTTTGGATATTGTTGCGGGGTCTTTTTTGACCTCCTGGATGAGTCTTTGCTGCACTCTTGGGGTAATTTTGGTTGGCTGGCTCCTCCTAGATTCCTAAGAAGGTTCACCACTGTTCTATGTTTTCACCATTTATGAATAATGGCTCTCACTGTGGTTTGCTGAATTCCCAAAGCTTGAGAAATGGCATTATAATTTTTTCCAGACTGATAGATCTCAATTACTTTGTTTCTCATTTGCTTTTAAGGAGATTTTGGTCTACTTCATTTTGTCAGGCAGGTCCTATTATTATTATAAGTGATTTCTTGATTGACAACAAGTGTGGCAATAATCAGGCCTGGGTGTGTAATGCCCCAAAGTTGGGGATTACATTAATGTATGATATATCCGTTTCTTTAAGGTTATGAACTATGTCACTGTGAGTCAGCATTTATTACATTAGGCAAGTAATTAAATAATTAAATCTCCCTATCAGCCAAGTTGCTAGGAGAATAGTTTTGAACACAAAATGCAATTGTAAGTACAATTCTAGTCAGATGAGTTCAGATCAGATTGAGATTGAGATAGAGTCAGACTCTGCAGAGAAGCACCACAGAACCCAGACAGCACAAGAAAAGATGTGAGGGAATCCATTCCCCTGTCCCGGCAGGCTGTATTGGAACGGCTAACTCGACGAAAGCGTGAGGAAAAGCACCAAAACGTCTATTGCTGGGGTGAGTGATGCCCTGATTTTACAGAACACCAAGGTCAATTGCTGTTGCAAGTGTGCCCAGAAGTAAGGTAGAAGAATCGGCCAGGAATAGTTACTCATAGAGACTATGAGAAGAATTTTGTGCAACCGCAACTCACACAATATGAAAGTTAGTGAGACTGGGAACAAGGAGGCCATTTAGGGATCGTGGCCCTGAAAGGGTGGAAGAAACTTTCACAACAATGTAAGGGGGTGAAGCACCGAAGGAGCCGAGGGGGAGTTGCCTTCCTAGCTCCATGCCCGGAACCATCGAGCAGGGCATTAGGTTCCCCGGGGGATGCTTTAGGGAACAGTACTAGAACCAGGAACAGGAAGAGGGCAGGACTGGGAGTGGGAGAATTGCGCGTGCTTTCAGCAGAGCTGCGCAGGGACGAGAGCAGAGAGGACGCTGACACAAGAAAGACGGGTGCAACGACTGAACACTGAGGGACCGCAGACACAGGCGGTAAGCACTGAGCACGAGACTGAGTACGAGAAGCCTGTCACTGCACCGCTTGGAGGGCTGGTTGCTCCCCTCCTGGTAGAGACTTTGTCACACCGACAGACCGCGTGCCTTGACAAGACTCTCCCCTGCAGTGAGACCCTGCCTTACCCCGAGACGCTTCCCTGTGACCAAGGGACGCACCATAACGTGAAACTGACCTGCCAAGAGAGATTGTCCCAGGCAGAGCCCCTGACCCTGATGAGAGAACGCCGCTGCCGCAGCAGAGGGAAGGACCTTGTGTACAGGGGGATACCGCCATCCGCATACCACTTGGGAGAAGAGTGATCTCTGCAATCAAGACCTCCAGGAACTGATAAGTTTCTTCCCCATAAGAGAATAACTTTCTGTTGTTTTCCACCTCTGTTATTTCTCCAGTTTCTGATATAACCTTTTACAGCATTTTCTCTGTTATATTTTATGTTTACCAGTATTACTCCCTGTAAATAAACCTCCCCTCTTACTGTTGGACTGCCTGCTCCGTGGTGACATATACTCCTTCTGCATGTTATTACAACATCAGTAATGGACACCAGCTTTAGCCACTCGGGGGTACTTATTGATATTGCTCCTCATTTTTATTCAACTCTCTGTCTCCACTACGAAATGCCGCCTGTGATATTGGGACCTGTTATCATCTGCACGTGTTTTACCACCTGGCTGTCACCTTTCTGGCTGTGCGTAGTAAAAGTTAACCTATTCATTGTTACTCTCTCATCTCATCTCCTGCCCTCTCTCTGCACTTATATCACGGGGAATTCCATCACCACCACACTACTTAGAGGGAAGACTAAGAAGTACCGTATATACTCGTGTATAAGCCGATCAATGTATAAGCCGACCCCCCCTAAATTTGCCACAAAAAACTGGGAAAACTTATTGACTCGCGTATACGCCTAGGGTGGAAAATGCAGCAGCTACTGGAAAATTTCAAAAATAAAAATAGATACCAATAAAAGTAAAACTAATTGAGACATCAGTACATTACATGTTTTTGAATATCCATATTGAATCAGGAGCTCCATATAATGCTCCATACAGTCCATGATGGTCCCACAAGATGCTCCATACAAAATACACCCCATATAATGCTGCATACAGTCCACGATGGCCCCATAAGATGCTCCATGCAAAATACACCCCATATAATGCTCCATACAGTTCATGATGGCCCCTTTAGATGCTCCATATAAAATACACCCCATATAACGCTGCACAAATGTTAATAATAAGATGCTCCATAGAATACTATGCCCCAAAAGCTGCCCCATAAAAGTTATGGCCCCATAAGATATTCCATAGATTATGCTCCATAGATTATGCCCCCATAAAATGCTCCATAGATTATGCCCCATAAGATGCTCCATAGATTATGCCCCCATAAAATGCTTCATAGATTATGCCCCATATGCTGCTCCATAAATTATGCCCCATATGCTGCCCCATAAGATGTTCCATAGATTATGCCCCATATGCTGCTCCATAGATAACACCCCCATATGCTGCTCCATAATTATGCCCCCATATGCTGCTCCATAATTATGCCCCCATTTGCTGCTCCATAGATTATGCCCCATATGCTGCTCCATAAATTATGCCCCATATGCTGCTCCATAGATTATGCCCCCATATGCTGCTCCATAGAATATGCCACCATATGCTGTTCCATAGTTAATGCCCCCATATACTGCTCCATAATTATGCCCCCATATGCTGCTTCATAATTATTCCCTCATATGCTGCTCCATAATTATACCTCCATATGCTGCTCCATAATTATGCCCCCATATGCTGCTCCATAGAATATGCCCCTATATATTGCTGCTGCTGCAATTTAAAAAAAAATGACACACTCACCTCTCGTCTCTGGGGGCCCAGTGCCGGTGTCCTGAGCAGGCGGTGACAGGTTCTGATGTCACCACTGGCTCAGGACCCCGGCACTGGCGATATTTACCGATCCCCGCTCCATGGCTGCGCATCGCTCTGTCTGCCACGTCGTCTGTCAGTGACGTTCAGGCAGAGGGCACGGCGCGCACTAACTACATAACCGCGCCCTCTGACCTGAACATCACAGCCAGAGGACGCAGAGGAGAGGACAGAACAGCATGCAGCGATGGACCAGGGACACGTGAATATAGCTTATACTTACCCCCTCCTGGCACAGTCTCTGCAACCTCGTTTCTCCCGGTCTTCCTTCCTTCAGCGGTCACATGGTACCGCTCATTAAAGTCACAAATATGTGCATATTCATGACTTTAATGAGCGGTACCACGTGACCGCTGAAGGAAGGAACCTGAGACCGGGAAAAGCAGGGGGGCTGCAGAGACCGCGCCAGGAGGGGGTAAGTATGACCTGACACCCCAGCTCCCCCTCCCCCTCCAACCACCTGGTATATGACTCACGTATAAGCCAAGAGGGAGACTTTCAGCCCAAAAAATGGGCTGAAAATCTTGGCTTATATGCGAGTATATACGGTAGCTTTTAACTGACGCATACTTGTGTTCTAATCACTGTGATCTCTGAAGCTCCAGGCATTATACACGGCCACCTTTGACCATGTAACAGGGTCCTAGAGGAGCCAACCCATGCCTAGTGCACTGGAGGGTCTGCAACGCTCTGCGCTCCGATGCGCTACAGGTGTGGCTAGGGAATGTCAACTCAGCTTCCCAAAGATGTGATAAACCACAGTTAATTTATGTTTTATGGAAAGAGGGGCAATCACTTTTTCACACAGGGCCCTGTAGGTTTGGATTTCTTTTTCCCTTAATAATAGACCTTAATTTAAAAACTGCATTTTTTGATTACTTGTGTTATCTTTATCTAATATTTCAATTTGTTCGGTGATCTGCAACTTTTTAGTGTTCTCACACATGTTAAAGAATAGGAAGGGGGCAGACACTTTTTCACACAACTGTAAAACTGACCTGGTAATATGATTCTCCACGTCAGTACGAGTACGTAGATGCCAAACATGTTACATAGATACCAAACATGTATAGTTTATTTTCATTTAGGTGTTGAAAAAAACGTCAGAAATTTGTATGACAAAAAGTTTTTGTGTTTGTCGGCATTTTCAGAGACCTGTAGCGTTCTCATCTTTCATGATCTGGGGCTGGGTGAGGGCTTACTTTTTGTTCCCCGATCTGAGCTAGTGTTTTGGTCATGGTTTGGACAGAGTTCTTGCCCTGGTTAAGTGTATGTGGCCTCTTTCTGGATCTGAGAGGGGTATTTATACTCACTCTTTACCAGGGTTCTCTGTCAGCTATACATTTGCCCTTGGCTTAGTTTAAGTGACCCCTGTGCATTTGTGTCTTGTGCAGTGTGCATGCTTCTGTGTTTGATATGTTGACTTCTGACCCGGTCTGTCCCCATTATGCTCTTGCCTACTGATTCGGTACTGTGTGCCTATTTTCCTGGTTTCTAACTTCAGCTACGTCTCTTGTGATTCTCCTGTCTACGCCCCTGGTACTTCTGCTGTCCGTACGGTTGTGACCCCTAGCCTGTCCCTGACATCCCTCCTGTCTAGTGCTCATCGGTGCTTCTGTTTGTGCTATACCTGCTGGTAGAGTCTTTATTCTAGGGCCAACATCTCTCTCTGCTCCTGGTCTCTCTGGGAGACCTGAGGCCGCTCCACCCCTTGGTAGTCACGTGGTGCAGGTCCTGTTAGTGCACAGCACCTGGGATGTGCTCCTCTCCCTAGGGACCCAAGTAAGGCCCTGCAGCAGCATGGATTTCTCAGGGTCCAGACACTAAATGGATGACAGTTCTGAATATCCTGACAGTTTTTTTATTGATATTGTTTTGGGGAAAATACGATGTTTTGATCACCTGTTATAGCATTTTATTGCAATGTTGCAGAGACCCCCCAAAATTTGATTTTGTTATTATTACATTGTTTACCCAGAAGAAAATAATGAGCAATGCGCCCACCAAGATCTCCCAGTCAGCACCTGGCACCAATAGGAGATTTTTCCTATTGGTTCATTTTGATCACTGTGATAGACTCCATCACAGTGATCAAAATAAAAAGAATTGTCATTCAACCCCCCCTTTGTCACCCCCTTTTTTAGGTAAAAATAAAGTAAAAAAATATATTTTTTCCATTCTTTGCAGTTAGGGTTAGGGTTGGGGCTAGGGTTAGAGCTAGGGTTAGGGTTGGGCTAGGATTAGGGTTGAGTTAGGGTTAGAGTTGGGGCTAGAGTTAGGGTTGGGGTTAGAGCTATGGTTGGGGTTGAGTTTGGGTTGGGACTAGGGTTAGGGTTGTGTTGGGGTTAGTGTTTTGTTGAGGTTGTGGTTGGGCTTACGATTGTGGTGTTGAGGTTAGAGTTGAGGTTAGGGTTTTGTTTGGGTTATGGTTGTGGTTAGGGTTGGGATTAGGGTTTGGAGTGTGTTGGGGTTAGGGATGGGGATAGGGCTGTTAGGGTTGGAGTTAGAATTGGGGGTTCCCATTGTTTAGGTACATCAGGGGGTCTCAAAATGTGACATGGCACCTGTCATTGATTCCAGCCAATATTGCGTTCAAAAAGTCAAACGATGCTCTCACCCTTCTGAGCCCGGCCATGAACCCAAACAGTGGCTTTCCCCCACATACAGGGTATTAGCGCACTCAGGAGAAATTGCAAAACAAATTTTGTGTTCCATTTTCTCCTGATACCCTTGTGAAAAGTTTGGGTCCAAATTAAATTTTTTGTGAAAAAAGTAGAATGTTCATTTTTTCCTTCCACATTGCTTTAGTTCTCGTAAAGCACTAGAAGGGTTAATAAATTTACGGAGTGTGGTTTTGCACTCCTTGAGGGGTGCAGTTTTTAGCATGGTGTCAATGGTGGGTATTTTCTGTTATATTGACTCCCCAAACACAATTCAAATGTGAGATGGTGAGAAATCGCTGGTCAACTTTTAACCCTTATAACATCATAACAAAAAAAATTATGCTTCCAAAATTGTACTGATGTAAAGTTGACATGTAGGAAATGTTATTTATTAACTATTTTGCGTGACATATCTCTCTGATTTAAGGGCACAAAAATAAAAATTTAGAAAATTGCAAAATTCACATGAAAGGAATTTTTCAACTAACATGAAGTTCAATATGTCATGAAAAACATTCTTAGAATCAGTGGGATACTGATCATTGATCATATTTTTACTTTGGTATTGCACTATATAGTACAAAATTAAATGATCTACTATGAAGATTGGTTAATATTAAAGGAGTTGACTTTAGATAAAAAAAAATCTGAAGCAATTAAAAATATTACAAAATAAAAATAGAAGTTATGTTCCCCTTATCGATCTTCCACCACTCTGACGCTTCGCAGTCTCTCATCATTCTTTGTACTTTCCCTTTAGGGCTTGTGACTATTCCTAACTATTATGTAAAAGTACCTTTTTCCTGCAGCATGGAATGTAATGCATCAGGGCTGCTGTTAGAGGTAACTGCACCCTATAAAGACAAGTGGTCCCTTTACACCTCTCTTTCATCATCTTGGCCACCATTATATTCCTTGGTAGTCACAAAGGGTAATACATAATTCCACTCTCTTCCCATTTAATGGCCCATGGATCATATTAACCACATATTTGGTTGGTCTTTAGGGAAAAAAGGGGTGTAGAGATTGCAGTTACTCTCAGATCCTGGAGCCCAAGTTAACTTGGAGGTCTCTCTGCTGTTTAAGAGGACATCAGCATTATAAATGGAACATGGTTGGTGTTTGCGCTGTTTTTGATTTAGCATTGGCACCCATGAGCTTAAAGATAAACCAATGGGAAAGGAGGAAAACAGAAGATTGGGGTTTATGCTGTCTGCGATGACACCACTTTAATTCTTAATTATGCCAGATGTTTTATTTAGTAGGCCCAGGGACATGAGCTGTTATTCACATGAGCCTGAATGTTGACTCATGTTGTAGATTGAAATGATGTTTGTCGATTTGTTGAAAGTCTGCTGATTACCTATTGTATAAGCGGCTACAGCTTATTGTTCTGCTATCCGTGAGGGACTAAGGTGCAGGTTATTTGAACAATTGATGTTCATTAATTTAGGGTGCAGGTTATTTGAACAATTGATGTTTGCTAATTTGGTGAATGCCTGCTGTCTACCTATTTGTATCAGTCCATTCAGCTTGTTCTGCAAAAATTGAAGCTGTGGGTAAAGAAAAGGACCTCTCACCTTCTACAGGGAGACTTTAGAGGACAGCAGTTAAGGCACCATAGCTCCAACCGGAGGAGAAACACAGATTTGATCCACTGCCCGTCACTGAACCCATGGAGAATTTTGTAGAACCCAGGTCGGGACAATCAGGTCACCTGGCCACATTCCTCAGTGGACTTTGTCAGTTTCCAAAGATTGCCACTACCCCTTCTCTCTGTGGGTACCCACCAAAATCATGGAATTTGGCCCTGGAAGCCCTGAAGTCTCAGATCTTCTATTTCCCAGTGAACCAGTGGAAGGGTAAGACTGTCATTTGCACCATCTTATGTACTTCATGGGACTGTACTATATGATATTACGGTGGTTCAATAAAGTATTGCTACACTGTTCTACCCTCACCATTCCATGATTAAGTCCTTTCAGGGTGAAACGCGTAGGAAATTGCTCCCCTCCATACGCCTCTTTATGTCGTTTTTACCTGATGGTATGAAGATTTTATATTCTCAATAAAGCAATTATTATTTTATCTCCTGGAGACGCTGGAAAAATCCTTCTTTATGTTGTGCATTCACACAGTCATAGGACTTATGCATGTCCATGCGTCTCCATTGTTCATCTGCCATAAGTTGACATTTTTTTCTGCGTGAAGGTCAGTTTTTCATCCAAATGCCCATATTATCCATGCATCACCCATTTTTCATGTAAGTTAAAGCATTGTATAAATATCCATGCCAAATCCTGTCAAGCCAATTGATGGAAAGTCAGAAGCATTTGCTTTACAGATGTCTGAAAAAATCAGCATACAGATATCAATGGTAATATTTTTGAGGACCTATTCAATGGACCAATGTCGAATAGAATGGGACATGTTTCTTATTTTTTTTTATGTGGACTACGTGAAAGGCTGGACTGGATAATAGATCTATAGACCATAATTGATCCATGTTCTGTTTGTGGAAAACATGGACAGGATGACAAAAACTAACCTTCGGGAATAGTTTTAGCAACATGAAATAAATTGGCCCCAATGGTTTGTTTGAAATAAGGGAAAATGTGCTGGTGCATGCGCAGCTGATGATTCATGAGTAGTGTTGAGCAATATTTTTCGATATTGGGAAATATCGGATCGGATTGGATCGGCCTGATACCCAAAAAGTATCGGCTATCGCCGATTCCAATACCGGAAACCCATGCAAGTTAGGCTACTTTCACACATCAGGTTTTCGGCGTCAGGCGCGTTCCGGCATCGGCCGTCTTGCAGTTGACAGCCAAAACCGGATCCGTCTCATCCGGTTCATCCGGTTTTCAATCCGTTTTTCGACGGATTACGCCAGATCCGGTTTTTAAAATCGCCCCTTGTGGCCTTCCGAACGGGATTGGCTACTGAAAAACTATATATAGCGTGTTCCTACAGCCCTTCTTTGACAGGTTGTAGTGGAGAAAGTGCAGGTTGGAGAGAAGAGCAAGTTACTGGCGAAGATGGATGTTGTGATTGGAAATATTTTGAAGAATTTGGCGGATTTTACAGCGGAGGCAAATTGTTTGAGGGTGATTGTTCTGGAGAAGGAGAGAGCGAGACAGCAGCGCATCAGGCATCGTAGACGACGTTTGTGGATCCACCCCATCACAGCCAAGAGAATGACGCGTGGGGTCTATTCTACACTCTGCATGGACCTTAGACGAAACCCGGATAAATTTTTTGGATATGTTCGGATGAAAATGGAGAATTTTGATTACTTGGTGGAGCGCATTGCACACCTCATAAGAAAATCGGACACCTATTGCCGCTTCTCTGTTTCACCCGCAGAGCGTCTGATGGTGACTTTAAGGTAAGCCACATTTATTGGATATGCTCGCATCAGAGCACACTTTCACTGCAATCTTGTTTGTGGTAGTTTGCATCTCCAAGTGTTATAGCTGAGTTTTGGTATGTAATGCTGTGATTTTAAACTAATTAATTGTTTTTTAATTCCCCACAGATTTCTTGCAACTGGAGAATCCCTTTCGTCACTGCATTTCCAGTACAGACTCGGGATTTCCACCATATCTGGAATAGTGAAGTACACATGCCGTGCACTGTGGGACTCCTTAGCTGAAGAGTTTTTACCAGAGCCCACAACAGAGAGGTGGATTGAAATTTCAGAAAAGTTTCAACAGATATGTCAGTTTCCGAACTGCTTGGGCGCTGTGGACGGGAAACATATCTGCATTGTAAAGCCAGCCGGATCGGGATCGGAATATTTCAATTACAAGAAATATTTTTTAATTGTCCTCATGGCCATCGCTGACGCGGAATACAAATTTATTGCTGTTGATATTGGGGCCTATGGCCGCTCCAATGACTCTCAAGTATTCAAACTGTCTGCCATGGGGCGTAAACTGTATGGAAACACCTTCCAGTTCCCATCCCCTAGACCGCTGGTCCACCTATGCCATTTGTCTGTATAGGGGATGAAGCCTTCCAGCTGTCAGAACACCTTTTGAAACCGTACGGTAGCAGAGGATTGTCAAGAACAAAACGCATTTTTAATTACCGCCTCACAAGAGCAAGAAGAATGGTTGAATGTACCTTTGGTATTCTGACAGCCAAATGGCGGGTCCTATTGACTGCGATCAACCTCAAGATAGAAACTGTGGACGAGGTGATCAAAGCTTGCGTGGTACTCCACAATTTTGTTATCTGCAAGGAACCCATTTCCATTGAGGACACCTCTGAAGAAACCACCTTGCAAGATTACCATGACATTACCACTAGAAATTCTGTGACGGTTTCAGTAATAAGGGACAATTTTGCACTATACTTTATGTCACCTCAAGACAGAGTACACTGGCAGGATGACAGAGTGTGAAAGATTTGTGCCCTTAACCAAACTTGTGTACCTTCTGTACCAACAGTATATACCTTTGCCAACCAAAGTTGGCTATCTTGTCATGGTCTTAATATTTTTACCTTTAGGCCACAGGTGTGTACCTGGTTGTGTTTTATGCAAAGTATTTCACCTTTTAACAAAAGTTGTGTACATTGTTAGGAAATCACCAACAATAAACACAACTTTTTAGGTGAAATACTTTGCTTCAAACACAACCAGGAACACAACTGTGGCAAAAAGCTAAAATTTACCCACAGTTATATACCTGGTTTTGAATACCTTTTTACCTTTGAAATACCCTGTATTTAACCTTTTTGTTTAAACATATTTCGCCGCAGAAAGAAATGACAGACAACCATTGTAAAACGATAATTTAACTTTTATTTAAAATATTTTTTTTTTGTAAAATGTTTTTAAAGTTAAAAAAACTTTTTTAATAAAGGTTTGAAACCAAATGGGCATTTTTATTACAAAACACACATTACAAATCGGTGTAGTGTGGGGTGGAAATACTGCTGGAGGGGCTGCGGGACACTTCGACACTGGGAGTGTGGAGAGAGGACTGGGATCGTGGTGGGGAAGGAACAGTTAGAGGTGAAGGTGTGGAAAAAGCTACAGAATGGGTGGACATGTGGGAGGCAGAAGAGGTGGTGGGCGTTGGAGTGGAGGGTTGGGCAGGGACTGTAGGAGCAGATGATGTTGATGGAAAGTTGTATGGGGAAGGAGTTTGGTACGGGGAAGGAGTTTGGTACGGGGCAGGTTGCTGGAAGTGGGGAGATGTCTGGTACTGGGGAGGTTGCTGGTACTGGGGAGGTTGCTGGTACTGGGGAGGTGGCTGGTATGTAATAGGAGGGGGAGGATGGAAAGTGGCTGGAGGGGGTGCAGGTGGAGGAACTACTGGGGTGGGAGGAGGAGGTTGGGAGGTAACGTGCTGGAGAGCACCGTGGCATGAATGCATTACATGCATCTGCTGGGTAAGAGAGAGCGTTTCCATGCGCTCCACAACCGACCTGAAAAAGGTGTGGTTTGGCGAAGATCTTGCTTCTGAATGCATGGTTTGCAGAAGTGTCTTCACCTCCAGAATGCTGGAGTTGATCTGCTGAAAGCCTGAGGAGATTTGCTCTGACAAGACTTTTAGACAGTTCTGGAAAGATGCATTCAGATGCAAGAACTCTGGCGCATAAGTCTTTTCCTGACCCCTCTGCCGCTGCCGCCCAGTACCCGCAGGTGTACTAGAGGTGGCAGGGGCAGAAGGGTGGGGTAAAGGGAAAGCGATCTCCTCACCAGCAGCTTCATGTAATGTAGGAGGCCACGATGCTCCTGTGCTGGTGGATGGGACAGATGGGTCGAATGTGTGGGAAGGCTGGGAAGGTGCAGATGTACCGGGGCGGTCGAAGTGTCCCTCGGTGCCGGTCTCCTCAGGGATCGCCTCAGAAGGGTCCAATCGTGCAGGCTCCCGAGTGCTGTTCACCGTGCTGTGGAATAAAGAGAAAAAAAAACAATTAAAATAGTGACATGGCATGGCCCTGGCTGAAAAAAAATTGTTACATCTAAACATTTTTTTTTCACATGTGGTGTGTAATATTTACCTTCTGGTGACCATTGTATCCCGGAGGAACGACAGGGCTCGTGCGTACTTGTACTTGCTCCTGCGTCCTCCAGATCCACTCGGGGCCCGCATCTCTTTATTGAACTCCTTCTTGAAATGATCCCTCACAGACCGCCACCGCTTCACAATTCTGTCCCCTGAAACGAGAAAGGACAAAGTGGTTAGTATACAACATCAGTGTTTCCCAAACTCCAGTCCTCATGGTCCCCAGGGGTCATGTTTTCAGGATTTCCATAGTAAATAGAAATCCTGAACACATGATCCGTGGGGACCACGAGGACTGGAGTTCGGAAAACGCTGGTTTACATCAAGCAACCGGTACTGTATATACTTACGCTCTTTAATCTGGGCCCGAGCATCGAGGTCCTCCCAGCGGCCCACAAGGAGCGAACAGATTTCCTCCCAGAGTCGTCGGGTAACAATCAGGTCAGCATGGCGGCGGTCAGCCATATTCCATAGCGGCTCCCTTTCTCTGACGAGATCGATGAGGTGGTCCACATCAATTCCTCCATCCTCACCGTCTGAGTCGGGATCACGCTGTGAAGGCTGTTAAAGTAAAATAGAAAAATAGCAAAATTAGTCACCACACTTTAAGAAATGAAATAATAAGAGTACCAAAATTTAACTTAAGTATTATACTTAAACGCTGGTGACCGCCGCGTTGCTGTCACCTACGACACTGGGAGGCACTACGAGGACCTCTTGGCCGAGCACCAGATTGGGAAGACTAGAGAAGAAAAGAAAAAAATGTATGTGTTTGGATGTTGGCATTTGTTTGCTGTGTGAGGTCTGCGGTACATTGTTTTCTATGTGTTGTGTGTAGTGTGATGTTGTGTTTCTGCGTTTGATGCAAAAAACTTACCAATTGTGAGCCCACTCCAGGTGTCTGTCCACCCCTTCCTTCTTCTTCTGAGTGCTCCTCTTCAGCTTGTGATTCCTGTTTTGAAATAAAAGGCAATGAATAGACATATATTACAGAGATGATGGATTTTGGAAATAAAAACTTACCGTCAAACGCTGACGATGCGAGGGAGGGCTCCCAGAAGAAGATGTGCTGTCATGTTGCTGGCCAGACTCCATGACTGTGGGTGGTGCTGCTGCTGTTGCTGCTGCCAGTGCTGCCAGTGCTGCTGCTGCTGCATCTCTTGGGCGGCTGTTGAATAAAGAGAAACAAAGGGCCAATGAATATCTTGATATTCCATGGCCCTAGTTTTGAGGAATGGAGGATTTGATAATTACCGTCTCTCATCTGCTGCTGGACTCCCCTCCCATTGTTCAGCATGTTCCCTTTGCTGCTGCATTTGGGGTGGTGGTGTTGCTGATGGTGCTGCAGTGGTCTCCGGCCTTCTCCTGCGCCTGGTTGCTGTCTTTGGTGGCATGTTGGGTGTGGCTGAGGGTCCCACTTTCATGCTTTTATATATGTGTGCTGTGGGCAGAGCTACTGAGCATGCTCAGACCCAAAAAAACGGATCCGGCGCATTGTGGCGCTCATAGACTTTCATTGTGTGAAAAAGCCGGACGCGCCGGATTCGGCGTCTCCGGCTTTTTCGCCGGAGACAAAAAACGTTACAATAGCCGTTTTTTCCAGACGCTGGATTGCGACACATTGTCGGATCCGGCGAAAACCGGATGAAACGCATGGCCATCCGGCGCGATCCGGCGCAAATGCAAGTCAATGGGGGGGAAACCGGATCCGGCATTGCATTTCGCCATATCCGTTTTTTGTCAAAAGAGCCGTAGTATGTATGTAGTATCTAGTATGTATGTATGTTGTATGAATGTTGTATATATGTAGTATGTATGTAGTATGTATGTTTTTTTTTTACATTCAACACATTAGCCGGATGATGGGACTACTACTGTCCCATTATTGGCTAATGTATAAATCACTGTCATTGTAGCAGGCATAGCCCGATGGGACTTGTAATCCCATCGGACGATGCCTGCACACACACACAACCCCCGGCAGGCCCGCACAGACCCCCGGCAGCCCGCACAGACCCCCGGCAGGCCCGTACAGACCCCCGACAGGCCCGCACAGACCCCTGGCAGGCCCGCACAGACCCCCGGCAGCCCGCACAGACCCCAGGCAGGCCCGTATAGACCACCGGCAGCCCAAACAGACACTCCGGCAGGCCCGCACAGACCCCCGGCAGGCCCGCACAGACCGCGCATCATGATGACATCATTTCAGCAGCCAATCACAGCCACAACACTGGCTCATTGCATTATGGGAACTTCTGATTCCAGTATTCGATATTGTAAAAATATCGGTAATTGGTATCGGAACTCCGATACAGCGAATATCGGCCGATACCCAATATTTGCAGTATCGGAATGCTCAACACTATTCATGAGCTGATGAGCGTTGCCGACTAGTGAAGGTGACCCTTTTGGATTTGGTCGTTTACATCATTATCATCTGTATTCTCCTAATGCCGACCCCAAATGAGACCCTTCGAAAGACTTTATAAATGGAAAATCGAAGTTTCTGCTGGACATGTACAGCGCAGCGCGCCTGACTTGGGTTGTAAGCTAGAAACAACCACAGAACTCAACCCTTCGTTCCCCCAACATAGTCCACTATCAAAATGGAAGACAACTAAAGGTATTCAGAAAATGTTTTAATGAACAGTCTTACTTACTACTAATGGTATGAAACAGAGAGTGCAGATTGAATCACTGAGTTTAGAACGCTTTTTCCTTTTAAATGCTAAATAGTAGAAAGCGATTAACTATAGGAAACAAATTCATGTGTCTCCAGGAAAAATCCTAAAACTGGAATAATTATCATGTAGCTAATAACATCACTTTACTGCAGCGTAGTCAAAACAGTTTCATGTATTTTATGTGGCAGTAATATTGGGCGCTCTGTAATAGCTGGGATTCTTAAATATTTTTATGATCACATTCAGCATTATGTAGATGTGTGCTTAGTTAATGGCACTGCGTTTAAAGACCTTGCCAAACATCAATATATTCTGGAGGAGGAGGGTTGAAAATTGCATATTTTCCATTTGCCATAAAAATAATCAAATACCTTGTAAAGCAAAGTAAAATCGAAAAACAGACTCCTGCATAAAAAACAAAAAAAGTTTAATTACGCAAAGCAACAAACTACATCACTGCTTTAATTTGGAAAAAGTAACTTTATTATTTGATTGGCTGCTCTGGGGGTGATGGACACTTTTTTGCCTTTGTTGGGGGAATTTATGGTGAAAAATGCAGCTCACACTACTTGACAATACCAGGCAGCGGCCGGCATAGCCACTGCCATTCCCCCAATGAAAACCAGCTCCATCAATTTTTACACATTAAATAAACTTGTATTTTAACAACTAGTCAGTGAATTCCCTGTAGCTCCACATCTAATGTAATCTCTCGGGCCATTATTTAGAAGGGTTTTCTAGGTTAGATTAAATCTTTGGCTCGTAGTGCAATGTACCGAATCTTAAAAGTGTGCAATATGCACAATGTTAAGATTCAGCTTCGATTATTGATTCGAGCTTTCATCGCTTGATTGTATGTGTGCCATTTAACTTCCCTTTTTATTTCTTACAGTGCTCAATCACTGATAACATTCAGCTCTGGGCACATAACCACACATATTAAAGTCTCATACTTGCAGTCATGTGATGACTGCTTGAACCAGCAAGCAGTGCTGAATTTTCACACTGTGTACATTGCACAGCTGTTAGGATTCAGCAAGGTGCACAGCTTGCACAAAATTTGACTCAACCTGTAGAACCCCTTGAATGAAAGTCAATGAGAGCCAGAAGACTTACATTGAGAGTTTTTGACCATTAGCTTTGACTCCCAGTCAGTCAGAAATTGCGGTCACAGGACGGCAGAGCAAGACCGAAGTGGTTCTGGGAAGAGCAGAAGACAGCGACTGGAGGGTATATTATTAGGGGTAGGGAACATGCATTAGTGGCACCTCTCCAGCAGAAACACAAAAAATGCAATTAAAAGAAGCAAAAAAACCTGAACATGTGAACAGAAAGTTGTTTTTCCATTGAAATAAATATGAGGATTCTTTTAAACTTTTTTTATCGCTTTACCTGGTGTTTTTATGAGCAAAGTCTGAAAAAACGTTGGGTAGAAGATGCAGCATGGACATAATCAAAGAATTTTGGGTCCTAATACAAAATCTGTTCTTGAGGTAAAGTAGAAACTGGCCCTCCTAAGGTTTCAAGGCCTCACCATACTACTACCACTGTACTGCTGGCAATTAAAGTGTTTTATATATATATATATATACCCAGAAGTAGAAAGTAATTAATAATAAAGGACGTAAACATTACTCATCCTTTAAATTCCGGGGTACTTTATTGCTGATTTGTCCCAAAGAGTGACGATGCCCTGTATATCAGTCACCTGACAGCTGCAGGCAATTAGTGGCTCAGTGGTGAGGTGTAAGGAGATGGAAATACTGCCCACATTTCCCCTAAAAGGACAAGTGTATTATTATGTTGTATAATGTGACTTGTGACATGCATTAATTATGTTAATTTTATGTGCTTTCTTACAGTAGGGAAAGTTTGAGTTAAGTTGGGACTAGTCCAATGTGGGAGGGACTAAGATGAAGGGACAGAGACAGTTTCCTGTTAGGACGTCAAAAAAGGGCCCAGGGTGTGTAGAAAGTAGACCTAAGGTTTACTGTGAGCAGTGCTGCATGACGTGGGTGTCTTGAACATGAGAGGAGAGAAATCCGACATTTAAATTTTAGCGGAGAGGTAGAAGAGAAGTGACTGAAGAAACAGAGTGGTCGATTGGAGACAGATCCTGGATCAGGACGCCAAGCAATATGGCCCAGAGTTTATGACTCAGAGGTAACGGGCCTAGACAGGACTGAGTACATGAGACAAAAAGAGTGCCCTGGGCGGGAGTCCCAAGGTGTCCATGATCGAGAAGATAAGTAATGGCCCTATCAGCAATATAGTTCCCTAGAGGGGAAAGAGAATGCGGAACCGCGGGTTGAGAATAGGACTCTTGCTAACTGGACTGTAGTACTGAGCCTGGCTGTGGTGAAGTAGAGAGAAAGGTGAAGGTACAGGGCAAGCAAGAAAAGAGAAAATAATTGAATCTGTGTGTAAAAAATGTTCTGTATTGTGAAGGAAACATTCTTCAAGTTGTGCGCCAACTATCTACTGTATATAATCCCTACTCAGATATCGTTTAGCAAAAAGTTTATTTTTTACTGGTTGTCTCTCTCCTTGAACTGTCAGACACTTGGTCCTGGCCAACCGAAGTTATTTGTTTAATTGCAACCTGTCAGGGTGTAACTACCCCAACAGCAAACTCCACACAACTAGACAGGACGCCCACCTTCATGCAACATGCCGGGCGTAAGAGGCGAATGCCTCCCCCACAGCTACCGCCCCACACCACGTTACAGATGTTTGCAAACCTGGACAATTTTGCTGACCGCTATGCAGGAGACCATTACTTATGGCATCTGCTGATATTACAGGAGCAACGGAAATGGCGCAGCAAGTGATGCGTTATCCACCTTTTGGGGACAAATTTTTCTTCTTAAATATGTGTATTTTAGGCTACAAACCATTTTTGTAATTGGGTTTAATTAATAAATTTTGCACTCTTTGCCTTCGACAGCCTCTGTGTTGCACTGACTATTGCTAGCTGCAGAATGAGTTACTAAAAATCTGTCGGTGGGCTAGTTTTCATGGTCCAATGGGAATGTATCCAACTCTTATCTGTTTATTTTGTAGCTTTTCTCAGCTGAATTATGCCTACAGACCCTATAAAACTTTAATGTGCAGGGAAACAAAGAGTCTGTAAGCGCAACGTGGTGCAAAACGTTTCATGAACCCTAATTTTATAAACGTTTTTTGGCCTCGGAAGTTAAAAAAAAAACCTTATCCCCAGTCAGGGACAACCCCTTTAAAGTGTAAATAATGCTAATTTCTGTATTTTAGATCCTTCCCTTCTGTGAAAATGGTAAAAAAAAAGCAAAAAAAAAGGGTGCAGGTCCCACTTCTGCCCATAGAACGCAATAATAATGGGCTGGTCACACTTGTTTGCGGCTGTCTACTTTGAAGTCTACAAGATTAGTAAGAGGACAGAAGAATTCTTGCTTACTTGGGACCCACATCCATAACATTTCTTTTCCAGCTAGTGTTTGGCACAATGCTTCTGGCTGTCTGTCCGTAGTGTCCTACATGTGCACTCAGTATCTCAGCGCTTCTCAGGCCATTGTTAGTGGCATACACAAGAGGAAGCAACGTACAGCAAACAGAAAATAACTTTACATCTTTATCTTTTCATTTAATCGGCAGCTGTAGACGAATTCAAGGAAGAAAATAAGAGTGGCCGTCAAACGACGAGTTTGTGATCAGTAGCTAAAGATAACGAGAAGCTCGTTGGTTGCTAAGCAACAATGCATCAAGTAATAAAAATCCCATCATTTCTATGCCAACCCCTCCACTGTGAAAGTAGAATAATCACTGTAAAAGACCACCTCTCTCTACAGATCATGAGCTATGGGGATTTATATCTGTCAACTTGTGCATCGTGCTCATGTAATATACAGATCATTGCCAGGTGTAACGGGTTTGGCATTACTTTCATAATATTACTTATTTAATCACATTATATCTACTAGATGGTGGCGCATCGGGTATTCCAGAATATGTATGTAGTTTATTTATGAAGATTTAAGTATAATGCAATGAATACTGTGACTGACAGAACTTGTTCAGTAAGGATGAATGAACTACGTTGCGCTGTGAGTGAGGGTTAAATTCCGTGCCAATATCGCTGATTGGTCGCCGGGCACGACCAATCAGAAAAGCGTGGTTCAAATCCCGCGGCAATTCGTGGGCAGACTGCACCTGTCACTGATTGGTCGCACACGGCCGGCTGCGACTAATCAGGCTAGCGCCGGTCATCTCCCGGCTGCTTCGCCGCTGACCTCCTTGCGGCAGGAGATGACCCGCGGCAACCGTCGGGAGATCAGCGGCTAGCGCTGCAGATCTCCCGACGGTAGGGGTGGCGGGCGTCGTTCGAATTCTGCGCCAATTCGTGGCCGAACTGCGCCTGTCGCTGATTGGTCGAGGCCGGCCGCGCGCGACCAATCAGCGACGCAGGATTTCTGTTACAAACAGAGAGACAGACAGAATTAGTTAGACGATTATATAGTAGATAGTGCGTATAAAAGTCTACGCCCTGGGTTTAAACACCAGATTTTTGTCATGTAAAAAAATCCTACCAAGAAGAATCATTCCAGACCTTTTTACACTTTTAATGTCTCCCATAATCTGCACAATTTAATTGAAAACTAAACTAAAATCTTTTCAGGTGGAAAATGAAAACTAAAGAACTAAAATAATGTGGTCTCATGAATATGCAATTTATGACAGCATTCAATCTTTTTGGGTAGGAGTCTATCAGCATGGCACATTCCAGAATTGGCAATTTTTGCTCAGTCTTCCTTGCAGCAGCTCTAAATCTGTCATATAACGAGGGCATCTCCTGTGTACAACTCAGGTCAATTTACATATTTTCAATTAGATTCAAGTCTGGGCAATTCTAAAACTTCGATCTTCTTCTGATGAAGCCGTTCTTTTGTGGATTTGGAGCGTTGTTGCTGTGCTGAAAGGTGAAATTCATCTTCAAAATTTTTAGCATAGATCTGAAAGTTTTGTTTCAAAATAGACTGATACTTGACATTGTCCAAAATTGCCTCTAACTTGACTAAAGTCAAAATTTCAGCAGTCGAAAAACAGCCTCAAAGCATAATGCTGTCTCCACCATGCTTCCCTGTGGGCATGGTGTTATTTTGGTGATGTGCAGTCTTGGCTTTTTGCTAGATATACTTTTTCAAATTATGGCCAAAAGTACAACCTTGATCTCATCAGACCATAACACATTTTCCCACATGCTTTTGGCAGACTTGATGTAGGTTTTTGCAAAACATAGCCAGGATTGCATGTTTTTCATTGTAAGAAAAGCCTTACGTCTTGCTACCCAACCCCATAGGTCAGATATATGTAGAATATGGGAGATTGTTGTAACATGCAATACCGAACCAGTACTTGCCAGAAATGTTTGCATTTCCTCTGATGCTGTGTAGACTTCTTAGTAATCTCCAAAACCATTATTTTTCTTGTCTTTTCATCAAGTTTTGAGAAGCAGCAGCAATTAACCGCAAGTCATATCAAATAAATTTTACAACTATCATGAAGTACAATATGTCACGAGAAAACAATATCAGAATTACCAGGATCCATGGAAGCGTTCCAGAGTTATTACCTCATAAAGGGACAGTGGTCAGAATTGTAAAAATTTGCCCTGTCATTAACGTGCAAACCACGCTTGGGGGTAAAGGGGTTAATTAACAAACCAAGGGTGTAACACAAAACTTCTTTTCAATACTTCTACTTTATGTATTTTGGGCACCCAGAATATGATTAAAGGTAGAGTAGCTAATTATCTCCTCCTTCCATTGATTCCTACCAGACAAGGCACATATTTGTCCAGCACCCCTCTAGCTATGCCCCGGCAGGCACCTGACAGATATATGGTTTTACACTGCAATTATTTTTCAGACTATTTCCCTACTTCAGTTTTCCTGTGCAGGATGACCAGTACCCAGCACCATTCACTTGCATCTTAGAGGAAATAACATTTAAGGGGCTGAAGCACTAAATCAATATCATTTCGAGGGTCACTGCGGATCCCAGACGTTAGATCCCCACCAATGACAAAGTGATAGTACATCCTAGCAGAACGCTAATGTTCCATAAGATGGGAATAACCCTATCATCTGCTGTGAAGGTCCAGTACATAGCAGGGAGGATAGTTGAGTCCATGTGTCCACCACCTACTGTACATTTTACATGAAGATGATATCCACCATTATAAGTATTTTAGTTAATATTGAGGTTAGATGCATTTTGTCTCCCTGCTTGATTAAAAGCTCCATTAACTGCTTCAGTTGGGCAGGATTAATTCTGGAGAGCAGGAGTGGTTACTGGGCTTAGGACTTCTTGGGGAACCGGGAAACTTATTTGGATTGACAAAATTGTTTTAACTCTTAAAATCTAAGTCTACCTGATAATTGCCAGATCTTCTGATAAGTCCACAAGGCTCCAGAAAGGGCAAAAGCCAACCCTCTAAAAGTTGCATGGCTACCAAAAATTTCCTGTAGAGCGCTTTATGCAAAGCAAACCATGAATCACCTAGATGACAAGCTAGAAAAGCTGTTAGTTTTGGTCTACCTACATTCAGAAAGGTATGGATGCAAATGTTTAAGTCCCCAACCAAACACTGTTATTTATTTAGCAGCTATAAAACATCTGAAAGATTCCCTCAAATGTAATAACAGGGAGATAGAAGTATGCCTCCCAACTGTCCTGGATACATTGGGGCAGTGATGGATTTTGGAGCTGTCAATCTGTCCCAAGAATATGGTAGCATAATGTTTGCAAAAGAGCAATGTTGGTGGGGGATCATCTTAGGGACATCACACTGTGTAAAGGGCACCCTACTGCATAGGTCCCATAAAAGAGCCTGTAAACGGTGTGAGGATACTAAAGGCCCCGTCACACACAGCGACCTTGTTAGCGAGATCGCTGATTTTGTGACGCCACAGTGGTCTCGCCAGCGAGATCGCTGTGTGTAACGGGGATCAGCGACCGGCCCCCCCACCGGGTATCACTGATCGTGCTCGATCGGCCTGGGCCATTTTTTGATCGTTAGTCTCCCGCTGGCCAGCGTGCATCGCTGCATGTGGCAGCAGGAGCCAACGATCAGCGAGGCTCCCAGCGCTCTAAATAGGCGCTGGGAGCTGGTCTCTAAGGTAAATATTGGGTTACTAAGCGGCGCGCGTCACTTAGTTACCCAATGTGTACCTTAGAAACCTGCGTGCTGGCAGCTCCCGGCTCGAGCACGCAGGTTTCTAAGGTACACATCGGGTAACTAAGTGACGCGCGCCGCTTAGTAACCCGATATTTACCTTAGAGACCAGTGTCCTCGCTGGTGCTGATCGCTGGTGAAGCTGCCCGTTTGGCAGCTCACCAGCGATCATGTAGCGATTCACCAGCGATCCTGACAAGGTCATATCATTGTCGGGATCGCTGGTGCATCTTTATGTGTGACGGGGCCTTAAGACTGTGTGCACATGTTGCATTTTTGCTGCGTTGTTTCAGTGCAAATTTGTCACAAAATCTGAAGGGTTTCCTGATGCCAGTAAAGACAATGAGAGTCCTGACGCACGTTTTTCCTGCATATTTTACCAATGCTAACAATTGGGGAAAAACTGCAACAAAAACGCAAGCAAAAAATGCTGCAAAAATGGGAGTTTTTTGCCGCTGCGTTTTTGCTGTCAAGAGATGCATTAATAGTGCAGACCTTTCTGCACCAAATACTTAATGTGTGCGCATACCCCGATGGTCTTCACTTGGGGCTCTGTGCATTTGTCTGTATTTGTACAAGTAGTATAAATCTACATTACTCTTGTTATGTAATAATCAAGGTACATAATAATAATTAATATGTTGCCGGTGTAATTACATTTCGATATGATCTGTTGAGGGTTTTTATTTTTCTAGAGAGTGATTTCGATCTTTTTCTTCCATTCTTTGCTTGCCACTGAACAAGCGCGGGGATGGTGGTGCAACACTGTTTACTGTTAAAATATTTAGGATGCTTTTAAATTGTCAGCAACCATCATGCAAACCCCAAGGACGGCGTTCTTGTGCAGCATCCTTTCTTCCCAGCGCAGACAATAATGCTATCCAGGCCTATTAAAATCTGCAATTTAACAAGCAATTCAGGATAATAGCATGATTACACATATGAAGGTAATGTATAAAAAGAGGCTTCCTACCTGTGATGCACAATGTAGGTGATGATAGATGCGAACAGGCACAACAACATAACAGCAGTGCATGCATAAACCACAGGGTGCAGGAACTCCCCTGGGTATTGAGGGAGAGACAGCACGGTCTTCAAATCCTAGCGAGAAAAGTAAACATCATTATATTTCCAGCTCATCTACACACATCACACATTAAAAGCTTCTTCAAGACTGTCAGATATAACCCTTTATATAGAGTATCCGAAAGACATCTGCATATTGCTCTATGCAACTCTACACATGGCAACCAATATTTAGATGTTTACGCCCCTTACTTTACCGTAAATTTCTTCAACCCCATCCAATCTGAGCCAATTTGTCTTTCTGTGCTTTCATTTATTTCTTCCCTTCTCCCAAGAGCCATAGTTTTTTTCCCCATTGACATGGACATATAGAAGCTTATTTTTGCAATAAGGTAAACAATAGACAAACGAATGGTCAAGGCAAATCCAAGGTCTAGCAGCAATGATCAGAATACAACATGCAGATGTGTCCACCTTTACCTTGCTGTAAATTTCTTCAACCCAATCCAATCTGAGCCAATTTGATTTTTTCATCTTTCATTTATTCCTTCCCTTCTCCCAAGAACCATAACTTATTTTTCTATTGAAATGGACATATAGGAGCTTATTTTTGCATTAAGGCAAACAATAGGCAACCAAATGGTCAAGGCAAATCCAAGGTCCAGCAGCTACGATCAGAATGCAATATGCAGATGGGTCCGCCTGTACCTTGCTGTAAATTTCTTCAACCCCTTCCAATCTGACCCAATTTGTTTTCTCGTGCTTTCATTTATTCCTTCCCTTCTCCCAAGAGCTATAACTTATTTATTTTCCATTGACATGAGCAAATGAGGGTTTAGTTTTGCAATTTTAAATGACACCATTTATTTTTTGTAATATACTAAAAAATGGTTAAAAAAATCAAGGTGGGTTGAAATGGGGAGAAAACAAAATTGCCTCATTTGTTTGAGTTGTTTTTTGTGGCATTGAATGTACCAAAAATGACTATGCTTATGGTGATACCAAAATGATTTTTTATGTTGTTGGTCTTAGAAACTTCTAAACTTTGCAAACAGTAAAATTGGTTTATGTCACACAACATATCAATAAATTTGCATTGCATTTTTGAAGGAGCATGGGTGACTAAAAAACATCAGTTTTCTTTTTCTCTATCTTCACTGTTTACTGTTTGGATTAAACTATTTTGTATTTTGATAGATTGTACTTTTATAGATGCAGCAATATTGAATATGATTTTTTTAATTTTTTTTTTTTTTAAATGTTGGACTTCCACAGCTACAACGATATCAAATATGCTCATTCTTTTATTTATCTTTTTTGTTTATTGGGAATAAAGGGTGATTTAAACTTTTAGATTTATATCAATTGATTAAGATTTAAAAAAAATGCAACCCAACTTTTTACATTTTTTCAGTCCTGACTTAAACATTCAATCGTATTGTGACGCTAGTCACTACTACTCACGGACGAACCATTAAGCCCGGTGGTCAAGAGGTCTGAGGTCAAAAGCCAGGAGGGTACATCATAGACAGAGGAGTGAGACAAAGGCATAGTCAGGTAACAGTCCGAGGTCAGAATTCGAGGAAGGTAGTGGATCATGACAAAAGGGCTAGGCAAACGAATTGTCAAGGCAAATCCAAGGTCGAGCCGTAATGATCAGAATGCAAGATGGAGCACAGAGCACACACACACCTTTTGAGTAAAGCTACAATTGGCAGCAAATAAGGCAGAGAGCTGGCTAAATAGCCGGATAATTACTCTGAACAGGAGACACATGGATGAAGCCCCAGCACACACTGTTCCTGTTAGGACAGCTAAACCATCACTCAAGACACTGACAGCTCAGCACATCCCAGCATCCAATTGAACGACTGCGCTGTCAGTCACCATACTGACAGCTCAACACATGCCTGTCCTAGATTGCATGTCAGAACTGTCATTCACTGTGTCTTAGCAAGTGGAAGATCTTCAGTAAGTACTTATTGAACACAAAAAGGCTAAAACTGTTTTGTATATTCATATGTAATTTCTCTGTAGCAGATTTCGCTTTCCTGTAGCTACCTATGTACACAGACCTGCAGTGCAAATGCGCAAATATAACCAGTGTAATGTCTAGTCAGACCATACATAGCAATTGAATATAGATAAGCACGTACAATGGAAAATTCATGTGGTTTCCAATGTGGATTTTGTTGTGAAATCTGTGAGTATTTCTCCTTCTATTGATTTCAATATGTTTGATTTGGAATCCATAAAAAAAGAGATTACGTCAATTTTTTTGACAAGGCCAAACCGGTTTACAGATCTGCGACATGTCAAACTGCAAATCAAGGGTCAGAAAGCCAAGGTTTTCAATGGACTTCTGCCACAAATTTCCAAAAGACCTCAGTATGTACAAACCCAAAGGTTACTGAGTACTTTTTGGAATAAATAGAATCCAAAATTGCAACCAAAAATCTAGAAAAAAAAACATTTACTGATAGCAATTTTGCTTCACCATAGTGCTCATCCTGGGACCTAGAAGAACAGGTACTTGTTCAGTACCCCTTGATATTTTCACATTCGATTTCACATTTTTTATTTTAGGTAAAGAATGTTGTTCGATTTCTGTACTTTATGGACAGTGAGAAGCAGAGATTGAGGCCTATGAATATGGCAACAAACTATTGGAAATTGGCGACACTCATCAGACAGTATTCAATTACCTAAAAAATGTAAAGCGGATCATCATTCCACTAAAAAATGCCTCATTGATCCACCACCGGATCATTTGTAACCACCGATCCACCAAACCTCTGCACGACCATCTCTACGCTCACCTATTGTATCCTCACCCATCCCTTGTAAATTGTGAGCCCTCGCGGGCAGGGTCCTCTCTCATCCTGTACCAGTCGTGACTTGTATTGTTTAAGATTACTGTACTTGTATGTATTATGTATACCCCTCCTCACATGTAAAGCGCCATGGAATAAATGGCGCTATAATAATAATATTCCTTATTTCTCCCTTGTAAGGCCACATTCACATGTTCAGTATTTGGTCACTATTTTATGTCAGAATTTGAAAGCCAACATCAGGCACGTCACTACTTTTACATTTTTCATCCACTCCTGGATTGGCTTACAAATACTAATGTAAAATCCTGACCAATGCTGAACGTGTGAATGTGACCTAAGAATTGCACTGTTCTCCATGATCCCTAGCTTCCGGTACTCTCGCTCTTTATACTTTATGTTTACGCCAGTCTACTAATTGAATGAGGACGTTAATTGTCCATGGCTGTGTGAAGTTCATTGAAGTGCATCATAATAAGGGTAATAAAAATTTGTTTGCAAATTTACCCACTTAGAATTATGCTGTACCAACATGAATAAATAGGATGGTGTCCACAGGAGAGGCTTGGACGGTCATTCATTGCGAAGGAAACACTTGTGTTATTTACCAATTAATAAGTGAATATCGGTGTAATGAAAACGACAGCACTAAAACTAATTACAGATGATCACGTTGAGAAACAGTCCTCGGATGGATATAATAAACGCAGCTTACATTGTTGTGGAACCAATACTTTAACAATTGGCATATACTGGATTTTTTAAAACTGTTTTTCTAAAAAAAAAAGTTTGCAATTTTTGCTAAAAACTGCCCAGCAATCTTATACTACATCTAATCACATGTGGTTTTGTAGAATTGTTGGAGCAAGTCCACAACAAGAAAGGCCTCAAAGCTCACTAAAAAAACTTGAAAGATTATTCATTTCTTTAGTAAAACAACTGCAAGATACTGTTTGTCATCATGTTGTGTTTTTTCATTTTTTTTCCGCATCAAAAACCAGAGCGGTGGCAGTAAAAATGCTGAGCACAAAACGCGCCTTTTTGTCCCGCTTGTAGGTCCTTTTTGCCAGAGGTTTTACTTGCATGTTTCACCCACTCGTTTGAAGGTGAGACATGCAAAAACACGGTAAGGGCTCATCCCCATTTGTGAGAAAACGTTTTCTGGATGAAAAAAACGGACCGATTCTATGCAATTGTCATGCGAGTGTCATGCGGTTTCAGTGTGATTTTTCAATATGACATGAGTATGACATCCGTATGCAATGCGATTTTAACATGAGGTTTTACATAGAGCAGTTCTCTCCATGTAAAAACTCATGTTAAAATAGCATTGGAAACTAACACTGTACACATCGTTTAAAAATACCCAAAACCTTCAAAACACACACACACATATATATGAGAGAGAAAGATAGCAGAATAGCCGATAATTCATTTGTCGGCTTTTGTAAAATAATTGCAAAAGCCGACTGGATATGAGACATGGATTACTTACAGTAAACCATTTTATTTCATTTAGTTTTTTCAGTGATACACACATACTGTATATATATAATATATATTATTTATTTAATATATTATATATATATATATATATACATATCATACATATAATATAAATATAATATACATATATAATACATATATATATATATGCACATGTTAGTGACATACAATTATTCTAATGTTGGTCCCCCTATTATTTATAGACAGCAACACTATACTACGGTAATAGTATATGTCTCTGAGATATATATATATATATATATGTATAGATTATATATATATATATATATTATGTATCTTATATATGAAATGTATGTATGTATATATATATATATATATATATATTGCATAGTAAGATTAAACAAAATCCGCTAATTCAATTGCCGGCTTCTGTAAAATCAATACAAAACTCGACATGAAATGACACATGTTTTACTTACAGTAAACCATTTCATTTCATGTATTTTTTTTATATGTCCCTGACTAATAATTAGATTAGGGTTTGTGTGTAAAATTTGGGAAGCCGGCAATTGAATTAACGGCTTTTGTTCAATCTTACTGTGCAATATAAATTTATATATATATATATATATACAGTATATATATTAGTAAAAGATATATATTTGTAATATACATACATATCATGTAGAGAAGATATATAATATATACAAAATATATATATACATCTAAAATATATATATATATATTTATATATATCAGTGACAAATACAATTAGTATAGTGTTGCTGTCTATAAATTATAGGGGGACCCTACACCATTTTGTTCCTGGAAATAATCATTTATTTAGTAAATACATGCCCATAATTTAGAACAACACTATACTAATTGTATTTGGCACTAACATGTGTGTGTATATATATATATATATTATTTTTTGTATATTTATATTATATATGATATGTATATATAAAATATTAATATATTAAATATATAATATATATATTATATGCATAAATATTCCCTATATCTTTAATATAATATTATACATATATAATGGATATATATTATATATATATTACATATACATTCTATATATATATATTATTTTATGTATACATATATTATATATGTGTGTGTCACTGACATGTGTATATATATATATGTATGTATTCTATGTGCTTATATCTAGTGTTTTGTGTGCTGTCATTGTGATATTCCAAATATATATGTATATATATTCACCTATTCTATATGTATACATGTATTATATCTTTTGTATTAGAACATGTCAGTGTCATTTTACTGTATAGCCACATATGAATTACCGACTTTTCTCCTATCTATCTATCTATCTATCTATCTATCTATCTATCTATCTATCTATCTATCTATCGATCTATCTAATATAAATACATATATATTTGTGCGTGTCACTGACATGTATATATCTGTGTACTCTATGTGTATATATCTATACTATCTATTCTTTTCTGACCTGTCAGTGTGATGTTACTGTACATCGCATATGAATTGTTGGCTTTTCTCCTATCTGTCTGTCTTTCTAATATAAATACATATAAACATGTCAGTCACACACACACATATATATGTATTTATATTAGATAGATCGATAGATAGATAGATATATAAGCCGGCAATTCATATGCGGCTATACAGTAAAATCACACTGACAGCTCAAAAAAGGATAGATAGAATAGATATATACACACAGAATACATATATATACACACATGTCAGTGACAGACACATATATATATATATATCTGTGTATTCTATCTGTATATATCTATTCTATCTATTCTATTCTAACATGTCAGTGTGATTGTACAGTAGCCGGAGATGAATTGTTGGCTTTTTTTAAAGGACACCGGTGCGTATCAATCGGACAGCACTCGCGCTGTCAGATATTTTATCGCACCCATTGACTTGCATTGGCGATTTTCTAGGGAAAATCGCAGCAAATCGCGTGCGGCTGGAGATATGAAAAGCGATTTGATCAAATGTCCAGGACCGAAAGTAAATGGATTTTTGAATTAGACACTCTGATTCCAAATGGTCTCAATAGTGAGATTGAATTGTTCGCTTTTAATGTGTGATGATATGTCTCTGTTGGCTATATAAGGGTTACTTTCACTCTCTGGAGCCAACCCTGAAGAAGGAATCAGAGAATTCCATAACGCGTAGGATTTCAGCCTGTTTTTGGCTCTCACAGCGCTCCTTAGCTATTCTCTGCCTGTCACGTGACCCATCACGTGACTGTGTCGTCACGCAAGGTCCTGCAGTGGTTTTGGACCTTGCAGGCTTGCCCCTTATGCAGCGTCTGTAAGCTGCATAGGTCGGCGCTTCATATCTCCAGCCGCACGCTAGTCTCCGGCCGGGACAGCGGCGTGCAGGGAGATTAGACCCCCTTGTTTGCATCAGAGACAACTGTTATCTCAGAGCGACTGATTATCAGTGGAAAGGACCTTTTTCCTTGGATTCACTCCTGAAGATTCTCTTCCTCGGTATAATTCCTCCCTTGCCAACTAAAGTTTATTCAAGGTAATTCGCCCTCTCATGGGGTCATTGTACTTGTTTTAGCTGGATATTTTGCATATAACCTGTGTACACTTTAGCGCAAGTTAAGCCTATATATTTTTATTTTATATGTTTCTGGACAAATTGAGTGTTTTTTTGTCCTATTACTTGCTGCTGTGCACTCTAAGGTCTTGCGCTTAGCGCCGTTAGGTATTTTATATTTATTTAGTAATGGTGGTTACTTTGCCGGATGGTGAACACAGCTTAATGTCTCTCCTAGTTAGGGCTCTCTGTTATTATCCTTTTCCCTTTCCTAGGATTTTATCTTGTTATAGGTTTTAATATTAATATAAATAAAGCATTGCAATTTTTAATGGTATTTTCTGGATATCTTCATTCGGCAATTTGGGATATGTAAGTCCGATTTTTTAATTTATCTGTTGTGAAGTGCCATCCTTCTTGATTACTGGACATTTTGTATAAGTAGTAACCAAATATGCTGTGTAAAATTCATTGCAAAAATGCCACGTGTAAACATACTGTCACAGGTTTACCACGACAGAGAGGAGCCAGGCGACCACAGCGTCTGATCTCTCCTACTTCTGCACTGGTTAGAAGCACTTCACCTTCATATTAAACAGTATAAATTTCTTTTGGCAGTGCAGGGGTTAATCTACTCAGTTGAGCGCTCCTGGAGCATAAAGGCTCTCAGTTGTGCACTGTTGGCCACTCCCATCTCCTATATAATCTGGGCCCTGGCCAGCACTCATTGTCTGTGAAGCTTATGCTGCATTTCTGTAGGTTGTTGTTGGTTATTATTGGAGAAGGCATTTGGTGGGTTTGTCTGTGACTGTTGCTAGGTTTTGAGTGTGTGATAATTCCCTTTCTTCTCCTACGCTGGTTTAACCCCATCCTCCTCTCCCCGGTGCATTCCTCTGTTGTATTTGTGTATATTTGTATGTTTGGTATTTTTCCTTACTCATTGTTCAGATTACCTTGTTAGTCTGGTTGGTGTATTATGGTACACTACTACTCCCTTCTTTCCTGGGTGAGGGAAGGGTACAAACTGAGGACGGATTCAGGAGCTAAGGCAAGGTATGTGGCCCCGGCGTCTTCACCATAAGAAGTAATCAGAGGAATAGGGCGAGCAAGGGCACCCCTAGTGTTAGGTACAGGGAAGGAACACCTGGTCCCGGGACACTGAACAACAGAGTCGTCACACATACTCTTAGTCTATGTGCACACAGTCTTTTTGTAACGTTTTCAGAGCAGAAACTGAGCAGAAACTCAAAGTTTTTGAGTTATTTTGAGTTTTTGAAGAGGATTTGAAGAGTATCCGCTCAGTATCTGCACCAAAACCTTGTGCACGTACCCAAAGGATGTGTTCACACTGAGTTTTTTTCCAGTGGACAAAAGCGATGCGTTTTATAGAGGATAATCTACTTGTTTGGGGAGATGATTAAGGAGTTTTTCACTTCCTGTAATGTTTCTTGAAGTGTCTATGAAGATATTTCCAAGTGTTTTTGCAGAGTTTTTTTCCTGAAGTGTTTTTTCAGTCCTTTGAATGAACAGTGCCGAGTTTGTAGCATTCTCCATCAGAGGTTGCTTAAAACGAGTGACTGCACTTTTGTTACTCCCAACAGGCATTTCTGAAAGCCTGAAGTATGTAAAAGATGCTCAAATGATTGAACATATGAACAATATTTCCATAAAAATCATAGGATGTTTCTTATAAATGTTTTGTGAGTAATTTTTCTGATGATCTTAGGAGGGGAACCTCTCAAACAAATGACAGAAAAAGATGCAGGAAGACACAATATTGTAAAGGTAAGCTCACACGCATGTAAGAAAAAAAATATCTAGAAAATAAATGTTTTTTTTTCATCTGTATTGTCATCTGGATTTATACATAACCAGTTATAAAAATTGACTGTGGTTCTATCTATGTATCGTATTGACTGAATAATACCAACGGTAAATGTGCCATAAAAACAAAGTCTACTCTTTTTTTGCTTCTAATCATGGAAGCTCTTTAAAGTCTAGTGCATATTGAAGTTGGAAAAGTATGATGGCTACTACCTGGAATTGACGTCTCATTTGAAGTAGAAAAATCAAGGTCTGTCTAGTATCATCTGCTAGTATGGGGGTGAGCAACTGACAACCATAGCTCTTCATGATGTGGTCCACACTAACATTGGCAGCAACAGTCAACCACAAAATAGTGACACCAAAAGACCTCCATATTATCGTCATCCACAGATCTTCAGAACACTCTAATGATGTCCATTTATAAAAATTTCAACCACAGCCCTTAACAGCAGTATCAACCACGGCTCAGAATCCATCACAGCCAACTATGATATCTGATACTGATATGTCCTAGAAATGACCCTGGCTCCTTTTGTAATATGTTTAATGCAACAACTCCATTCCTGTCTAAGAGTTTTTAGTTGCTAGATTTGTATGCTGTTTATAAATTTAGAACAAAAAAAAAACTCCCAGAGGTTCACACAGGGATAGCATGTGACTGTATTTCCTGTGTCTGTGTATGAGAGAAGCAGTCTGTTGTAGATGCTGCACAGATACACATAAATGATTTATTCCTGATCTATTAAGCTTATCATATATTGTTCCTTTTTGCTCCTGAAATAAAGACGCTCTGTTGTCACACGCCAGGAGAGTATCCTGAATAATCCACTGACATCCTAATATAGACTCAAACCCAGGCTCTGACAATATAATGGGCTCCAAATAGCCAGAAAAATCAACTCCACAAATAACTAATTTTCTCATTCATGATATGCTGTGTGTAAGATGTTGACAAAAAAAAAAAAAACAGATTATAGTGCAATTAATAGTATGTTTTATGTGCTATGTTTGGGTGAAGTAGTTAGTAACATAATAATAATAATAATCTTTATTTATATAGCATCAACATATTCCGCAGCGCTTTACAGTTTAACAGTTTCAAAACACAAGTCATAAATAGCAACGTTAACAATACAGTAATTAAAGCAAAATAAGATGACCCTGCTGGTGAGAGCTTACAATCTACAATGAGATGGGGGAGATACAAAGTACAGGTGTGTACTTAGAATGATGTATTTACAATGATGGTCCAGCCATCTTGAGAAGGTGGGGGACAGAGATAGTGAATGGGCTACATACTCACACTTGCACATAAAATGAGTGATAAATGAACGTGATAGGCTGCTCTGAATAGATGTGTTTTGAGAGAGTGCCTAAAACTGTGCAAATTGTGGATAGTCCTAATTTCCTGGGGTAGAGCATTCCAGAGGATTGGCGCAGCGCGGGAAAAGTCTTGGAGTCGGGAGTGGGAGGTGCGGATTAGTGCAGAGGTTAGTCGAAAGTCTTTTGCAGAGCGCAGCGGTCGGCTAGGCCCATAGACAGAAATGAGGGAGGAGATTTAGGGGGGTGCTGCACTGTGGAGAGCTTTGTGGGTGAGAACAAGTACTTTGAATTGGACCCTATAATGAATGGGCAGCCAATGTAAGGACTGGCGAAGAGCGGTCGCGTCCGAGTACCGATTAGCCTGATAGATGACCCTGGCTGCTGCATTAAGTATAGACTGGAGAGGGGAGAGTCGAGTAGCAGGGGGGCCAATTGATAGAGCGTTGCAGTAATCCAGGCGGGAGTGGATCAATGCTACAGTGAGGGTTTTTGTTGTTTCCATGGTGAGAAAAGGGCGAATTCTGGAGATGTTCTTTAGGTGTAGGCGTCAAGAGCGGGCAATACATAGTAACATAGTAACATAGTTTTGAAGGCTGAAGGAAGACCTTATGTCCATCTAGTTTAGCCTATTTTTAGTGCAGCTGTTCTGCATTGTTGATCCTGGGGAAGGCAAAAAACCCACAGAGTAGAAGCCAATTTTCTCCATAGGGAAAAAAATTCCTTCCCCTAAGCTGGGTCAACCATCTACCTATAATATTCTGTTATTCGTAACCTTCTATACTGTTACTCACAAGAAAAGCATCCATTCCTTTCTTAAATCCATTCAATGAGTTGGCCATCACCACTTCCTCATGAAGAGAATTCCAGAGCCTCACTGCTCTTACCGTGAAGAACCCTCTTCTATGCTGGTGCAGAAATTGTTTTTCCTCCAAACGAAGAGAATGCCCCCTTGTTCTTGTCACAGTCCTTGGTACAAACAGTTCATTGGAGAGATCTCTGTATTGCCCTCTGATATACTTGTACATATATATTAGGTCTCCCCTAAATCTTCTCTTTTCTAGAGTAAATAGACCTAATTTTGATAACCTTTCTGGGTATTGCAGTGAACCAACTCCATTTATCATTTTAGTAGCCCGACTTTGAACCCTTTCAAGTTCAGTAATGTCTTTCATGAGCACCGGAGTCCAAAATTGCACACAATACTCCTAGTGTGGTCTGACGAGTGATTTGCACAGAGGGAGAATTATGTTTTCATCTCGTGTCCCCAGACCTCTTCTAATGCATCCCATGACCCTATTTGCTTTGGTGGCAGCTGCCTGACACTGGGCACCCCAATTTAGCTTCTAATTGACTAAGATGCCTAAGTCTTTTTCCATGTCTGATTTCCCCAGCAGTTTCCCATTTAGTAAGTAATTGTAGCATCTGTTTCTCCTTCCCATGTGCATAACCTTACACTTATCTGTGTTAAACCTTATTTGCCATTTTTCAGCCCAATTCTCAAATTTACTCAAATCTGTCTGTAGTTGCAAACTGTCCTCCTTTGTGTTAACTACCTTACATAGTTTTGTATCATCTGCAAATACTGATATTTTACTGTGTAAAACATCCACTAGATCATTAATAAATATATTAAATAGTAGGGGGCCCAATACAGAACCCTGTGGTACCCCACTAGTAACCCTGGCCCAATCTGAGTATGCCCCATTAATAAACACTCTTTGTTTTTTATCACTAAGCCAGCTACCTACCCATCTACACACATTTTCCCCTAGCCCAAGCTTTCTCATCTTACTTACCAACCTTTTATGTGGGACAGTGTCAAATGCTTTAGAGAAGTCGAGATAAATGACATCCAATGATTTTCCTTGGTCCATTTGAGAGCTTACATCCTCATAGAAGCTGATCAGGTTAGTTTGACAGGAGCGATCCTTCATAAATCCATGTTGATATGGAGTTAAACATTTATTAACATTGAGATATTCCATAATGGTATCCCTTAGAAACCCTTCAAAAATTTTACCCACAACAGATGTTAAGCTTACCGGCCTATAGTTTCCAGGTTCCCTTTTACACCCCTTTTTGAAAATTGGTACCACATTTGCTTGCCGCCAATCAAAAGGAACAGACCCTGTTTCTATATAGTCTTTAAATATAAGGAATAGAGGCCTGTCTATCACATTACTTAACTTCCTTAATACCCGAGGGTGAATGCCATCAGGGCCTGGTGATTTGTCAATTTTAATCTCACTAAGGTGGTTCTGCACTTCTTCCTTGGTTAGGCAGGTAATTCTTAATGGGGAGTTTACATTATCACTCTGCATTTCCCCTGGCAAATCCTTTTCCTGTGTGAACACTGTTGAGAAAAAAGTATTTAAAACACTTACTTTTCCCACATCGCTCTCTATGATTTCACCCTCATTGTTCTTTAAAGGGCCGACACCATCAATTTTAATCATTTTACTGTTTATATAATTAAAGAATAGTTTGGGGTTTGTTTTACTTTCCTTAGCAATGAGTCTCTCAGTTTCCACTTTTGCTAAATGTATTTGTTTTTTACACATTTTATTTTTTTCTCTATAACTTTTTAATGCTTCTTCATTGCATTCTTGTTTTAGCTTCTTAAATGCCTTGTTCTTGTTATTTATTGCCCTTTTTACATCCTTATTTAGCCACATTGGTGTTCTCCTGTTCCTAGCCCTTTTATTTCTGTACGGTATGGCTAGCTCGCAGTGGGTGTGTAAAACTGATTTATATATTTCCCATTTATTTTCTGTGCTCCTATTTTTGAGGACATTGTCCCAATCAATTCGGTGAAGGTCCTCTCTAAGCTGATCAAACTTTGCTTTCCTGAAATTCAGCGTTTTTGTAACCCCCTTCTAGGGCACCTTACTGAAGGACTGTCATGATCCAAGGTGGATCTGACAAGTAAATGGACAAAGTGAACTTTTTTTCCTTTGGCTTGGTGCCAAAGTGGGTTTATTGCCCCCGGTGGCCATTAGAATTATTACACATGGTGTCGCTTGTTCTAAGTTGCCCCGGTGATGGTGAGTGGTATTACACTTTAGTTTTACTGTGCACATATTACAAATCAGGTGTGAGGCTCTGTTAAAGAGTTTCAGGTGTGTTTGATGATGGTTTGGTGATATTGATAGTTCGTCATTTGGGAAGCAAGCCTGGGTGATGAAGGAGCTGAATGAGAGTTCTGGGCAGCCCAGACAGAGGGGTTGAGTCAGCTATGGAGTCTGCAAGGAGTGCTGGCATGAATTGGTGGCGTTCAACATTGGTGTCTGCAAGAAGGGCTGGCATGGCATGGTGGAGTCGCAGTTTATGGTGTCAGCAGGAAGTGCTTGCATGGCTTGGTGGAGTGGCGACTATGGTGAGAGTTGCACCCAGCATGCTCGATTTGGTTGCTGAAAGCAGGACTCAAGCATGCTTGACTTCTTGGCAGAAAAGTTGGACTCGAGCATGCTGGACTTTTTGGCAGAAGCTAGACTCATCTTTGGGACTCTGTTTACTGGGCAGCTGCAACTGGTGGTGGACTCTGCTCCAAGGCTGCACTAGGCTGATGGATCCGGTTATGGTGATGGATCCGGTTGGAGGAGAAGATGCACGCAGGTGTGGGCTCTGTTGCTAGGAGCATATGCAACAGAGCAAAGCTAAGTGGTGTTCCCCCTGTTTAGTCATTTCCCCTTATGTGTGTTTAGTGCAGTGGTGGGATTAGTTTCCGCACCGACCAATTCCCTAGTGAGAGTTTAGGTGCAGGGCGAGTCAGGGTTTGAGGTACGCGTGCGTCGCCCGGTGCGGAACCGGCATAAGGGAACGTTAGGAGTGCAGGGACACTGGCTCGGGGGCGTACAGGAGGTCTCCACGTCCCTATTCCCTATCGCAGGGCCCACCATTGTTATTGTTACCCAGGTTTCCCCTTTATTATTTAAATTCTCCTTACTGGAGGCGGGGTTTCCAGACTACTGTATATATAACGTGTATTACCTAAATTTGCCAGTTGGAGGCGGTTTATCCAGCTGCATGTTTTATTAGTTAAATTCACCCTACTGGTGGCGGTATATCCAGGGTCACGCGTGTCATGGGTTCGCCTTGCGGTTCTCGCTGCGTCTAGACACACGTGACCGTGACATTATCATCAACCCTACATTTTTTTTCTGGTCAGCCTTGGCCATGTGGAGACCTGTGAGTAATTGCTGCTGGACCTCACTGAGGTGTGTGAGAAGCTGCATGGTGTGAAGCAGTTCCAGCAACAGTATTCAGGGCCTGGGGCCTTTCCTTGGGCTCAACCAGAAAATCAAATGGCAGCTGCGGTCTGGTAAAAAGCCCCTAGAGTCGCTGCTGGGAAGTGGGACTTGCTCATGCTTGCGGAGGTACCAGGCAGGTGGGAAGAGTTGCTGCCCCACGGAGCTGCCTGGTATTCTCCGAGGTGAAGGGGTACATCCCTGTGGTGAGCAGACTGGTGTATAGTCTGCGGGGCTCATGCCAAATCTTCCATACCATTGAAGAAGCCGCCCCCTCCTGGTCTTGTGGAGGCAACCAGAGAGTGTATTTTTCCTCCATATTCCTGCGGCTCTGGCAAAGTGCCCCCTAGAGTCGCTGCTGGGGAGCGGGACTTGTTCATACAGGCGGACATACCCAGACAGGTGGATGGAGTTGGTGATCCCCATGGTGCTGTCTGGGGTTCCCCGAGGTGAAGGGGTACGTCCCTGTAGTGAGCAGACTGGTGTTAAAGTCCGCGGGGCTGACGCCAAATCTTCTATACCACCGAAGAGGCCGCCCCCTCCTGGTTGTTTGGAGGAAGGCCACCAGCAAGTGTATATTTCCTCTATATTCCTGTCCCCTTCTCCTCCAGGTGTGAGCAGCAGGTGTGCTGCGGGGGAGTAGGGACAAATCTCACCCCTCGCCATTAACCAACCCAGGGAGGCGCAGACCTCATGGTGAAAGGGTTGGAGGGTGGTGTCCCTTGGTGAATAGCGGGGGTGTGAGTGTGGTGACACAGGGGGATGCCTCTGTTGTCGAGTCCAGAATGAGTTCACCAAAATATGACAAACGAATGTGTGGCAATAAACGTTCAGGTCCGGACCTGTGTGTGAATGAGCATGTATGGGTGGCCACCAAAAAACATCTTGTGGAAGTGTGTTGTGGAGTCTGATCAGCTCATAGCAAACATACACATACATAAACTCGTTCCCCAGGTCGGCGCTGTGGAGATGAGTGGTGCCTCCAGAACATGTATTGCCAATACCAGCGGTGCGTTTGTCATAAACCTGAAGTTTCAGGTGGTGGTGGGGTGAACTCAGGATCTGGGCGTCCCTGCTATAGGTGTTTCCCTTATGAGGAGTGGTCTTGAGGGTCCAGAAGCCCCTCATTAAGGAGGGGGTACTGTCATAATCCAAGGTGGATCTGACAAGTAAATGGACAAAGTGAACTTTTTTTCCCTTTGGCTTGGTGCCAAAGTGGGTTGATTGCCCCCGGTGGCCATTAGAATTATTACACATGGTGTCGCTTGTTCTAAGTTGCCCCGGTGGTGGTGAGTGGTATTACACTTTAGTTTTACTGTGCACATATTACAAATCAGGTGTGAGGCTCTGTTAAAGAGTTTCAGGTGTGTTTGATGATGGTTTGGTGATATTGATAGTTCGTCATTTGGGAAGCAAGCCTGGGTGATGAAGGAGCTGAATGAGAGTTCTGGGCACCCCAGCCAGAGGGGTTGAGTCAGCTATGGAGTCTGCAAGGAGTGCTGGCATGAATTGGTGGCGTTCAACGTTGGTGTCTGCAAGAAGGGCTGGCATGGCATGGTGGAGTCGCAGTTTATGGTGTCAGCAGGAAGTGCTTGCATGGCTTGGTGGAGTGGCGACTATGGTGAGAGTTGCACCCAGCATGCTGGATTTGGTTGCTGAAAGCTGGACTCAGGCATGCTTGACTTCTTGGCAGAAAAGTTGGACTCGAGCATGCTGGACTTTTTGGCAGAAGCTGGACTCATCTTTGGGACTCTGTTTACTGGGCAGCTGCAACTGGTGATGGACTCTGCTCCAAGGCTGCACTAGGCTGATGGATCCGGTTATGGTGATGGATCCGGTTGGAGGAGAAGATGCACGCAGGTGTGGGCTCTGTTGCTAGGAGCGTATGCAACAGAGCAAAGCTAAGTGGTGTTCCCCCTGTTTAGTCATTTCCCCTTATGTGTGTTTAGTGCAGTGGTGGGATTAGTTTCCGCACCGACCAATTCCGTAGTGAGGGTTTAGGTGCAGGGCGAGTCAGGGTTTGAGGTACGCGTGCGTCGCCCGGTGCGGAACTGGCATAGGGAACATTAGGAGTGCAGGGACACTGGCTCAGGGGCATACAGGAGGTCTCCACGTCCCTATTCCCTATCGCAGGGCCCACCATTGTTATTGTTACCCAAGTTTCCCCTTTATTATTTAAATTCTCCTTACTGGAGGCGGGGTTTCCAGACTACTGTATATATAACGTGTATTACCTAAATTTGCCAGTTGGAGGCGGTGTATCCAGCTGCACGTTTTATTATTTAAATTCGCCCTACTGGAGGCGGTGTATCCAGGGTCACGCGTGTCATGGGTTCGCCTTGCGGTTCTCGCTGCGTCCAGACACACGTGACCGTGACAAGGACAAGTGGCATTGTATTATATTGTGGTCACCGTTGCCTAGGTGCCCATCGACTCGTTCTTCTGTTATTCTATCTGGCCTGTTGCTTAAAATTAAGTCCAGAAGGGCTGTCCCTCTAGTTGGGCCCTGCACAAGTTGTGACAGATAATTATCCTTGGTCACAGAAATTGATTTCCTTTCTGAGATACGCAGGTTTCAGTTTCCCTGTCTATGTCGGGGTAGTTGAAGTCCCCCATAATAATCATCTCATTGTGATTTGCTGCTTTGTCTATTTGTTTCAATAATACATTTTCAGTGGTTTCTGTTATATTTGGTGGCTTATTACAAACCCCTATGAGGATTTTATTACTTTTCCCTCCTTGTATCTCCCCCCATAGAGACTCCACCTTTTCATTTCCCTCTTGTATACCTTCTCTTAGTGTGGGCTTTAAAGTTGACTTTATATATAGACAGACTCCACCCCCTTTCCTTTTTTTACGATCCCTCCTAAACAAATCATATCCTTGCAAGTTAGCCGCCCAGTCATAGCTGTCGTCTAACCATGTCTCAGTTATTAGCTTTTCCTACTATGTCGTATTTATCATCATACATTACCAACTCCAGATCTTCAATCTTATTGGTCAGGCTTCTTGCGTTGGTCAGCATGCAGGAAAGAAGTTTTGCTTCCTTTTTCTTAGCTTCCTTCTGAGTACCCTGTCTTGGGTCCTCTTTACCACATCTAGTATTCTTGATTAGTTTGTCCTTCTGCTGCATGTTCTTGTCTGCTGTTTTTCCTCCCATCCCCTCTTCTTCTAGTTTAAAGCCCTCCTGATGAGTGTGGCAAGTCTTCTGGCGAATGTGTGTTTCCCAGGTTTTGTGAGGTGTATCCCATCTCTTGCGAGAAGTCCATCGTAGAGGTAATTCACGACATGGTCCAAGAATCCAAATCCTTGCTGCCTGCACCATCGTCGTAGCCAGTTGTTCACCTCTAGTATACTATTTCATCTTCTGATGCCATGACCATCGACTGGGAGGATTGATGAGAAGACAATCTGGCAAATTTGGCAAAGTCGGGTTTCATGTAATGAAACCTGACCCTAGGATGAGGTCGGCCACGAGGTCGGCGACTTAAGCGCCAAAGTCGTGTTTCAAAAGTTTGTTTTGCGCTCTTTTTCAGCCAATCAGGATCCACGGACACTGTGGGCAACGTGATGACATAGGCAGGGGTCACCACCATCTTTCAGAAGGGCATGCAAGTGATTGGCTTGCTTTGGTGGGCGTCACAGGGGGTATAAAAGGGCGTGCACGCTGACCGCCATGTTACTCATGCTGATCTCAGAATAGGGAGAGCTGCTGCTGCTGATGATTTTGTAGGGAGAGCGTTAGGCAGGGAAGAAGACACCAAAAACTGCTTCTGCTGCTAGCGATTTTGCCTGTACAACACACCAGTCACTGTGTGTGCAGTGCAAGTGGAGGCTATATTTTGCTGGATCTGCGGTGTTGGTTGTTAGGCTGCCTTCTAAGGCCTCCTGACGGCTGCATTGCTGTTTAACCACTGCTCTGCAAACTGCTTTTTTAAAAGCAATCCCAATTTTTTTTTTTTGTCCTGGTGAGGTACTGAGCGTGCATTTTTTCACACCATACAGCGGTGCACACTCCTCACACAGTACCGTGTAACGGCTGTTATCACAGCCACAGTGAAGCTACCTGTGTGTCACTCTGTAAGGATAAGTCGAGGACATGTTCCATTCTTACAGACCTGCACCTTCTAGTTTTGTGTAACTTTCAAACAGTTGAATATATTTGCTGTTTGATCACATTCAAAACTATAGAGAGACAGCGTGTGTCAGTCCGTATACTTAAAAAACACGGAGCTTGACAATTTTACGTACACCGGACAGCCGTGTACGTGCACGCTCCTCTCTCAGTACCGTGTAATGGCTGTAATCACGACCACAGTGAAGCCATCTGTGTGTCGCTCTGTAAGGATAAGTCGAGGACTTGTTCCGTTCTTACAGACCTACATTCTAGGGAGATTCCTATTCTGCCCAATTCTATATACACCTTGTAGTTTGTCATACACTAGCCAATTTCTGCCTGTGACATAGCGCTGTGATATTCAGTGGGCCTCACACAATCCAAAAGTGTCCAGTGTCCACAAGTGTGTGCAGAAATTCAAAATCTCCGTTATCCTCTAGTGACATTTTTCACACCTGCGACATCGAGCCTGTGACATAGCGCTGTGATATTCAGTGGGCCTCACACAATCCAAAAGTGTCCAGTGTCCACAAGTGTGTGCAGAAATTCAAAATCTCCGTTATCCTCTAGTGACATTTTTCACACCTGCGACATCGAGCCTGTGACATAGCGCTGCGATATTCAGTGGGCCTCACACAATCAAAAAGTGTCCAGTGTCCACAAGTGTGTGCAGAAATTCAAAATCTCCCCTGTCCTATAGACACCTTGTACCTTGTTTTACATTACTATATAGTTTGTTGGATTTTGTCTACATTTCTACCAAAAATGAGGAAGGCTGGTGGAAGAGGCCGTGGAATTGGGCGGGGGTTGGCAGCTGGTAATGATGGTGTTGGTGGTGGATCTGATGGTAGTGGCAAAAGCAAAATAGGACCGAATGCAGGAGGTGTTGAGCCTGCGTCATCGTCTGGCTCCACAAGGCCTCGAAGGCTTAGTTTTCTAGGAGTTGGCAAACCGCTTTTAGAGCCAGAGCTTCAGGAAAAAGTTTTGGCTTACATTGCTGACTCAGCCTCCAGCTCTATCGCCTCCTCTTCTGAAGTTGTAAAAAATAAAAGCACTGAGTCGTCATTGGAGGCTCATGTTCATGAACCACACCTTTCCTTGTGTCCTTCACCCCAACCAAGATTGAAAGATGACGCAGGCCATACTACTGATTACTCCATGGAGCTGTTTTCACATACCATGCCTGGATTATCAAGTGAAATGGTGAATGACCCAGGCCAAGATGAATCTGACATGGAGTGCACTGATGCACAGCCACTGATAGGTGATTCTGCTGGTACATTCACTCAGAGCACTACATTGTCCTCGCAGTGTACAGAGCCAGATTCTGACTCTGATGAGACTCAGGTGCCCCTTCCCGCACACTATACCACCATACACGGTGACACAGAGGAAGGTGCACATGACATTGAAGAGGAGGTGATGGATGACCCAGTTGTTGACCCAGATTGGCATCCATTGGGGGAAGAGGGTGCTGCTTCCAATAGCTCAGATGAGGAGGAGGAGCATCCACAGCAGACATCGACATCGCAACAGCTGTTATCTGGCAGGCCCGGAGCACTCCAAAGACAGGTTCCAAAAATCAAAAGAGTTGCTGGACAGCTTGTCGAGAGGGTCAAAATATCACAGCGTGCTAGGCCGCAAAATGTCTGCCAAAGTAGGAAGAGTGCAGTGTGGCACTTTTTTGACCAAAATCCTCATGATCAGGCCAAGGTTATCTGTAAGAAGTGCGCAAAGACCTTTAGCCGAGGGAAAAATCTGAAAAATTTGAATACCAGTTGCATGCTTAGACATTTAACCAGCATGCACTTGCAAGCGTGGACACAACACCACACCTCAAGTACCACATGTGTAACTGATCACAAAGAAGGTAGTCAGCAACGCTACATTGTTTCACCCACTGTAAGCCCACGGGTTAGCACAGCAGCAAATGTTGAGGTGTCGTTGCAAGGCCACAGCAGTCAGGGAATCCCACTGTTATATCAACGAAATACTGAATCTAGGCCATCAGAAAGAACACCAACTCCATCACCATCATCAACCCTCTCTCAGTCCGCCCTGTCCTCCGCTACTTCCACCATATGCAGCTCTCAAGTCCAGCTCACCCTCCCAGAGACTATGAGTAGGTCAAGAAAGTACTCAGTCTCTCATCCGCGTACACTGGGTTTGAACGCCCACATTGCCAAACTAATCTCGTTAGAGATGATGCCCTATCGGATGGTGGAAAGCGCAGCTTTCCGCGAACTCATGGCCTATGCAGTACCACGCTATGACCTACCCAGTCACCACTTCTTCTCTCGCAAAGCCATCCCAGCCCTCCACCATCATGTGAAAGACCGCATTGTCCATGCACTCAAGCAGTCAGTGAGTGGAAAGGTGCACCTCACAACTGATGCATGGTCCAGTCGGCATGGCCAGGGCCGTTACGTGTCCATCACTGCGCACTGGGTTAATGTGGTGGATGCAGGGTCCACAGGGGACAGCGGTGGTGGGACAGTGCTGCCTAGCCCACGGTATAGGAAACAGTTGGCTGTAGGCGTTCGACCCTCCTCCTCCTCCTCCTCCAGAAGCGAAAGCTCGTCCACAGAGCGCAGTTGTACGAGCACTCCATCTGCAGCTGCCACTGTTGCACACGAGGTGTCACCCTATCGAGCAGCTAGTGGAAAGCGCCAGCAGGCTGTGTTGCAGATGATGTGATTGGGCGACAGACACACCACCGAGGTGCTGGCCGAGTACTTTCAGCGACAAACTGAGTCATGGCTGGGCAGTGTACATCTTGAGGCAGGCAAGGTAGTTAGTGATAATGGCCGTAATTTTGTGGCAGCCATAGCCCTTTCAAAACTCAGCCACATACCTTGCTTGGCTCACACCTTGAACCTGGTGGTGCAGTGCTTCCTCAATAATTATCATTGCAACAAGGTGGAACTCCACCCTGCACATGGTTGAGCGGCTGTGCGAGCAGAGGCAGGCCATAATGCATTTGTGGAGGATACACGGCCATGCACTTTGAGAGCAGACATGGAGTTGACAGGTGTGCAGTGGTCGAAGCTGAAAGACCTCTGTAAAGTCCTTCAGTGTTTTGAGGAATACACACGGCTGGTAAGCGCAGACGACGCCATCCTAAGCATGAGCATCCCACTTATGCGTCTGCTCATGCAAACTTTGACGCACCTTAAGGAGCAGGCATCTGCAGCCAATGTTGACGAGGAGGAAGAGGTGGAGGGAATCCTTGATGACATTCAGCCATTGTCTGCTCAGGGACCTCTCCTGGACGAGGTGGAGGAAGAAGAGGAGGAGGAGGATGATGATGGGGATGATTACTTAGAGGAGGAGGATGCATCTCGTGGGGCAAGTGAAAATGTTGGCGTGGCAAGGTCTGGTACAGGGTTTGTGCGTGACTGGAGGGATGTGGATTTGCCAGAAAGTGCTCCTCCACCCAGCACGCGCAGTGCATCATTGACACCGGGAATATTGGCCCACATGTCAGATTATGCCTTGCAGATCCTAAAAAGGGACTCATGCATTGCCAAAATGATGAACGATGACGACTACTGGTTGGCCAGCATCCTGGATCCACGCTATAAAGGCAAATTACAAAACATCATGCCACAGGAGAACCTTGACCTAATATTGGCTACTAAACAAGCAACTCTGGTTAACCGGTTGGTTGAGGCATTCCCAGCACATAGCAGCGGTGATGGTTCTCACACGAGCCGTACGGGCCGGGGGCAGCTTGGCAGAGGTGTTCGTGGTGCACACAGCAGAAGTGGCGTTGGAGACAGGGGTTTCATGACAATGTTGTGGACTGATTTTTCACGGACCGCTCACACAACTGGTAATACTGCATCGATGGAAAGTGACAGGAGACAGCAGTTGTCAACTATGGTTAACAACTACTTTTCCTCCCATATCGATGTTCTCCCGCACAGGTCATTCCCCTTTGACTTTTGGGCCGCTAAACTGGACACCTGGCCTGAATTGGCACAATATGCCTTACAGGAGCTCGCTTGCCCAGCTGCAAGTGTGCTATTCATTAATATGAACCATGCATGGGTTTCCAAGGATTTTGTCCCACCTTCCCTTGATGACACATAGGTTGCCAGAAAAATGGCTTGCTTTGGTCCTCCTCCTCCTATTCCGCGAACTTGACCTATTTCGCCTTTTGCAGCAGCTGAATGACCCACATCTACATATGCCACTTTGTAAACCTCCCTAAGTGGGTGCCCCCCCCATGGCCGGGGTCACCACCTAGCGCACAAAACCGTGCGAGTGCCGTTGCCCTGGACAGGTGGGTAGGCCGACTCTTGGGCACGGGCACTGGCATAGGGTCCCTCATAGTGCAATCAAGTGTCTCTGACAGTGGTGGTACACACCCGCCGTCAGACACACCGCCATACTATGAGGGGCCCAGTGCCAGTACCGACGCCCACGAGTGTGCCCCCCTTTCTTGGGCAGGGCCCCAGCATTTGCAATGTTTACCTCTCCCTGCTCCTCCGCTGTGTAGTCTGGGCTGTCAAATCCTTCACTGGGACTGCCACTACAAATTGATTGAACTGAAAGATGATGGTTAAGATGTAGCTATGCCCTGTCCTGCTGGCCAGGCTCTAGCTCCAGATGATCAGTGGCTTCCATTTCTTATGGACGTCGACTCACAATTTACATGCAGTGGTGGTTTATCATCAGCTTTCACCTTTTTCCTACTCACAAACGTGTGACATTCCGGCGCACATTTCAAAATGTACCCTCTCATGCTAATCAAATAGAATCGCCTACGGCATGTGGCTTCTGTCTTTTGCACTCTAAAGTTACGTGACAGATCATGATAGCCAGTGAGCACCATGTTTACATCGCTCCCTGTGATAAAAATTGGATTGAGATGAGTAACAGTGATGGAATCAACGGAAGTGCGATACAGCAAGACTTTATTCACAAAAAAATGTTTTCACTGTCTCAACACACAAATTAATTGAGGGTCAGCATCGCCTATGAGAATTGTGACGGAAGTTTTTCCCGTGAATAATAATTCCTAGATTTCTGCAATCAATAGCCTTTATGTCACTAATTGCATGCATCTCATTTCCTATTGCGGAGAGGCTGGACTGTATTACTGAGACAGAAATATATATGAAGATTTAAAAATAACACCAAAAGTATATAGTTGTGTATGCCTCAAATGCATTTCCTTTTTTCCACTTTTTAGATTGCTGTGTAATCCATACTGAGAACACGGAGATGTTACATGTTTAAACTATGCTATATATACCTGCTATCCAGTGATAAAGTACCCTTTCTCAACTTTGTACAATCTGGTCAAATCCATACTGGGCCTGAGAACATCTGAGTCTGCCTCCTGATCTATAGACATATATTTTTAATGTGTAAACTAGGCTACATATATACGTGTTATCCGGTGAAACTGTACCCTTTATCAACTTTCTACAATGTTGTTGAATCCATACTGGGCCTGAGAACGGCTGCCGAGCTGTTAAGCAAGCTACAGCACCTGTGGTTTGGACATGTAATTTTTTCAGGAATGACGGTTAGGCCTAACTCCGGAATTGCGGTTGACCTGAACTTACTGGGAAATCATCGTTCGCGGGGAATAATCTGAATCCCAGATACCCATCACTAACGGAGTTCAGCAGGTTATCTGCACCTGTAAGCGACAAAAGCTGATCCTTTCAGTGTAGCGTGCATGCAGCCCCGGACATGTACTGGAATGCAAGACCTGTTATTGCTCGATCTCACGTGCCACAGCATCGCGTATCCCTCTAGTAAGCTTGACGCGTACCGCGGGGCCATGCCGGAGTCTCGGTCATTAACGGAATAAAGCTGAGAAATCGCTAGCACAACTACAAACAGACATACCACACCACACACAGAATCGACAAAGCTTGCAATCTGTCCATCTTTTCTGTAGCTTGTATGGTAGTGGTTTCCCGGGTGCAGTCCAATTAAGCCACAAGCTCCACTCCTGGTGGTGCCCTTTTGGATATTCCTTTAAGGTACAGCTTTGCAATCATACTGCCCCCGGAAACCAAAAACTTTGCCTTCAGGGACGCTGTTTGGAGGTTCGTGGGAATAACGCCGCCCGATCAGCAGTCGGCATATGGGTCGCCCTCCCAGGGCTGTGGGGTACTCGGTACCGGGCCGGTGTCAGTGGGATGTATCACAGCAGCGGTGACCCAGACGGTGGCCCTGGGCGCCCATGTAAATGGCGTGGTATAATGGTAAAGAGTTTATATAGATAGTTTGATGCCACCTGTGGTGTTCGGCAACATAGATGTTAGGCCGACGCTGCATGCAGATCCTCTGGGACTGATGGTGTTGTGCAGAAAGATGGTGAAGCTCCCCACAAGTGGAGCTGGAGTCCCAGGGAAGTGTAGATGTAGTGATGGGGGAAAGGCACAGGTGGTGTAGGTGCTGGTACCCAGATGTAGCGGTGCTGGAATAACTGTAGGACACCAGAGCGTGCAGTTCCAAAGCTTTACTCACAGTCTGCAGGTTACACAGATGCCTGCCTCTGTGCTGTGTCCTCTGGGTCAGGACCTCTGCCAACCTCCGGGACCAGAATGGAGAGCTCCCATTCCAACACTCCGCCAACATGTACCTTCCTGAACGTCTCCTTTCTAGCGCTTGTGGGGGAAGCACTCACAGGACCGTGGTTCACTGAAACGCCTCCTGTCTGTAATGATCAACGTGTGACTGGACACAGCGCCTCCAGCAGGGTGAATTTATGACACACGTGACCCTGGATACAGCACCTCCAGCGGGGCGAATTTAAATAATAACGGAACGTGCAGCCGGATACACCGCCTCCAGCTGGCGAATTTAAAAAGTACACGTAAAACTGGATACCCCGCCTCCAGCTGGCGAATTTAAATAATAAGGGGAAACACAGGAACAATTACAGTGGTGGGCCCTGTAATAGGAAATAGAGAAGTGGAGACCTCCTAAGCTCCCCTGAGGAAGCGTCCCTGCACTCCTTACGTTCCCTAAACAGGCTCCGCACCTGTCGCCGCACGCGAACCTTATGCCCTGACTCGCCCTGAACCTAGTCCCTCGCTAGGGCATTGGCCGGTGCGGAAACTAATCCCACCACTGCACTAGATCACACATAAGGAAAGTCACAAACAGGGGAAATAGAAAACTTAGCTCTCTCTGTGCAAATGCTCCAGTACAGAGTCCAGCAACCGACTGCAGCCTTCCTCCTGAATAGCTGCCACCAAGTTCAGTAAGCGCTGCAAAGAACTCCCTTCGGTGACTCCTTCCACATCAGAACTCAGATTGAGCTGAGCAATCTCTCCAGCTCCTTCCACCACCAAGGTTGGTTGCAAATGAACAACTATCACCAACAATGATTGAATACCCTGAGACTAATTTATAGAGCCTCACACCTGATTTATAATTATGTGCGCATTAAACCTAAAGTGCGATACCACTAACCACCACCGGGCAACTTAGAATGAAAAACACCACGTGTGCTAATTCCAATGGCCACCGGGGGCAATCACGTCACACATTGCACTTGACAAAGTAAAAAAAATTCACTTTGTCCAATTTAAAACTGTCAGACCATGGCACTGTCTAACAGATGTTCCTCAGACTTTACTTGTATGGCAGACAGCTGTAGCCTTTTCCTTCTGCCTCGCACACGTCGATGCTGGGGCCTCCGAGCCTTAGTTGGGTACAGAGCATTTATAGATGCTACTTCCCCCGGTTTCTGCTGCAGGAACGTCAGTGTCCCTACAAACTCGGAGACCGGAATCCGGACCATGCGCTCCAGCTAGGAGTAAAGCCTTAACTCTGCTCATCCTCCAGCTCCCCTTCTCACGTCCACACACTTCCCCTTCCCTGCACAGAGTGCCCTAACTTACCTCCTCCCGACCACAGAGAGCAGCTCCTCAGCAGTCAGGTTCAGAGGTCTCCCTGCTGGCCTGGAGTGGGAAATGTGTTGTGTGTTGGTTTCACTGCTAGAGAGATCCTTCGTTGCTCCCAAGCTTGACAATACACTCCCTAGGAGGAAGGCAATGCCACAGTGGCGACCGTACTCTTGGGGACACCACAAGTGCACTGAGGCCCAGCCACTGCTGGATGATGCTGCTGGTACATTGACCCAGACCACTACATTCCCCTCGCACTCTACACAGCCAGAATCTGACCCAGAGGAACTCAGGTTCCCCTTCCCGCATACTATACCACCTTACACGGTGACAAAGAGGAAGGTGCAGATGAAAGTGCAGGTTCCTTGAGCAGGTGGGGGGGCATACTCATGGGCGATGGCACTGGCACAGGGCACCGCATAGTACGCAAAAGTGTCTCTGCCGGTGGGAGGGCCTAAACAGCCAAGTGCAGTGAGATGGAAGATGGGGACGACAAGGAGTTCATAGTAGTGCAGGGATTCCCTAGCAAGGAGACTTATGTATTTGTTTTCAATGTTGGGACAGCAATTTTTGGGGAGCACTATACTCTGGTGAATGATATATGGGGCCCACCATACACTGGAGCATTCCAAAGGTGGACATCAGACACTGGAGCAGCATTTACAGGGCCCATTATACACTAGAGCAGTAGAAATGGGGCCCATTATATTTGGAGCATTATTTGGGCCCATAAGACAGTGGAGCTTCATCCATTGGGACCAACATATACTGTAGCATTATGTGGAGCTCATCATATACGGTTTGAAGCATTATATGGGAATAATGATTCCGTATGGAGAAATATATGGGCCTCATTACTCTGTATAGCGCACTAAGCGCTGGCCATAATACTGTATGGAGTTATATACTGTCTGTTTTTGGAGGTATTCGAGAATTTAAAATGGATATCAGTCATGAGATGTAAGAAGTGAAGTATTTTTCATTGCACTATACTGCTATTTCTCTGCCGTATCGGAGCATCATGAGTTGTGGTATGTGTTAAAGGGGCGCTCTTTGGCCCTGGGCCCACGAAAACCTGGAGCCAGCCCTCCCCCCCCACAACTGTATCCAAATAACCCCCATTTTTCAGTGCTTAACTAGTATTATGAAGTTAATTAAGGTTGACAAGCTTCAGTAACAAGAATTTATGCTTTTGGCATTCAAATGGGCACTGTAGGTGTGTTTCCTGTCCTCCTCTCACTGCCGACTTTAATTCTCCATTGACTTACATTGGTTTTCGTGTTTCGGGACGACCCCGACTTTTCCCTATAGTCGGCCAATTTTGCTCGACCCGACTTTTGGAAAAGCCGGGTTTCATGAAACGAAACTCGACACTAAAAAACCAAAAGTCGCTCAACACTAGCTCTGAAGCTTTTCTCACTTTCCGTATCCTGAATGGTTGCTTCTGCTTCATCCAAGAAGTCCTCATTTTCTTTAATTATCTTCAAAGTTGCTATTCTTTCTTCCAGTCCCTGCACCTTTTCCTCTAAGAGGGCAACAAGTTTGCACTTCTGACAGGTAAAGTTGAGTTTTTGGGCCGGAAGATCCGTAAACATGTAGCATGTGTTGCAGGTGACCATTTGGATTTTCTTCTCTTCCATATTGCTGTTGCTGATGCAGGTGCACTTTAATAGAAGAAGTTGTGCTAAACTCAGATCCTCCTAAAAAAGGCCTAAAAGGGTGTAACTCTGGGTCAATACCAAAGACTAAGCAAATTGTTTTGCTTTCTTAAATTGGAATTACATTCATGTGCTGAGTATCATATGTGTAGGAGTATGCTAATTGTGTTTTATTGTAAAAAAATATATACATGAATGCTTCTACACTTTATTGGCTGCTCTGATTTATAGAGGAGGTCGCCAATTTTGGAGAAGAACATCTTGGGTGTTTTCATTAATATGCATATGAGGCATTAAAGAGGTTGTCCACTACTTTAACATTGATGCCCTAGGACAGGTCATCAATGTCTGATCGGTGGGGGGTTGACACCCAGCATCCCCACTGATCAGCTGTTCTCAATATCGGCGGTGGCCAGAACTGACCAGTTATGTCACTACACAGCTCCGTCTACTGCATAGCACAATATCCCCCCCATTTAAATCAACATGGAGAACAGCTGATTGACAAGGGTCCTGGATGTCGCACCCACATTTATAAGACATTGATGACATAGCCTAAGAATAGGCCATCAATGTTAAAGTAGTGGACAACCTCTTTACGTTCTCTGGGTGTGACAGAGCAATTCTCTCTGTCTCCGTAGGTTGTATCCCCACAGAGCAACCTCTTTAGCTTAATTCATAGCTCCCTGCGAGTGTATGACATCAGGCAAGGATATCACACAGAGAGTTATCAATCAAGCTAAAGAGGCTGGTACTGAAAAGACCCTTACCATTCAGAGGCTTGTCACGCCCAGAGCACTTAACACCTCATTTGGATATGAATGAAAATGTGAATTGCTCGGGAATGCAGCCACAGATGTAAACTCAACAACACCATTATATTTTCTATTTCAAACACCTGCTTGCCCATATAAGTGGTTTATCTTATTTACCGATTTCATTTAAGAACCGCAAGGATAGGGTAGAAATAAATATGGCAAATCTGAGAATATTTGGTTTAATTATTTCAAAGCTCATTTTTTATTGTGTTTTTTGTTTATTTTTTTTACATTTTTTACTTTTAGAATGAAGATGAAATATCGAATTTTTTTACAAATATAAAAAAATAAAAATGACCACTTATTAGGATTATATATGTATGGCTTGAGTCAGACTAGCATATAGCATGCGATACGAGAGAATTGGATGCAGTATGCAAATGACCCTCGGCTCCTGATCTGCTGCGTGCGGGAGGCTAGAGTCATGCTACATTGCTCCGAGCCTCTCGCACAGAGAAAATCGGAGCACAGCTGCGCAGGAGGTAGAGAAACTAATTCCTCCATCTCCTCCGCTGCCGGCATCAGCGTATAACGCACAGCACTCGGATGTTTTCTCGCATAGCACTTGTCCGTGTTATGCGGTAGCGTAACGCCGGCCCCATTTCTCTCTCTCTCTCAATATATATATACTAGCTGAAGAGTCCGGCGTTGCCTGGGCATAGTAACCAACTGTGGTTAGTTATAACAAATTATAATGATTATATTGCTCATAAAAACCGTGCATCTAATCCTATCCTGTGTGATACCGACTGCTGAGCCTTGTATCTAATCCTATTCTGTGTGATACTGTCTGCTGAGCCGTGTATCTAATACTATTCTGTGTGATACTGTGTGCTGAGCTGTGTATCTAATCCTATCCTGTGTGATACTGACTGCTGAGCTGTGTATCTAATCCTATCCTGAGTGATACTGACTGATGAGCTGTGTATCTAATCCCTTCCTGTGTGATCCTGCCTGCTGAGCTGTGTATCTAATCCTATCCTGTGTGATACTGACTGTTGAGCTGTGTATCTAATCCTATCCTGTGTGATACTGACTGCTGAGCCATGTATCTAATCCTATCCTGTGTGATAATGATTGCTGAGCCATGTGTCTAATCCTCTCCTGTGTGATACTGACTGCTGAGCCGTGTATCTAATCCTATCCTGTGTGATACTGGGCTCCCCCTGCAGTCTGTGTCAGAGGGTGGTCTGTGTTGGCACGGTAATAAATTGTGTTATTTCCAGCTTTACAGAAGGACGATAACACCATAGAAATGATAAGAATAATAGGCCTCAGTTACCACAACTGTCCACAACGAAAACTGTTGCTGATAGCAGCCAATCACAGCTCAGCTTTCATCTTTTAAACAGCTCTGGGACAGCTGGTGAGTTTTGAGTGGCGACTTTTGTGTTTCGACTTTTATGTGGCGAGGTTGGTGTATGTGTGGTGAAATGTGTGCAGAGGCTGGTGTATGTGTTGAAGCACGTGGTAGTGTGTTGCGCATTTTGTGTGTGTGTTCATATCCCCGTGTGTGGTGAGTATCACATGTCAGGGCCCCACCTTAGCGACTGTACGGTATATACTCTTTGGCGCCATCGCTCTCGTTCTTTAAGTCCCCCTTGTTCACATCTGGCAGCTGTCAATTTGCCTCCAACACTTTTCCTTTCACTTTTTCCCCATTATGTAGATAGGGGCAAAATTTTTTGGTTAATTGGAATGGGCGGGGTTAAAATGTTGCCTCACAACATAGCCTATGACGCTCTTGGGGTCCAGATGTGTGACTGTGCAAAGTTTTGTGGCTGTAGCTACGACGATGCAGATGCCAATCCCGGACACACATACATACACACACACACACATTGAGCTTTATATATTATATATATATAAAACATATCATTTTTCTCCAATTACAGAGTCTTTTTATCACATTGTTACTTGAAAAAGCCTTAGGGAATGTACGGCTATGGTGTATTTTTACTCATAATTTGCAAGTTTGCATTAAAACCATAGCAACCATCTAAGAATGTGCGTCCTGTTGTCTAAGCCTTGCTAGGCATGTAAAGCCTATATACCTTACCTACTGCACGGAAGTAAAAATGAAGAGACCGATATATGATATCCCAATGTAATTCATAGTTAAAGGTTTGTTCACCTCTTCATACATAGATATCGTCGGATAGCGCTTGTATATAGAAGTAAATGCGCAGTTTACAGCTTGATGCAATTTGCAGCCGTTCTTGAGATATTAACACTTTTGTTGACAGATCAATTTTTGCAGACCGACCACTGCCGCTAGACAAATGAACATGTGCAGTACTTACAAGCTCTTTTCTACTGAGCTTGTAAGAACTGTTTGAAGCTGGTCGGGATCGCTGGCGCGCGCTGTTACTTCCTAATCTCGGCCAGCTTCAGCACTGTGCTTGCAAGCTAGATGGCAGAGAAATTTTACATACCTGATATATCATACAATCCACCATGAATACGACATACGAGATTGCATAAAGACTGTTTTTTGGGGGGTAAGGAGGGGGTAATTTATCACCAGTTCTGCAAAAAGTAATAAAACACATTATTTTTTAGTTACTATAGAAAAAAAAATAATTAGAAGAAACCATCATAGACTTATTCAGACAGACGTTCTCTAAATAGATGGACACTTTGTGAAACCTCAGTGCCAGATTGCACCATAGCAGTGATAAAGCCTTTGACAAAACTACATTTTTGTAATGTCCCTTGTGGACCCTACAACCATCAGTCACACAGATATGGCGAACTACTGGCAGGCTATTCAGTTCATCACAAGCTGGCAAGTATAGCAGTCTAGTTTATCAGATACAGGAAGAACAAAAAAAATGGTGATCGCTCGATCAATAAAAGGAGCTCCTCCAGTGACACAAGAGACGGAGCAGTTAGACAAAGCTTTAATTAAAATAACTCACCCGGGCCAAAAACTGATATCAAAAGACAGTAATGTCAGTATGAGCTAAGACTTATTTGAGGTAAATTATATTTTGTACTTGGCACCAACTGTGATCTACCGTGGGTTCTTAACAAAAAGTATAGGATGTATTTAATACTGGTCTTGTTCTATAGAGCTCGGCGACACTCATTGATGACGTGACTTGCGAGATAAGAAATCCTTCTTTACTTCCTTCTAAGCTCTAGAGTCCCGGATTCATCGTTGTTAACACCGGTCTTGATGAGATAGTGTACTGGAATCAGACGCTCCTGATTCATTAATTCATAATGAATCAGGAGCGTCGGACAAGTGACTTGGGCATCCGTGTGCGACTTGCCACAATTCCTACTCTGGTCACTGCAGGAATATGATTTGTGGCATACAAACTCCATCACTTGTCATAAAATTGTTGAATGCCAGTTGACACTCTGTTAGGGCTTGCAGAACGCACCTAATAATATAAAGTAGAGGCTAGATGCATTCGCAGCCCAGGGTCCATCGTGCAGAGATGGAAAACTGCTGCTTAGTAATGGCGGAATACAAAACGCACACCGGCGGGTTAACCACTGATCCGGTGTGATCAGGAGCGAACTCTGTTACCTCACAGAGCCGCTAAAATAAACACCGGAGCCTGTTGAACTCACAGAGCTCGGCTGGGTGAGTGCTAATTAAAGGTCACAGAACTCTGTCCCAGAGGCACAGGGCTAGAGCTCCTCTAGACCATCAGCGCTCGGCGCCACGACTGCGGTGCCAGCTAAATGAAAGGAATATATAATCGCGCCAAGAGTGCACTGTACCACTTCGACGGACGCCACTAACCACCCAGAGTGGGGAGGAAAGCTCTAGAGTTGCGCACGGCACCGCACTGGCAGCTACTGCCACCTGGCACGGTACAACAGTGCCCTGAGCAGAGCGGCAATATCAGATGCTAGCAAGTGCAGAGGACTGGGATGCACTGTGGCATATAGCCTAGCCACTGACAGGCACTGACTCTAACCACAAGACCCTAACAACAGACACAACCAAGGGTAGGGGTTTTATAATGAGTCAGTCACCAGATACATGCATCCATCATCATACACACCATAAGCATTTGAGTTTATCCTAGCGCATGGCCAAGCGGCCACGCGATGCTTTCATAGCGGCGTCCTTCCGGGATCTTCCCAGTGGACCAATCCGAGCAGGAACGGGACCTGCGCATGTGACCTCCGACCTCCAATGAGAGGTTGTTCCACGGGCATGCTCAGTAAGCAAAAGACAGGACTTAGTCCCAGAAGCGTCTGCTTGCTGCTGACTCAAGCATGGTGTTGTAGCAGAGCCAGAAGGAGCAGCCAGATGCCTAGCATCAGCCTGGGCAAGACGCCAGGACCGACATCTCTGCTGAGCAGGAATCTCTGCAGCCGCAGAGGAATGGGAGATTGCAGAAGACATGTCTTGAGATTTCCCCTGTGCAGTGGGGGAAACTTGATGCCTAACACACTCCTTGGTCTTGTCTGAGCTCTATCCACTTTGTCAGAGCAGCGCTAAAATGGTGTAAGAATGCCAAAAGTCACAAAATTTTAGCGCAGCCTTGAGTTGCGCTAAAATGTTGCTACTAGTGATGAGCGTGTATACTTATGGCTTGGGCTTTCCCAAGCGTGCTCGGGTGTCCTCAGAGCATTTTGGCATGCTCAGAGGCTTACTTTTTGTCAACGCAGCTGCATGATTTGCGGCTGCTAGACAGACCGAATACATGTGGGAATTCCCTAACCAACAGGCAATCCCCACATGTATTCAGGCTGTACAGCAGACGCAAATTATGCAGCTACACATTGGACATTACCTGTCTGAATCCTGCTCATATACAGTAGGTACTATACACATGATCAGGTTTTTAAATACATCGGTCAGGACTGCTCTGATATGGGTTACCTTGACATTTGGTAGAGCGGCTTAGTATACATTTTTTTGCAAAAAACGTATCAAACAAATACTCTGTTTTGTTATCATCTTTTTACTAGCACTTGCTGTTTACTGTTACTTTTTTTACAGCAGAGTATTTTTATACATTTGTTTTACTGTGTTTATCTGTGTTTCATTCTTTTGGTGGTGAACACTGTCCTACAGACTTTTTCACTGTGTGCATGGCCCATGTGTTTGTATTCAATTGGTTTTCTTGTTTTTGCAAGATTAGGGAGGTTTCCACCCCTCCCTTGTGGGCCGTGCACATTAAAGCCGTCTTCCATATCGTGTCCACATCGGACATTACTTGTCTGAATCCTGCTCATATAGGTACTATACACATGATCAGGTTTTTAAATACATCAGTTAGGGACTGCTCTGAGATGGGTACACCTTGACGTTTGGTAGAGCGGCTTAGTATACATTTTTTACAACCGTATCAACCAAATACCCTGCTTTGTCATCTTTTTACTAGCACTAGCAGTTTACTGTTACTTTTTTACACCAGAGTATTTTTATATGTTTGTCTATTTTTTATAATTTGAACTATAACTAGCAAACAGATTCCTTTCAGAAGCCGTCCGAATAATTAACATGTTAATTCTTTTAACCACCTCACATTTTCCAAAGTTAAAAGAAGTAATAAAAGACTGAACGTGTGAACAGCAATGTCATTTCTACATTGCTGTGCGTTATGTTCATTTTTTTTTACTCTTTTTCAGGCAAATTCCAGGCGGAATCTGCCTGAAAAAGTTGTCACGTGCACATGCCCTTAGTTCTAGAACCTTACATGGTTTATTATGCTTGAGGCACAAAGTTGCATTTGTCGAATGTCTCTGCGCTCGAAGTGATCTATTGACCGCGGTTCTGAATCCCACAGAGGAATTATTTCTGATGTTCATGGTCTAACACGAGGAGAATTTTTCACTCCCCCTCTATTGGATTCAATGATAGATGCACTTTACAGCGATACACTGTTTCCAAGCATTACAAATAGCCGATTTGCTGCAGTTTTTTATACTTTTTCTTTCCTTTTATCAGCTTTGGCTGGATGATTCACTTTTAATGCTTCATATTGTGACTAGCTCATCATAAACAGTAATAGGATCCAGCAATGCTTTTTCTATAGTTACAGGAAATAGCCAGCCAGAAGGTAAAACCACACAACTCATATTGTCAGCGCCTCTACGGAAGAATGGCAAATGGGAGACTATGGTGAGCGCTTCTTATCTGCTTTTATATTAATGTTTAAATTATGGTTGCTGTTTTGTTCCAAGCATCTTCTTTCCTTTGTATTTTCACAGAGAGGTGATATAACATCAAGTGCTTATAATGGGCTACAATGCCAGTGACAGGTTGATGCGTTTTTTTTCTCACATCTTTTCTCTTGATGTCTCCAAGGTCACGCTGCTCAGACATCCTCCGAGCTTATGAATATGTTTCTTTACATTTGAATTTCTTCTTACCTCCTAGAATAGTTGTTTCTGCAATGATCTGAAAAGCTACAACATATGTCCTCATTTTCCTTAAAGGGACTGTCCGTGACTATTTTATTTTTTTACTCCATTGCTCTGTTGACGGGGCGTGACTTGTGACATCATGCTGAGTGAGAGCTGGCTCCCTGCAGTTAGGCAGCAGGAGGCTGGCTGTCAATCAGCATGATGTCGGCAGGCACGCCCTGTCGGCAGAGTAGAATGAAAGAGAATGCCGCCACTGTCACTGGCACCAGAAACAACAGGCAGGTAGGTAGCAACTACTTGCCTGTTAGTCATTAGGTACAAAAAATAGAAAATAGTTCTGGAAAACCCCTTTAAAGGGTACCTAAACTTTTAAATAATTTTTGGTATAGGTCAGGTTCCTGAAACCCCACATTTTGCTTATAACAAAGGGCAGAAGCACCATGGTTATGCTGGGGCATGAGTAGAGTAGTCTATGAGAGTATTAAAAAATCTATGTGTTTGTAATGCATTGTCTAATTGGCTTGAGGTCTCGGTGAGAGATTTAGGACTTGGACTAACAATCAACACAACAACACATCAACAATCATCAGCAATCATATGAAAGATTATTTGCCCTTTAAATATCCTGACAAAAAATTGCTTGGCACACTGATTTTCTTATGATGTAGATACGAGGGGAGATCGCATTAATGGAGTTTTCCACTTACAGACTATGTTAAAATAAAAAAAAAATCAGATACACTTAGAAGTCTCTTCCAACTCTACTATTATTATTGTTATTATTTATTATTATTATAGTGCCATTTATTGCATGGCACTTTACATGTAAGGAGGGGTATACATAATAAAAAACAAGTACAGTAATCTTAATACAAGTCACAACTGATACAGGAGGAGAGAGGACCCTGCCCGCGAGGGCTCACAATCTACCAGGGATGGGTGAGGATACAATAGGTGAGGGTAGAGCTGGTCGTGCAGTGGTTTGGTCGATCGGTAGTTACTGCAGGTTGTAGCAGTGTCAGAAGAGGTAGGTCTTTAGGTTCTTTTTGAAGGTTTCCATGGTAGGTGAGAGAGTGATATGTTGGGGTAGAGGGTTCCAGAGTAGGGGGGATGTGCGGGAGAAATCTTGTATGGGAAGAGGAGATAAGAGGGGAGTCGAGAAGGAGATCTTGTGAGGATTGGAGGTTGTGTGCAGGTAAGTACCTGGATGCTAAGTCACACATGTATGGAGGCCACAGGTTGTGGATGGCTTTGTATGCCATGATTATGGTTTGGAACTGGAGTCTTTGGGTAATGAGCCAGTGCAGTGATTGACAGAGAGAAGAGGCCGGGGAATATCGGGGGGACAGGGGGATTAGTCGGGCAGTAGAGTTAGAATAGATTGGAGGGGTGCGAGAGTGTTATAACTGAGGCCACAGAGCATGAGGTTGCAGTAGTCAAGGCAAGAGATGATGAGGGCATGGATTAGGGTTTTTGCAGATTCCTGGTTGAGAAATGTTCGGATCCGGGAAATATTTTTGAGTTGAAGTCGGCAGGAAGTGGAAAGGGCTTGAATAAGTGGTTTGAAGGAGAGATCAGGATCAAGGATTACCCTGAGGTAGTGAGCTTGTGGGATTGGGGAAAGTGAGCAGCAACTTACTTTAATGGATACCATTCTATGATTTTATGATTCTATAACATGATGTCAACACAGGCAGCTGAATCACCAGCTGGAGTGGTCTGTGGCTATGGATCGCCCGCCAGGGCAGTGGGGATACTTGGTACCAGGCCACTTATTAAAGGGATGTGTCACGGCAGCTGTGACCCGGTCTGTGGCCTTGGGCGTCCATTAAAAAGGATTATTTACAAGGGATGATAAAGTTTGTAATAAAGTGTTTGTGATGCCACCTGTGGTTTCTGGTCAGAGGTGTCCAGTGATGCAGAGCAGATCCTCTGGGACTGATGGTGATGCAGCAGAGTTGGTATAGCTCTTCACAGGCAGAGCTTTGTCCCAGGGCAGTTGAAATATGTAGATGTTAGAGGTAGTGAGAATAGATGCAGCAGAGTTGGGGAGGTGACACAGGAATAATTAGAGGACACAGCTGGGTGCTGTTCCAAAGGTTTACTCACAGTTCTGGTGCACACAGATGCCCACTTGGTACTGCATCCTCCAGGTGAGGGGTCCAGCAAACTCCCATGCAGGATCCACTTTCCCAGGACACCCTTCAGTGTGTGCCTTTCCTGGCCATCTCACTGTGCTGGTTTCTACTCCTCTTCCTGCCCAACACCTCACAGTCAGTGTCCCAGGCCAGCAGCCACAGTCCTTGTTGGGCGACATCCTCTCTGCATCCCCTTGCTCCCTTATGGCTGCCTTTCCGGAGAAGATAAACTTGGCTTGTGGCTGAGGTACCTATAGGTGCCTCTACCTCCGGCTTGCTAGTTGAATCTGATGATATCTCCACTAGGCTAGGGGGCCGGTACCCCACTGCAACCTGATCCCTCCACCCAACGTTAGTCGGCATGGAACGAGCCCCATGGCCAGTATGGTCACTGCGCCATGCCTCTAGGATCACTTCTGCTCACCAGGAGCTTCCTTCTGTCTATTTCCTTCAGTCTTTCCAGGGAGCTGCTTGTCAGCACGTCTGCTCCCTTTTAATTCTCCCTCAGTCTGACTTCTGAATAACTCTCTTCTCCTGCTATCATCCTACTAACTCCACCCACCTCCCAACACCCTTTCCTACCCAGGCAGCATTGAGATCATCCTCCCTTAGGGTACATCCAGGGTGCCCTGCTGCTATAGGGTGTGTGTTGGGTGCAGGTGTTAGAGTCCTGTGAGGTGCCCCCTCCTTACCTGGGAATGGGGTACCACACCTCTGGGTGAGGTGCAGTACAATCCCATGGACAGTGTTCTTTCATACATGAGTCAATAGCCCATTTCAGGTGATATAATCTGCATGCATTACCTAAATAAGGTAAGAAGACAGAAGCCAACCAAAGCCAATGAGGTCAGTTCCTGTCCATTGTCCTACCTGCATTGTAGCTGGAAGGACCAGAAAAGCCACTTTCTCAAGATATCTTAGAAATATTATCAGCGGAGAATTATTTAATTGTGTAAAATAAAAGCAAAACTTCTACCATATTACTGAATAACTAGAACACACACTTCGCTGCTGGACTCGACTCTTAGACAAATCATACCCTTTACTTTGGCTGCTTAACAATGTGGGATGCCAGCAGCTCCAGTCATTACACCACATTCTGTTTTTGCAAAGATGCCAGCTGAGCACTTAGCTGTGGAAGTCTATATTTCAACTCGGTGTCACAAGGACTATGTCCGTGGTTCGCTGAGGCTGGGAGCCTATTAATTGAGGATTTTCTAATGGGATTTTATCATAGGAAGACTGAGTATTACATTTAGGGGTCAACCATTTCGAATTGCTCCGATGCTTCCTAATGTTACAAAAAAAAAATTAGAACTTTTGCAAATAGTTTTGATTGAAAGGATTCCATCATGGCTTGCTTTCAGCTACAGCAGAGCTTTGTGTCTCCATGTAGTCTTGAAGTTCTGGGGTCCTGGGTTCAAATCCCACTATGGACAACATCTGCAGGGAGCTTATATGTTCTCCCCGTGTTTGCGTGGGTTTCCTCCGGGTTCTCCGGTTTCCTGCCACACTCCAAAGACATACTAATAGGAGATCGAGATTGTGTCCCCAACAGGGACAGTAACGGTGATAATGTCTGTAAAGTGCTGTTGAAATTAATGGCGCTATATAGGTGAGTAAAGGATAAATATATAAAAAAATTAAATAATCAGCTATTTTCAGCTGCACTGAGGGCAGGAGGGCTTCTCTCAGTTATCACTGGTTGTCCCTTTAAAAATAAATGGAGTGGAATTGCACTCGATTAACATCCACTCACATGGGCTCTTCAGTTCTCAGAATCAGTGGGGGTCCCAGGCAGGTCCCAGTGATCAGAACGTTAAAGAGATAATGGTAGCGGATAACTTCCAAACTTGGAAATAACCCTTTTAAATGGTGATGTCAGAGATCAACAGCTCCATATATCAGGTGTAATCCTTATGGCGCACCATTTTAGGTGATGGCAGGGTTATAATAAATTGTTATGGCAGCTGGGGGCCAACTGAAGTCACCACCCTCTTGATATTCCCGTGAACCCAAATATTCATGTTTGACTATATACTGCAATACATCAGGCTAAAATCTTAAATCAAAATGTTGTATGCACCTCAAAATGAGATCAGTAACAAAAAAACAACAGTGCACAAAACCCATCCTCACATAGGTCCATCAACCAAGAAATAACAAAGTTACAGATTTCAGAAATTGAAAACACAAGCCGAATATATAGCCAATATACACATGTCTGTATATATATATACAGTATATATATAGTTTCATAGTTTTTAAGGTTGAAGATAGACTTACCGTAAGTCCATTGAGTTCCACCTATAGCCTAACATGTTAATCCATTTGAAAGCAAAAACCCCATGGGGCAGATGCTAATATCTCCATATAGGGAAAATGTCTTCCCCATGCCAAAAATTCCTTACCAAATCTCTCTCTCTCTCGCTGTCTCTCTCTCTATATTTTTACTGCACAATAAAACCTGTAAAGATAAAATCCCTAAAAATGGCAAAATTGCATTATTTTTTTAACTTTTTTGCCTAACTTGTATTTTTTTTTTCATGTATCACAGTGCATTAGATATTAAAAAGAATGCTACCACTCAAAACTGCACTTTTTCCTGCAAAAAAATAAACCCTCATATAGCTAGGTCAATAAAAAAAAATAAAAAAAAGTTATGGTTCTTGGAAAAATGTTTAGAATAAAACAAAAGAACAAAAATGAAAAATTGTATAATTATCATTTGCTAATATTTCATGAACAGTGTGTGTAAAATCTACTGCTTTGCATTTTATTCCACACTGCCCTCATTTTAAGTGTCAGACTGATCCGCCAGGCAGTAAAAAGTCAACATTCGCCGCGGTATGAGATGTTCCATCCTAGCACAGAATACAGGAGGTTGGATAATGGAGATTCAATAAACACTTAATCAAATAAGGATGTTTTATTCTGGTGACATCGCAGATAATCTTTTGAGCAAATAAAAGAAAAAGATGGAATGAATCTGAATTCAGCCCACACAAACATCTGGTAAAATTTATCTCTTATAATAGCGGGAGATCGTCTTTAATCAAGTGTAACACGGGAAATGCAGGAGTCCATGAATATTGTTACACTTGGATGCTGCCGGGAGATCAAATGTCAGATCTTACAGAAGCCATTTCATCGGCAAATTCTGACAATAATGAGACGAACAAAATGGTTAGGATTTCAGAGTTTAGCTCTTTTATAATAATGTTTTTGTCCTGTCATCTTTGTCTAGGGCCGTTCTGTGAAAAATCAGATAGAAGAGAGATTGTGAAGAAATATTCAAGCCTTAAACCTCCAATAAAACCTTTTCATTTCCAGTTTTCTTCTGGAACATCCGTAGAAGTAAATGTAGAGAGCTGTACACATTAATTCTTCACCTGGAAGAGGCAGAAAGTTGGGTCAAGGGGCTAATTCTCTTTTTAGTTAAAAGTCACGGAGGTGGGACCTGCATCTATCAAACATGTAAGAGGCAGCCTGTAGGGAATACACCTTGTGACTATTGTTTCAAAAACATTACTTTAAAGTCATAGTGACATCTTGGGGGCCGGCCAACAGTCTGTAAGTATGAGGTTCTCCCAACTCTCCCTCGACCGGGATAAGTGTTAGGAAGTTTACATTTTTGAAGAAGTTTTCCAGTTTTGAAAGACCCATGTCCCCGGACTCCAGTTTTTTTAAAATAGTGAGCTTTATTCATCCTCTCTGGGTTCAGCGCTGATTCTCCGGCTCAAATCAGTGAGCTTAACAGCTCTGCATGTGCTGAGTGCACAAACCGGTAAACTCACTGATTAGCTACAGCCATGTCAACATGCAGTCCACGCTATGGACAATTACAGGCACTAGGAGCAGTGGCAAAGACTCAGCACTGAGTCCCATAGAGGGTGAATAAAGCACAGTCTTTTTTAATTAACTACAGCCAGACAAGAGGGAAATGGCGGACTTTCAAAAAGTAGAGGAAACGACAGTTTTCCCGAAACGGAAATGGTCTTTAACACCTCACCCTTTTGTTATTCAGGAGAAAATCTGCTGCCACAGGAGTGTGGCAGTGGCTTTCTCAACTCTCTCCTTTGGAGACACATGAAGGTTTTGCTCCTTAATTGTTTGTGTGTATAGGTAAGTCAGGAGAGATAGCAGTTGGCCGAATGAGGCTATCAGCTACTGTGTGCGTATGCCACCTGAAGAGTAATCTTTTTGAAAGTATGATTCCAAATGACTTCTAAAGACTTCTATGCATACTAGAGGAAAGTCAATTGTACCAGCAGATTTCACCGGGTTGGGCCGACCATCTGTTGTGTATGAAGGCCTCCCAACGCTCCTTTGAAAAATGATATTAGGGGAAATAATGGCCAGCTTAATTTTCAACATTCAGTGTGTTTGTTGTCACGAGAGTTACAGTAATGGCCGAAAGTATTAGCACCCTTGAAATTGCTCCAGAAAATGAAGTATTTTTCCCAGAAAATTAATGCAATTACACATGTTTTGTTATACACGTGTTTCTTTCCTTTGAGTGTATTGGAAAAACACACAAAAAAATAGAAAAAAGGGCAAATTGGACACAATTTCATACAAAACCCTATTAATGAGCTGAACAAAATTGTTGACACCTTTCCTAAAATGTGGGTAATGAGCTCTGTGTGTATCCAGGGTACTCATGACTTCGATTGCTTTCATGTTTTATCACAGATACTTTACTTTTCTCCTTGTCTACAATCTGCTTTCTGTGCCATTTGAGATACTTTCTCCTCTATCCACTGGAGATCTGAGTAAGGCCGGGATCACACTACCGTGTGTGATGCGAGAAACTTGCATGAGTCTCTTGCATCAACACCCGGCACTCAGGACCGGAGCTGCAGCTGCATAGAAATACACGCAACCGCAGCTCCGGTCCGAGTTTTTGCGGCAACGCTGGGTGTTGATGTGAGAGACTCATGCAAGTTTCTCGCATCACACACAATAGTGTGATGCCGACCTTAAGCTCTCTCCTGCTATCACTAATACTAAGAGAAGGGGGAAAGTGCAGAAAACCATTAAGAGAATTAGTTCTGATGGATTTGTAACATTTCTTCAAAGCATTAAGGTAGATAAAGAACTTACAGAGATTCACTTCTGAGTTTTTAGGGAACGCTGCCTAATTAACAAACTAGATTTTGTTTGGTGTGAATGTGATTGGGATGCCATAGCAATCAAATTGGAGGCTTCCGATCTGGTTATTATTGCATTACTTTGTTTGTCTGGCACATTGGTTATACTGGTAATGTCACACACTCCATCCTTACTATCTGTCATCATATCTTCATGCTTTTCATGGTTTATTGTAAATGTTAGGATGCCACATTTTAAATCATGGCATTTGCAGGTTCTGCTGTGTTAAGATTGGAAATGTCCCCTTTGGTTCCCTATTACATGCATGAGAATATATACTGATTAAATTGAACCTTTGCTTTCTCTGCTCTGATGAGTCTCATTACATTTTTCATTTTTGTTCTCACACCCCATCTCTGTGTGATGAGCTACTCTTAACTCCCAAGGGAAATAATAGATGGATGACCAGTTATGTACACTATTGTGTTGTGAGCTCGCTATAATTATATTTTCTTTTCATATTACATTATTTTATTGCACAATTTTAGATAATCGTTTTTTATAGGACTATCTGTTGATAGTAAATGACAAATACTAACTTTTCATGGTTTGAAAATTAGCAGATATTGCCAATATTTAAAGGGATTGTCCAGGCTTGGGTCCCTCTATGTGACTGCAGACTTGTGCATCTTTACAAAGCGCTCACTGTGAGCTGTCAGCTTTCTCTGTGGTCGTCACCGGGTGCAGACAGTCATGTGACCACAAGTATATGATTTGCATAGTTTCAGCCACATTACGACTAGACGTGTCTGGCCTTGTTCAATTTAGTAGTATGGAGCAAGGCCAGGAACGTCTAATTAGCATGTGTCTGTTCTGTATGCATGCAAATTGCATACACACATGCTCCTAGCACCTTAGAATCCTGGCAGCGCACTGCCTGCTGTGAGGATTCACAGATCTGCAGGCACATAGGGTGACTACAGACTTATACCTCAAGCCTGGACAACCCCTTTAAAGATTATGGACACCTTTTTCATGAAAAAAAAGTTTTTCTACAATCTTCAATCATTCGTTAATTTTAAACCATCTGATTTGCAGTTTGCTTTGCAACATGCGTGATCCAAGTTTCAAATTTCTTTCTTGTGGGAGTGTCTCTCCATGTAATGCAGGCTGGAACTGAGCTTCGTGAATCAGAAAAGTGCAGTTGTCTTCATTCTCTTTGATGTGCTAGCACAGATCCAATACCATACTTTGCGCAATATGTGCCTTCCTCCTTGTCTTCTAGACTACATTTTGTGTTGAGAGTCTTTTTACCCTGGCTCATTGCGGTTTTGTGTACAACCGCCTCCCAATTCCTCCTGCAATCACTAACACAAAGACAAGCTAAGGAGAGAGTAGCGATATGACAGGAGCACTGAGCTACATAAAGAACTCACAGATATTTTGCAACAGCAAAATGGTAGAAGAATTTTTAATGAAGACTATTTAAAAAGTTGCTTAGCTTAGCATCTAGGAAGTGCATAAATAATATAAACAATTCCGGGTGAAGGTGTACAAAGCCTTTAAAGTACATGCCTTCATTAGTATTTGCACAATACTGTATGTACATCTTGTATGTTATAGTCATGCTTCGGTTGTAATAGAAATCTGTTCTGATGTCCTGTTGAGGTTGTGGAGGGCAGATGGTTAGATGAAGTAAACTAGGACTTATCTGATGTAAGGACTTGCAATTTCACTTTTGTTGCAATTATCCAAATCAAATCTACAGTACATCATTATGCTCTAAAGTCTCCAACTCCCAGGTCCTAATAAATACTGCTTATTAAAAAAAAATGATACTGACAGGGAATTCTATATGTCCTTTTAATATCAATGTATTTCTGGGGTCTTACATGCATACTCTGTATATGAAAATGCTGTCTCACGATGATGATTACCTATAATCTTATTCTTCATAAGAAATTGTACATGATGGATCAACTGCTTACTGCACCCAGTTGGACATTGAAACTACACGTTCACATGTTAGGTAGATACTGGGGCCATGAATACTTAGTAAGACAGGTTAATGAGGCTAATGGAGCTATAACTCATGAGGATAGATTAATGAGAATAATGGGGTCTTGTGTAATTTACCCAAGACCTATTAAAGCTTTCAGCACGTCTACACAAATACTAATAATTAACAGCCGAGTACAATCTGATTGGTTAACGAATATGAACATGATTGGTTGAAACCATTTATGCTTACTGTTGAATGATCAATTGTCCAATGAAATGTGATGATGTAATGTTACCGCCTACTCAAATGCGCATATAAGCTACCTAATTAAATCAGGAAATGGGGAACATCCTGCAGATACATACCCTGTCTCTGTGTGTGTTTGTTCTCCGCTACTCGAGTGCCTCAGACCAAAATCTGGCAACCTTCCAGCATATCGATCTCCCATTGAGAGATAAACATCAAATCACAAACCCATCAATACTAACCCGATCCCAACCAGTCTCGACATGTAGCCTCACTCCAGTCCTAATGTCTTCTTCAGTTTGGTCACTAGTTTGGTCTTCACTGGGCCATCTTCAGCATTTTCCAGGGCCAAGTAAGTCCTTTAATATCTACTTCTCAATGTCTCAACATAGCACATGAGACGACAAAGATGCCAAGCACCAGAAGATACCAAAAATGGCCCAGTGAAGACCACACCTGCGATTGGACCAAAGAAGTTACTATTATTCTCTTTCTTTTAGCCCCTTCAAAGTCCTTTTAAATCCAAAAGAGTGTGGTGTTTGGCCAGGTAGTATTTTACTGGATTTGCACAAATCAAATTGCAAAAAAAGTTTGGATTTGACAGAATCTGGCGAATCCTAATTTTTTTTACATTAATTCTTTTTTTCTCAAATTTGATTTGCTCATCTCTAGTGTCAATGTGCTTTCATCACAAAGTTGCACAATTCTTTTTGTAATGTTAGTTATTTTAAAGTTTTAGACTATTTCTAGGTTACAGTCATGTTCTAAGCATATATATATTAGTCCAAAAACACCATCCAAAAGAGGTTCCACTCCGTATAAAAACTAAACTACCATGCCATCATACATAAAATGAAAAGCAAAGGAGTGTATATTTCAAAATTCAATTTTATTAATCACAGATTTACATAACAAAAGAAGATGCCTCAGGTCCAAAAAAAGACTAAAAACACACCACTGATCTATTTTGCCATGATATAAAGAGAATATTCATCACTAGCACACACTATAACACATTAAATAAATCAGTCATTATACTAGAAGGAGTCTCAATAAAAAATACAAATTTTAATAATCAAATCATGATGTTATGAATATATCATTATAAATTGTTAGAAAATACTGTATATACTCGTGTATAAGCTGACCCGTGTATAAGCCGACCCCCTAATCTTGCCACAAAAACTGGGAAAACTTATTGACTCGCGTGTAAGTCGAGGGTGGAAAATGGGGCAGCTACTGGTAAATTTCAAAAATAAAAATAGATACTAATAAAAGTAAACTGGTGGCCCATAACATGCTCCATATTAATATATTCCCTTTATAATGCTGCACAAAGGTTAATGGTGGCCCATAACATGCTCCATATTAAAATATGCCCCATATAATGCTGCACAAATGTTATTGGTGGCCCATAACATGCTCCATATTAATATATGCCACATATAATGCTGCTGCGATTTAAAAAAAAATGACATATTCACCTTTCATCAGCTGCCCGCTGCTCCTCAGTGTCCCGGCTCTCTGCAGTGACTGTTCAGGCAGAGGGTGCACTAATATGTCATCGCGTCCTCTGACCTGAATGTCACAGCCAGAGGACCCTGGAGACTGAGAGGTGAATATGGCATGGCTCACCCTCTCCCAGTCCTACTCACCCTCCTGGCATCTGCATATCCGGCTCTGCTACATCTCAGTCCTGGCTGTCTACATCTCCCTTCCTGTCTTCTTCCTGTGCGGTCACATGGTACCGCTCATTAAAGTAATGAATTTGTGGCTCCACCCCTATGGGAAGAAGACAGGAAGGGAGGGATATGCAGGGAAGGGATATGCAGATGCCAGGAGGATGAGTATCATGTCTCTTGCTTCCCCTCCCTCTCCAGCTTTCAGGTGTATGACTCATGTATAAGCCAAAAAGGTCTTTTTCAGCCCAAAAAAGGGGTTGAAAAACTCGGCTTATACACGAGTATATACGGTACTTCACACTGAAGCATATAAGGTGTCGCTGTGGCTGTGAGTAAGTACTAAGTAATAAATATCCTCTGTGATGCAGTAACTTCTGTTACAGCTAGGGGGCGCTGTGTATGCACTTCAGGATGCGCTTGGAGGCATAATTATGATGGTAAATTAGGCATTATTGTAAATGGCCGGTATGTGTCACAGAGGTTCTCTACGCTGTAAGCCCAAAATGATATGGTTATGCTGGGACTTATAGTTCCACAAGTATTTGTGCATTACTTATAAGGGTGGCTTATAGAGTTAGTCAGAGAGCTGGGCGGGAATTGACTAACCACACATGTACCACCCATCCATGGGAGTGGTTTCAACCATATAATGTGACTGAGGTCTGGTCACATGGAGAGAGTGTGTGTACCTGAATGGTTCAGGGTGCAAGGTCCTGGAAGGTCTGTTTTAGATGATCCTGGTAGTAGGATCTGATTCCTGGAGAACATGGTGAGACCTTGGACCTGGTGGTCTGGGTGTTGGACAAGTGTCCTGAATAGCACCTGGACAGGCCACATGTGTGTGCAGAGCCTGGGATGGCCCACACTGAGAAAGATGCCATCCTGTTGAGGACCTTGGACTGATGAGGAGTCAGCCTGTGGAGCAGGAGATCCTGAGAGGTAACCCCGGGTATGGGGAAAGAACTATGTGCACTGACAAAGGTCAGTTACTGAAATGTGCGATCACCCGGTGACTGGAGAGAGTCCGGTGTGACTAGTGAATGCTTTGTAAAGCCACACGTGATGAAGTAATGGACTGTGTGCAAGCCGGTGATGTGAAACTTGGTTAAGGTGCGGTTTATGACATTTAAATAAACCGTATGGACTGTTTGGTGTGAAAAACCTGTGCCTGACTACGTTAATCCGCTGCCAAGTGAGTGTTCCCCAACACACATAGTAGGCGCTATGCCACACCTCCAATATTCTAATTCATGCTCCCAAAAAGTTACTATAGGGCAAAACCTCAAGAAACCACTAACAAAATTTGCTATTGAATAAGTGCATCAGTGCATTGCTAACAATCTAATAGTGACTGCAAATTTTATTAAGGGCCACATAAAAAATCATTACCTAGTAGAAGAGCAGGGGATTCCACATCTATCAACCCAAAAGAGTGGTGTTTGGCCAGGTAGTATTTTGCTGGATTTGTGCAAATCAAATTGCAAAAAAAAGTTTGGATTTGACAGAATCTGGGGAATCCAAATTGTTTTTACATTAATTCTTTTCTTCTCAAATTCGATTTGCTCATCTCTAGTGTCAATGTGCTTTCATATCAAAGTTGCACATTATTTTTTTGTAATGTTAGTTATTTTCAAGTTTTAGACTATTTCTAGGTTACAGTCATGTTCTAAGGTTGTTCATGTCTGGAGGCAATGTCGTGCTCATCTCTATCACGGATATACAAAGCAATTCTACTACATGGATTAAAAATTAAAGTAACCATGTGGGTTTTTTTAAATTTTTCGATTGTAAACCAAGATGCTTACGTTAGACTTGTAGGAGCGTTGTGGCCCCTTTTTTTTGCTGATCAGTAGTCAGATACCAATTGATCGAAAAAAAAGGTCTATATTAAGGATGAGTCATTAAACTGTATATCTAGTATAAAAATATATGTCACTATGTAAGAAGTTTTGATTAGTTTATATTCAAGTGCTGACACTCTTACCACCCACTGAAACAAAGACTCTAAAAGAAGTATTGCCATCTTGGTCTATCTATGAAGCCTAGCCCTTTGGCTTGGCTTCAATTTCACAATTTATGGGAATTCTGGAGTATTGCAAAATATGAGACAAGTGAGCATAAGCTCATTTTTCTTTAGGGGACTAAAATAAGTGAAAATAAACTGATAAATGTTTTCAAAAATATAAAAAAAGTTTTTAAGAGTTTTTTAAAAAACATTCAAAATATATATAAAAAACATCTACAATTGCCACATCTGTAAAAAAACTGTACAATGATATAAGATTGTTTTAACTCAATAGGTAAGCTGCTTAAAAGAAATACAAAATGGAACTGCTAGAATTGAGACACTTTGGTCACCACATTGGCACAGTGCAATAAAAAGAAATGAAAATGTCACATGCACCCCAAAATTATATCATTGAAAATCACAGATGGACAGGTAAAAAAAAAAACTAATTTTCACACATCTGTATTCCTGGAAAAAGAACTTATTTATGAAGTTCTACATTTTTTAACCAGTATAATAATGAAAACTTTAGCAAGTTTGATATTGCCAGAATCAGACTGACCAGGAGAATTATGCAATAAACTCTCATTATTCATCAGTGACAAAATAACCCTTGAAAATTGCTGGGGTATTATGCTGGCATTTATTTTTACAGCTCAATGAATATCATAAAAAGGACCCCCTCCAAAAAAAATCCCAAAACAATAAAAAACAAAGGCAGAATTGCATTTTTTTACAATTTCACCAGAATATTGAGACTCTGATCAGGAAAGATATATATCTTTGCACCGTGTTAGCCAGTAGATAGAAGAATATTTAGAATTGAGAGTCCTCAGTGGTTGACACCTTTTGATGGCTAACTGAAGACTCTGATCAGTCACACCCAACACAATAGAGAAAAATATTTTGGCTGTTTTTGTCTGAACAATCCCATATTGAGCTCATAGACTTTTCCACAAACCCAGCTTACTGTATTAGGCTCATTTGTGGATCTCCGGGTAATAGCTTTCTGTCATTTCGGAAGTAAACATGCCATGTTAGCTGATTTCTCCCATCAAACACAAGTTTATCAGAACAGGTTTTTCATTATTATACCAAGCACGCTGAATGTTTAATTTTCAAGGAGTTTACGTTTGTCGATCAAAAATGTCTATCTCTGACGGAAGTGATAATTTAAGAATATTGCTGTTTTGCTAAATCAAGCACAACAAATCGAAGAAAGTGACAAAAATTCATTTTTTTCTGACTAGGGCCAGTTTCATACATCCAAGAAACTCAGACCATGCTTAGGCAAGAAATTGTAACCCACACAATGGGTCTCCAGACCTCCATGTCTATTAGGTTAGGCAAGGAGATCCAGCGCTCAGGTTGAGTCTTTTGATCCAAGCATGGTCTGTCTTTGTCAGATATGAGTAATTGACCTTATTAATAGCAATTTTGAACCAGGACGGGGAGTTTGTTGTGGATTGTAGGTGGATTGTTATTCTTAGGAGACAAACCAGAGACATTGGTTAGACAGAAGTAACAGTCTGTCACGTTATTCTTCTGTTCCCACCATATCATTTGGACAATGAGGAGGAGGTGGTGATGGAAGAGAGGTTACACACTACGAGTAGCAACACTGAGCAACCGCACAGGTGTCACAGGTAACGAGATAATGGTCAGACGAACCGAGTCACAAATGATCAGGAGCAGACGTACCAGAAGCAGCAGCAATACACGTAGTCAAAATACCAAGCCGAGGGTCAAAAAGCCAAACATGAGCACGGGGTCCGAAAACATGATGCGAAAGACGTGATCGGGGTACAAGCCAAGGAATCAAAAGCCAGACAGAGAACATAGCAGCAGAGACGAATATCAAGAGACGGGGTCATAGATCAGTCCGGGTCATACACGTAGATACAAGTCAAAGGCAGGAGTATCACCAAAGGGTCAGAAGCTCTAAACTGGAAGCTTGAGCTATCACCAACACTGGACAGCAGGCTGTGACGGACTGAAATAGCCCAGCTAGCTCCAGAACGAGGCCAAGGAGATTGACCCCCGCATGACCAGTCCAGAGAGAGGACAGCAGAAAATAAACTCCAGACTGGATCATAACAGTAGGGTTCTCTCTAAAAAACACATATATATATATAGATGCAAAATATATGTAATGATGACAACACTGGAAAATGAAGATTTTGAACACTTTTGGGTATTTCTTATGTAATTTGAGCTGCTGGTCAAGAAAATCAGCTTGTAATTTTCCGTCACGTACTGTTTTTCTGAAATCTTCTGTTTGTGCAATTTTTTTTTTTTTTTATATATTTTCAGGCTGTCCATGTATTGTCCACAATATCTGTACTGATATGTAATTTATAGGCAAGCAAAGGCATGAATTCCTTGCATTTCATTGCAGTTGCAAAACTTCAGCGGAATTGTTACAGACCAGGCACACCTAGACATGTCTAAACGCAACCTGCAGAGGCGATAAAATCTGCTTGCAAAGTTTCAGCAAGTTATTTAAAATCTAAGCAGCTATAAACTACTACAGTACGATCTGATATAACTAAAATGTCTCGTCAGTATCGGAACAGTTGCGATACCTTCTGTTACATTGGTGGACAGTACACTCCTAAGCCTCAAAGACGCACCGTGACAGCTCTCCTCATGAAAGCCTATGAGCTGTACTTTGGATGCAATATAAATCAATCAAGACAAATCGTGGGCTCTTCACATCTGCTGTGCAAGATGTTGATCTTAGAGGTTGGCTGAGAGGTTCTCGCAAGTCATTGCCATTTGTTGTCCAAATGACATGGTGGGAACAGAAGAATAACGTGACAGACTGTTACTTCTGTCTAACCAATGTCTCTGGTTTGTCTGCTAAGAATAACAAATCAATTGAATATCCAAATCTGGCTTCAGCTATGAAATCGGTGCCACATGATGACACTCTTCCAGTACCAAAACTACTAGAGACATGGAGCCTAGAGGAAGCAGTCAATGAAGATGTTACAGTACATGAATCACAGATGGGGAAAAACACTGATTCAGACTATGAGCCATGTATCTGGTGGGCCTCATCTTATAACACAGCCAGAAGTGAATGACTTACGATTGTCAAAAACAAATGCAGAGTTACTAGGTTAAAAACTTTAAGGATGGCATTTGATGTCACCTGCTACAAAAGTTTCTGTCTTTCAAATACGCAAAGCCAAAAATAAGTTAAAACAGTTGTCCTTCTGCAATCACATTGATGGGTCGTTTGCTGGGTAGTGACCATGAGCAGAAACAGCGGCATCTTTTTATTAACTCATCAGTGTTAAGTCTCAATTAGATTAAGGTCTTTGCTTTGTCTAGGCTACTCCAAAACATTTACACGTTTCCCCTTAAACCACTCGAGTGTGTCACGATTGCTCCATTCATTGAGTGATTGCAGTGCTGTTCTATGGAAACTGTCTTGCTGAGCTGTGTCTTGACAGCTTGGTTGTCCAATACTGAGATGAGCTTGCTGGGTTGCCGATGCCTTGATTGGCAGCTCTGCTGCCCAATCTGTGACTGGGGCATGTGGGACTTTCAGAACATGTTTAGTGTTCTTGTAATCGTATAATACTTAACTGAGCTGTCTGCCCCTGATCCCTGCCAGATATAGTTTTGCTTCTTGATGGGTGTAGCCTGATTCTGTTGCTCTGAGTTCTGATCTTCTGCTGCCTGTCCCCTTTGGACCATGTTCTGACTACCCATTTGTCTTGTCCTTCTGCTTTTAATCCACTGTCTCTTGTTATTGACCCTGGACTGTCACCTTTCTTATGCCTTTGCCTTTTCCCTTGGTTATCTACATACTCTCTCGGTATTGACCCCGGAACATCTGAATCTTCTGCTGGCCTGTCCATGAGTAGTGAGAGTGTTACTTTAGCAGTATGCTTTTGGTCATTGTCTTCTTGGAAGGTGAACCTCCATCCCAGTCTCAAATCGATGACAGACTAAAACAGGTTTTGCAAAAATATATGTGCATTTTGCACCATACATCTTTTCATCCACTTGGACTATTTTCCCTGCCCCTGCTGCCAAAAATCTTCCCCACAGCATGATGCTGCCATCACCATATTTCACTGTGGGGATAGTGTTCTTTGGGTGCTGAACTGTGTTGGTTTGGTGCCAGACGTAGCGTTTACCTTGGTGGCCAAAAAGTTCAATTTTGGTGTCATCTGATCACAACACCTTCCTCGATACATTTGGGGAGTCTTCCACATGTCTTTTGGCAAACTCAAAATGAACCTTACAATTTTTTCTGTAAGTAAAGGCTTTTTTCTAGCCACTATTCCATAAAGTCCATCTCTATTGTAGTGTACGGCTTATTGTGGAGGTAAGGGCAGATACTCCAGTCTTTGCTTGAGAACTCTGAATAATGCCCTTCTTGCCTGGGCTAAGAGTTTTGGAGGGCGACCTTCTCTTGGCAGGTTTGTTGTGGTATCATGTTCTTTCCATTTGATGATAATGGATTTGGTGTTCCAGGGGATCATCAGAGATTGGGATATTTTTTTTTTTATAACCCAACCCTGACTTGTACTTTTCAAAAACTTTGTCCCTGACTTATTTGGAGATCTCCTTGGTCTTCATGGTGTTATTTGATTAGTGGTGCCACTTAATGGTGTTACAGCCTCTATGGCTTTTCAGAAAAGGTAAAGTATATATACTGAGAGACCATGTGACACTTACATTGCACACAGGGGGAGGTCCTGTCACTAAGAATATGACTTATGAAGGTAATGCCTTACACCAGATATTTTCAGGGGTTTCAAGCATGCCAATTTTTAGTTGTTTGGTCCCATAAACTTAATTTATGCCTATATTTTTCTCACTTCACTAACTTAGACTATTTAGTGATGATGCATCATACATAAATCGGGATTACAAAAATATTTAAACACAGGTTCTAATGTAACAAAATGGGTAAAAAGCCAAGGGGGTGAATACTTTTGCAAGCCACGGTAAAAGTAGTGGCATAGCTGCTTGGTTTGCAGCGCGGATATACCAAATACTGCTGTTTCATTTGTGAATGGTAATAGTTATAATTCACCGCACACTCTAGTAGATTGTTTGCAAAAATTTGTATTAGTTTACTTGATATTAAGGTCTGCCACAACCTCGACTACCACGTTGGCAAGGCGCAGGAGCGATGCATAACAACTCTGCACATTAAGGTCTTCCACAACCCCGACGGCCACCTATGTTAACGTTTGTGAACTTTGTCAGGGACCCTACTTCTTTAGACTTGCCCTGAATATTTTTATACTTGAAACCAAGCAACTCCATGACTAAGACCCGGGAGGGTCGAAACTTTGGTTGTTTCTGTCACATTGTACTATTAAGAAATCACAATTGTTCCCTGGATTTTTTCTTTTGTAATAAACTATTACCAATTTTTGCAAACAATCTACTAGAGTGTGTGTTGAATTATGACTATTATGACTTAGGGACTTTTATAGTCCATTGCACCAGTACCTCACTTTTGTGACCTGAGTGCACACCAATTTGCTCCTCATCTGTGAATGGGACATCTGCGCTAAGAAGTGACATTACAATAGAAAGAAGTGGCTAACCCATAACCAGTTGACTCCTAGGCATAAAAATGTTGTACATAAAGCACTTGTGGACCCAGCAATAATTTTTCTACCTCCACTTCACATAAAACTCTGGCTGATGAAAAATGTTGTGAATCCAAAGAGCAAGAAAGAAGAATGTTTACATTAGTCAAGACAAATGTTCCCAAGAATGACCGGTGCCAAATTTAAGGAAAGCGGTTTTTTTTGGTCCACAAATCCATCACATCATGAATGACAAGCACTTCAAAGATCTGCTGGTGGGGCCTGAGAAAATTGCTTGGGAATCATTCAAGGATGTTTCCGAGAATTTCTTTGGCAACTGTCGAGCACCAAACTGCTCGAATTGGTTGATAATCAATTTTCTTAAAGCTTACAAAGCGATGAAGCACAAAATGTCATTAAAAATTCATTTTCTACATTCACATTTGAAATTCATTCCTGAAAATCTTGGTGCAGTCAATCATGAACATGACGAATGGTATTATCAAGATTTTGCCACAATGGAAAAGCATTATCAAGGCTGCTCCAATCCATCAATACTAGCTAACTATTCCTATACAGTAATACGGGATGCAACGTACAATGAGTACAAATGCAAATAGCAGCAAAAGACTTTTGGTTCAGTTGAAATAATGGTGCAGGTAACATTTAATTGCTTCAGAATTAGTAAAACTTACTCTCATGTTTCTCAAAATGTCTACATGGTACAAACTATCTGAAATTATATTTCTGCTTATTTCGAATGGGTGTAACATAATCACCTCAAATTTTCAAGGAAACAAAACTTTTGAAAAAATGTATTGTCTGGTGTATGAGACTTCATCGAAATTCTTATTGTTCATATTTGGGTACTGTAAAATCCAAAGCTACCATATTTTTCTTTTAGAGTATGAATATGCAAATAGCCTCATCGGAGAGGAAGGAGCACTTGGGCTCATTGGAAGTAGCAATCCTAAAAGCCAATAGGAATAGGTCCTAGAGTTCGTCGTCCTCTTCCTTTCTGAAGAGGCTACTTGACAATTTAAATTCCCAGAGAAGCATTGCATGACTTATACGTCTCCTGACATCAGCAGTAGTCAGGGAGGCTGCGCAGAGTCCCTGGCTGACCTGACGTGAACTCAGGAGCGTGGGAAAAAGTTCAGAAACTTTCCCACGCTAATCAGTTAATCTCCGGGCAGTCGGGGTGCCTGCGCATAGATGAATTAATTCATTCTGCAGTGGTTTACAGCGGGGCCGGTGGCATTAGCACCTTTCCCTGTTGTAAACTAGTCAACCCCTTCTGTTAGACTGCAGCAGGGGACCTGACTGAATGGCAGAGAGTTATGTATATTGCTGTTTTTTATTTTATTGTTTTACAGAGCAAGGGCTTTTTTTTGGATTGGCAGAATAGTAAAATTGGTCAAAAACTTTGTGTATTTATTTCATTAAAAGAATTTTTTATTACTGTGTGTGTCTTTTTTTAACCCTTTACTATTCTAGGGTAAATAATGGATAGGTGTCTTATTGTGTTTTTATCTTGTCTCACCGACAATATATGTTTGGGGGCTTTCTATTCCTTTGGGGTCTGCTCCGGGCCAGTTTAGATTTCCCCTTTCTTGCTTTAGGCTTTATTAGCTCTCCGGCTGTGCCGAAGTGTCTAGGATCATCGTAGGTACGCTTCACGGCTACTGCTAATTGTATGGACAGGATAAGGGGTCTGCAATCCGCTTAGTTACCAACCTCTCTGGTGTTCTGTGGCTTAGCCTGGGCCTGCTATCCTCCTCGGTGAGCTATTCATAACTGAATCACCAGCCTAACTGTAGACTCTAGGGTACTCTAAAGAAGGAAAGAATTTAAAAAAAAAAGTGTCAGAATTTTTTTTTATATATATTTTTTCCTCTTTTTTTTCTGGGGCTGTAGGAGGATATTTTTTGTCTAATTGGAGACTAAGCAATTGTCTGATTGTGTTGAGCAGCTCGCTGCTGAAGTGTGGGGAATTTCTGCCTATCTCGCTCAATCATCTGCTGTTGAACCAAAAATCCCTACTCCTGATGTGTTTTCTGGGGATCGGTCTAAATTTTTGAATTTTAAGAATAATTGTAAACTATTTTTTGCTTGGAAACCTAACTCATCGGGGAGCTCTGTGCAGCAGGTTAAAATTGTCATCTCCTTACTGGGCGGCGATCCCCAGGATTGGGCTTTTTCTTTGACACCCGGAGATCCTATTCTGACTAATGTGGACACGTTTTTTCAAGCCTTGTGGTTGTTGTATGATGAACCTAAAGCTATTGATCAAGCTGAGAAAACCTTATTGGCATTGAACCAGAGTCAGGATTCTGCAGAGTTATATTGCCAAAAATTCAGAAAGTGGGCGGTCCTTACTAAATGGAATGACGATGCCCTAGCAGCTCTCTTTCGGAAGGGTTTGGCAGAAACCGTAAAAGATGCTATGGTGGGATTTTCTGTTCCCTCTGGTCTTGACCACTCTATGTCATTGGCCATTCAAGTTGATCGGCGTTTACGTGAACATAAAACTACACGAGAGGCATTGCTGCCTTTCAAATGAACTTCTGAACCCATGTAATGCGGTAGGGTTTTGTCTAGGGTGCAACGTCAGGAGTTTAGAAGGCGTAATAAATTGTGTTTTTTCTGTGGGGAAGCCTCTCATACTATTGCTGTCTGCCCTAAACGAGAAAAGCATTTTGCTCACACATTTGCGGTGGGCAGTGTACAGTCAAGGTTCCTTTTGGCGATTACCCTGATCTGCTCCTTGTCTACATTTTCCGCTAAGGCTTTTGTTGATTCAGGAGCAGCTTTGAATCTGATGGATTTGGACTTTGCTAAACGTTGTGGTTTTTCCATGATACCCCTGTGGACTCCTATCCCTTTGAGGGAATTGATGCTACTCCCTTGGTGGAGAATAAACCCCAGTTTTGGACACAGGTGATAATGCGGGTCGCCCCGGACCACCAAGAAAATTGTAAATTTTTTATGTTGCACAATTTGCATGATACTATTGTTGTGGGTTTTCCTTGGGTGCAAACTCATAATCCTGTTTTAGATTGGAAATCTGTGTCTGTGGTGAGTTGGGGTTGTCAATGTGTTCTTAGTGACACTCCTGTTTTCTCCACCTCTCCCCAGTCTCATGATATTCCTGACTATTTTGCTGATTTTTCTGATGTATTCAGTGAGAGTTAAGTCTGCGTCTTTGCCTCCTCATAGGAGTTATGACTGTGCAATTGTGTTATTGACCGTCTATAAATTTCCCAAGGGTCGGCTTTTCAACTTATTGGTACCCGAACATGATGCTATGTGATCTTATATCAAGGAGTCGTTGGAGAAGGGTCATATTAGACCATCCTCTTCACCTTTAGGTGCTCGGGGGGGTTTTGTGGCCAAGAAAGATGGTTCATTAAGGCCATGTATTGACTATCGCTCCCTTAACAAAATCACTGTTAAATATCAGTACCCGTTACCCCTGATTTCTGATTTATTTTCCAGAGTTAAAAGTGCCTGTTGGTTTACCAAGCTTGACCTCAGGGGGGCATATAATCTTATTCGCATCAAGCACGGGGATGAGTGGAAGACGGCGTTTAATACTCCAGAGGGACATTTTGAGTACCTGGTGATGCCTTTTGGGCTCAATAATGCCCCTTCTGTCTTCGAGTCTTTTATGAACGATATTTTCCGGGACTTTGTGGATAAGTTTTTTATCATTTATCTGGATGATATTTTGATCTTTTTCAGTGATTGGGATTCTCATATGGAACATATCCGGACTGAGTTTCGGATTTTGAGGGAAAATTCTCTGCATGTTAAGGGATCGAAGTGCCTCTTTGGTGTACAGAGGATTTCATTTTTGGGATTCATTTTGTCCCCGTCTGCTATTGAAATGGACCCGGCCAAGATACAGGCCATTTATGATTGGGTTCAGCCCACTTCTTTGAAGGCTCTCCAGAAGTTTTTGGGTTTTGCTAATTTCTACCGTAAATTTATAAGTAATTTTTCTGGTATTGTTAAACCACTGACTGATTTGACCAAAAAGGGCGCTGATGTGGTGAATTGGTCTCCAGAGGCAGTTTCGGCATTTCAGGAGCTTAAGCGGAGATTCACTTCTGCTCCGATTCTACGGCAACCTGATGCCTCACTCCCATTTCAGGTGGAGGTAGATGCTTCTGAGATTGGTGCATGAGCCGTTTTGCCCCAAACAGATCCGGTGACTTCTAAGATTAATCCCTGTGCCTTCTTTTCTCGAAAATTCTCCCCATCTGAACGTAACTATGACGTGGGGAATCGGGAATTGTTGGCCATAAAATGGGCATTTGAAGAGTGGAGACATTGGTTGGAGGGAGCTAGACATCAAGTTGTGGTCCTCACCGACCACAAGAATTTGATTTATCTTGAATCAGCCAAACGCTTGAATCCTAGACAGGCTAGGTGGGCCTTGTTTTTCACGTGTTTTAATTTTGTGGTCTCTTTTCTTCTGGGCACTAAGAATGTTAAGGCAGACGCACTTTCTAGGAGTTTCTTTGTGGATTCTCTTGATGTGACCGAGCCTACTACCATTCTAAATGAGGGTGTAGTTCTTTCCGCCATCTCACCCGATTTGAGACGTGCCCTGGAGGAATTTCAGGAGGACAAACCTGAACGTTGCCCTATGGGAAAATTGTATGTCCCTGACCAGTGGAGGAAAAGAGTAATGTCTGAAATTCATTGCTCCGCGTTGGCTGGTCTTCCAGGTATTTTTGGTACCAGAGATATTGGTGAGTCGGTCTTTTTGGTGGCCTGCCTTATCTTGTGATGTCAGGAATTTTGTGCAGTTCTGTGGGACTTGTTCTCGGTCCAAGGCCTGTTCTCGTTCTAGTGGGTTGTTGATGCCCCTCTGCTGGTGCCCAGGAGGCCATGGACTCATATCTCAATGAATTTTATTTCTGATCTACCTGTCTCTCAGAGAATGACTGTTATCTGGGTGATCTGTGATAGATTTTCTAAGATGGTCCATCTTGTACCACTCCCAAAGCTGCCATCTTCTTCTGAGTTGGTGCCCTTGTTTTTACAACAGGTGGTTCAGTTGCACGAGATTCCTGAGGACATTGTGTCGGACAGAGGAGTCCAGTTTGTTTCTAGATTTTGTAGAGCTTTTTGTTCCAAACTGGGAATTCAGTTATCTTTCTCCTCTGCATTTCATCCTCAGACCAATGGGCAGAATGAGAGAGCAAACCAGACTTTGGAATCCTATTTGAGATGTTTCATATCTGCTGATCAGGATGACTGGGTCTCATTTTTGCCCTTGGCCGAATTTGCGCTAAACAATAGGGTTAGCTCTGCCACTTTGATGCCGCCCTTTTTCTGTAACTTTGGATTTCATCCTCGATTTTCTTCAGGGCAGGTGGAATCTTCGGCCTGCCAAGTGTGGATTCTGTGGTAGAGAGAATGCAGCAGATTTGGGACCAAGAGGTGGATAAGTTTTCCCACTCTCAGGAAAAAGCCCAACGGTTTTCCAACCGGCATAGGACCATTGGTCCCTGGTTTAAAGTGGTGATATGGTTTGGTTGTCTTCAAAGAATATTCCTATGAAGCCAAGCCAAGATTCATTGGAACTTATAAGATTTTGGAGGTCCTTAATCCCGTTTCTTTCCGTTTGGCTCTTCCAGTTACGTTTAAGATTCATAACGTGTTCCATAAATCCTTTTTGAAGAGGTTTGTAGAGCCAGTAGTTCCCACGGTGGTGCCTCCTAAGCCTGTATTGGTTAAAGGTAATTTGGAGTATGAAGTAGAGAAAATATTGGATTCTCGTTTGGCTAGACGGAGACTCCAGTGCTTGGTCAAATGGAAGGGTTATGGCCAGGAGGATAATTCTTGGGTCTCTGGTTCTGACATTCATACCGAAAGATTGGTTTGTGCTTTTCACCAGGCCCATCCTGACCGGCCTGGTGGTGTGGATGAGGGTTCGGTGACCCCTCCTCAAGGGGGTACTGTTGTGAATTCTCTCTCTGGCTTTCCTCTGGTGATTACTGAAGGTAGTGGAGCCAGTCAGATTTACAGAGGGGTTGCGAGTTCTCTTTCTGCGCTCCCTCTGGTGGTTACTGGAGGTAGTGGAGCTGATCTGATTGACAGAGGCTTGCCACCTGATAATGAGGAAGACGATTGGAGATTTGGGGTTTCTGATTGGGATTTAAGACAGCTGACTCCCTCTATCCCTGCTGGTGATTTTCTTCCTGTGCCTTCTGGGGTCTGATGTCTCCTGCTCTTTCCCTGCATGGTTCAGCTAAGTGGTTCATTTGCTATTCTGTTAGCATTTGATCTGGTTTTGTCTATCTCTGCTTTGTGCGGGTCAGCCAGATCCAGCTGAATCACCGCCCATATGTTACTGCTTGTGCCAGTTTGTTTTGTCCCCTGTTATATTGGTCTCTTTTTGCTTTGCTTTCAAAATATACCAGAGTGCTGATATAGTGGGGGCGAAGTCGTGCGACTTCAGTGTTTTTTGTGCATCAGATGTGTTGGACTTTGGCAGGGTTTTTTGTGAGATTGCAGACAGTGTCTTTCCTTTCCTGTCCTGTCTAGTCAGTGTGGGCCCCATCGTTTGCTCAGTCTATTTTTCTGCCTGCGTTTGTGTTTTCATCTTGTCTCACCGACAATATATGTTTGGGGGCTTTCTATTCCTTTGGGGTCTGCTCCGGGGCAGTTTAGATTTCCCCTTTCTTGCTTTAGGCTTAGTTAGCTCTCCGGCTGTGCCGAGGCATCTAGGATCATCATAGGTACGCTCCACGGCTACTGCTAGTTGTGTGGACAGGATCAGGGGTCTGCAATCCACTTAGTTACCAACCTCTCTGGATTTCTGTGGCTCAGCCTGGGCCTGCTATCTTCCTCGCTGACCCATTCATAACACTTTCCCTCTCTGGTGGAGAAAATTGCGCCGGAGCCTAATATATATCTATTCTTTCTTTTGCGTTTTAACCTGTCACGAGCATGTGGGTCGCCCTCCCAGGGCTGTGGGGTACTCGGTACCGGGCCAGTCTCTCAGAGGTGATTGTCACAGCAGCGGTGACCCGGTCCGTGGCCCTGGGCACCCATGTAAAAGGGGTTGAGTTGGGAATAAAGTTTATAAGTGATTCGTGACGCCACCTGTTGTGTTCGGCAAGGAAGGTGTTAAGCCGACGCTGCAGACAGATCCTCTGGGACAGATGGTGTAGTGCAGCAATGATGTTGTAGCCCTCCACAGGTAGGGCTTTTGGTCCCAGGGCAGTGTAGCGGAATGTTTAGGAAGAGGGTGCAGTGTTTGGAACAGAGATGTAGCAGTGCTGAGGAGGTTGCAGGAAGGAGGCAAGGACACAACAGGGTGCAGTTTCTTTACCTTTACTTGGCAAACGCAGTCCAGGGTCCTGGTTACAGATGGTACAGGAGCAGGCTAGCCTGGAAGCAACTCAGGGATCTCTCTATCAGATGGGTTGTGTAGTCTCCTTCCTAGCACTGGCTTGAGGTACATCCAGTACTGTGTTACACTGAAGTTCCTCCTTCTTATCTTCTCTTAGAACAACCTCGTATGGCAGACAGCTGTAGCCCTCTATCTCTCTTGGCTCACCCGTCGCTGTTGTACCTCCGAGTCTTAGGTGGGAATAGAGCATTTACAGCTTCCTATTCCTCTGGTTTCTGTTGCAGGACCTTCAGTATCCATACAACCGTGGAGACCAGGCTCCAGATCATGCGCTTTCATTGGGAGGGAGCTCTCTATCCTCAGCTCAACCTCCAGCTTCTCTCCACACATCTACACTCGTTGCCCTCCTCACACTAACTCCTAATTTCCCTTCCTGGCCCTCAGAGAGCACTCCTCCCCCAATTCTGGTTCAGAGCTCCCTCTGCTGGCCTGGAGTGGGAACTGTGTTGCATGACATGGTTAACTGTTAGAGAGACCCTTCATTGCCTCCAAGCCTGACATCATCCTCCCTGTAGGAAGGTAATGCCATTGTGGCGACCATACTCCTGGGGGCGCCACACATGCTCAGTCATTTGACGGATGACGACGGATCCTGCGCCCATAGGCTTTCATTCTAGCAAACGAAGGACAGCGACAGATCCATTGCTGTCCGATTTTTCTACGGACACAAAAAACATTGCTTTGTGCGTCGTGTCTGGCTGCCAGACAAAATATTTTCGGCGGATCCAGCAAACGACAGACGAAACGTGAGGCCATCCGTCGCAATCCGTAGATAATACAAGTCTATGAGAAAAAAACGGATCCGGCGGCATAAGTCGTCGGATCCGTTTTTTTCAAAAAACGACGGATTGTGACTGATGGCAAAAAACTGATGTGTGAAAGGGGCCTTACACTGACTTTACCCCTTAAATGCCTGTGAGAGGCCTCTCATTCAGCCAGATTGCTTCTCTTGATTTGCACTGATGAAGATTACTATTATTATAAGATTATTACTAGTCTTTGTGTCCTCTTCCTCACTGAAGAGGCTATTGGCATATTTAATTTGTCAGAGGAGCATTGCATGGCCTATAAGACTCCTCACGACGATTTGACGGTCTCCACAAAGAGAACCTAATGTGTGACTGCGACCTTAGCCTTCCTTCATTCACTTCTTGTGACACTTTTTTCAGACTTGCATAAAAATCTTGGTTTTCTTACATTTTCCTATACCCCTGGAATATCTCCACACCTAGAACATTCTGATTTTGGAAAAAAATTCCCAGTATTGAACAAATATTGTGAAATATGCCACACCTTGTAGTGTCTTTATTTTTTTTTTCTTACAGTCAACATTCAGTTGCAGCTTTTTTTCAATAGCAAAAATTGCACCAGAAAAACACCAAGAAAAAAGAAAAATTGGAAAAAAATATGCAAAACCACCTGAAGGGTCCATCATTACAGCAACAAATGCTATAAATTAAAAATAGCAATACTCAACTGTTATATCCCCTGGCACTCAAACATTGTACATCCACGTGACGCCTGCATGTACAGATCTAGACCTCTGTGACTGCCTGCAACAGTCAGATGGATTTATGACATGTGATTGCTGCAGCAAAGTAGTCAAAGACTGGCAATACCAACGGAGTAGCAGGATCGGAACAAGAAATTAAACCAGAGAATTAACAAGTGAGTTTTTTGCTTAATTCTATGGAATTCCCTCCTTTTAGATGTTAGATAAAAATTTAAATCCTGATTAAATCCTATATTTTTCTTAAAAAAACATTTGATGATCTGAGTATACCGGAAGGTTGCAATAAAAATTAAAGGAAATGTCATCAGTACTTGGTGTAGAAGTCTAACGTATGGGACTCTTCGGTTGCTTAGGCAGAGCTATTTTGGACTTTCTTGGGTTTAGGTTGAACTTTTTGACTGTCTTGGTGCTTTTCAGGAGATTTAGAACTGATTTTATGCATTAAATACCCCAGCATTCCCTGCACTGCTCTGAATTTTCACTATGTGCCTGGCATAACAAGGGAAGTTCTGAGCTGATGTTTAGTGCCGGTATATTCTCTCTGAATCTCTGCTGACTCCATGTGGATCCTATTAAATTGTTCTTTATTTTGGGCTCGGTTTCTACAGAACAGAAAATGCAAAAAAATAGATAGCGCTGTCACCGACTACATCATTTGGACTATGGAGGAGCTCTCTGTAGAGAAAGATTACAGTGAAGCAATTGTAGCTTTCCTGAAATCTGCAAGACCATTAATTCTGACAATAATCCAGACATTGGCGCAGCACATACTACTGAGAGCGGCGAGGTCCGTGCTAAGGAATGCGGCTCAACATCTTATTGTCACTTATCATAAAGTAATAATGAATGACAATGCTTGCAAAATCAGAGAATTATGGGAGCTGGTAAAGAAAAATGTGTTGGCGCTATAGAAATAAAATTATTATTATTAGTATTAGTATTATTAAGGTCAGATCACAAAAAAATGAGATTCAGATGCGCCACCAAAGGAGGCAAAGTCATTAATTATCCAATGGAGTCCAAAACATGGAACTTTGGGCTTTTAATTTCCTTTTTTTTGGCCATTAATGCCTTTGCAGTCGAATCCACCTTTGTGTTCTGCAGCATTATTTTTTCGGACTTCAAATATGGATATTGATGAAGCAAGATAAAACGAAGTCTAAGGTAATACTTTTTTGACTTCATTAATTGACATCTTTGGCTCCAATGGGGGCACATCGTAATATAAAATGTGACATGGAAGAATAAACATAGACAAGCATACATAGGGTGCATACGTACGTAGTCTATTTTTTGAGAAAAATTCGGAACCAACTTGAAATGCGTAAGAAAACTACTAATAAATACTATCACGGTGTGGGGAAGGTGACTTGACGGACAGACCTGACTGGACGTAGGAGGGGATGATTTGTGCACTACAGACAAAGATTGGCAATGACAGAAAGGTAACAGCAGGGAAAGACAGAAAAGGCAGTGCAGTACCGAAATTTGACCACAAGATGGCAAGGGGGAGTGTAGTTCAGGACTTAACATCAACTTACGGCTATAGAAAGTGCTTAGTCATGGGGGGCGGGGAGATAGGAACCCAGGAGGGAAATTCCCAGTGAGAGAGGGGATAAATAGGACTGGTTGGGGTTCCAGAGGCTAGGCTAGTCCCGGGAGGAGCTCAGCAGAGGAAGACTCAGGACAGAAGACGGAGAACGGTGAAGAGCTCGACCAGGGGACTGACAGGAAGAGACAGTCAGGGGGGTGGCTCTGACACGACGTACCGCAGGACAGATGAGGCCCCGGGGGTACCGATTGGACGACGACCTCGGGCAGGTGAAGCGCTGGTGGTAGATTGGTCTAGGACAGCCCCAGCGAAAGATCCGCGAGGGACGTCATCTGTTGTGAGTTCATTTTCCCCTTCATCACTGAGGCCCGAGGAACTCCCTCCTCTGGTAAGGAAAGGTAGTGAGCCTGATTATCAGACACCTGAAACTAATGATGATGACTGGCTGAGAGGAGTCACAGACTGGATATAAGGCTGCCTCGCCCATTCTGCCCTGCGGGTGATTTCTCTGTGGACTTCTTGGACACCAGTCTGATTCCTGCTCTCCTAAAGCTAAGTTTTTGCTTTGCCTGTGGCATTTGTGTTTTGTTTTTGTTTTCCTTGCTTTTCTGGATTCTGCCATTCCCTGCTGGGGTGAGCTGATTCCCCTTGTGACTATAGCTCTGTCTTCAGTATATGCCTGAGTTCTGACATAGCTTTTTGAAGCCTAGCGTCTTCAGGGCTTTTTTCACTGTCAGTCAGTTGGCTCTTAATTTCATAGGGTTTTTCTCGGATTGCAGACAGCAGCCTTCCTGTCCTTTCCTATGTAGTTAGTTTGGGCCCCGTCTTTGCTCAGGCTATCTTCTGTCTGTGTTTGTGTTTTCATCTTGCTTCACCGTCATTATTTGTGGGGGGCTGCCTATTGCTTTGGGGTCTGCTCTGGGGCAGTTTAGATTTCCCCTTTCTTTCTTTAGGCCTATTTATTTCTCCGGCTGTGATCGAGGGGTCTAGGGCATCGTAGGAACCCCCCACGGCTACTTCTAGTTGTCTTGATAAGTTCAGGGGTCTGCAATCCGATAGCTGCCAACTTCTCTGGTTTTCTGGACTTAGCTAGCATTTCTGTTTTTGCTTCCTATGGTGACTCTATCATAACAGAATCACCCGCCGTACCGCAGATCCTAGGGTACTCAATAGCAGGAAAGAATTGTAAAAAAAAAAAAAAAAAAAAAAAAAAGGTGTGTATATTTTTTCCTCTATATCTCTGAGGCCATAGGGGGAATTTTTTTTTCTCTCAATGGAGATAAAGCAATTGTCTGATCGTGTGGAGCAGCTCGCTGCGGAAGTGCGGGGAATTTCCGCCTACCTTGCTCATTCACATGCTGCTGAATCAGAGATTCCTACACCTGATGTATTTTTTGGGGATCGATCTAAATTTTTGAATTTCAAATATAATTGTAAACTATTTTTTGCCTTGAAGCCCATTTCGTCAGGGAGCTCCGCGCAGCAGGTTAAAATTGTCATCTCTTTGCTGCATGGCGATCCCCAGGATTTGGCGTTTTCTTTGAAACCAGATGATCCTATTCTGACTAATGTGAACGCATTCTTTCAAGCCTTGGGGTTGTTGTATGACGAACCTAATGCCATTGATCATGCTGAAAAGAACCTGCTGGCATTGAACCAGGGTCGAGATTCTGCAGAATTGTACTGTCAAAAATTCCGAAAGTGGGCGGTACTTACTACCTGGAAAGATAATGCCTTGGCTGCTCTCTTTCGGAAGGGTTTGTCAGAAGCCGTAAAAGATACTATGGTGGGATTTCCTGTTCCCTCTGGTCTGGACGATTCTATGTCATTAGCCATTCAGGTTGATCGGCGTTTGCGCGAACGCAAAACTGCACGAGAGGTGTTGCCAACTGTTGAACAAATGTCTGAACCTATGCAATGTGATAGAGTTTTGTCCAGAGAGCAGCGTCAGGAGTTCAGAAGGCGTAATAAGTTGTGTTTTTTCTGTGGAGATGCCTCGCATGTTATTTCTGTCTGTCCTAAACGAGAGAAACGCTTTGCACACACGTTTTCTGTTGGTGGTGTTTAACCTAAGTTTCTTCTTGCTATTACTCTGATCTTCTCCCTGTCCACATTTTCCGCCAAGGCTTTTGTGGATTCGGGGGCAGCCCTAAATCTAATGGACTTGGATTTTGCTAAACGTTGTGGATTTCCGATGACACCTCTGCAGACGCCCATCCCTTTGAGGGGGATTGATGCTACTCCTTTGGCTAAAAATAAACCTCAGTTTTGGACCCAGGTGGTAATGCGGGTCGCCCCAGACCATTAAGAAAATTGCAGGTTTTTGGTGTTGCATAATCTGCATGATACCATTGTTCTGGGGTTTCCCTGGTTACAAATTCATAATCCAGTTTTGGATTGGAAATCTGTGTCTGTGGTGAGTTGGGGTTGTCGGTGTGCCTTTAATGAGGCTCCGGTGTTTTCCACCTCTCCTCAGTCGCATGATGTTTCTGATAATTTGGCGGACTTTTATGATGTATTTAGTGAGAATGAGTCTGCGTCTCTGCCTCCTCATAGGAGTTATGACTGTGCAATTGAGCTGAGCCCGGGGTGTAAATTTCCCAAGGGTCGGCTCTTCAATTTATCTGTACCCAAGCACGAGGCTATGCGATCCTATATTAAGGAGGCGTTGGAGAAGGGTCACATTAGACCATCCTCGTCACCCTTAGGTGCCGTTTTTTTTTTTGTAGCCAAAAAGGATGGATCATTAAGACCTTGTATTGATTATCGTGCCCTCAACAAAATTACTGTTAAATATCAGTATCCGTTACCCCTGATTTCAGATCTATTCTCCAGAGTTAAAGGTGCTTGCTGGTTTACCAAGCTTGACCTCAGGGGGGCGTATAATCTTATTCGCATTAAGCATGGGGATGAATGGAAGATGGCGTTTAATACTCCGGAGGGACATTTTGAGTACCTGGTGATGCCTTTTGGGCTCACTAATGCCCCTTCTGTCTTCCAGTGTTTCATGAACGATATTTTCCGAGATTTTGTCGATAAATTTTTGATTATCTATCTGGATGATATTTTGATTTTCTCCAAGGATTGGGATTCTCATGTGGAACATATTCGGACTGTGTTCCGGATCTTGAGGGGGAATTCCCTTTATGTCAAAGGATCTAAATGCCTTTTTGGAGTACAGAGGATTTCTTTTTTGGGATTTATTTTGTCTCCGTCAACTATTGAAATGGACCCGGCCAAGGTACAGGCTATCTACGATTGGGTTCAGCCCACTTCTTTGAAGGCCCTCCAGAAGTTTTTGGGTTTTGCTAATTTTTATCGGAAATTTATAGCAAAATTTTCTAGTATTGCCAAGCCATTAACTGATTTGACTAAGAAGGGTGCTGATGTGTTGAATTGGTCTCCGGAGGCTGTTTCTTCCTTTCAGGAGCTGAAGCGAAGATTCACCTCCGCCCCGGTTTTGCGGCAACCTGATGTCTCTCTTCCGTTCCAGGTAGAGGTGGATGCTTCTGAGATTGGTGCAGGAGCTGTTTTGTCCCAAAAGGATCCTGTAACATCTAAAATGAATCCCTGTGCTTTCTTTTCCCGAAAGTTCTCTTCATCTGAACGTAACTATGATGTGGGGAATCGGGAACTGTTGGCCATGAAATGGGCATTTGAGGAGTGGAGACATTGGTTGGAGGAAGCTAAGCATCAAGTCGTGGTCCTCACCGACCACAAGACTTTGACTTATCTAGAGTCGGCTAAGCGCTTGAATCCTAGACAGGCTAGGTGGGCCTTGTTTTTTACACGTTTTGATTTTGTGGTTTCTTTTCTTCCTGGAACTAAGAATGTCAAGGCAGACGCCCTCTCTAGGAGCTTCTTTGCTGATTCTCCTGTGGTGACCAAGCCTGCTACCATCTTAGGCGAAGGGGTAGTTCTTTCTGCCATCTCGCCCGATTTGAGACGTGCTCTGGAAGAGTTCCAGGAGGACAAACCTGAGCGTTGTCCCAGTGGAAAGTTGTATGTTCCTGACCAGTGGAAGAAGAGAGTGATGTCTGAAGTTCATTGCTCTGCTTTGGCTGGTCATCCAGGTATTTTTGGTACTAGAGATCTGGTGAGTCGGTCTTTTTGGTGGCCCTCCTTGTCTCGTGATGTCAGGAATTTTGTGCAGTCCTGTGGGACGTGCTCCCGGTCTAAATCATGTTCTCGCTCTAGTGGGTTGTTGATGCCTTTGCCTGTCCCCAAGAGGCCATGGACCCATATTTCAATGGATTTCATCTCTGATATGCCTGTCTCTCAAAGGATGACTGTTATTTGGGTGATTTGTGATAGGTTCTCTAAGATGGTTCATCTTGTACCACTCCCTAAGTTGCCATCTTCCTCTGAGTTGGTGCCCCTGTTTTTGCAACAGGTGGTTTGCTTGCACGGGATTCCTGAGAACATTGTATCTGACAGAGGAGTTCAGTTTGTGTCTAGATTTTGGAGAACTTTCTGTTCCAAGCTGGGAATTCAGTTGTCCTTCTCCTCTGCTTTTCACCCTCAGACCAATGGGCAGACAGAGAGAACAAACCAGACCTTGGAGTCATATTTGAGATGTTTTATTTCCGCTGATCAGGATGATTGGGCTTCATTTTTGCCCTTGGCCGAATTTGCTTTAAATAATAGAGCTAGTTCTGCCACTTTGATGTCACCTTTTTTTTGTAACTTTGGGTTTCATCCTCGATTTTCTTCATGGCAGGTGGAGCCGTCTGCCTGCCCAAGTGTTGACACTGTGGTGGAGAGAATGCACCAGATCTGGGACCAAGTGGTGGATAAGTTATCTCTCTCCCAGGAAAAGGCCCAGCGGTTTTCCAACCGACATAGGACTATTGGTCCCCAGTTTAAGGTTGGTGATATGGTGTGGTTATCATCAAAAAATATTGCTATGAAGGTGGCTTCTCCTAAGTTTAAGCCTAGATTTATTGGACCTTACAAGATTTTGGAGATTATTAATCCGGTCTCTTTTCGTTTGGCTCTTCCTGTCACATTTAAAATCCATAATGTGTTCCATAAGTCTTTGTTGAAGAGGTTTGTTGAACCTGTTGTTCCGGGGGTGGCACCTCCTGACCCTGTATTGGTTGAAAGTAACGTGGAATATGTGGTAGAGAAAGTACTGGATTCTCGTCTGGCTAGACGGAGACTCCAGTATTTGGTTAAGTGGAAGGGTTATGGTCAGGAGGATAATTCCTGGGTCTCTGCCTCTGATGTTCATGCCAAAAGATTGGTGCGTGCCTTTCATCGGGCACACCCTGATCGCCCTGGTGGCATGGTTGAGGGTTTGGTGACCCCTCCTCAAGGGGGAGGTACTGTTGTGAGTTCATTTTCCCCTTCATCACTGAGGCCCGAGGAACTCCCTCCTCTGGTGAAGAAAGGTAGTGAGCCTGATTATCAGACACCTGAGACTAATGATGATGACTGGCTGAGTGGAGTCACAGACTGGATATAAGGCTGCCTCGCCCATTCTGCCCTGCGGGTGATTTCTCTGTGGACTTCTTGGACACCAGTCTGATTCCTGCTCTCCTAAAGCTAAGTTTTTGCTTTGCCTGTGGCATTTGTGTTTTGTTTTTGTTTTCCTTGCTTTTCTGGATTCTGCCATTCCCTGCTGGGGTGAGCTGATTCCCCTTGTGCCTATAGCTCTGTCTTCAGTATATGCCTGAGTTCTGACATAGCTTTTTGAAGCCTAGCGTCTTCAGGGCTTTTTTCACTGTCAGTCAGTTGGCTCTTATTTTCATAGGGTTTTTCTCGGATTGCAGACAGCAGCCTTCCTGTCCTTTCCTATGTAGTTAGTTTGGGCCCCGTCTTTGCTCAGCCTATCTTCTGTCTGTGTTTGTGTTTTCATCTTGCTTCACCGTCATTATTTGTGGGGGGCTGCCAATTGCTGTTGGGTCTGCTCTGGGGCAGTTTAGATTTCCCCTTTCTTTCTTTAGGCCTATTTATTTCTCCGGCTGTGATCGAGGGGTCTAGGGCATCGTAGGAACCCCCCACGGCTACTTCTAGTTGTGTTGATAAGTTCAGGGGTCTGCAATCCGATAGCTGCCAACTTCTCTGGTTTTCTGGACTTAGCTAGCATTTCTGTTTTTGCTTCCTACGGTGACTCAATCATAACAGTCATCACAACTAAAGGAAAAGTGAAAGGTACCCGAGCCTGGAAACAGAGAGCTGTAAAGGAACTGCGGTGCATGGCTAAGGTCATCAGGAGGACAGCCAATAAACCCGGATCTGTTACAACTGAATTCTGCCTCCGTCTCGTCTTTGCATCATCCAGTCGTGGTAAGCAGTGGACCACCCCCAAATCCCGGCCCCTACTACAACAGCATGGAACTACTACTTTTCCAGCAGCACTTTAATAAAATGTATAAACCTTGGAAGGGTTTTCCCGCTACCAATATCTCTCACCTAGCCACAGGGTCTACTGTACAGTAAATATATGTTTTATCGTTGGTATCCTCTGCTGGGACCTCCATCTATAGGTGTTTCAAGGGTCCTCAATCCCTAAATATATATATTCTCAATGATATCCTCTGCTGGAACCTCCATCTATAGATATTTCAAGGGACCTCAATCCCACATTTACTCTCACCAAAAAGTCTATACAGAGTCACTGCAGACTTGAGCCCCAAGCCTAGAAAACACCCCAGGAAGTGTATATGTAAAAAGTAGTGTGTCTGGCTTGGCTTCTTATCCTAAGGCTCATTAAAGAGTTGATATTGACTTTTATGATAGCAACATCCAGTGGGCAGTAGAGTTCCTGTCCTCTACCTCTGTGAAGAGACTATTGGCATAGTTAATTTCTTAGAGAAGCATTGCATGGCCTATAAGTCTCCTTACAACAATTTGACGCTCTCCATTAATAGAAACTGAAGTGTGACTGTGCCCTTAGTCTTCCTTCACTCAAAATATAGCTTTTTGTGACACTTTTTTTTACACTTACGTAAAAACTGCATTTCAGTCGCAGTCCTAAGTTGTGGAAATTTACCCTTCTTACCAATGCTTCATGAGAAGAATAAGAATGGTAAATGAGCTCTCCCAAAGGAAAAAAAATGGTATCTCCGGGATGGTAGTAGCTTCACTATTTAGTTCAATATCTCACTCTTTAAGGAGCCTCGCAACATGACCAGGAATATTAACAAAGCTGTTGTTTGGGAATTTCTACAGAAAATTCCTTGGCGTAAAATGACCGAAAAGGCCATCCATGTCAGACTCCAAAAATGTTATAAAGAGAAGTTATGACCCCTTGTTCTATATCTAAGTCTATATCATAAAATATGCCTAGGATGCCAATTCCAGATACACAAGACATTCTGTCCATAGGAAAAAAAACAGCTCCTCCCCTATAGATCTATATTCTTTACTGAGATGTCCATACGCGTCCCCTTAGGTAACACAAATGTGCAATGGATTATGCAGACTCTGTCGATAAAGGCAGTGAATCAGAGGAGAATTGTTCTCCTCCTTGTATGTCTCTATGGAATGAGCTGATTTATCAATGCTTTGCATGGCTGTCCCAAAGCAGTAATCTATATGCTGATTTTTACACTACAGGGGGAAGATTGCCAAAATTCATCAAGTGGCCACTTTTCTGCCAGCTTTGCAATGTATTGTTATTCTTGGAGATGGCGGCACATAGAGCTCATTGTAAAGTGCCCTAAGAAGCAATGCACCGGAGCCTTCTAAATAACGAGAGCTATTTAAGGCGTTTGGAGCACACGCTGGTCTTGCCTGGATGTTTTCTTGTGTAGTGAGGATGAGCCAATCTACCCCTAACACAAAAGACTAAGGTCTCCAACACAATGCTGAATTATGGCAATGTACATTTTGTAAATTGTAAGCAGCAATAATGCATCATAGATAGAAGTCTGTCGGCCAACACTGTGCCATATCATGGCCTAAAGCTCATGCAAAAATATATTTTTAGGTCTTGTTCACATGCCGCATTTAAAAAAAAATACAGTACCAGCAAAGTGAATGGGCAAAAAAAAACAAATAAAAAATGCACGCAAAATAAGTAGAAAAAAACATGTATTTTACACATTGTTTTTTCTGCAGAAAAATCCTCAACGTGTGCACATACCCTAAGGCTAGGGTCACACAAGTGTACATTCTCTCATCCGAGAGAATCGGACTTATTATACTAATCATACTCTGACCAGAGTGTGATCATAGTACAGTTTGATATTCTCAGGTTGTAAAAAAAATTTTTGCTATCTTCTCCATTGCTTCAGATGTCATCCGTCAGTCCTATGATTTCCATGCACTCATTGACTTGCAGGGCCGTCTGTGATCCGATAAACGGATCCAACTCGGGTATGCTGCAAATTTTTCCTCAGACTTGTCAGCTCTCACTCGGACCAAAAATACTCATCTGCACGACCCCTAAAGCTATGTGCGCACGTAGTTTTGAGAGCTGCGGATTTGTCCCCGCGGATTTGTATAAATCTGCAGGTAAATCCGCAGGTCAAAAGTCCTGCGGTTTACCTGCGGATTAGCCTGTGGTTTCAAACCTCACAATGGATAAGATGTGAAACCGCAGCAGATTCCGCACAAAGAATTGACATGCTGCGGATTGTAACCCGCGGAAAAATCCGCAGCATGTGCACAGCGTTTTGCAGAAACTGCTGCGGACCCACAGGGCCAGAAATACTGCGAATCGGCACCGTGTGCACATAGCCTAATACAGTATTCAAGAGGTAAAAATTGTGCCATATTCCACCGAAAGCTTTATCATATATGTAAAGAGAACGGCCGTATATGTAAAGACAACGGCCATTTCGCGCTGCTCGAGCGCTTCAACGGGACCCGTTGAAGCGCTCGAGCAGCGCGAAACGGCCGTTGTCAGCCTTTCTTGCACTCCTTATGTCACTCCCCCGACTTGACATGTTCATGATATGTCAATAAATCAGTGAAACTTTCATCTCAATGAGTGCGACCTTTTCTCTTTGCATGGATTCCCAGGATTGACTGTTTCCAGGTCTAGCACCCGAGATTCCCAGCTGTTGGGCTTCTGCATGCTGCACATCATTTGAAGATACACGGTAACAGTGGTGCCATCCGCTTTTTATCTTGAGTTTTGTGACTTATCATATATGTAATCTCCCCTAAAAACCTTCCATCTAGGAAGCAATGCCTCCATGCAATGCCTCCTTCTCAAAGCACTATACATATTGACATGTAGGACACCCACAGCTCCATTGTGCCTTCATACAGGTTTGTTAATTACATTATGAGAATAACATTGGGAAAGAGAGGGGTTCTGACTAGACTAGCGAAACAGGTCGGTCAAATTCATAAGTCGCCGACTTTCGCTAAAGTCGGGTTTCATGAAACGAAACCCGACCATAGCGTGAGGTCGGCCATGAGGTCGGCGACCAGAGCGCCAAAGTCGCGTTTCAAATGAGGCTTCCAGCGCCCTTTTTCAGCCAATGATGGAGGACGCACACTGTGGGCAACGCAATGACATGGGCAGCGGTCACCACCATCTTTGAGAAGGGCATGCAAGTGATTGGCTTGCTTTGTGTGGTGTCACAGGGGCTATAAAAGGGCGTGCACGCCGACCGCCATCTTACTTCTGCCGATCTTAGCATTAGTGAGAGGTTGCTGCTGCTGATTCTGAATAAGGCAGAGCGTTAAGCAGGGAAGAAGATACAAAAAAACTGCTTCTGCTGTTAGCGATTTTCACTGTACGACACAACACTTTGTGTGCAGTGACAGGGGAGGCTATATTTTTGTGTATCAGCTCTGTTGGTTATTAGGCTGCCTTATAAGGCTCCCTGATAGCTGCATTGCTGTTTGCACACTGCTGTGCAAACTGCTTTTATTAAAAGCAAAAATACTTTTCTTCCTCTTTTCTGCACAGTTACCAAGCGTTCATTTTTCCACACTTTTGTGTTCAGCAGTCCTGCTTATTAGACTGCCTGCTGCCATACTTGGACTGAGAGCATCATTGTCAGCCTCCTAAAATCTCTAGGGAGATTCACATTCTCCCCAATGCTACATACACACCTTGTACCTTGTCATACACCAGCCAATTTCAGCCTGTTAAATTGAGGTGTAATCTATAGTGGGTCTGAGATAATAGTTCAGCCTCCTAAAATCTCTAGGGAGATTCAAATTCTCCACAATACTATATACACCTTGTACCTTGTCATACACCAGCCAATTTCAGCCTGTTAAATTGAGGTGTAATCTATAGTGGGCCTGAGATAATAGTTCAGCCTCCTAAAATCTCTAGGGAGATTCAAATTGTCCCCATTACTATATACACCTTGTACCTTGTCATACACCAGCCAATTTCAGCCTGTTAAATTGAGGTGTAATCTATAGTGGGCCTGAGATAATAGTTCAGCCTCCTAAAATCTCTAGGGAGATTCAAATTCTCCCCAATACTATATACACATTGTACCTTGTTTTACAGTACCATATAGCTGGTGGTATTTTGGGTACATTTTCCAAAAAATTAGGAAGTATGGTGGAAGAGGCCGTGGAAGTGGGCAGGGGTTGCCAGCTGGTAATGATGGTGGTGGTGGTGCATCTGCTGGTAGTGGCAAAAGCACAATAGCACCTAAGGCAGGAGGTGTTGAGCCTGTGTCATCATCTGGCTCCACAAGGCCTCGAAGGCTCCCTTTTCTGGGAGTTGGTAAACCGCTTTTAAAGCCAGAGCTTCAGGAACAAGTTTTGGTTTACATTGCTGCCACAGCATCCAGCTCTATCGCCTCCTAATCTGAAGTTTCAAAAAATGCAAGCACTGAGTCATCAAGTGCTGGCTCCTGGTCAGGAAGAACCCCTTTCCTTGTGTCCTTCACCCCCACCAAAAGTGAATGATGCAGCAGGCCATACTTCACATTAGTCCATGTAGCTCTTTCTCACATACCATGCCTGGGTTATCAAGTCAAATCGTGAATTCCCCAGTCCAAGATGAATCTGACATGGAGTGTGGGTCGCCAGCCAGGGCAGTGGGGTAATCGGTACCGGGCCAGTGTCTCAGAGGGATGTGTCACAGTGGTGGTGACCCGGTCCGTGGACCTGGACGTCCATGCAAAGGGGTGAATAACGTTTATAGGTGAATGATACATGACGCCACCTGTGGTTTCTGATCACATTGACCAGCGCTGCAGTGTCGCTTCTCTGGGACAGATGTTGTGGTGCAGCTAAGATGTAGAAGCCCTGCACAGGTAGGGCCGTAGTTGCAGGGCAGATGAACGAGTTGGTAGATGGTGTGCAGTGCAGGATGTAGCAGAGCCGTGCACCAGGCGCAGGAGAAAGATGACAGACACAGTCGTTCAGTTCCTTTACCTGTACTTGGTAAGTGCCGTCCAGGACCCAGAGTACAGATGGAGGAGTTGGTCAGCCTGGAAGTAAATTAGGACTTCTCTCTCTGCAGATAGGTAGTGTGGCCTCCGTTCTAGCGCTTATCTGAGGTACTCGCAGTACTGAGTTCACTGAAGTTCCCCCCTGTTGACTCTCTTTTGGAACTTCTCGTATGGCAGGCAGCCGTAGCCTTTTCCTTCTGGCTCACACACGTCGCTGCTGGGGCCTCCGAGCCTTAGTTGGGAACAGAGCATATACAGCTGCTACTTTCTCCGGTTTATGCTGCAGGACCGTCAGTGTCCCTACAAACTTGGAGACGGAATCCAGACCATGCGCTCCAGCTAAAGGCCCCGTCACACTAAGTGACTTACCAGCGATCCCGACACCGATATCAAGGTGTCAGGATCGCTGGTAAGTCGCTATGTGATCGCTGGTGAGCTGTCACACAGACAGCTTCACCAGCGATCAGCACAGCGATGCCGAGCGTCCGTCATCGCTGGCCATCGCTGTAAAAAATAGAATCAAAATAAAAAATATAGTTATTCTCACCTTCTGACGTCCCGTTCAGCCATCCTGCCTCTCTCCACGCTCCGGTCCCAGTGAGCCTTTGCGAGAACGACCGCGAGATGTCACGGTCTCGAGGGATAACAAAGTCTCGCGGTCATTCGTGCAAAGCAGCACTGGGACCGGAGCGTGGAGAGAGGCAGGATGGCTGAACGCGACGTCGGAAGGTGAGAATAACTATATTTTTTATTTTTTTTATTATTTTTTACACCTGATCGCTGGTCTCCCGCCTGTCACACACAGCGATGCGTGCTGGCCAGCGGGAGACCAGCGACCAAAGAAATGTCCAGAGGTTTCTTCCAGCGATCAGTGATACCGGCAGGGGGGCCGCTCGCTGATCGCTGTCACACACAGCGATCTCGCTGGTGAGATCGCTGTTACGTCACAAAAGTTGTGACTCAGCAGCGATCTCGCTACCGAGATCGCTTAGTGAGACGGGGCCTTAAGAGTGAGCCTTAACTCTGCTCATCCTCCAGCTCCCCTTCTCACTTCCACACACTTCCCCTTCCCTTCACAGACTGCCCTAACTTCCCTCCTCCCTACCACAGAGAGCAGCTCCTCAGCAGTCAGGTTCAGAGCTCTCCCTGCTGGCCTGGAGTTGGAATTGTGTTGTGTGTTGGTTGAACTGCTAGAGAGAATCTTCGTTGCTCCCAAGCATGACATCACACTCCCTAGGAGGAAGGTAATGCCACTGTGGTGACCGTACTCCTGGGGGCGCCACAAGTGCACTGATGCCCAGCCACTGCTAGATGATTCTGCTGGTACATTGACCCAGACCACTACATTCCCCTCGCACTCTACACAGCCAGAATCTGACCCTGATGAAACTCAGGTTCCCCTTCCCGCATACTATACCACCTTACACGGTGACAAAGAGGAAGGTGTAGATGAAAGTGCAGGTTCCTTGAGCAGGTGGGGGGGCATACTCATGGGCGACGGCACTGGCACAGGGCCCCTCATAGTACGCAAAAGTGTCTCTGCCGGTGGGAGGGCCCATTCGCCGTCAGGCACACCGCCGTACTATGAGGGACCCTGTGCCAGTGCCGTCACCAACGAGTGGGCCCCCCCTGCTTGCTCCGAATCACAGCACTTGCAAAGTTGAAATACTTACCTTTCCCTGTTCCAGCACAGTGACGTCTTCCGCGTTTCCTGACAGTGACATTCTGGTCAGAGAGCGCGATGACATCACGTCTGTACACCCTCTGCCTAAACAGTCGAAGTGCAGAGAGATGGAAGATGGGGATGAAGAGGAGTCCAGAGTACAGGGATTCCCTAGCTCGGAGACATATTTAATTGTTTTAAAGTTTGGGAGCAATTTTTGGGGAGCACTATACTCTGGAGAATGATATATGGGGCCCACCATACACTGGAGCATTCCAAAGGCGGACATCAGACACTGGAGCAGCATTTACAGGGCCCATTATACACTGGAGCATTAGAAATGGGGCCCATTATATATGGAGCATTATTTGGGCCCATAAGACACTTGAGCATCATCCATGGGGCCCATCATATACTGGAGCATTGTAAATGGGGCAGATTATATATGGAGCATTATTTTGACCAATCGTACACTAGAGCATCATCCGTGAGGCCCATCATATGCTGGAGCTTTCCAAATGGGGGACATCAGACACTGGAGCAGCATTTACAGGGCCCATTATACATTGGAGCATTAGAAATGGGGCCCATTATATATGGAGCATTATTTGGGCCCATAAGACAGTGGAGCTTCATCCATGGGGACCAATATATACTGTAGCATTATGTGGAGCTCATCATATACTGTATTGAACATTATATGGGACCAATGATTCTGTATGGAGAAATATATGGGCCTCATTACTCTGTATGGGCACACTATGCGGTGGCCATAATACTGTATGGAGTAATATACTGTCCGTTTTTGGAGCTATTGGAGAATTTAAAATGGATATCAGTCATGTGATATAAGAAGTGAAGTATTTTTCATTGTACTATACCGCTATTTCTATGCCGTATCAGAGGATCATGAATTGTGGCATGTGTTAAAGGAGCCCAGTGACACTCTTTGGCCCTGGGCCCATGAAAATCTGGAGCCAGCCCTACCCCCCCACAACTTTAGCCAAATAACCCCCAGTTTTCAGTGCCTATTATTATGAAGTAAATTAAGGTTGACAAGCTTATGTAATAATAATTGATGTTTTTGGCATTAAAATGGGCACTGTAGGTGTGTTTCCTGTCCTCCACTCACTGCCGACTTTTCTTCCCCATTGACTTGCATTGGGTTTCGTGTTTCAGTCGGCCTTCAACTTTTCACGATAATCGGTCGATTGCGTTCGACCCGACTTTTGAGAAAGTCGGGTTTCATGAAACCCGACTCGACCCGAAAAAAGGCAAAGTCACTCATCTCTAGATCTGGCAGCTCAGACCCCATCCATGATGTTGACATTGCACATCACAGATTATCCTGATCTCACATGCTATAGATTTCTGTAAATTGCAGCCTCGACGACCCAAACATGTCATATACCTAAAACAAATGATGGAGGCAATTGTCAAACCAACTTGGTTGTGGAATATTGAGAGGTGAAGTTTAGTTTCCATAAACGTCGCCCCTTTTTTGATCTAGCTATGTACGACTTCTAAAACAAATTTGACTATTCAAAAGTTCCAGGAGTTCTAAATGAAAAAGTATTACTTTAATTATTGGCATTCTTCAGTTTGCCCATGGAGGTGTCTTGCATGACTGTTTAGCTGGCATATGTTCTATCATGACATAAACTTGAATATTAGGGGACACATTGGTCACAATCTCGACATCAAGTTTTGTCCTACCCAGTTATGCAAGAGGGTGAAGAGGGAGAAGAGCACAAAAGGGGTTACCTCTCCTGCTTAGTGTCCGGAACCACCTAGCCTGACAGCAGGGTTTCCGGGGGGGAAGACTTTCTGACCTGGACCATCTAGACCATGTGACCGTGGGGGGCTGTGACCAGAAAGAAGGGGCGGTGGACAGGAAACTGCGGCGTCAGGGCGTGAATGCAGAGCGCGCGGGACAGAGAGCAGGCTGCTGCACCGCGCTCACAGAGAGAGAGGGTTCCCCATCTGAGGACTAAGACTGAAGGATAAGGCATTGTGAGCGCCGTTTGTGAGTACATGGACTCGGTAGCCTCCGTGACCATAGGAGACTTCCCCCCTAATAGCATAGAGACAGTGACATGAGCCGGAGCCTCTGTGTGTGATAAAGAGACTTAACAGTGTGTGCAGCATCGCTCCTGCGGTGAGACAGGCGAGGTATCATACAGAGACTCAGAGCAGGGAGACCCAGTTTCATATCAGCTCCCAGCTCCCTGCTTTAACCCCTGGAGGTTCCAATTTCATCTAGAGCAAAGACTTTAGAAACTTTAGAGACTGCAAGCGCCGCTGTTGCCGGTGCTGATGTGGGAGAAGTAGACTCTTCAATCCAGCTTTCCCAGGACTGATAAGTTATAATTACCTGAGTTTAACCATTTAAACGCTGCATTACCGTTTAATTGCTTCCTTCAGCTCCATTGTTCTGCTACACTGTTTTACTCTGTCACATTTATCCCCTACTGCTCCTCCCTGCGTGGAGAGAAATTTCCTGTAAATAAACCTTTAACTCTTGGTCTGTTTTGGATCCGTGGCGACATCCTTCGTATCTGCAGATTATTACATCTGTTATGTTCTGGGGCTGCTTTGCTGCATCTGGCACAGGGTGTTTAGAATCTGTGCAGGGTACAATAAAATCTCAAGACTAACAAGGGATTCTAGAGAGAAATGTGCTGCCCAGTGTCAGAAAGCTTGGTCTCAGTTGCAGGTCATGCTCCTTGCAACAGGATAATGACCCAAAACACACAGCTAAAAACACCCAAGAATGGCTAAGAGGAAAACATTGGACTATTCTGAAGTGGTCTTCTATGAGCCCCGACCTAAATCCTATTGAGCATCTTTGGAAAGAGCTGAAGCATGCCGTCTGGAAAAGGCAACCTTCAAACACGAGACAACTGGAGCAGTTTGTTCTTGAGGAGTGGGCCAAAATACCTGTCGAGAGGGGCAGAAGTCTCATTGATAGTTACAGGAATCGTTTGTTTGCAGTGATTGCCTCAAAAGGCTGTGCAACAAAATATTAAGTTAAGGGTACCCTCATTTTTGTCGAGGCCTATTTCATGAGTTTAATTTTTTTTTAAATTCTGTGGAAGCATGGTTGAAAAGCAATGTCTGAGTTTCATTTGTTCATTTTCATAGATTTTTGATTTATTACTACTTTTGTCAGATTCAAGTTACTTCTGTCATCATTGTGGGTTTTTCTGTCATTAAACGAGGGGTACCAACAATTTTGACCACGTGTGTATTGGATACATGCCACATATCACTAAAGCAGAACACATAATCCACATGCGTCACTCACATGGAGGACGCAAGCCGCACACATACCACTCACATGTTGGACACAAGCCACTCATGCTGCATTTACAACTGGGGTACATGCCGCACACCAGGAATCATTGACCCAGGCAACCCATGTACCACTCACAAAGTGGACAAGTGTCAAATACACATTATTCACACACTGGACACAAGCTGCAAACATAATCCTCATTTTGGACACATGCAGCCCATGCACCACTCACATACTGGACCCACGCCACCCAGCACATGAATCACTCACACAGTAAGCAAGTGTCACACATTGACCATTCATACTGGACACATGCGGCACAATCACTACTCACAAGCTGGATATGTACAACTCTCAAACCATTCATACGCACCACTTATATGCAGGACACACGGTGCACACATGCCACTCATATTGTAGATCCATGGCACACAACTATTTAACAAACTCAGAATCAGCGCAAGTAGGATAGTGACATCTCCTGCCCAGAAAAAGCCCCACCTTCATTATAAATAAGTTCCACCCACCATCATGAGACTCCACCTTTTTTTTTCAACATTGTAAAATCTTTAAGGCGCAGTCCACCTCTGTGGACAATATGTTTTTTTTTTACTTAAATGCATGTATTTGTGTGGGTAATAACTATTTTTACAATTCTGTCTCCCTTTTCACTCATTTTGCTCTTACGGTCTCTTTTTTCCTTTTATATTCAACTTTGATTTAATGTTTGGTTATAATAAATCAGCTGAGAGGAAGCTAAAAAAAGACAAAAAAAGTTGCATTTTCTAGATTGCTGCATATCTTTTATTCTGACTGTTCGTATAATGAGCATTAAAAATAATGCTAACCTTTATATTTGCAGCTGACGAATATTAATTAAAATAACAGAGGTGTCCGGCAGCATCAAAACATTCCTCATATTTGAGTCATTAAATTTAATGGGATTCCACCTACTTTATCCTTATAAATTCTGTTTCGTGCCTTTCATTGCAGCCAGTAGAGTTGAGCGAAACGGGTCGAAAAAATTCAAAAGTCGCCGACTTTTGGCAAAGTCGGGTTTCATGAAACGAAACCCGACCCTAGGATGAGGTCGGCCACGAGGTCGGCGACTTACGCGCCAAAGTCGCGTTTCAAAAGTTTGTTTTGCGCTCTTTTTCAGCCAATCAGGATCCACGCACACTGTGGGCAACGTGATGACATAGGCACGGGTCACCACCATCTTTCAGAAGGGCATGCAAGTGATTGGCTTGCTTTGGGGGGCGTCACAGGGGGTATAAAAGGGCGTGCACGCCGACCGCCATCTTACTTCTGCCGATCTTAGTATAGGGAGAGGTTGCTGCTGATTCTGTAGGGAGAGCGTTAGGCAGGGAAGAAGACAAAAAAACTGCTTCTGCTGCTAGCGATTTGGCCTGCACAACACACAAGTCACTGTGTATGCAGTGCAAGGGGAGGCTATATTGTGGTGTATCAGTGGTGTTGGTTGTTGGGCTGCCTTTTAAGGCTTCCTGACACGCTGGCATTGCTGTTTACCCACTGCTCCGCAAACTGCTTTTTTAAAAGCAATCCAATCTCCCTAATCCTCTCGTCACTTTGGTCACAGGAAGCTGTGCTATCGAGCGTGTCACATAGCGCTCAGATATCAGTGGGCCGCACACAATCCACAAGTGTCCAGTGTCCAAAAGTGTACGCAGAGATTCAAAATCTCCATTATCCTCTCGTCACTTTGGTCACAGGCAGCTGTGCCATCGAGCGTGTCACATAGCGCTCAGATATCAGTGGGCCGCACACAATCCACAAGTGTCCAGTGTCCAAAAGTGTACGCAGAGATTCAAAATCTCCATTATCCTCTCGTCACTTTGGTCACAGGCAGCTGTGCCATCGAGCGTGTCACATAGCGCTCAGATATCAGTGGGCCGCACACAATCCACAAGTGTCCAGTGTCCAAAAGTGTACGCAGAGATTCAAAATCTCCATTATCCTCTCGTCACTTTGGTCACAGGCAGCTGTGCCATCGAGCGTGTCACATAGCGCTCAGATATCAGTGGGCCGCACACAATCCACAAGTGTCCACTGTCCACAAGTGTACGCAGAGATTCAAAATCTCCATTATCCTCTCGTCACTTTGGTCACAGGCAGCTGTGCCATCGAGCGTGTCACATAGCGCTCAGATATCAGTGGGCCGCACACAATCCACAAGTGTCCACTGTCCACAAGTGTACGCAGAGATTCAAAATCTCCATTATCCTCTCGTCACTTTGGTCACAGGCAGCTGTGCCATCGAGCGTGTCACATAGCGCTCAGATATCAGTGGGCCGCACACAATCCACAAGTGTCCAGTGTCCAAAAGTGTACGCAGAGATTCAAAATCTCCATTATCCTCTCGTCACTTTGGTCACAGGCAGCTGTGCCATCGAGCGTGTCACATAGCGCTCAGATATCAGTGGGCCGCACACAATCCACAAGTGTCCAGTGTCCAAAAGTGTACGCAGAGATTCAAAATCTCCATTATCCTCTCGTCACTTTGGTCACAGGCAGCTGTGCCATCGAGCATGTCACATAGCGCTCAGATATCAGTGGGCCGCACACAATCCACAAGTGTCCACTGTCCACAAGTGTACGCAGAGATTCAAAATCTCCATTATCCTCTCGTCACTTTGGTCACAGGCAGCTGTGCCATCGAGCGTGTCACATAGCGCTCAGATATCAGTGGGCCGCACACAATCCACAAGTGTCCAGTGTCCAAAAGTGTACGCAGAGATTCAAAATCTCCATTATCCTCTCGTCACTTTGGTCACAGGCAGCTGTGCCATCGAGCGTGTCACATAGCGCTCAGATATCAGTGGGCCGCACACAATCCACAAGTGTCCACTGTCCACAAGTGTGTGCAGAAATTCTAAAACTCCCCTGTCCTATAGACACCTTGTACCTTGTTTTACATTACTATATAGTTTGTTGGATTTTGTCTACATTTCTACCAAAAATGAGGAAGGCTGGTGGAAGAGGCCGTGGAATTGGGCGGGGGTTGGCAGCTGGTAATGATGGTGTTGGTGGTGGATCTGATGGTAGTGGCAAGAGCAAAATAGGACCGAATGCAGGAGGTGCTGACCCTGCGTCATCGTCTGGCTACATAAGGACTCGAACGCTTAGTTTTCTAGGAGTTGGCAAACCGCTTTTAAAGGCAGAGCATCAGGAAAAAGTTTTGTCTTACATTGCTGACTCAGCCTCCAGCTCTATCGCCTCCTCTTCTTCAGTTGTAAAAAGTAAAAGCACTGAGTCGTCATTGGAGGCTCATGTTCATGAACCACACCTTTCCTTGTGTCCTTCACCCCAACCAAGATTGAAGGATGACGCAGGCCATACTACTGATTACTCCATGGAGCTGTTTTCACATACCATGCCTGGATTATCAAGTGAAATGGTGAATTACCCAGGCCAAGATGAATCTGACATGGAGTGCACTGATGCACAGCCGCTGATGGATGATTCTGCTGGTACATTCACTCAGAGCACTACATTGTCCTCGCAGTGTACAGAGCCAGATTTTGACCCTGATGAGACTCAGGTGCCCCTTCCCGCACACTATACCACCATACACGGTGACACAGAGAAAGGTGCACATGACATAGAAGAGGAGGTGATGGATGACCCAGTTGTTGACCCAGATTGGCATCCATTGGGGGAAGAGGGTGCTGCTTCCAATAGCTCAGATGAGGAGCATCCACAGCAGACATCGACATCGCAACAGCTGTTATCTGGCAGGCCCGGAGCACTCCAAAGACAGGTTCCAAACATCAAAAGAGTTGCTGGACAGCTTGTCCAGAGGGTCAAAAGATCACAGCGTGCTAGGCCGCAAAATGTCTGCCAAAGTAGGAAGAGTGCAGTGTGGCAGTTTTTTGAACAAAATCCTCATGATCAGGCCAAGGTTATCTGTAAGAAGTGTGCAAAGACCTTTAGCCGAGGGAAAAATCTGAAAAATTTGAATACCAGTTGCATGCTTAGACATTTAACCAGCATGCACTTGCAAGCGTGGACACAACACCAAACCTCAAGTGCCACATGTGCAACTGATCACAACGAAGGTAGTCAGCAACGCTACATTGTTTCCCCCACTGTAAGCCCAACGGTTAGCACAGCAGCAAATGTTGAGGTGTCGTTGCAAGGCCACAGCAGTCAGGGAATCCCACTGTTATATCAACGAAAGACTGATTCTAGGCCATCAGAAAGAACAACAACTCCATCACCATCATCAACCCTCTCTCAGTCCGCCCTGTCCACCGCTACTTCCACCATATGCAGCTCTCAAGTCCAGCTCACCCTCCCAGACACTATGAGTAGGTCAAGAAAGTACTCAGTCTCTCATCCGCGTACACTGGGTTTGAACGCCCACATTGCCAAACTAATCTCGTTTGAGATGATGCCCTTTCGGTTGGTGGAAACGAAAGCACAGCTTTCCGCGAACTCATGGCCTATGCAGTACCACGCTATGACCTACCCAGTCGCCACTTCTTCTCTCGCAAAGCCATCCCAGCCCTCCACCATCATGTGAAAGACCGCATTGTCCATGCACTCAAGCAGTCAGTGAGCGGAAAGGTGCACCTCACAACTGATGCATGGTCCAGTCGGCATGGCCAGGGCCGTTACGTGTCCATCACTGCGCACTGGGTTAATGTGGTGGATGCAGGGTCCACAGGGGACAGCGGTGGTGGGACAGTGCTGCCTAGCCCACGGTATAGGAAACAGTTGGCTGTAGGCGTTCGACCCTCCTCCTCCTCCTCCTCCAGAAGCGACAGCTCGTCCACAGAGCGCAGTCGTACGAGCACTCCATCTGCAGCTGCCACTGTTGCACACGATGTGTCCCCCTATCGAGCAGCTAGTGGAAAGCGTCAGCAGGCTGTGTTGCAGATGATGTGTTTGGGCGACAGACACACCGCCGAGGTGCTGGCCGAGTACTTGAAGCGACAAACTGAGTCATGGCTGGGCAGTGTACATCTTGAGGCAGGCAAGGTAGTTAGTGATAACGGCCGTAATTTTGTGGCAGCCATAGCCCTTTCAAAACTCAGCCACATACCTTGCTTGGCTCACACCTTGAACCTGGTGGTGCAGTGCTTCCTCAAAAATTATCCGGAGTTAACAGCCCTGCTCCAGAAGGTGCGAAGACTGTGCGCGCACATCCGCCGGTCGCCTGTACACTCCGTTCGTATGCAGAAGCTGCAGCGATTGCTCCACCTTCCCAACCACCGCCTCATTATCGACATTGCAACAAGGTGGAACTCCACCCTGCACATGGTGGAGCGGCTGTGCGAGCAGAGGCAGGCCATAATGCATTTGTGGGAGGATACACGGCCAGGCACTTTGAGAGCAGACATGGAGTTGACAGGCGTGCAGTGGTCGAAGCTGAAAGACCTTTGTAAAGTCCTTCAGTGTTTTGAGGAATGCACACGGCTGGTAAGCGCAGACAACGCCATCCTAAGCATGAGCATCCCACTTATGCGTCTGCTCATGCAAACTTTGACGCACCTTAAGGAGCAGGCGTCTGCAGCCAATGTTGATGAGGAGGAAGAGGAGGAGGGAATCCTTGATGACATTCAGCCATTGTCTGCTCAGGGACCTCTCCTGGACGAGGTGGAGGAAGAAGAGGAGGAGGAGGATGATGGGGATGATTACTTAGGGGAGGAGGATGCATCTCGTGGGGCAAGTGAAAATGTTGGCGTGGCAAGGTCTGGTAGAGGGTTTGTGCGTGACTGGAGGGATGTGGATTTGACAGAAAGTGCTCCTCCACCCAGCACTCGCAGTGCATCATTGACACCGGGAACATTGGCCCACATGTCAGATTATGCCTTGCGGATCCTAAAAAGGGACCCCCGCATTGCCAAAATGATGAACGATGACGACTACTGGTTGGCCAGCATCCTGGATCCACGCTATAAAGGTAAATTACAAAACATCATGCCACAGGAGAACCTTGACCTAATATTGGCTAATAAACAAGCAACTCTGGTAAATCGGTTGCTTGAGGCATTCCCAGCACACAGCAGCGGTGATGGTTCTCACACGAGCCGTACGGGCCGGGGGCAGCTTGGCAGAGGTGTTCGTGGTGCACACAGCAGAAGTGGCGTTGGAGACAGGGGTTTCATGACAATGTTGTGGACTGATTTTTCAAATACCGCTCACACAACTGGTAATACTGCATCGATGGAAAGTGACAGGAGACAGCAGTTGTCAACTATGGTTACAAACTACTTTTCCTCCCATATCGATGTTCTCCCACACAGGTCATTCCCCTTTGACTATTGGGCCGCTAAACTGGACACCTGGCCTGAATTGGCCCAATATGCCTTACAGGAGCTCGCTTGCCCAGCTGCAAGTGTGCTATCGGAAAGAGTCTTCAGTGCAGCTGGATCAATCCTGACAGAAAAAAGGACCCGTCTGTCAACCCAAAATGTGGATGATCTAACCGTCATTAAAATGAACCACGCATGGGTTTCCAAGGATTTTGTCCCACCTTCCCCTGATGACACATAGGGTGACAGAAAAATGGCTTGCTTTGGTCCACCTCTTCCTGGTACTTCACCTATTTCGCCTTTTGCATCAGCTGAATGTCCAACATCAACATATGCCACTTTCTAAAACTCCCTAACTGTGCTGCCTCCCCCCCATGGCCGGGGTCACCACCTAGCGCACGACACCGTGCGAGTGCCGTTGCCCTGGACAGGTGGGTAGGCCGACTCTTGGGCGCGGGCACTGGCACAGGGTCCCTCATAGTGCAATCAAGTGTCTCTGACGGTGGTGGTGCACACCCGCCGTCAGACACACCGCTGTACTATGAGGGGCCCAGTGCCAGTACCGACGCCCACGAGTGGGCCCCCCTTGCTTGGCCAGGGCCCCAGCATTTGCAATCTTTACCTCTCCCTGCTCCTCCGCTGTGTAATCTGGGCCGTCAAATCCATACTGTGCCTGACACCGTCTGAGCCTGCCTCCTGAGACATATATTTTGAATGTGTACGCTATCCATACATGTTATCCAGGGATACGGTACCCTTTCTAACCTTTGTGCAATGACGTGCAATCCATACTGGGCCTAACACCGTCTGAGCCTGCCTCATGCTGTATAGACATATATTTTGAATGTGTATGCTATCCATACATGTTATCCGGGGATACGGTACCCTTTCTAACCTTTGTGCAATGACGTGCAATCCATACTGGGCCTAACACCGTCTGAGCCTGCCTCATGCTGTATAGACATATATTTTGAATGTGTACGCTATCCATACATGTTATCCGGGGATACGGTACCCCTTCTAACCTTTGTGCAATGACGTGCAATCCATACTGGGCCTAACACCGTCTGAGCCTGCCTCATGCTGTATAGACATATATTTTGAATGTGTACGCTATCCATACATGTTATCCGGGGATACGGTACCCTTTCTAACCTTTGTGCAATGACGTGCAATCCATACTGGGCCTAACACCGTCTGAGCCTGCCTCATGCTGTATAGACATATATTTTGAATGTGTACGCTATCCATACATGTTATCCGGGGATACGGTACCCCTTCTAACCTTTGTGCAATGACGTGCAATCCATACTGGGCCTAACACCGTCTGAGCCTGCCTCATGCTGTATAGACATATATTTTGAATGTGTACGCTATCCATACATGTTATCTGGGGATACGGTACCCCTTCTAACCTTTGTGCAATGACGTGCAATCCATACTGGGCCTAACACCGTCTGAGCCTGCCTCATGCTGTATAGACATATATTTTGAATGTGTACGCTATCCATACATGTTATCCGGGGATACGGTACCCCTTCTAACCTTTGTGCAATGACGTGCAATCCATACTGGGCCTAACACCGTCTGAGCCTGCCTCATGCTGTATAGACATATATTTTGAATGTGTACGCTATCCATACATGTTATCCAGGGATACGGTACCCTTTCTAACCTTTGTGCAATCACGTGCAATCCATACTGGGCGTGAGAACGGCTGGCGAGCTGTTAAGCAAGCTACAGCACCTGTCCAGACAAGTACAGGGATTCCCTAGCGAGGAGACTTATTTGATTGTTTTCTATGTTGGGACAGCAATTTTTGGGGAGCACTATACTCTGGAGAATGATAGATGGGGCCCACCATACACTGGACCATTCCAGAGGTGGACATCAGACACTGGAGCAGCATTTACAGGGCCCATTATACACTAGAGCATTAGAAATGGGGCCCATTATGTTTGGAGCATTATTTGGGCCCATAAGACAGTGGAGCTTCATCCATGGGGACCAACATATACTGTAGCATTACGTGGAGCTCATCATATACTGTTTCAAACATTATATGGGACCAATGATTTTGTATGGAGAAATAGATGGGCCTCGTCATGAGATGTAAAAAGTGAGGTATTTTTCATTGTACTATACCGCTATTTCTCTGCCGTATCGGAGCATGATGAGTTGTGGTATGTGTTAAAGGGGCGCTCTTTCGCCCAGGGCACATGAAAACCTGCAGCCAGCCCTCCCCCCCCACAAATTTAGCTAAATAACCCCCATTTTTCGGTGCGTAACTTGTATTATGAAGTTAATTAAGGTTGACAAGCTTAAGTAAGAAGAATTGGTGCTTTTGGCATTCAAATGGGCACTGTAGGTGTGTTTCCTGTCCTCCTCTCACTACCGACTTTTATTCCCCATTGACTTACATTGGGTTTCGTGTTTCGGGACGACCCCGACTTTTCCCTATAATCGGACGATCTTGCTCGACCCGACTTTTGGAAAAGTCGGGTTTCACGAAACGAAACGCGACCCTAAAAAACCAAAAGTCGCTCAACTCTAGCAGCCAGCCATCAAAAAAACTGAAAAAATAAAAAATCCTACCTTTAACTCTTAATGTCACGCTTCCAATGCATTAATTGCTATAGGCCCTGCCAGCTCAAAATGGGAAGATACCCGGCATGAATTGAACTTTATGTCTAGGAGTAATTTGGCCTAATTCTGTGGGTGTCTTGCTATATTTCCTTAATCTTGCAAACGTGAGTCTTTTCTCCAAGGAGATTCAAGTTAATAATTAACGACAAATCTTGCAAAATTTAAAAGCATTTTTTTTTGTTGATGCTGCCTTTTTACAATCTATTAAACCCTTCGATATTTTCATCTGCCCTTTTCAGATGTCGGCGGTTCATAGTTCTGTATGTCAAAGGTGTTCGCAGCAGAACGTTTCTCATATTTTTTTTCTCGTTGCAATAGTTCTCTTCTTGTAAAATGTGTTTATCATCTTTTTTAATTAAATAGTAAAAAAAAAAAAACTTTAAAGCAAAAATTATTAAAAGGGTATTCCCAACATCTAAACTTATCCCAGATATTTGGTCCACCGGCAAACATTTTGCATCCAGCAATGATGCGCATGGTCAACCACCGCTCCACTTTATGTCTATGTGACTACCGGAAACAGCAGAGCAAAGATTCAACTTTCTCCAGCAGTCACATAGACAATGTATGGAGTGGAGGTTGAGATTGTGATTTACCGAGCTTGGAATAGTCCAATTCTCGGAATCCAGAGTCCTGTTCTCGGGATCTCTGGGAGTCCGAATGATCATGACAATTAGATCACAGCGATCAGTAATTTATCTCCTATCTTATAGATAGGAGATAAATTTAGATTGTGAGAATATGCTTTTAAAGGATCATTTAAGGAAAACAACTTATACACTGCATTTAAAGGAGGTTTAGGGTTCAAGTTTGCAGTCAGTGGATGTGACTACAGTCTTGTGAATCCTCACAGCATGCACAGTGCGGACTGTAAGGATTCTCCGGTGCCACCGCAGAGAACAATCGGTCATGTTACCGTAGGTATGTGATTTGCATACCTCTGGCCACATTCAGACTAGACGTGACAGACTTTACTGAATACACCTGTATTGAGGCGGGTCACACACATCTAGTCGGCATGTGCCCACATCTATACAAACTGCAGACTTGAATGGAACGTTATTACAAAAATAACAGACATGTTATGTTGTTCTGTATTAGTCAAGACACAGCTTATAGAGTGTTTCTTTGAAAGGGTTTTACAGTGCTGGGCAATCCCTTATTAATGGACCCCAGAGGTGTGAATCCTAAAGAAAAAAAAAGAGACTCCCCTACTAGACCAGTATCGCTCCTCTTAACTCATAGCTGCATCCTTCACTGGCTTGCAGATTGGCTGCAGCATTCACATTTCATCTGAACACTGTTTCTTCCACTGAAATGTGAACTCTACAGACGATCAACGGTTGATTGGCTGCAGCGCTCACTTGACACCCTTGCTGGATATTGATGCTAGCAGGCTTGCAGGGGAAGCAACATTCAGTATAGATGAGATGCTTGGTTTAGGAGGTTAATATTATTATTTTTTTTTCAATCTGTCTGGGTACATTAATAAGGTTTTGTTACTCATTTTTTTTAAATTTCCTGCTGCTCTGGTGCTTAAGTTTTGGCGGCTTATTTTCCTGCAGTGATGGTGTGCTGTAAGTTCATGTAACAGCTGCAGCCAATCACTAGGTTCGGTGGTGATATAAGCATGCATGATATCACAAGACCAATGACTGATGGCAGCAGTGACACTGATGTATGGCACATATGGAAAGAAGAAAACTAAGTCAAAAACTGGACCATAGAAGCAATGGTGCCGGACATATAAAACATTAGTATTCTTAGTAGTTTTTTTTTTTAAATAACAATGACTGCAGTTACCTTAATTTTTAAAACAAGTCTCTAACCCCCTTTAAAGTGGACCTTTCTGAAGATACCATCCTATATAAAGACAGCTTTCTCTAGAGCAGAGGAGCTAAATTTAATCTAAAACACTTTAAGCTTAGGTGTCCAGTGGGCATTTCTTCTCAAAGACTCAATGGCTTAAATGCTCCAGCCTGTTTCACCAAAAATGTTTTTGTCCAATCGCGACAGCCGCGCAAACGGAAACCAAAAGACAACCCCGCCAAAATACGCATGGCTTTTGCACCAGACCAACCCTCAGAGACCCCGCGCCCCAACCAAGACAACTAAAATCCCTCCTGATCCAGCTCAGGCCCGACTGCTGCGCCGGCTGCAAGATGCTCCTCCCACTTGAGCCAGACTGCCCGGTATGCCTCCCAAGTTTTCGGGGATAAAGACGACTCAATCAGCGACTCCGCGGCCCGCAAGCCACTTTCCACAGCTCCTCCGGACAAGCTAAACCCATGATCTCTGCCTCTGGAGCCAAAGAGCGGAACCGATCCCACTGTGAACGATAAAGAGAGTCAGCTATATCGCTCTTGACACCTGGAACATGTGTCGCGGTCACATGCGCGTTCAGATCCAAACACAGTAAGACCAGCTGTTGCAACACCCGGACGACTGGGGGGACGATGCAGTAAGACCATTGATCGCACATACCACGCCCATATTATCGCAATTAAAGCGCACGCGCCAATCACGAAACTCCCGTCCCCACAGATGTACGGCTACGAGAATCGGAAGAATCTCCAACAAAGTGATGTTGCGTACCAAGCCGTCCGTAATCCACTCATCGGGCCACAGGGACGCGCACCACTGTCCCCGGAAGTAAGCCCCAAATCCAACACCTCCAGCCGCGTCCGTGAACAACTCCAACGGTTCGTTGCCGACCACCTCTTCCATCACCAACGAACGGCCGTTATACACCTCCAGAAAAGACTCCCAGATCACCAAATCTGCCCTGAGTTCGGCCGACAATCTGATGAAATTATGCGGGGCTCGAATACCCGCAGTCGCGCTTGCCAGACGACGTGAAAAAACTCGCCCCATCGGCATGACCCAACATGCAAAGTTTAGCTTCCCCAACAAAGACTGGAGATCATGCAGTGACAACCTTTTTACCCGGCGCGCTCAGACCACCTCCGCCCACAAATCCGCCAACTTATCCTCAGGCAGCCGGAACTCCCAACTCACTGTGTCAATGGCAATTCCCAAGAAACGCAGGCACGTACTGGGGCCCTCGGTTTTCCCAGGCGCAAGTGGAACCCCAACCACTCCGCCACCCACTCAATGGCCTGCAACATTCTGTCACAACGCAAAGAATCCGCCGGGCCAACACACAAGAAATCAACCAAGTAATGAATGACCGAATCGAAACCAGAAACATCACGCACGACCCACTCCAAAAAGGAACTGAATGCTTCAATATACGCACAGGACAGTGAACATCCCATGGGTAGACACCTGTTGACAAAAAACATGCCTTCCCAATAGCAACCCAGCAACTTCATGCTATCCGGGTGGACCAGCAGCAAACGAAATGCGGATTCTACGTCCGTTTTGGCCATGAGAGCACACCGACCACATTTTCGTACCCACCGCGCTGCTTCGTCAAAGGAGGAGTAAACCACCGAACAGATCTCAGGATCAATACCATCGTTAACTGACCTCCCACGTTGGTAAGACAAATGTTGGATAAGCCAAAACTTATTTGTCTCTTTCTTTGGAACCACTCCCAGAGGAGAAACCACCAAATCTGCAAAGGGGGGAGAAACAAAGGGGCCCGCCATACGGCCCAGCAAAACTTCCTTTTCCAGTTTTTCTGAAACCACCAAGCCATGCAACAAGGCTGAATGCAAATTTTTTAAAACTCGCGGAATTGGAAACGGGGGGTGAGGGATAACAAAACCGTCTTTAAAACCCGCGTACAGCAATGCCGACTTCTCCCTGTCCCCATATCTATTTAGATAAGGGACCATCCATTCCAGCTTCACTGGAGTCTCCCCCTTGGAAATTACTACCGCTGGTTCTGGGCTTCCCTTTCTTGAAGCACTTGGGGGCTCCATGCGACGCGCTATTGCAGTTGGAGCAAAGATGTTTGAATTTGCAATTCGCCCCAAATTTACACTGGCCATCGTTAAACTGCCAGGACACACCCAACTTGTGACTCCCCGTTTGACCTTGCCCGCCTCCACCTGAGACACCGGAATTGCTGCTACTCTGGCTGGTACTCCCAGCCCCCCCGTGAAAGGAGCTCCCAAACTTATTCTGAGCTATAACCCGCATCCACAACCCAGTGTCCTTCTGATCCCAACCGATAGCCGGACAGACAGCCTTCCTCTGCCGAAATTGCTCGTCATACCACAACAACGCCTGCCCACCGTACACCCTGTAGGCCTCCCCTATGGCATCAAAGTAACAAAATAAGGCTGAGCAATTATCCGGGGCCTTTTCCCCAATGACGCTAGCCAATATGGCAAACGCCTGTTGCCAATTGACAAACGTTTGGGGGATCAGACGCCACCTGTGCTTTTCTTTGTCCTCCTTTTTGCTATCATCCTTCTTACCCTTATCCAAATTACATTTTTTGAGTGGTAACAAGGAAAATATTTCCACATACTCGTCCTTCCAAATGCGCTCCTTTACTTCCTTCTTTAAATGAGCACCCAACTGGCCTTCAAAACAAGCGTACACCTCCCCATGCGCCCTGTTGTCCAAATGCACACGACATTCTTTTTCCTTCTCCGTCTGCACCAATACTGACACCGCCTCGCCTGCACGCCCGGCCGGTTCCAACCCACTCTGCCCCGCAGGACTCCCAGCTTGTACCCCAACCCAAGCTGCTACTGGTGAAGGCACGACGAGACTCCGCTCCAGACTGGACATCAAGGTACGCATGTCTGCGAGCTGACATCCCCGACTGCGGCTACGCCACCGAACCCCGACCCCCCACCGACACGAGGGATTCCGCCAGAGGCCCCCTGCCTAACCAGGATGACGCCACAACTGGATGACAAACAGGGGACACAGAACCATACTCACCGGGCTGCGAGGGAGCTGTGTGCCCTCCAGCCAGAAAACCTGGATCCACGGATGTAACCTCGCTGGCTTGCTGTCGTCCACTGGGACTCCCCACAGAAGGAACTGGATAGGGGTGCCTGAACCCCCCCGGGGGACCCCAATGGCGGGACCTCGGATACAGATGCTGGCCGGGACACCATGCGGTGAGTTCCTGCTGCCACGCCTGCATCCAGCAGGGAAGCATGTATGGCCCCCCGCTGCACCTCCAGGCCGACCGTGGAGGCTACCGCTGCGGCCCCTCGCTGTTCCTGGTGACACCTGCCACCCAGCGCGTGACAGGTCCGCCCCTCGCCTGGATCTAGGCTGCGGTCTTGTCACCGCCGTGGGCCCTCGCCGAGCCTGTTGATTGCTCCCAGGCCAGGTAGCGGCGGTGGGAGCAGAGCGTGACGCCCAGCCTGGAGGGTCCCGGGAGGGGCTCCTGCGGCGCCGCGAGGCCCTGAGAGCTGCGTCGGGTGAGAGCCGCTCGGGAGGCCTCACCCATCTGGAAAGCCGCTCCGTCCCTGATCCTGCGGCCGACTGCCCGGAGGTTCCCGGAACGATCCCCGCCACCTGAGATGCCAGCCAGCCTGGGGGCTGTGACCGCGTCGCGGCCCGTAGCTGTTCCAGAAGGCGCTCGACCTCCGCCATAATAAGTGGACTTGCTGCTTCTCTGCACACTGCTTCTTTGCTGGGGAGCAGGATCCAAACGTCATGGCACTGAATGCTAGATAGAATTGTATAAATCTATATGTAGTGAGTGATCTCTCGCAGGGGCGCTGCCGGGACGTGACCAGATACTATGTAAGGTACTCCCTTGTTGAAAATGTTCCTTAGAGAGAACCTGTCATGTTAAAATTGCAGTCCAATTTGATGGCGGAAGATTACAGAGCAAGGAGAGCAGAGATGACTGATATACATATCTATTAGAAAAGATTCAGTGTAACCCAAATTATTTGTTAACTTTATATTCTAGGCTTTGGAGTCCGGTGGGCGGTCATCTCTTTACAGAGACAGTCATCAACTAAAAGTACGACCACCCACTTGACTCCTATCCTAAAAATTAGTACATTTTTAGTTATGCTGAATTCTTTCCCCATAAAATATATATTTGATATTCATCTTCTCTGTTCATTTTGCTATTAAACACAATGTCTTCAGTTTAAACGGCATTTTCAACATGGCGGGTTGCTTTTAAACCTTCCTACTGACTTTCATCAAAGCTTCAAATTATCTTTACAAGTTGGATTATGTCAAACTGAGCAAAAAAAAAATTCTGCCTGACAACAGAGATTGCAGTTATATTGACGACGTTTTTAATACACATGTATTCACCTTGAGCTGGAACAAAAGACTAACATGTTCCTTTGCTGAAAGCAAGATGTATGACCTCACATGGTGAATTCTGCCTCGCCAGCCGCAGATGATTCCATTCTTTCTATCTCTTAGCCACAATTCAGGTTATTCATTTTCTTTTGATGGATTGAATACTGTAAACTCTCGGTAACATTGTTTTATAAAATAATCATCAACGAAACCGTCAATCGTAAGCTAGCTTATAGTGTGCCAGCCTCCAATCCAAAACCATGTCTTTTTTCCATCTCCTTTGCAAAACATTGCCAATGCTTAAAATACAATTTATATGTGTGATTACGTTAGTTTATGCTGTACGTTCTCATTCATCAAATGTCTCATAAATCCAGACGCACCCGCCAGCTGAAAAAGATTTCTGTCTTAAAAATCAATCCAATCATCCAATCACCTTCCAATGCAGATGCTTTGTCAGCTTAAACACTGTTGTTTTTTTTTTTTTGCAAAGTTCTTAGCTGGTCGGATCTCGGTGGACGCCAATTCTACTACATCAGATTAGGGAAGAAAAGTTAATATATTGGGAGGATTCAATTTGGCTGCATATCTATGATAAAATATCAACTTAGAAAATGTGTATGCTGTGCACCTGAGCAGAGGCCCATGGATAAGGGGCCCCACGAAAAATTACAGATCTTTATAGATTACCCTACTTGATTACACTTGATAACTTATTATTGTAACTTAAATCCCGCTCAATTTATGCTTAAGAGTCCGGTGGGCAGTCCTACTTAGTGACTGACAGGTATGTACAGCCATATGAAAAACATTTCAATGAGGGCTGCCTACTGGACTCCTGAACCGAGAATGAGCAGGGATCTAAATATATACAAAACCTAAATAAATAATACAATAACACTAAATCTTTTTTCTTAAACTGTACAATAATTTTTTCAATAGCTCCCGCTGTATAGCACGTTGCCTTCAGATTTAACACTACATCCCCAATTTATGAAAGTGTTTTCGGCAGATTTTTTATGCAAAGCACTTTGAAAAGTCATAAAATATTTGCGCGACTAGAAGTTGAGCAAAAATTTGTGCCACTTTGTCCATTTTGGAAAACGAAGGGCAGTATCACTTATGAGCTGCTGAGATGAACAATCCTTAAAATGAAATCATTTATTGGAACAGGTTACAAGTCAATGCGTTTCATGGTCATGCAGGGAAACAATACATGGAGATAATGTATTGAATTTCTCCAGATTGATATTTTGTGTTTGTAATTTAATTCGTTCTAAATTTTTTCTAGCATCACTGATCGAAAGTTGAGTGGTCTTTTTTTGCAAAATATATTCTGGGATAATGGACCTCTGTAATGTTTGTTCCTGAGATCTAAGTAAAGGTGGCACAGAAGTAGGGGTGGTTATATTATCATCATTTGGTAAAGGCTCAGTATTAATATCCATATAGAATCATAGAATCATAGAATCGTAGAGTTGGAAGGGACCTCCTGGGCCATCTGGTCCAACCCCCTGCTCAAAGCAGGATTCGCTAAATCATCCCAGTCAGATGTCTGTCCAGCCTCTGTTTGAAGACTTCCATTGAAGGAGAACTCACCACTTCTCGTGGCAGCCTGTTCCACTCATTGATCACTCTAACTGTCAAAAAGTTTTTTCTAATATCTAATCTGTGTCTCCTCCCATTCAGTTTCATCCCATTGCTTCTAGTCTTTCCTTGTGCAAATGAGAATAAAGTTGATCCTTCTACAATGTGACAGCCCTTTAGATATTTGTAGACAGCTATTAAGTCTCCTCTCAGTCTTCTCTTTTGCAAACTAAACATTCCCAAATCCTGCAACCTTTCCTCATAAGACAGGGTTTGCAGACCGGTCACCATTCTGGTCGCTCTTTTCTGAACTTGCTCCAGTTTGTTGATGTCTTTTTTAAAATGTGGTGCCCAAAAGTGGACACAATATTCCAGATGAGGTCTGACCAAAGAGGAGTAGAGGGAAATAATGACTTCACGTGATCTAGACTGTATGCTTCTGTTAATACATCCTAGAATTGCATTTGCCTTTTTTGCTGCTGCATCACACTGTTGACTCATATTCAGTCTGTGATCTATTAGTATACCCAAGTCTTTTTCACATGTGCTGTCACTTAGCCCTATTCCTCCCATTCTATATATGCTTTTTCCATTTTTATTGCCCAGATGTAGTACTTTGCATTTCTCCCTGTTAAAAACCATTCTGTTAGTTGCTGCCCACTTCTCCAGTTTATTTAAATCTTTTTGAATCCTCTCTCTCTTCTCTAGTATTAGCTATCCCTCCTAGCTTTGTGTCATCAGCAAATTTAATCAGTTTACCCTCAATTCCTTCATCTAAATCGTTGATAAAGATGTTGAACAATATAGGGCCCAGGACAGAGCCCTGTGGTACCCCACTTGAGACATTCTTCCAACTGGATGTGCAGCCATTTACGACCACTCTTTGGGTCCGATCACTAAGCCAGTTATGAATCCACCTAACAGTTGCCTTGTCCATTCCATACTTAATCATTTTTTCAATAAGGATTGTATGAGAGACTTTGTCAAATGCTTTGCTGAAGTCAAGATATACTATATCTACAGCATTTCCTTGATCCACCCAATCAGTGATACCGTCATAGAAGGAAATTAAGTTAGTCTGACATGACTTATTAGTTACAAACCCATGCTGACTCTGTTTAATCACTTCATTCTTATCCAGGTATTGACATACATGTTGTTTAATAATTTGTTCAAAGATCTTTCCTGGTATAGAAGTCAGACTCACCGGCCTATAGTTACCTGGGTCCACCTTCTTCCCCTTTTTGAAGATAGGAACAACATTTGCTCTTCTCCAGTCTTCTGGCACTTCTCCTGTTCTCCAAGAATTTTCAAAGATTATAGAGAGGGGTTCAAAAATTTCTTCTGCTATCTCCTTCAGTACTCTGGGGTGTAATTCATCTGGACCTGGAGACTTGAATTCATTTAGGCTAGCTAAGTGTTTCCTCACTATCTTTCTGTTTATAGATATCCTGGATTCTTCTATTCCCTTAATAGGACAGTGAATAACAGTTGATGTTACATTTCCTTTCTGAGAGAAAACAGATGCAAAATAGGAATTTAAAAGTTCAGCCTTCTCAACATCCTGTCTTACCATTTCATCATTTTCATCCTGTAAAAATCCTATAGCATCTTTGACTTTTCTTTTACTTTTGACATATCCCCAAAATCCTTTATTATTGCTTTTGACATCTCTTGCAAGCCTCAATTCATTTTCAGCTTTAGCTAATCTGATTTGTGCCCTGCAGGTTCTGCAGACAGCATTATATTCTTCTTTAGATATGCCTCCCTCTTTCCATTTTATAAACATTTTTTTCTTCCTTTTTAGCATGTGCTTAAGTTCTGTGTTCATCCATCCTGGTTTCCTTAACTGCTTCCTATTCTTCCCTCTTTTCGGAATTGTTAACAACTGTGCTTTGAGAATTTCATTTTTCAAGATTTCCCATCCTTCCTGGACATTTTTGTCTTTAAGGATATCCAGCCATTGGATCCCTCCAATTCTCTTTCTGAATCCCTTAAAATCTGCCTTTCTGAAATCTAACCTTGACGTCTGAGTCTTCACAGGTCTTCCGCCTCTAGTTATCCAAAATTCTAAAATAGCATGGTCGCTACCTCCTAGGGTCCCAGCCACTTTTACCTCCTCAACCATTTCCTCCCTGTTTATAAGGATTAGATCCAAGGTAGCAGTTCCCCTTGTTTTCTCCCTTACCTTTTGGAAGATAAAGTTGTCAGCAAGAGAGGATAAGAATTTCCTTGACCTGTTAGTTTTGCCTGAGAGAGATTCCCAACAAATGTCTGGATAGTTGAAATCTCCCATGACAACTGTCATATTTTTTGGAGAACTTGGCCATTTGATGCATAAAGAGTTCATCCATATCTTCAGCTTGCACAGGCGGCCTGTAGTAAATGCCTACAATGGTGTCCTTTCCATTGTTTTGTCCTTGTATTCTTACCCAAACAGTTTCCACAGAACTCCCAGTCTCTGAAGCTTCAATCTCTGTGCAGATATACGCGTTTCTAACATACAATGCGACACCCCCTCCTCGTTTATCAAGTCTGTTTCTTGCAAATAAGTTGTATCCTTCTAGTCTTGTATTCCAATCATGTGTATTGTCCCACCAAGTTTCAGTGATTCCAATGACATCATATTTCTTTTCCTGTGTTAGTAGTTCCAAATCTCTTTGTTTGTTGCCCATGCTTTGTGCATTAGTATAGAAACATTTTAGTTTGTGATTGGTTTCTCTTTCTCCAATATTTTTATTAATTAGATTCTTTCGTCTTTGTTCTTCCTTTCCACTTCTAATAGCAGAGTTCTCAATAGCATTTGTCAGGTGTATGGCTTTTTCTGGTCTTTTGCTTCCCTTTCCATGTTGTTCTAGTTTAAAGCTCTCCTTACAAGTGTAGCAAGGCGACTTCCAAATACATGCTTTCCAGTCTTCGTAAGGTGCACCCCATCTCTAGCAAGTAGTCCATCGTATAAGTAGTTCACTCCGTGATCCAGAAATCCAAATCGTTGCTGACGGCACCATCGACGTAGCCAGTTGTTCACCTGCAGAATCTTATTCCACCTCCTTGTTCCATGGCCATCCACTGGGAGGATGGAAGAGAAGACCACCTGCGCTCCCAGTTCTTTCACTTTCTTGCCTAAGTCTTCAAAGTCTCTGCAGATGGTTTCCAGGTCGTTTCTTGCAGTGTCATTTGTCCCCACATGTAGTAGCAGGAATGGGTAGTCATCTGTAGGTCTGAAGAGTCCTGATATCCTGTCAGACACATCTTTAATTTTTGCACCTGGAAGACAACACATTTCTCTTGAAGTTATATCCGGTCTGCAGATAGCGGCCTCAGTTCCTCTCAACAGGGAATCCCCCATGACCACCACTCTCCGTTTCTTCTTCACAACATTTTTCTTTCTCCATCCAGGAGGACTCTGAAGGCGTACAAGGTTGCTGCTTGTTGGCAAAGTCTTATCCTGATGTATTTCTTCATTGTTTTCCTGCGTGAGAGCCTGGTACTGGTTTCTGAGCAGTATGGGTGCTGACTGCCTCCTGATCCTCCTGCTTCTCTGGGTCACATGTCTCCATTCCTCTGTTTCTTCAGGTGCACTTCGAATTTCTTCTCTTTCTGTAACATGAAGAGATAATTCTGCTCTGTCCAAGAACTCTTCACCTTCCTTAATGATCTTCAACGTAGCTAACCTCTCTTCGAGATTTTGCAACTTTTCCTCCAACAGGGACACAAGCTTGCATTTGTGGCATGTGAAGTTTGGCTTTTCCACTGGTAAGTCTGTGAACATGTAGCAAGAAATGCAGCTCACCAAATGGCTCCTGGCCTCTTCCATCTTGAGATTTCTTAAAAACGATGAAAGATGAGCCCCGGTTTTTCCGATTTCCTCTTTTCAGCTGCAACGGCCAAAACCCAGTGATCGTTGAGCTCGCGGAGACTCTTCACTTATCCCAGAAGGCACTGGGAATATGCAAATGATCTCCTCAAGACTCTTCCCCTGGTTTTCCGATTTCCTCTTTTCAGCTGCAACGGCCAAAACCCAGTGATCGTTGAGCTCGCGGAGACTCTTAACTTATCCCAGAAGGCACTGGGAATATGCAAATGATCTCCTCAAGACTCTTCCCCTGGTTTTCCGATTTCCTCTTTTCAGCTGCAACGGCCAAAACCCAGTGATCGTTGAGCTCGCGGAGACTCTTCACTTATCCCAGAAGGCACTGGGAATATGCAAATGATCTCCTCAAGACTCTTCCCCTGGTTTTCTGATTTCCTCTTTTCAGCTGCAACGGCCAAAACCCAGTGATCGTTGAGCTCGCGGAGACTCTTCACTTATCCCAGAAGGCACTGGGAATATGCAAATGATCTCCTCAAGACTCTTCCCCTGGTTTTCCGATTTCCTCTTTTCAGCTGCAACGGCCAAAACCCAGTGATCGTTGAGCTCGCGGAGACTCTTCACTTATCCCAGAAGGCACTGGGAATATGCAAATGATCTCCTCAAGACTCTTCCCCTGGTTTTCCGATTTCCTCTTTTCAGCTGCAACGGCCAAAACCCAGTGATCGTTGAGCTCGCGGAGACTCTTCACTTATCCCAGAAGGCACTGGGAATATGCAAATGATCTCCTCAAGACTCTTCCCCTGGTTTTCCGATTTCCTCTTTTCAGCTGCAACGGCCAAAACCCAGTGATCGTTGAGCTCGCGGAGACTCTTCACTTATCCCAGAAGGCACTGGGAATATGCAAATGATCTCCTCAAGACTCTTCCCCTGGTTTTCCGATTTCCTCTTTTCAGCTGCAACGGCCAAAACCCAGTGATCGTTGAGCTCGCGGAGACTCTTCACTTATCCCAGAAGGCACTGGGAATATGCAAATGATCTCCTCAAGACTCTTCCCCTGGTTTTCCGATTTCCTCTTTTCAGCTGCAACGGCCAAAACCCAGTGATCGTTGAGCTCGCGGAGACTCTTCACTTATCCCAGAAGGCACTGGGAATATGCAAATGATCTCCTCAAGACTCTTCCCTCTTCCTTCTATGATTCTATGATTCTATGAATGAATCCTCAAGTTCATGTAAACTAGATTATTTTTCATTGTATGCTATATCAGACGTGGTATTGTTGATGGTGGAAGTTATTCCAATTGATTGTAATATGAGCCTTTCACGTGACGGCAAATGGTTTTGAAGATAATCCATGTTGTCGAAATGCCCTCTGATGCTATCTTCCCAGGACCACAAGGTCTGCAATGTCAGAACAATCCCACTTGTTCCACTGGGAGAGTAACACATGAATAAACAGGGAAAAGATAAAGCGCAAAAGCGGGTTACCCTGCTAAACCCCGAAACGTGTTGAATTGCAACATGCTCCAATAAATGATTTGATTTTAAGCATTTTTCATCTCAGCAGGGCATAAGTGATACTGCCCTTCATTTTCCGTTGTACCAGTGATTGTCCTCATGACCGGTATCTGTGCAGCAGCTGTCAGATATTGTTCATGTGTTGCCATTAAACAACTTGGCAAGGTGAGTGTATCTCACTTTTTATGACACTTTATTGTCATTAGATAAGACCCTATTGCGCTTTATCTCTTCCCAGTTTATTCACTTTGTCCATTTTCACACCAGTGCCCCTCAAATCTAGGTGGAGTATGGGTGGGACAGGGTGGGTCCAATGCATGGAGTTCCCTTAGGGAAAACAAGAGAGAAAGTAGATTTTTCTGAGCATAGTATATTGAAAACTATTAAAATTAATTGAAGGGAGTATTCTCACCTGACAGGGTTGTGCTAGGGCACAACTCCAAAAGACATTAATGTGATATCCAATGGGTGTTGCCAAAACTGGTATGCTGTAGGGATTTGGGCAGGTAGGGAGCTCTAGCAGAGAGTGACAGAGTGATAGAAAAACAAGATAAAAGGCGCTCCATTTATTTGAAAACACAACGTGTTTCAGCTGTTTCGGCAGGCTTCCTCAGGTGTCTGGGTTGGTCAAACAATGGGCTCATATATACATCTCCTTTATATGAAGTGGGGGGGACCTTATTATACACTCCCTGATTGTCGGCAGCTCCTCACTATTCTGTGTAGGTCCTTCCACAAACTGTGGGGCAGTCTTCAGCAGCTTCCTCAGTGGTGCTACACTATGTCGAAAACTAAGGAGCTATGGGCAATCAGGGAAGATTATAATAAGCTCTACCCACTTTATATGAAGAGAGGTATATATGAGCCCATTATATTACCAACTCATAAACACCTGAGGAAGGCGAGATACAGCCAAAACACATTGTGTTTTTGAATTAACAGGTCACCATTTATCTGATTTTTCTTCCAATTTAGTGGCGTAACCTTATGCCAGAAATGCACTCCTGTCCTTGATTGGAGTAACATTTTTGCCAAGACGCACAGAGGTTTGATAAGCTGTGCCGAATTCATTTTGTGCATGCACTTCTTTATCTTACTCCTGTACGCCCCTCATTAAGACTGGAGAATGAAATGCCAGTTTTAATACTGTAAATCAGACCCTATGTCCAATGTAACAGGTTAACTTTAAGCAACAAAGTTCTGGTCTATTTGTATTGAGCTCTGATACCCCATCTGCCTAGATTGCAAACTGGAAAAAAAAGGGGGTTTGCTTTTTTTTTTCTTTTTGAAGGGTAGAGATGAGCCATTACCAGATACCTCTGGGTATCCTCATTTTACAGAAAAAAAAAAAAGATTACGCATCTGAATCCTGTTTTTTTAAGGGAACCCGTCACCTCATTTTTGCCCTATGAGATGTGGCCACCGCCATCAGGGCTTATCTACAGCATTCTGTAATGCTGTATGTAAGCCCCCGATTTAACCTGAAAGATAAGAAAAATTAGTTATATTATACTCACCCGGGGGCGGTCCAGTCCGATGGGTGTCGCAGGTCCCGGTCTGGTGCCTCCCATCTTCTAGCGATGACATCCTCCTCTTTGCTTCTGTAGTGCTCCTGCACAGGAGTAATTCTCTGCCCTGTTGAGGGCAGAGCAAAGTACTGCAGTGCACAGGCGCCGGACCTCTCTGACCTTTCCAGGTGCCTGCGCACTTAACAGGGCAGAGAATTACGCCTGCGCAGGAGTGCAACAGGAAGCAAGGAAGAGGACGTCATCGCTAGAAGATGGGAGGCGCCGGACCCGGACGGCGAACACCCATCGAACCGGACCGCCCCCAGGGTGAGTATAATATAACTCGTTTTTCTTCTCTTTCAGGTTACATCGGAGGCTTATCTACAGCATTACAGAATTCCGTAGATAAACCCCTGATGGCGGTGGACGCATGTCATAGAGCGACAGATTCCCTTTAAATTCCTACACAGTCATTGGCTTCCTTATACACAACCATGATTCAATCCTTCATTTAGGGAATTTTTTAAAGATAGATTTGTGATAGTCTTAGTAGAGAAAAAATAGGAAACTTAAATGTGCCCCAAATCATCTGCGGACCCCTCAGTATACATCTCTGTAAGGCTAGCCACAAACATAACATTACTTTTCAGCCAAAAATTTCCCTATTCGCATGCATGCTCAGTAGGGATGAGCGTGTGAGTGTGTTCAGTATGGTGAAAGGAGAATAAGGCAATGATGCAGCTGATTTCCCCTCACAACAAAAGGATTGGAGATGTTGAATTCAAACTGCCTGATGCTTCCTACCCACTGAGATGGTTTGGCTTTAGAGATTTATCATTTGCAAACCTTTAACTAAGATCGTCGACCTTTTGCTATATGGGTCCCCTGCTGATAAGTTGATCATAGAGATAACCAATGATCAGTTGCATTGTAGGTAAGGGAGGTGTTTAATTTCCTTGCGGCACCTCCAGTGGAAAAATGAAGCATCACACTATGTTAACTGAAAATTAACTAGCTGCTCCAGAAAGTGATGGATGTTTTTAGTAGTCGGTCACACGCTGCTCCTGCAAATAGATAAAATTGATGAGTTAGGGATCACCATCTTTTAACTCAGTATTAATTAAAAGCGTAATTGAATATGGGTCTTCCAAGCCCAATGAATTACTGTAGAGAGCAGAGCTAGTCTACTGATTATACATCATCCAAATGTTTGCCCAACAATTGAACAACCATACGTGGACTGTAGAGTCATCGTTGAGGCGCAGCTGTCCCCATTGAGCAATAACCTCATTATTTCCATAGATTGGAAGTGTCAACTATTGAATGGGAAAGGAAGAAAATGGAACAATCTGTCTTCTCCTGCGTTAATAAATAATTGAACGTTGCACGTCACAAGCATTTTTTTTGTGGCGCTAATGAAGTATTTATTCCCGTATAGTCATGAGCAGACTGGACTACCAATGTCAGTCCAATCATCCAGTATTTATTACAACCTATGTGAGAGATTGATTTTAAATTATGTCTCAAGTCAGTTTAGTTAGTGGTAAGTCTGGAGAAGAAAGTTTGTGCTCTTTTTTTGAAAAATTTGTAGCTTTTTATTTGTAAACACATTTTTTACCATATCGGAGACTCCAAATGCCTTTCTGTATAGTAAGTGTGCTCTTTGGTAGCTACAATAATTGGGAGTTAAAACGACCCTCCACCTAACAATGTAAAATTTGCCCTATATGCCTAATGCAAAGTGTCCTCCTTTCCATTTTTTTCTGGTGTGGTTCCTCTGATTCCCAGTCTTCGCTTAGTCTAGTCCAGTGTTTCCCAAACTTCAGTCCTATCGGCCCCCAACACGTCATGTTTTCAGGATTTTCTTAGTATTGCACATCGCAAAAACCTGCTGACAAATTCCCTTTTAACTACAGATGAGCGAATTTGTTCGAATTTTGTCCCTGAATCTGATTTTGACATATTCTGGCCATATTCAAACAATATTTGTGCCGAATGTTTGTCTTATGATCGGTTCTGAACATATTCAGTAATTTCTACTCCCACTCACTCTAATGATGTTCATCTGTGTTCAACGAATATTGCAAAAACAATATTCGATTCCGATTGTGTTCAGAACCGAATCCAAAGAATTAGTTCATCTCTAGTTATGGGTTAAAAGTAGAGATGAGCGAATTTGTTCGGATTTGGTTCCGAATGTGATCAGAATCGAATATTGTTTTTGCAATATTCGTCGAACTAAGCCAAACTTCACTAGAGTCAATGGGAGTAGAAATTACCGAATATGTTCGGAACCGATCATAAGACAAACATTCGGCACGGATAGTGTTCGAATATGGCCCGAATATGTCAAAATCAGATTCGGGGACAAAATCCAAACAAATTCGCTCATCTCTACCCATAACCAACATAAAGCACCCCAGATACTACAGGTAATCTCTTCAACACATTAGACCACTATATACAGTATATTAAAGGGGCTGTCCACGAATCTGATATGGATGATCTAGCCTTTGGTTAGGGCCATATCCCATTACTAGCTCTGGCGGTGGCCGGATGTAAACATTGAATGGAGCCGAGTAGCAAAGTTCTGTTCAATGTGTAAGGGACCCTAATGATAGATCAATAATGGATATATTAAAAGGGATCTGCCAACTCGATTTCACACCCAAACTATTTATATGTGCCTGTAGCCCTTTCAAAGAAAAGTCCAAAGAAAAGTCCAGCAATATCTTTACATGGCCAGTCCGTTCCTCTGTTACAGAGAAATAAGCATTTTAATTGATATGCAAATGAAGCTGAAGAGCTGTGGTAGATCAGAAGCCTCTGTCACTCCAGCTCTGTTCCCTGCTCAGCCCTGCTATCTCCAGCTTGACCGATAGCCTCGACACTGAGTGACTTTAGGCAAAGGAATTGTCAGCCAAGCAAAAGGACTTGGCTCTGTGTCCGGTGATTATAGGTGGAGTGACAGAGGCTTCAGATCTACAAATAATCCTTTAGGCTCATTTACATATCAGTTCAAATGATGATTTCTCAGTTATGGAGGGATGGACTGGCCATGTAAAGGTATTGCTGGACTTGTCTTGGGGTGTGAAATCCTGCTGACTGATTCCCTTTGAGAGAGGTCATCAATATTAGATGCCTGGACAATCCCTTTAATATTTAAACAAGTGAAGATCACAATAAACATTATTAGGGGTCAGAGCTGCACAAAAAAAATTTGCAGGACCCTGGACTAGTGGGCATATCAGCCCTACAAACCCCATGATACCTGTCGCCTCTTGTGATTAGTAGACCCTATGCAATGTCATGTTTGCTTCACACCACAACCATGACGTTGCGCAGGCTGACAAAACATAGGAGGCACCAGGGATGCCACAGACAGTGGGCAGTTTGAAGTACTGGGATCGGCGACCACTGGCTCCTGACAAGGCCACTAGATCAGGGTCCTTCAAATCTTTTTGACCCTTCGAGGGATACCCTAACTCCTACACCTCTTCAGTTTGGCCGTGGCTACACAGCGACAAGTCTTCTCAAGTTGCATGACCTGAGACATTTGCAATTGTGTGCAACATGCTGTTGAGATAGGGATTACTGAAAATAAAATTACCAAATTGCAGACAAATCGCGTGCAAGTCGCAGTCATTGGTAGAGATATGTGACTCTGTGTCGCAGTCATGGCAGGTCGCAGTGTGACACCAGAGGAAATCATTAGACGCCATGCCGCAATGTGAAAAATCAATCTGAGTGCTGCGTGACACATGTCGCCATGTAGCGCAGGTCTTACAAGGGGGCGGAAAGAGGGAGAAGACAATCCTGACTTTCCTAGGGGACGCCATTACTTTTTGCTAGTTTCTCATCAGACTCCATGTTATATCATTGGATTGTCTGAGAGATCGAGGATGAAAAATGGAGCGGAGCGCACAAATACAATTATAACTTATAATGATGGAATGAGTTTCATAATAAGCTTTGGAGATGCCGCTGAAATGAAAAACAAAGATGAAAAAAAGGGAAAAGCCAATTACAATTTATCTTTTCCACATGGCGGATCAATAGTCGCCCTCTGGTCATTTTCATCTATTATTTTTTTTTTGCTGAAATTCCAGCATTATCTCCATGCAGCGATGTGGATGCTCCCATAGTGGAGAATATTCACATTTTAACCTACTATCTTCTCCCTCTGTTCTGTGGGTGACATTGTTTATCAAGTCGTGTTAACGTCAAAGCCCACTCGCAGACATTCGGGAACTGTGCTCGCACCGAGCTACGGATGGTCACACCCTGCAGTGCTGGCCTGTGTTAGCCGCTTGTCACCGTCATCACATATTCTGTGCTGCAAATTTCCTGCTGGCTGGATGGCAAAATGTTCATCGCCAAAATGCTGCATATTACAACCTCCTTCAGTTATTGTGTAACTACAACTCCCAGCATGCTCACACAGCCTGTGGATTTCTATAATAGCGGTATCCAAAGTTTGGATACCTCTATTATATAAAATACAGATGTAAAGGAACTGAATGAGGATGCATCCGCTCTGCATGTGCAGTAAGTGTTATGTGCAGCAGGAAAGTTGGCATATAGGTTAAATACAGTATATTCATAAGCCTGCATTACATTATGGTGATCAAAGGAATGCTCGTTTGGTCTCCGCCAGGAAGGTACACATACGTACATATTTTTGTTTTGCATAGTTTTGACTAATGAAACCCGTGGTATATATTTTTTCTTAATATGGAAGTCTATGAAGGTCACTGTATGGCAGTATGAATGCACCCTGGGTCAGGGTTTGTCCAGGACTATATTTTATTTCTCACTATGGGCCTAAAAACTAACAAGCACTCTACCCAGCACCAGCACAGAGCAGTAATGGACCCCTCCTGCCAGCAACTTAGTTGTTCAACATCAACAGAGCAGCTCTTCCTCCTCTGGGATGCTCTGTCGTCGGGCATGACTGCCGAAGTCATGCTCATTGACAGCCGGCTCCCCGCAATTAGGTAGCAGGGAGCTGGCTGTCAATCAGTATGATGTTGGCAGTGGCAGAGCAGAGAAGATGAGAAGCCACAGCTCTGTCGACATGACTTCAGCAGAAACCAATGAATCGCCGGCAGGAGCGGTCTGTGATAGCTCTGTGTCATCAGATATCAGTGCCGGACACAACAGGCAGCTAGTTAGTTGTATGCAAATAGTAAAAAAAAAAAAATCCTGGACAGCCCATTTAAGGGATTGGTCCACCATAACAACTTATCACCTTTCCACTGGATAGGTCAGCAGTTGCTGGGGGATCTTGCTTCGGAGACCCTCATTGATCCCAAAAAACACAGCTCTCCATCAGACCCATAGATAATGAAAAGAGTGTGCAGGACAAATGTATACTGTACGTAAAACAGAGATCCCTAGAGCCCCAACCTAGGGGTCTTAAATGTCAGACCCCCTGTGATGACAAAAATCACCTATTCTGTGTTGAGTGCTTGAGGTTGGTCACATCCTTTAATTGGGTCTTCCGCTTGACAGCTCTCTGACTTTTGACAAGATACTAGCCACATCAGCAGTCCTATGTAAAAAACAAAGGTATTGTGGTCGGATGCTGAACAACTAAGGACAAAATCAGCTCTGCAACATTTGTAATTAGTATTTGGATTGATTATTCTTGCAACTTAATGGGATGAGATCACTGACTAAAAACTAAATATCTCAGCAGAAATAACCAAGCCCTGTATGAAATTAATTGATTAAATGATACTGTGCTATCGAGGATAATTTGTGTTATATAATATCATCACTATGTCCTGCAAGGGTAATATTAGTTCAGTTATAGGAAGGAGGTCATTGATTCCAATAGCAGCCTGAGTTAATGAGTGAACTGCTGGAACTTCTGGTACATTCAGCTGGGGTGGGAATTACAGTGTCCCCTTCACTAAAACGTATTACTAAATTTATATTTTCAAACATCTCAATAAAAGAGTTCTATAGGGGTACAGTTATGAGGGACAAAGGCAACAGTTGTACCCAGACCCTGGAGTCTGTTGGGACCTTAAAGTTTACCTATCATTTGTGGTTCAATATATTATTCCTCCTGATCGGTGGCGGTCCAGATACTAAGACCCCAACTGATCGCTCAATAAAAACTCTATAAACCCACATGCTGCTCTTTGCATGGGCTCATAGACTTTCTACTGAATCTGCACAGAGCTCTGTGTGCACCACATACACCAGGTGGCATTGCATATGGAGTCCACAGCACTCAGTGTTGTGTCGGGTGCATGGTTAGGATACTACTCCGTAATGAAGATAACAAAGGACTACCTCATTCTCAATTTACAAAAAAATTGTGTTTTTTAAGAATGGCATAAGTATATACTGTACAATGTTTCGGTCTATTTATGTAGAGCTTCATCAGACTTCCAGATTGTCATAGCTCATAATCTACCATCAATTGATACTGCTTCTCTCCATTAGTGCTGCTCTCTACTTACCTGTCTGCTTGAAAAACTGTGACAATGCATGAGTCTGATGAAGATTTAGTTACATAGATCGAAACATCATGTAAACTTTTGGGATTGCGTTAGAAAGTGTAAGGGTTAATCACAGTTTACTGTATTGCTGTAAATATGTGATGCAATATATGATCTGGCCTGTAGAGAGCAGCAGTGAGAGTCCGGAGTTAGAGTGTGGGGGTTATTGGCGGTTGGGAGTAGTCAAAGGAGAGTCCAGGGTGGAAGTGAAGTTGCGGATCCTTGGAGAAAGTCTGAATAAGTCGGTGAGACTCTTGATCTGTTGTTGGTGACTCTGGGATGCGTTGTTCAGCTTGACATGAGCCAACTCGGTAAGGACCACCAAGTTCACAGCATCTTGGGCTAGGCCACATGAGGCCTTATATCTAAAGACTTAGGGAAGCCCTGCGTTGGAGAGATCGGCATTCCCTAAGAGCTTCAAGTGGACGTTTATGTTTATTCGGGACTCAGCCCAGCAAGGACCCTTCTACTTCAGTTTCAGGATATACCGGTACCGTCTTACATCTGAATATATATGCACATATATAAATAGCCTAATAGAAGTCAAGTTAGTTAGGACAAAACTCCTCTTCTGTATCAGACACTGCAAAAACTGCTCTGAGTAGGCAATTACTAAAGCACTGGCACAATACTGTTGTTTTATTGATTTATGCATAGAAAGGATTAATTGCATTGTATTTAGCCCCCACATAATTGTTAATTCTATTTAAGTGTACCTTCGTATACTCTTAGTCTGTGTTTTTCAAAGAAACTGCTGTCACTTTATTTGTAACTTATACACTGTTTACCTACCATTCTTCCCTTTGTTTTATAAAGTGGTTAGTAAATATTCATATTATATTATCTAATCTTTCTGTTAATTCTTCCTGTACCCCTCATCCTGTGGACATCCCTCGTTCACATTTCAAAAGAAACATCACTTTTTTGCAATTTGGGAAATCTGAAGTCTTCTTTGATTTCTACATACACCAGGTGGTCCATGATAGGTGGGGGAAGCTCTTTTTGGCTGAGTTCACACGTGGCGTTTTTTTCGCGTTTCCGCGGCGGTTTTTACCACGCGATTTTACCACGAAAACGCGAAAAATAAGCATCCCATGCATTCTTATGGGATTCCGCAATGCTGTGCTAATGCTGCAGTAAAAAACGCAGCATGCTCATTAATTTCACGGAATCGCAGAGATGCCGCACCCATAGGAATGCATTGTTCTGCTTACTTTCCGCATGTGGCTGTGCACACCATGCGAAAAATAAGCAGAACATTAGTGGATGGTATCCACGGTCCGGAGGAGAGGAGACTGTCCTCCGGGCTTTGGGTACCATATCCCTGTAAAAAATAGAATTTAAAATAAAAAATATTGTTATTCTCACCTTCCGACGTCCCGCGCAGCCTTCCCGCCTCTCTCCACGCTCCCGGTCCCAGTAAGCCTTTGCGAGTGATGACGTCTGTTCTCGCGGGATCGCGAAGTCTCGCGGTCATTCACGCGACTTCATCGCGAATGACCGCGAGACGTCGCGATCCCACGAGAACGGACGTCATCGCGGTAATTGTCGCAAAGGATTACTGGAACCGGAAGCGTGGAGAGAGGCGGGAAGGCTGCGCGGGACGTCGGAAGGTGAGAATAACAATATATTTTTTTTTTATTATTATTATTTACATTCTATCTTTTACTATTGATTCCGCATAGGCAGCCTCAATAGTAAAAAGTTGGTCACACTCGTCAAACACTATGTTTGACGAGTGTGACCAACCTGCCAAATCAGTTCTCCAAGCGATGCTACAGATCGCTTGGAAAATGCTAGCAATTCTGCAAGCTAATTACGCTTGCAAAATGCTAGGAAAATCACGGGAATTTAAAATGCGATTTTCCCGCGGAATGGAATTCCGGAATTCTCGCGGTAATTTCCGCGAGAGTTCCGCTACGTGTGAACCCAGCCTTACAGATACATTGGGACCCATGTGTTTCAAATTTCACCCTGCCTTCAGACAACTTTGAAATATATTGTGAACATGTAATAAAGGTTAATATGTGTCCCAATTCTGGGACCCCTATGTGTAAGAAAAATGTTTCCTCCTCTGACCTCTGTGTGGCAAGACAAGGTGGCCAGACGTAGCCACATGTAAGAAAGGACTTGATGGGGATATTCATGTTGATGGCCTTCAGAAATTAATGGAATATCTTCTAAACATAACACAATTGATTAATGGGTCCCAACTACAGGACCCCATTTTTGAGAAGGATGGATAACCCCCCTTCGCTCTGTTCAGCAGAAGTTAACTGCAGATAAGAAACACTCAATGGAGAAGTTTATGTGTGAGGCGCTTTCCAGTGAAATCTATAGAGTTAAGGCCCCGTCACACTAAGCGATCTTGCTGATTTTGTGACACATCAGCGATCTTGCCAGCGAGATCGCTGTGTGTGACAGGGATCAGCGACCGGCCCCCCTGCCGATTATCGCTGATCATGCTCGAGCGGCCTGGGCCGTTTTTCGATCGCTGGTCTCTCGCTGCCCAGCGCGCATCGCTGCGTGTGGCAGCGAGAGACCAGCGATCAGCGACGCTGGATGCTGGCTGCTAATGTAAACGTCAGGTATCCAGGAGCCGCGGCTCCTGGATAACCACTGTTTACCTTGGAAACCGGCATACACGCTGGTTTCCAAGGTAAACGTCGGGTATCCAGGAGTCGCGCGGCTCCTGGATACCCGACGTTTACATTATAAACCAGCGTCCAGCGTCGCTGGTCCTGATCGCTGGGACTGTCTATGTGACAGCTCACCAGTGATCATCCTAACGATGTCCCAGCGATCCCATCATGTCGGATCGTTGGTGGGATCGCTGTGACATCGTTTAGTGTGACAGGGCCTTTAGGCCAAGTTCACACCAGGGTAATTTCTCTCATCTGAGAGAATGGGGCCCATTATGCTAATCACACGCTCATCGGAGTGTGACCATAGTGTGACCTGATTCTCTCGGATGTGGAGAAGATGGAAAGAAACATTTCTGCATATTCTTTCATTCTGGGAGTCCATGAAAATCGGACTGCACTCAGATGTCATCCGGCTCGATTCGAGGAAAAAAGTCGGACATCATAGAATAACAATGGTCTGAGTGCGAAACGATGTTGTGTTAGATCAGACTAGGACTGAAAATAAGATTGTCTGTACTAGTTCCAATACTGAGCAACATGTCAGAAAATACTTGACCAATATGTCAGAAAAGCGGAGCGATACATTAATATACACAGAAAAAGTTGGGTTTTCATATTTCCATAGTTTCTGGATTTTTTTAAAAAAAACTCCAAAGTTGGTTCATATTGGGAAGTTATGGGATGAATTGATTAGGATGTGCTGGAGGACAAGGATACTTGAAAGATTCTGTCTATTAAATGACGCATCCATTTTATAGTAACCAGTCTGCCTTAAATCACTCATCTGTTTTTTCTTCGGACTGGATTAGCGCTGCCTTAGTGTGTGAGAAGATGGGGCTCGGGTGTGATGATCGCTTGAAACTTGGCACGCTTGAAATCCAAGCATGCCACTGATTCACTGAGGTACTGTCACACTTAGTTATGCACCAGCGATATGACGTGGTCAGGATCGCTAGTGCATCGCTAAGTGGTCACTGGTGAGCTGCCACACAGGCAGATCTCACCAGCGACATATCAGCGGTCGGGGGTCGTTACTTACCTGTCAGACGAGGCAATCCTGACGTCCTCCCGCCCACGTCCACGCATCGCTCGTCGGCGCCACAGGAAGCTGACAACGAGAAACGGTCTAGGACGTTCTCGCGCGATCAGCGATAACCAGCGGGGGAGCCGGTCGGAGGCAAGTATCAGACATAGCGATATCGCTAGCGATATCGCTATAACGTCACAAAAAACAATGTCGTTATTGCGATATTGCTAGCGATATCGCTGAGTGTGACAGGCCCTTAAGGTGAGACGGAGTCAGCTTTACCATATGTGGCGGAGGTAGGAAAGCATATTGAAAAAACAGTATGTCCTCATCTGCCGTTTGTGACCCACTTATCTCGACGGAGCGTCTGTACGGTGAGCGCATCTTTGGCATCTTTTCTTTATACTTGCTACTTTTTATTAATAACTTCACCCTCCTTTCTCTTCCTTTTCTCGAGCTCGCTTGTGACAGTTGATATTACTTACTACTTTATATAATTGATTTTGAAGTGTATAATTTCTTAACAGACTGCATAATATAATAGACCAGAGAGGTTCATCTCCTACTTAACTGATAAACAAGGCTAAATAAAGAAAGACAAAATAACAATCCAAAAACAATCTTAACACCGATACAAACTGTCAACGTGGATTGCTTACGGGGTGGTTTCCATCTTCATACAGTAGATGGATATTGTCGTATAGTACTTGTAAATGCAACCAATTCTGCAATTTACTGTTTATTAAAATTTGCAGTCGGGCTTGAGATATTAACACTTTCCTTTTGTTTACAGCTGTTTGCCTAGGAGACCGATCACCACTGCTGTCCAGCTTGTAAGCTCTGCACTGAAGCTGGCCAAGATTCGGAGGTAACATTGCGCTCCTTCGATCCTGGTCAGCTTACAAGCTCAATAAAAAAAGAGCTTGTAGTGGGCATGTTTTGCTGTCTAGGAACGGTGGTCGGTCTCCAAGGTAATGAGCTATGAACAAAAGAAACATTTTAATATCTCAAGAATGGCTTTCAAATTGAATATTCAGTAAATTGCAAAATTGCTTGTATTTACAAGCACTATTTGACAATATCTATACAGGAAGATGGGAATAACCCTTTAAAGGGGTTTCTGGGTATATGTTTTTCAATCCCATCGGCTTCCAATAGTGACAGGGCAGAGGAAGCACTGGACTTGAGAAGGGTGAGTGAAGCATGAGTTTTTAATTTTGACTAATGAACTGGAAAACCTCTTTATGGGGGTTTTAAGGTTAAAAAAAACATATTGAAGTTCCCTTGGTTGGTCATTTAGTATGATCAGATGGGGCCACCTCTTTCGAGATCTCGATTCATTTGTGGAGAATGGCTACATCTCTGTTTAGGGGGACCCATCACATCCATACATTGATTTCAAGTAGTCCCATGAAATAATTAATTTTCTCAGTGGAGTCAAAACAGGAGAATTGAACAATTACTCCCAGTTCCCCAGGATTCCTAATGGCTTTTTTTCTGTTGTCCCTTCTAGCAAAAATGAATTGCACAAAGGGGGCAAAAAATTTTTAAACCCACTAACAATAATTGGGGAATTTTGCTATGATAAAAGTGCCAGAATTCTGAGTCAATTTCAGTCAAAACTTTGGAGTAGAAGCCTGGCACCACAGTTAGCCATTTTTTGTGCTTCAACCAATGAGTGTCATGGACAGTCCTAGAATAAAGGGAGACGTTCTGGACTTCTCGAAGAGTCAGTACCACCGGTGGCGTAACTTAAAGCTTGTGGGCCCCAATGCAAAATCTACCACAGGTCCCAAAGCTATTATGAGTCTTTAACAGTATTAGTCTTTTCAAATGGGCTAAAGTGCCATTTTGGGCTCCCCATGATTCCAGGTCTTTGGTGCAACTGCTACCCATACACCCATTATAGTTAAGCCACCAGTTAAATAATGTTCTTTCCTTGGCCAAGTTTGCCAAAAAACCTCTTATAAACTGGCCAATTTGGGAGGTTTCTTCTTTTTGAGAAGTATGGAATGGGGTATGGAAAGTTGGAGGACAGGCACTCAAGAAGTCGCTTAAGAAAAGGAGCATAACTAGTTTTGTCAGTGGCTAACCTTCATGGACACCTACAGTGAAAATTGATCAGATATGTTCAATACCCTGGCATAATGGTGAGTATATTTGGCTCTATTAGGGTTTCAGACCCCTAAAAGGGCTTCATTGTAGAAACTGGAGGTGTATTATGGGAAATCAGTATGGCTTTAGGACCATGGCTGCAAACTATAGGGAAAATGTGACAAAAATATAGGTAAAATGGAAATCTGACCTTGAGTGTTCCCAGATGTTAATGTGGTCAGAATTTTATTGATTTGAGTCTGTCCACATCAGTACATTTCCTAAAATATTCTGCACATACTTTTTTTATGCTTTAATAATAATTTAAGGCATAGGTCCAGACGAACACACCATTGATGTAGCGTAATATCCATTCTCGGCATTTGGTCGAATGAGCATTGGAAGATATTTATTACACATGTAAAGTAATCACATGGGAAGACATTGGAAAATTCCATTATTTTTTTTCTCCCTTTGTTTTCAGATATTACTTTATGTGCTTAGTTAAGATAAAGCAGCATCTGCAGGTTTTCGAGTACTGAGCATAAGCCAAACTGGACAGATATCCAGACATTTGGGGATTAGGCCAATATCTGGCTCTGTGATGTCTGACTAGCCTTTGTTATGTACAAACTCAAAGGAGGCAACAATCCCCACTCACCCTAATGACATTATAGCTCAAGATTGTTAGAAAATGAATTAAACTGTCTTGAAAGCAAGGTCAACTGGTTAATTATATACACCAGCCATCTCTGTAATGTGCAATTCCAGATAATTCTGCCTTCGTGCTCCACATTAAGAGGGTTGTGACAAGGAGCAAGTTACTGATCACTGGGCGTCCGAGCACTGGACCCCACCAATCGCAAGAATAAGGGTTCTGTGTCCCCCATTATAATGGAGTGGCGGCACATGTGGACCATTCAAAAATTGACAGAGAACATAAAATACATCTATGTCAGTCCCATAAACAATGAATAGCCACTGATGTCCATTCTGCTGGTGGACCAGGGACCCTGTTTTCAGGAACCTATCGCTCAGATGCCCAGAGATCAGCAAGTTATCATGTATTGTGTGGATAGGTAATAACTGAGTCGAATGGCAATATGTTACTAAGATTGAAAGGAGAATGCTGAGGCTGGTAAATTCATCTCCACAAATCTCATAGACTTTGAATTTCTCCGTTTACTTGGTGGACTTCTATGATGATGGAGGTCCCACCACTCGAACCTTCAAGATATCAACAAGTTATTATCACCCATCCAGTAACTAGCTATCAACGGGAAGAGAGAAAGCTCCACTGAAAACCACTGTTATGTCCCAGATATTTCATTGTGGGTAATAGCGACAGGTTTTTTTTTTAGAACTGTGAATCAAATCTCAAAATGTTCCAATTCTTGTGAAATTGTGAATTGGATCAATGTTTTTCATTAGGTCATGTACACATCCAATTTTTCTTTCTTGGACAGAGCCTGTCCGGGGAGAAAATTGCATGGGAAAATTTTTTCACGGACTGACTGAATGGAGAAGATGGAGACCTTTTTTTCCATCTTCTCCACATCCAAGAAAATTGGATCAGGTTTCATGACATCGCCAGGTGAGCTTCAAGTACTGTAGTACAACTTTTACCAATTTAGTATTTTAGAGATAACAGCCCAAGAGGTACAGTCTAGCACTGAAGAATCGGGACCCATTTCAATTGGGAGAAGACTGAGGCTCCCTTTAAAATAAGACTGGGGCTAAAATAAGGCTGGGGCTAGATGGTGAATTTAGGTGCGACAGAATTCGCACAGTGATAGATCTCTCTGCACCACAGCTACATCACAGTATAATGCAGGTGGATGAGGTTGCATTACAAACCTCTATGTACTGTGATCAAGATCGCAAAAAAATCCAATTGGTACTGACTTCTTGCGACTTGCATGTAATGGTCACAGTACCAGTGCAACAGCATTCACCTGTATTACGCTGCGATCCAGCACGGGCACATAGGAATCTTTGAGAGATAGACCTCTATTGCACCCAAATTCATAGTCTGCCCTCAGTCTTACCCAACCAATATAAATATATTAAAGCACCGGAGACGAATCCACAGCAATTGTGGTCACCTTGCAGTCACACAGGCTGTTGCTAAGCATCAACTTTAATAGTATATTAATATTAAAGAATATAATAGAAGCTGGAAGAGATGGATTATAGTAGACATTACAGAATGATGAAGTGTTGGTAGCTAAGGATTAAGACTTCCTTATTGTAGTTAATACTGTCTTAGGTGTCTCATGGTAGAAGATATTCCCAACTATTAAATAATGCATTCACATTTTCAGACATGAAGGTTAATCATACAGTCAGTCAGGAGATTTTCCACAGCTGCTGAAAAATCAAATACAGTATACATTAAAGACAAGCAGTACAATGTTAGTATAGGCTGTGATTGGAGCACAGATATAAGGGGTGCAGAGGTAACAATAGCATCAGGTGTCGGTGCCAGAGGGAGCATAAAGACATTCTACTACGTATAAAGGCACCAGTGTTATAAAAGGGAAATGATAGATGGAGAACTTAGTTGTTGTAGAAAACAGATTAATAAGATCTCAAGAGGGAAAGATCAGTTTTCAGAACAGATCCACACTTTTCCTTTCAGCACTGATATTGATACATGTAGTAGACTAGAAAGGAACTGTTATCATTTTTATACTCAAGGAACCACATCATTTTTTGCAAATAAGGAGTGAGCCCAGTGGCATAACCTGAAGTCCATGTGCAAAATCTCCAACAGTGGTGGGGGTGGGAATGGATCGCCCTCCCAGGGCTGTGGGGTACTCGGTACCGGGCCCGATGAGCCTCAATGGGAGATGTCACGGCAGCTGTGGCCCGGCCCGTGGCCCTGGGCCCCCATTATAAAAGGGGGTTGTTTCAGTGTGCTTGTGGTAGTGAAAGTTTATCAGTGATTCGTGACGCCACCTGTGGTGTTCGGCAATGGTGATGTAAGCCGACGCTGCAGACAGATCCTCTGAGACAGATGGTGTGGTGCAGCAATGATGTTATAGCCCTCCACAGGCAGGGCTGTAGTCCCAGGGCAGTGTAGGTGAGTGACACGCAGATGGTGTAGTGTCAGGCGCAGAGGATGCAGCAGTGCTGGGCAGGTTCTCACAGGAATGAGTGGAGGACACCAGGGCATGTAGTTCCAAAGCTTTACTCACAGTCTGTTGTACAAACAGTTGCCTGCTTCCGTGCCTTGCCCTCCGGGGCTGGGACTCAGTCAACCTCCAGGTCAGATGAAATACTCCTTTCCAACACTCCGCCAATATGTGCTTTTCTGAACGTCTCCTCTTATAGCGCCTTTAAGTGAAGTACTCCTAGTACTGAGTTACACTGGAGTTCCTCCTATCCGATGTTCCTATGAACTCTACTTGTACGGCAGACAGCTGTAGCCTGCTTCGGGGACTCCTTGCTACTAAGTCCCGGCTCACTATCCAGTTGCTGTTGTGCCCCCAAGTCTTGTGTGGGAATAAAGTGGTCACTACTTCTATTCCTCCCGTGTCTGCTGCAGGACCATTAGTATCCATACAACCTCGGGAACCAGGCCTTGGCCTTGCGCTTAGAACTTCTAGGAAGGGTGCTCTTCTAACCCACGTCCTCTGTTCCCTTTTACTCCTCACATCCCGTACTAATCTTTCCTTCTATGGAGAATCAGGCTTTCAGGCTACGATGCTCTGTCTCTTCCTTTCCCATGCCAGCAGACCCAGATCACTGGGATCTGCTGCAGCACTTCCATCCATCCATCCCTCTCTCTGGGGATCTTCTTCCCTCCAGCTCTCTAACCAACTGACCTCTAATCCTAAACTCTTCCCACTCTTTGTAATGTAAACTAACTCCACCCACCTCCCAGCACATTTCGTGTTCTAAGCAGGGAGCCACCAATGGGTGCTTTGCTATACTCCAAGCAGGGAGCCACCAAAGGTGCTTTGCTACACTACTTTGTGGTGTGGGGTGCAGGTGTTGGAGTGTGGTCAGGAGTCTCCACCTTACCTATATGGTGGGATACTACACCTCAGGAGGAGGTACAGAAAACTACATGGTAGCAGGTTCGCTAGACCTTTATCTCCGACTGATAAAACAGTGATTATATCAAAACAACAGCAAGCAGCCTGGTAAGTGACACATTGCTGGAATCAGGGTCTCTGTCTCTACATTATGCTGCTCTCAGATTAGAAGTTAAGAACCTGTTGACAGATTCCCTTTAAAGCAAAAACCTTTTGCTAATTTAGGCAGGACATTACTATAGAATAGGTACCAGATGTTCCATAATTAGAGGTTCAGACAAGAACGGGGTGTGCATACCTTGTATGTATGGAGAGGTACTCAAGCATGTGCACTATAGCCCAACTTAATGTGCATGGCACTGATGGAGATAAGTGAGTCCTGCACTCTACTGTCCCCATCAGTCCTATACACTTTGTGGCAGTATGCAGCTCAACTGCATCTTAATCTAAATGATGGACACTGGGTCCCCATTCCATCGATAGGACAAGAAGGTAGTCAGACACTTTTTCAGAGCTTTGACGAATCATTTGGAGACGCGAAATGGCCTTATGCCATGTGCTATACTGTCCTGTTGTATTTACCTGTGATCCAATTTTGGAAGGCAATAAGGTTTCCTGCCACAATCAGATGAGTGCCACGCAGTTGTCTCCGCTTCTCATTTATCTGTTATGGTTGGTTGGAAATGGCTTTTTATATATGGGATCACACCATACGGATTATAGCTCCTTTAACTGAGCGCTGTATATTATGGTGCCTGAATGTGTGCTTGCATGGGGAAAGCATCTGTGATTGAATTACTGAGCAAACAAGGAGCGGTTCAGGGTGGATTGCTGGAGGCAAGAGGATCAATGATTGAACTGTACACACTGCACCATGAAATGTGATTGTAGGAGTCAACGTACTTGACTGTAAAGTGCATTCAGGGCGTTTGCTCCACAAAAAGTCAGGATGTTGAAACCAAATTCTATTTTGCCTTCTTTGGGTATGAGGAGACCATAATAATGAGCTTCTATGGGCATTAGATATCAAATAGTTGCCACTATCTGCACAACATTCAGTTTGACAAGCATAAATGTGGCGCCCCCAGGAGTATGGCCGCCACAGTGGCTTTGCCTTCCTCCAGGGAAGGGTAATGCCAGGCTTGGAGGCAATGATGGGTCTTTCTCACAGTCAATCCATACATGCAACACAGTTCTACTCCAGGCCAGCAGGGGGAACTCTGAACCAGGATTAAGGGGAGGAGTGCTCTCTGAGGGCCAAGAGGAAGGAGTGGTCAGTTGGTCTGCAGAGGGTGAAGTGTGCAGACGTTTAGAGAGAAGCTGTAGGATGAGCTGGGAAAGGAGAGCTCCCTCACAGAAAGAGCACATGAACTGGAACCTGGTCTCCATGGTTGTACGGATACTAACGGTCCTACAACAGATACCAGAGGAGTAGGAGGCTGTAAATGCCCACTGTGTCTTGTCTGCTTCCTACCCTTACGGCACTGCTACATCCCCGTGCCAACCACCTCTACACTGCCCTGGGACTATAGGTTCACCTGTGGGGAGCTTTTACATCCTTGCTGCACCCTACCATCAGTCCCAATGGATCTGCATGCAGCGTCGGCTTAACACCTCCCTTGCCGAGCACCACAGGTGGCGTCACGAACTATTCCACTGCACTAACTACATTTGCCCATTACTTGGGTGCCCAGGGCCACGGACCGGGTCACCGCTGCTGTGACACATTCCCCTGACACCGGCCTGGTACTGGGAGGGCGACCCATAAAGAATGTTTGCCCACACACAAGTAACGATGGCTGAGTCTTGGTGCAGATGCCAGCCTTGCCTACGTGTCTACATATTAAAGGGGTTTGTCCCCCTGAGCATCATTTATCCATAGGTCGCTGAGAACTTTCCTGATCTTGAGAGTGGACAAGCTATGTCTCCAACGTAAATGGAAGAGTAGTGTCTACTCGTAACCACTGTTCCGTTCACTGTGTATGGGACTGGTGGACACACAAGGCCATTACTGTTCCATTCACATGGGAGGGGTCCCAGGAGTCAGACCCCATCAGTCATCCATTTACCACCAGTCCAAAGGCCAATGGAATCGATCCTGAGACGGGGACACCATGTTGCTTATGTGAATAGAACAATAGTTCACGTGCATCATTGTCTATAGGACCACAAGTCTTAAATGCATAGTACAGCTCTCCTAAACCCATAAAAGTAAATGAAGTAGTCATTGGCATGTGAAGTACTGCTCTACCCACACAGAACGAGCACCACACCAATCTACAGGTTTTGTCAGGTACTGCAGCTCAGCAACATTCACTTCAATGTAGTTAGGTTGTATAACCTGACACAGTTAATGTACAGGTTTGGCATCTTCCAACAAGGCTGATTGCGCACCATAATTTAGCAAAAGCCTGTACAATCCATATAAAATCGTCACTGTCATCTCTGTCATTAGCATCCTTGACTCGGCTAATAGCTGCCTCAGTGTTGGAAATGTGCTGAGCTCTGAGACTCCCCAGCTGATATCCACCTCTAGGTTTGCCCTATCTCATAATGCCTCTACCACTTATGCTGCCACTGCCCTACCATCAGGGCTAACCACTTCCAACATAGTCTGGGTTTTTTTTGTCTTTTACACTACCGCACAAATTGCCATTGCTACTTCTTCTGTTAGCCTAGATTTTGTACAAAATAATTAACTTTTGATAATCTTTTCAACCCAAATTATACAAACTTGCCAAGAAGGACAAAAACCAAAAAATGGTAGGTAGGTACAAGGACAAAAAGCAAACTTCAGCAGCAGGCCGCAGTATACGTGTAGTGTACATGGCTGTAAAATTGGACTAGAAAAAATGGTTTCAAATACAGACATTCATAGTTAATAAATACATTTTTAGAAACATTATTATTTTCTATTTGTTATCAAAATTTAACAAAATTCAATCCCAGTTCCGAAACAGGAGATAAGATATGCTAGGTAGGTATCAAAAAGCCAGTGTCTGCAATGGGGTGATGTATTGGTGTGGTTTGTATGGATGTAAACTTTGACTAGTAAAACAGGTGTGCAAAATAAATTGCATGTAACTAGAGTTGAGCGAAACGGGTCGGTCAAATTCAAAAGTCGGCGACTTTCGCTAAAGTCAGGTTTCGCCGAGCAAAACCCGACCATAGCGTGAGGTCGGCCATGCGGTCGCCGACCCGAGCGCTAAAGTCGGATTTCAAATGCTTGCACATGTCTCTTGTCAGCCACTGAGCAAGGACGTACATTGTGAGCAACGAGATGACATGTGCAGCGTCGAGAGAGAGATTTTGCGCACTTTAAAAAAGCGGTCCGGCATGTAGGTGTGTTTACTGTCCTCCACTCCCTGCCGACTTTGCTTCCCCATTGACTTGCATTGGGTTTCATGTTTCAGTCGGCCTCCGACTTTTCCCGATAGTCGGCCGATTTCGTTTGTCTCGACTTTTGAGAAAGTCGGGTTTCATGAAACCCGACTCGACCCTAAAAAAGGCAAAGTCGCTCATCTCTGCTTGTAACATGTATATTTTGTGACATAGATAGTTGTTATTTTTCTGGATTTTGGGGAATTTTATTTAGTATGTTTAAAAAAAGCAATTACTCCATCTTCACCAATGGAATTGCACAAGAAATTCAAAACTTCAGTACGATCACTTGTGCAAAAGCACAATGATTTCACATACTGATTTTTTTTCTGTTAAAAGTAATAATAATAACAATTATAATTACAATACTACAAAGTCTTGCTGCTGCTTTCTAGTGGATTAAGAATGAAAAAAAGAAAATTTTGCAATTCAAATGCAGTAGTACTTCTGCCAGCTCCAGTGATCAATCACGAAAAGTGTGGACCTTCTGGTGGCACCTCACTTATCTGTCTTTCCCCCTATCAATCAAATTTCTGTATTATTCACAGACAACCACACTCGTCTTCTTCACTGCTACAGTTGTACAACATGTTACTTTCTGGAGTATTTGTTTAATGTTATTGGCCTTTCTCTCCCTATCTCTATTGCTGATTTGGGAGCTCCCATATCCTTTCTTCATCCTGAAACACCCTTAAATGTCATGCGATAGCTGCAAAGTATTATGGGTAAACCAACATGGCTGCTCCTGAGATTTTGTGAACCTTCTCTGGCTTGTGAAATGTTTTATATGATATAAAACAGCATTGTACATTTTTTTTTAGAGATGTTCACAAATCAAATAGAAAACTATTCGAATTTGTTATACCTGTGAATTTCCTAAAATTCTATACCAATTCGATTTGCATCTACTTGATTCGCTCATCTGTAGTAAATGTACTTGTGCCTCCCAATTTTTCTAAATAATGTATCGTGGGAAAATGATTTTTCTTTCCACATTGCAAGCTTCAGAGAAAAAAAACTGCGGATCAAGACTTTGCCTCCAAGCCCAACAGGATTAATATTACTTACACATTACAGTCATCTAATTCACATACATGTACAATTTGACATTTAATTAGACAAAATTCTCCTTTTTGTGCAATTTGACAATTACTTAATCATCAAGCTGTACCCGAATAGAAAAAATGAAGTCACAATCATTTACAGGACACTTTGTGGTCTTGTTTTAGATAGTATACTCAATGCCAAATTTCTCCTTAACACTAATTAGAAAAATTGATCAACATTGCATAATCACTAGATAAATAGACTGAGTGGAGGATCGCTCTTTTACATCCATATTTTAGATGAGACAACCCACCAATGTACCTTATATACTTTGTCTAGATTAGCAAAGCAATGTAGGCTAGGGTTAAATCTACAGAATTTTATTATTTGAACCTAGCTGGCTCTGCATATAACCAGGCTAGGAGATCACCATAGTCAGCTGAAGGAAGCTGAGCAGAGTGGATTGTATTGGAGCTGATAGAGAGACAAACTCTGAGAAGAGACTCGTTGCTATGGATCATAGCTGATTTGTTAGACTGGATTGGGACTAGCTCAGCCGTGTGTGAGTAGCCAGGGTCTGTGTTGTTTAGTTAGCACCTGGACAAGGCTCAGAATTATGTTATGGTTTTGTTTTGGCACTGTGCAACTAGTGAAAAATAAACGTTGCATTGTTTTGAAACAAAAATCTAGTGCCTGTGACAACGCTACCTACTGCCTACCTGAGAGCTTGAATACCTACACTAGTTATTTTATACAATATCTACCATTTTTTCAAAGAATGAAATAATAGACATTAAAAATGTATTTGCTATTATTATTATTATTATTATTATTATTATAATAAATGCGAAACCTGTGAAACTGAAACTACTTCAAGGGGTTGTCTGGGACTTTAACATTGATGTCCTATGCTTAGGATAGATTGATTTGAATATGGATGGATGTGCAGTACCTTACTTTCCCACTATAAACTCGATGAAGATGTGCTGTGCAGCACCATAACTGAGCAGTTCCAACCACTGCCGACACCAGGAGCAGCTGATTGGCGGTGGTACTTGGTGTAGTACCCCCACCTTTCAGACATTGGTGATTTATCCTAAGGATAAGCAATCAATGTTAAACCCCTTTAATTGTATATTGGGCTTTGATCATCTGAATGTTACTTTCTTGATATATTTTCAATAAATAATTAAAAAACCTGATTGTATTAATGGGGGCAAATGAAAAATCGGGCATAAAAAAGGATTTTTAGAGTTGCGAGTATTACTTATGCTGGATTTATCTACGAATGAAATTGCTTTCTACACAGTCAATATTTAATTAGTTACTAGAGTTAGATGTACTTGTCTGTGAGTAACGTAAGATTAGGCAATATTTCCATTATTACCCACAACGCTTTGCTGAGCTGATCAACATTCCCCTCAGCTTCCTATCAGAGTGACTCAGACACAGTTCATTTTCATCAGTCTCATTAATCCGCCTTGTTTGTAATTCCATTCTCTTAATCTGACCAAAGTCTCTATTAAAACCACATTAGTATGGCATCACCATTTGTTTGCATTTAACCATGGCTAAATAACTTGTCTAATCAAAAAACAAGGATTTGTTGCTGAAACTTTAGCCTTTCGAGATTAACAAAGGGCTTATGCGATGTGCGGTGTGGTGGTCTTCACTTTGCTCGTAGGGCTTGAGGGATAAATCTCGTGAAGGGAAGAGGGATTAGATAACGTTTTTTCTTCTCCTGTCTTTAAGATTCATTACAACTTTTACCTTTGACTTGCTAGTGATGACCTTTTGTTAAAAAATTCAGTCTGCCACCTTCTGTCATTCATTCATTTCAGACATCCTATGAAATTCAGTTTGCAGCTTTCTCCTGGTTTCAGATTTTTCTCATGTGGGTGAGTCCCCTCAGTGATACATGGTGGATTTGAGGTCTGTAAATCCAGAATACTGCTATTTTCATTAGCTCTCATGTATCAGCACAGCTTCATTTCTGGAGTGATTTTCCTTTCTACAGTTCATATTCTTGCTGCATGCAACATAAAGGGAACCTGTCACCAAATTTTCCCCAGATAAAGTATGGCATTAACGTCTCTTTTATAGTGTTACCACGGCTGGTCAGGAGACAAATCTTCAGGAGTGGACCCTCTGGACCGTGGCACCGAGGGGCCCTGGGCAAGCTGCCAGGTGGAGCCGACACCTATACAGGGATCGTTAGGAGCAGGCCCAGGGGATCGGGTACCACGATAACCGGTACCGAGAGGGGCGGCTCAGGACGGACTGGAGTAGGAGTGCAGGACAAAAGCATAGACAACAGAGCGGGATCACTGGAGACTGGACCGGAGCAGGACTACAGGACTGGAGCATAGACAACAGGACGGAGCAGGAACACGGGAGGCGGGACTGGAGTAGGACTGTAGGACTGGAGTGTGGATAGCAGGATGGAGCAGGAACACCGGAGGCAGGAATGGAGTAGGACTGAAGGACTGGAGTGTGGCTAGCAGGATGGAGCAGGAACACCAGAGGCAGGACTGGAGTAGGACTGAAGGACTGGAGTGTAGATAGCAGGATGGAGCAGGAACATCGGAAACAGGACTGGAGTAGGACTGGAGTGTGGATAGCAGGATGGAGCAGGAACACCGGACGCAGGACTGGAGTATAGATAGCTGGACCCACGGAGCACCAGACTGCGGAGCTACTGCAGGGACCACGGAAGGCAGGACTACAAGGCTACTGCAGGAATCACTGAAGACAGGACTGCGAGACTGCAGAGAGCACACGAGGAAGCAGGGCCCAGTGAGCTAGCAAACACAACCATCAGGCGCCTCCCTCAGGGGGAACGGCCTGATATGGCCCTGTCAGGTCTTCCATTGGTCCGTAGGTGCTTCCGGGTCAGGGCATTGCCGGAGCACAAGCAACAGGAGGAGGCGCGGCCGCGGCCTATGGCACATGCGCATTGCATGCAGAGACCCCGTCGGCCTCTAGCCTGTCAGAAGGGACCACCGTGGCTGTCGGGCGGCGGGGGCTGCAGCGTGGGAGCGGAGACAGGTTGAGTATGCGGAGGCGGCATGACAGTACCCCCTCCCCTAAACTGCCCTCCCCTGAGATTAGCAAAAAATCTCTTGAGGATACGGGGAGCATTGATATTCTCCCGAGGTTCCCAGGATCTCTCCTCAGGACCAAAGCCCTTCCAGTCAATAAGAAAAAGAGTCCTACCTCTAATCTTCTTCATGGCGATGATGTCTTCCACCTCAAAGACATCATCGGCACCAACTGGCTGAGAACCAGGATCAGACATGGAATGGAAGCGATTCAGTACCACAGGTTTCAGGAGAGAGACGTGGAAGGTGTTCAGGACCCGGAGCAAAGCAGGCAACCTCAATTTGTAGGCGACTTTGTTGATACATTCAAGAATTTCAAATGGACCGATGTAGCGTGGACCCAACTTGTAAGAAGGCAATTTCAACCGGATAAATTTGGACGAGAGCCAGACTTTGTCCCCGATACGATACGATGGGGAATCCAATCTCTTCTTGTCGGCATAATTCTTCATCCGATCAGCGGCCCTCTTGAGTGACGTGTTGGTCTCAGTCCAGATCTTGGAAAATTCAGAGGACAAGGCGTTGGTTGCGGGTACCTCGGGAGCAGGGGTTATCGGAAGGGGAACACCAGGATGTCTGCCAAACACAATGAAAAACGGAGACTTGGCCGAGGATTCACCAGCATGGTCGTTATAGGCGAACTCTGCCCAGGGGAGTAAGTCAACCCAGTCGTTCTGGTGGGCGTTGGAGAAATGATGTAGGTACCCAGTCAACGTCTGGTTGGTACACTCCACCTGCCCGTTGGATTGTGGATGGTAGGCAGAGAAGTCGAGGGAAACGTTCAAGAGCTTACAAAGTGCCCACCAGAACTTGGAGGTGAACTGAACCCCTCAGTCAGACACAATGCGTTGAGGTAGTCCATGGAGTCTGAAGATCTGATGGATGAAAACTTTAGCCAACTCAGGAGCCGAGGGGAGACCGGGCAGAGGGATGAAGTGGGCCATCTTGGAGAAACGATCTACCACCACCAAAATGACTGTACAGCCAGAAGAACGGGGTAGGTCGGTGATGAAATCCATGGCAATGTTTTCCCAAGGACCCGCAAGAACGGGCAACGGAAGCAACAAGCCGGACGGAGGTCGTCGTGGCACTTTGTTTTTTGCACAGGAGGGAAAAGAGGCCACGAAACCGAGCACATCTTGGCGAAGCGTGGGCGACCAGTAGTGACACGTGATAAGGGCAAGGGTCTCCTTAGTTCCGGCATGGCCTGCCAGTCTGGAAGAGTGCCCCCATAGAAGGACCTTTAGCTTGAGGTTCTCAGGCACAAGAGTCTTGCCAGGAGGTGAAGGAAGCCAGTTCACTGGAGATACTGTGATGATTCTAGTGGGATCAATGATATGCGAAGGTTCCTCCACTGTTTCGTGTGGCTGGAAGACCCTGGACAGAGCGTCGGCTTTGGTATTCTTGTTGCCGGGGTGAAAACGAAGCTCGAAGTAAAATATGGCAAAAAGTAAGGACCTTCAGGCCTGACGAGGGTTGAGTCTTTGGACAGACTGGAGATAGGCCAGATTCTTGTGATCTGAGATTACAAAGGGATGGACAGCCCCCTCCAGGAGATGACGCCATTCCTCTAAGGCTAACTTTATGGCCAGGAGTTCCCGGTCACCGATGGAGTAGTTACACTCGGATGGAGAAAAGGCCATAGAGAAGAAGCCTCAGGGGTGCAGACGACCGGAGGCGGATCTCTGGGACAATACTACCCCGGCACCTGTCGAGGAAGCGTCCACTTCGAGTACAAAGGGTCGGTTGCTCTCGGGACGATGCAGCACCGGGGCCGTGGAGAAAGCCCGTTTTAGGGTCTAAAAGGCCTCCTCCGCCTCAGGAGTCCAATCATTGGGAGTAGTCCTTTACGGATGAGAGCAGAAATAGGTCTGGTTATTGCGGAAAAGTGAGAGATGAATTGCCGGTAATAATTATCGAATCCGAGAATCCTTTGTATTGCCCTTACTCTGACGGGGCGAGGTCATTTGAGAATGGCAGTCAGCTTCTCGGGATCCATCCTTAATCCAGTGTCGGAGACAATGTATCCCAGAAACGACAGAGAAGTCTGTTCAAAGAGACATTTCTCTATCTTAGCATACAGGCGATTCTCCCGAAGACGCTGTAACACCAGACGGACACTCTTTCTGTGGGACGAGAGATCTGGAGAGAAGACGAGGATGTCGTCCAAGTACACGACCACACAGGAGTACAAGAGGTCCTGGAAGATCTCATTGACGAACTCTTGAAACACCGCAGGAGCATTGCAGAGACCAAAGGGCATGACCAGGTACTCGTAATGGCCGTCTCGAGTGTTGAAAGCCGTCTTCCACTCATCACCTGTGCGGATACGGACCAGATTATAGGCTCCCCTGAGGTCTAGCTTGGAGAAGACCCAAGCCCCTCTGAGGCGGTCAAACAGTTCCGGAATGAGTGGAAGGGGGTACCTGTTCTTGATGGTAATCTCGTTCAAGCCCCTATAGTCAATGCACGGCCATAGAGATCTGTCCTTTTTCTTGACGAAGAAAAACCCGGCTCCCGCAGGTGAGGAGGATTTCCGTATAAAGCCTTTGGCGAGGTTCTGCCGGACGTACTCGGACATGGCTACGGTCTCTGCGGAAGGCAGGGGGTAGATTTTGCCCCTTGGGGGGGTTGAACCAGGGACTAGTTCAATAGGGCAGTCAAAAGGCCGGTGTGGAGGAAGAACCTCTGCTTCCTTCTTATCAAAGACATCAGCATAGGAACTGTAGGCTGAAGGAAGTTCCGGAAGGTCTGGAGGTGGCTGAGGAGCGTCCACTAGATGGACAGGAGTCAGACAGCGAGCTTGGCATGGGTGCCCCCAGTGGAGTATCTCCCCTGAAGACCAGTCGAGAACAGGCTGATGAGTTCTTAACCATGGAAGACCGAGTAGACTCGCATGGGAGAGCTTGGGCAGAAGGTAAAAGGCTATCTTCTCTCGATGTAAGGCTCCGACTTGCAAGTCCACTTCCTCAGTTACCAAGGTGACGGTCTCCTGTAGCGGTTTGCCATCCACTGCGGCAATCAGGCGAGGATTACATAGGGTAACCAAGGGAATCTGGTATTTGTCCACCTCTTCACACTGAATGAAGTTACCTTCCGAGCCCGAATTCACATAGACCACCTCGGACCCACGTCTCTCCCCTGAAACCAAAATAACAGATATAGTAAGAGGTTGAGAGGAATCATTAGCACCTAGGGAGGCCTCTCTTACCTGACCTAGGTGGAGGAGTTTCCCTGTTTCTCAGGACAGGTACGGACAAAGTGTGATGAGCCTCCGCAATAGAGGCATAGATCTTGCGCCCGCCTCTCTCTCCGACGCAACTCGGCCAACTTGAGGCGATCTACCTGCATGGATTCGACCAAGGAGGGAGACGAGGACCCAGCAGGACAGAGACTGACAGACCGGATGGAAGAGGACGCTGGCCTGGTGGACCTCCTGTCTCTCGCTGACTCCTGGGCATGCTCCTGGAAGCGTAGGTCAATGCCGGTGGCCAGCGAGATAAGGTCCTCCAAGGTGGTTGGGGTATCCCGACCCACGAGTTCATCCTTTATTCTGCTCGAAAGACCGCGCCAGAATGCCCCTACCAAAGCTGCATTGTTCCAGACGAGCTCAAAGGCGAGAGTGCGAAAGCGGATTGCGTAATGCCCGACCGTGAGAGAACCCTGATGTAGGTTAAAAAGAGACTCGGTGAGAGAGGCTAACCGACCCGGCTCTTCGAAAACCCTGCGAAAAGTATCCAAGAAGAATGGAAGACTCGAGACAACTGGATCGTCACGTTCCCAGAGAGGATTCAGCCAAGACAGGGCCTCTCCCTCCAGATGGGACATAATAAAGGCCACTTTGGCCCGGTCAGAGGGATATTGCTGAGGCAACCATTCAAAATAGAGGCTACACTGATTTAAGAACCCCCTGCAGAGTTTGGGATCACCAGTAAATCGCGGCGGCTTGGCGAGGTGGGGCGCCGGGAGAGCTGTAGGCACGGGGGGAGGTGTCAGGATCGCGGTGGCAGACTGGAGGACCGACAAGCGGCTATCAAAGGAGGCCATGTAACTCAGAGTATCTCGTTGCTGACCAAGCTCCTGTTGAAGACTGGCCAGTTGAGTGGCATTTCCAGGATCAGCCACCTGCAGGGCCGACAAACGGGTGTCCATAGACTTCATGACGGACATAATGCGTCCCTGATTCTCCCGCAAAAAGAGCAACTCCTTTTGAGTAGCAGCAGTAGTACCGGCGGAGTCCGTGGCCTGATCGTACTGTTACCACGGCTGGTCAGGAGACAAATCTCCAGGAGAGGACCCTCTGGACCGTGGCACCGAGAGGCTCCGGGCGAGCTGCCAGGTGGAGCCAACCCCTATACAGGGATCGTTAGGAGCAGGCCCAGGGGTTCGGGTACCACGATAGCCGGTACCAAGAGGAGCGGCTTAGGATGGACTGGAGTAGGAGTGCGGGACTAAAGCGTAGACAACAGAGTGGGATCACTGGAGACTGGACCGGAGTAGGACTGCAGGACTGGAGCATAGACAACAGGATGGAGCTGGAACATGGGAGGCGGGACTGGAGTAGGACTGTAGGACTGGAGTGTGGATAGCAGGATGGAGCAGGAACACCGGAGGCAGGACTGGAGTAGGACTGAAGGACTGGAGTGTGGATAGCAGGATGGAGCAGGAACACCGGAGGCAGGACTGGAGTAGGACTGAAGGACTGGAGTGTGGATAGCAGGATGGAGCAGGAACACCGGAGGCAGGACTGGAGTAGGACTGAAGGACTGGAGTGTGGATAGCAGGATGGAGCAGGAACACCAGAGGCAGGACTGGAGTAGGACTGAAGGACTGGAGTGTAGATAGCAGGATGGAGCAGGAACACCGAAGGCAGGACTGGAGTAGGACTGAAGGACTGGGGTGTGGATAGCAGGATGAAGCAGGAACACCGGAGGCAGGACTGGAGTATAGATAGCTGGACCCACGGAGCACCGGAGTGCGGAGCTACAGCAGGGATCACGGAAGGCAGGACTGCAAGGCTACTGCAGGAATCACTGGACAGGACTGCGAGACTGCAGAGATCACACGAGGAAGCAGGAGCCAGTGTGCTAGCAAACACAACGATCAGGCGCCTCCCTCAGGGGGGAATGGCCTGATATGGTCCTGTCAGGTCTGCCATTGGTCCGCAGGTGCTTCCGGGTCAGGGCATTGCCGGAGCACAAGTAACAGGAGGGAGGCGCAGCCACGGTCTATTGCGCATGCGTATTGCATGCAGAGACCCCCTCTGCCGCAAGCTTGTCAGAAGGGACCGCCGTGGCTGTTGGGTGGCGGGGGGCTGCAGCATGGGAGCGGAGGCCGGGTGAGTATGCGGAGGCGGTGTGACATATAGCATACTAGAATTCTGAAAAAAAAATCTCAATCCTGTCTGCAGATCCCAAAAAAGAAGACCTTATATTATACTCACCGTTTGATTGGCGTCTTTGGTCTCAATCCCATGTCTTCACTCTTCCTACAACTGCCATCCTCCAGTTTGCGTCATGTGGATGATGCTTCCTTCGTCATTCACAGAGTGTCCTCCATCATGCTCTTGCACAAGCACACTTCTCTCTGCCCTGCTGAGGGTAGAGTAAAGTACTGTAGTGTGCCAGCTTTGCTTCAGGGTCATCGATGTGCTATAACTAAAGTAGAGTTGAGCGAAACGGGCAGGTCAAATTCATAGGTTGCCGACTTTCGCTAATGTCGGGTTTCATGAAACGAGACCCGACCTGTTATGATTGATTCACCGAAGGAGGCAAAAACAGAAATGCTAGCTAAGTCCAGAAAACCAGAGAAGTTGGCAGCTATCGGATTGCAGACCCCTGAACCTATCAACACAACTAGCAGTAGCCGTGGGGGTTTTCTACGATGCCCTAGACCCCTCGATCACAGCCGGAGAATTAAATAGGCCTAAAGAAAGAAAGGGGGAATCTAAACTGCCCCAGAGCAGACCCCAAAGCAATAGGCAGCCCCCAACATATAATGACGGTGAAGCAAGATAAAAATACTAACACAGACAGAAAGATAGACTGAGCAAAGAGGGGCCCAAGCTAACTAAATAGAAAAGGACAGGAAGGCTGCTGTCTGCAGTCCGTGAAAAACCCTATGAAAATAAGAGCCAACAGACTGACAGTGAAAAAGGCCCTGAAGACGCTAGGCTTCAAAAAAGCTATGTCAGTACTCAGGAATATACTGAAGACAGAGCTACAAGCAAAAGGAGATTCAGCTCACCCCAGCAGGGAATGGCAGAATACTGAAAAGCAAGGAAAACAAAAAGCTAACAGGCAAAACAGAAACTTAGCTTTAGAGGAGCAGGAATCAGACTGGTGTCCTAGAAGTCCACAGAGAAATCACCCGCAGGGCAGAAGGGCGTCGGCTGCCTTATATCCAGTCCGTGACTCCACTCAGCCAGTCATCCTCAATAGACTCAGGTGCCTGATAATCAGGCTCATTACCTTCCTTTACCAGAATAGGGAGTTCACCAGACCCCAGTGACGAAGGGGAAAATGAACTCACAACAGTACCTCCCCCTTGAGGAGGGGTCACTGAACCCTCAACCACGCCACCAGGGCGATCAGGGTGAGCCCGATGAAATGCACGCACCAATCTTTTGGCAAGAGACCCAGGAATTATCCTCCTGACCATAACCCTTCCACTTAACCAAATACTGGAGTCTCCGTCTAGCCAGACGGGAATCCAGTATTTTCTCTACCTCATATTCCATGTTACCTTCAACCAATACGGGGTCTGGAGGTGCCACCCCAGGAACAACTGGTTCAACAAACCTCTTCAACAAGGACTTATGGAACACATTATGGATTTTAAATGTGACAGGAAGAGCCAAACGAAAAGAGACCGGATTAATAATCTCCAAAATCTTGTAAGGTCCAATAAATCTAGGCTTAAACTTAGGAGAAGCCACCTTCATAGCAATATTTTTTGATGATAACCACACCATATCACCAATCTTAAACTGGGGACCAATGGTCCTATGTCGATTGGAAAACCGCTGGGCCTTTTCCTGGGAGAGAGATAACTTATCCACCACTTGGTCCCAGATCTGGTGCATTCTCTCCACCACAGTGTCAACACCTGGGCAGGCAGAAGGCTCCACCTGCCCTGAAGAAAATCGAGGATGAAACCCAAAGTTACAAAAAAAAGGTGACATCAAAGTGGCAGAACTAGCTCTATTATTTAAAGCAAATTCGGCCAAGGGCAAAAACGAAACCCAATCATCCTGATCAGCGGAAATAAAACATCTCAAATACGACTCCAAGGTCTGGTTTGTTCTCTCTGTCTGCCCATTGGTCTGAGGGTGAAAAGCAGAGGAGAAGGACAACTGAATTCCCAGCTTGGAACAGAAAGTCCTCCAAAATCTAGACACAAACTGAACTCCTCTGTCAGACACAATGTTCTCAGGAATCCCGTGTAAGCGAACCACCTGTTGCAAAAACAGGGGCACCAACTCAGAGGAAGATGGCAACTTAGGGAGTGGTACAAGATGAACCATCTTAGAGAACCTATCACAAATCACCCAAATAACAGTCATTCTTTGAGAGACCGGCATATCAGAGATGAAATCCATTGAAATATGGGTCCATGGCCTCCTGGGGACCGGCAAAGGCATCAACAACCCACTAGAGCGAGAACAAGATTTAGACCGGGAGCAAGTCCCACAGGACTGCACAAAATTCCTGACATCATGAGACAAGGTGGGCCACCAAAAAGAGCGACTCACCAGATCTCTAGTACCAAAAATACCGGGATGACCAGCCAAAGCAGAGCAATGAACTTCAGACATCACTCTCTTCTTCCACTGGTCAGGAACATACAACTTTCCACTGGGACAACGCTCAGGTTTGTCCTCCTGGAACTCTTGCAGAGCAAGTCTCAAATCGGGCGAGATGGCAGAAAGAACTACCCCTTCGCCTAAGATGGTAGCAGGCTTGGTCACCACTGGAGAATTAGCAAAGAAACTCCGAGAGAGGGAGTTTGCCTTGACATTCTTAGTTCCAGGAAGAAAAGAGACCACAAAATCAAAACGTGTAAAAAACAAGGCCCACCTAGCCTGTCTAGGGTTCAAGCGTTTAGCCGACTCTAGGTAAATCAAATTCTTGTGGTCAGTGAGGACCACAACTTGATGTTTAGCTCCCTCCAACCAATGTCTCCACTCCTCAAATGCCCATTTCATGGCCAACAGTTCCCGATTCCCCACATCATAGTTACGTTCAGATGGAGAGAGCTTTCGGGAAAAGAAAGCACAGGGATTCATTTTAGATGTTACAGGATCCTTTTGGGACAAAACAGCTCCTGCACCAATCTCAGAAGTATCCACCTCTACCTGGAACGGGAGTGAGACATCAGGTTGCCGCAAAACCGGGGCGGAGGTAAATCTTCGCTTCAGCTCCTGAAAGGAAGCAACAGCCTCAGGAGACCAATTCAACACATCAGCACCCTTCTTAGTCAGATCAGTCAATGGCTTGGCAATACTAGAAAATTTTGCTATAAATTTCCGATAAAAATTAGCAAAACCCAAAAACTTCTGGAGGGACTTCAAAGAAGTGGGCTGAACCCAATCATAAATGGCCTGTACCTTGGCCGGGTCCATTTCAATAGTTGACGGAGACAAAATAAATCCCAAAAATGAAATCCTCTGTACTCCAAAAAGGCATTTTGATCCTTTGACATACAGGGAATTCTCTCTCAAGATCCGGAACACAGTCCGAATATGTTCCACATGAGAATCCCAATCCTTGGAGAAGATCAACATATCATCCAGATAGATAATCAAAAATTTATCGACAAAGTCTCGGAAAATATTGTTCATGAAGCACTGGAAGACAGAAGGGGCTTTAGTGAGCCCAAAAGGCATCACCAGGTACTCAAAATGTCCCTCCGGAGTATTAAACGCCGTCTTCCATTCATCCCCCTGCTTAATGCGGATAAGATTATACGCCCCCCTGAGGTCAAGCTTGGCAAACCAGCAAGCACCGCTAACTCTAAAGAATAGATCCGAAATCAGGGGTAACGGATACTGATATTTAATAGTAATTTTATTGAGGGCACGATAATCAATACAAGGCCTTAAAGAAACATCCTTTTTGGCCACAAAAAAAAACTGGCACCTAAGGGTGAAGAGGATGGTCTAATATGACCCTTCTCCAACGCCTCCTTAATATAGGACCGCATAGCCTCGTTCTCGGGTACAGATAAATTGAAGAGCCGACCCTTGGGAAATTTACACCCCGGGCTTAGTTCAATTGCACAGTCATAACTCCTATGAGGAGGCAAGGACGCAGACTCATTCTCACTAAATACATCATAAAAGTCCGCCAAATAGTCAGGAACATCATGCGACTGAGGAGAGGTGGAAAAAACTGGAGCCTCACTAAAGGCACACCGACAACCCCAACTCACCACAGACACAGATTTCCAATCCAAAACTGGATTATGAATTTGCAACCAGGGAAACCCCAGAACAACGGCATCATGCAGACCATGCAATACCAAAAATCTGCAATTTTCTTGATGGTCTGGGGCGACCTGCATGACCACCTGGGTCCAAAACTGAGGTTTATTTTTAGCCAAAGGAGTAGCATCAATCCCCCTCAAAGGGATAGGCATCTGCAGAGGTGTCATCGGAAATCCACAACGTTTAGCAAAATCCAAGTCCATTAGGTTTAGCGCTGCTCCAGAATCCACAAAAGCCTTGGCGGAAAATGTGGACAGGGAGCAGATCAGAGTAATTGCCAGAAGAAACTTAGGTTGAACACCACCAACAGAAAACGTGTGTGCAAAGCGTTTCTCTCGTTTAGGACAAACAGAAATAATATGCGAGGCATCTTCACAGAAAAAACACAGCTTATTACGGCTTCTGAACTCCTGACGTTGCGCCTTAGACAAAACTCTATCACATTGCATAGGTTCAGACGTCTGTTCAACCGGTGGCAACACCTCTCGTGCAATCCTGCGTTCACGTAAACGCCGATCAACCTGAATGGCTAATGACATAGAATCGTCAAGACCAGAGGGAACAGGAAATCCCACCATAGTATCTTTTACGGCTTCTGACAAACCCTTCCGAAAGAGAGCAGCCAAGGCATTATCATTCCAGGTAGTAAGGACCGCCCACCTTCGGAACTTTTGACAGTACAACTCTGCAGAATCTCGACCCTGGTTCAATGCCAACAGGGTCTTTTCAGCCTGATCAATAGCATTAGGTTCGTCATACAACAACCCCAAAGCTTGAAAGAATGCGTTCACATTAGTCAGAATAGGATCATCTGGTTTCAAAGAAAACGCCCAATCCTGGGGATCGCCACGCAGCAAAGAGATGACAATTTTAAACTGCTGCACGGAGCTCCCTGACGAGTTAGGCTTCAAGGCAAAAAATAATTTACAATTATTTTTGAAACTCAAAAATTTAGATCGATCCCCAAAAAATACATCAGGTGTAGGGATCTTTGGTTCAACAGCATGCGAACGAGCAAGGTAGGCGGAAATTCCCCGCACTTCCGCAGTGAGCTGCTCCACACGATCAGACAATTGCTTTATCTCCATTGAGAGAGAGAAAAAAAAAAAATTCCCCCTACGGCCTCAGAGATATAGAGGAAAGAATATACACACACTTTTTTCTTTTTTTTAAACACAATTCTTTCCTGCTATTGAGTATCCTAGGATCTGCGGTATGGCGGGTGATTCTGTTATGATTGAGTCACCGAAGGAGGCAAAAACAGAAATGCTAGCTAAGTCCAGAAAACCAGAGAAGTTGGCAGCTATCGGATTGCAGACCCTTGAACCTATCAACACAACTAGCAGTAGCCGTGGGGGGTTCCTACGATGCCCTAGACCCCTCGATCACAGCCGGAGAATTAAATAGGCCTAAAGAAAGAAAGGGGAAATCTGAACTGCCCCAGAGCAGACCCCAAAGCAATAGGCAGCCCCCAACATATAATGACGGTGAAGCAAGATAAAAATACTAACACAGACAGAAAGATAGACTGAGCAAAGAGGGGCCCAAGCTAACTAAATAGAAAAGGACAGGAAGGATGCTGTCTGCAATCCGTGAAAAACCCTATGAAAATAAGAGCCAACAGACTGACAGTGAAAAAGGCCCTGAAGACGCTAGGCTTCAAAAAAGCTATGTCAGTACTCAGGAATATAATGAAGACAGAGCTACAGGCAAAAGGAGATTCAGCTCACCCCAGCAGGGAATGGCAGAATAATGAAAAGCAAGGAAAACAAAAAACAAAACAAAAAGCTAACAGGCAAAACAGAAACTTAGCTTTAGAGGAGCAGGAATCAGACTGGTGTCCTAGAAGTCCACAGAGAAATCACCCGCAGGGCAGAAGGGCGTCGGCAGCCTTATATCCAGTCCGTGACTCCACTCAGCCAGTCATCCTCAATAGACTCAGGTGCCTGATAATCAGGTTCATTACCTTCCTTTACCAGAATAGGGAGTTCACCAGACCCCAGTGACGAAGGGGAAAATGAATTCACAACACAGACCATAGCGTGAGGACGGCCATGAGGTCGGCGACCAGAGCGCCAAAGTCGTGTTTCAAATGATGCTTCCAGCGCCCTTTTTCAGCCAATGATGGAGGACGCACACTGTGGGCAACGCGATGACATGGGCATCGGTCACCACCATCTTTGAGGAGGGCAATCAAGTGATTGGCTTGCTTTGTGTGGCATCACAGGGGCTATAAAAGCGCGTGCCCGCCGACCGCTTTCTTACTTCTGCTGATCTTAGCATAGGGAGAGGTTGCTGCTGCTGATTCTGAATAAGGGAGAGTGTTAGGCAGGGAAGAAGAAAAAAAAACTGCTTCTGCTGGTAGCGATTTTCACTGTACAACACAACAGTTTGTGTGCAGTGACGGGGAGGATATATTTTTGTGTATCAACTCTGTTGGTTATTAGGCTACCTTATAAGGCTCCCTGATAGCTGCATTGCTGTTTGCACACTGCTGTGCAAACTGCTTTTTTAAAAACAAAAATACTTTTCTTCCTCTTTTCTGCATAGTTACCAAGTGTTCATTTTTCCACACATTTGTGTGCTGCAATCCTGCTTATTAGGCTCCCTGCTGCCATACTTGGACTGAGAGCATCATTGTCAGCCTCCTAAAATCTCTAGGGAGATTCCAATTCTCCCCAATACTATATACACCTTGTACCTTCTCATACACCAGCCTATTTCAGCCTGTTAAATTGAGGTGTAATCTATAGTGGGCCTGAGATAATTGTTCAGCCTCCTAAAATCTCTAGGGAGATTCAAATTCTCCCCAGTACTATATACACTTTGTACCTTGTTTTACAGTACCATATAGCTGGTAGTATTTTGGGTAAATTTTCCCAAAAATGAGGAAGTATGGTGGAAGAGGCCGTGGAAGTGGGCGGGGGTTGCCAGCTGGTACTGATGGTGGTGGTGGTGCATCTGCTGGTAGTGGCAAAAGCACAATAGCAGCTAAGGCAGGAGGTGTTGAGCCTGCATCATGGTCTGGCTCCGGAAGGCCTGGAAGGCTACCTTTTCTGGTAGTAGGTTAACTGCTTTTAAAGCCGGAGCATCAGGAACTGGTTTTGGCTTATATTGCCGAAACAGACTCCAGCTAATATGCCCTCCTCTTCTGAAGTTTCAAAAAATGCAAGCACTGAGTCATCAAGTGCTTGCTCTTGGTAAGGAAGAACCCATTTCCTTGTGTCCTTCACCCCCACCAAAAGTGAATGATGCAGCAGGCCACACTTTGTATTAGTCCATGTAGCTCTTTCCCACATACCATGACTGGGTTATCAAGTCAAATAGTGAATTCCCCAGTCCAAGATGAATCTGACATGGAGTGTGGGTTGCAAGCCAGGGCAGTGGGGTTAATCGGTACCGGGCCGATGTCTCAGAGGGGTGAGTCACGGTGGTGGTGACCCGGTCCGTGGCCCTGGGCGTCCATGCAAATGGGTGAATAACATATATAGGTGAATGATACGTGACGCCACCTGTGGTTTCTGATCAGATTGACAAGCGCTGCAGTGTCACTTCTCTGGGACAGATGTTGTGGTGCAGCTAAGATGTAGAAGCCCTGCACAGGTAGGGCCGTAGTCGCAGGGCAGATGAAAGAGTTGGTAGATGGTGTGCAGTGCAGGATGTGGCAGAGCCGTGCGCCAAGCGCAGGAGAAAGATGACAGACGCAGTTGTGCAGTTTCTTTACCTGTACTTGGTAAGTGCCGTCCAGGACCCAGAGTACAGATGGAGAAGGAGTTGGTCAGCCTGGAAGCAAATTAGGAATTATCTCTCTGCAGATAGGTAGTGTGGCCTCCCTTCTAGTGCTTATCTGAGGTACTCACAGTACTGAGTTCACTGTAGTTCCCCCTGTTGTCTCTCTTTTGGAACTTTCTCGTATGGCAGGCAGCAGTAGCCTTTTCCTTCTGGCTCACACACGTCGCTGCTGGGGCCTCCAAGCCTTAGTTGGGAACAGAGCATTTACAGCTGCTACTTCCTCCGGTTTCTGCTGCAGGACCGTCAGTGTCCCTACAAACTCAGAGACCGGAATCCGGACCATGCGCTCCAGCTAGGAGTGAGCCTTAACTCTGCTCATCCTCCAGCTCCCCTTCTCACGTCCACACGCTTCCCCTTCCCTTCACAGACTGCCTTAACTTCCCTCCTCCCGACCACAGAGAGCAGCTCTTCAGCAATCAGGTTCAGAGCTCTCTCTGCTGGCCTGGAGTGGGAACTGTGTTGTGTGTTGGTTTAACTACTAGAGAGTTCCTTCATTGCTCCCAAGCATGACATCACACTCCCTAGGAGGAAGGTAATGCCACTGTGGCGACCGTACTACTGGGGGCGCCACAAGTGCACTGATGCCCAGCCACTGCTAGATTATTCTGCTGGTACATTGACCCAGACCACTACATTCCCCTCGCACTCTACACAGCCAGAATCTGACCCTGATGAAACTCAGGTTCCCCTTCCCACATACTTTACCACCTTACACGGTGACAAAGAGGAAGGTGCAGATGAAAGTGCAGGTTCCTTGAGCGGGGAGGCATACTCATGGGCGATGGCACTGGCACCGGGCGCCTCATAGTAGGAGGGCCCACCCGCCATCAGACACACCACCGTACTATGAGGGGCCCTGTGCCAGAGCCGTCGCCAACGAGTGGGCCCCCCCTGCTTGCTAAGAATCACAGCACTTGCAAAGTTGAAATACTTACCTCTCCCTGCTCCACCGCCGTGACGTCTTCCGTGTTTCCTGACAGTGACATTCTGGTTAGAGAGCGTGATGACATCACGTCTGTACGCCCTCTGCCTAAACAGTCCAAGTGCAGAGAGATGGAAGATGGGGACGACGAGGAGTCCAGAGTACAGGGATTCCCTAGCGAGGAGACTTATTTAATTGGTTTAAAGGTTGGGAGCAATTTTTGGGGAGCACTATACTCTGGAGAATGATATATGGGGCCCACCATACACTGGAGCATTCCAAAGGTGGACATCAGACACTGGAGCAGCATATACAGGGCCCATTACACACTGGAGCATTAGAAATGGGGCCCATTATATATGGAGCATTATTTGGGCCCATAAGACAGTGGAGCTTCATCCATGGGGACCAACATATACTGTAGCATTATGTGGAGCTCATCATATACTGTATCGAACATTATATGGGACCAATGATTCTGTATGGAGAAATATATGGGCCTCATTACTCTGTATGGCACACTATGCGGTGGCCATAATACTGTATGGAGTAATATACTGTCCGTTTTTGGAGCTATTGGAGAATTTAAAATGGATATCAGTCATGTGATGTAAGAAGTGAAGTATTTTTCATTGTACTATACCTATATTTCTCTGCCATATCAGAGGATCATGAATTGTGGCATGTGTTAAAGGAGCCCATTGACACTCTTTGGCCCTGGGCCCATGAAAATCTGGAGCCAGCCCTACCCCCCCCACAACTTTAGCCAAATAACCCCCAGTTTTCAATGCCTAACTATTATTATAAAGTAAATTAAGGTTGACAAGCTTAAGTAATAAGAATTGATGTTTTTGGCATTAAAATGGGCACTGTAGGTGTGTTTCCTGTCCTCCACTCACTGCCGACTTTTCTTCCCCATTGACTTGCATTGGGTTTCGTGTTTCAGTCGGCCTTCGACTTTTGACGATAATCGGCCCATTGCGTTCGACCCGACTTTTGCGAAAGTCGGGTTTCATGAAACCCGTCTCGACCCGAAAAAAGGCAAAGTCGCTCATCTCTAGCTATAACCTTCCCCGACACATATTCATTAGAGTACTTTGCTCACCCCTCAGCAGGGCAGAGCAAAGTGCGCCTGCACAGGAGCACGATGTGGGACACTGTATGGATGACTGTTATGAATGAGTAACCGGAGGAGGAGAAAACAAAAATAAAAGCTAAGTCCAGAAAACCGGAGAGGTTGGTAGCTATCGGATTGCAGACCCCTGATCCTATACACCACAACTAACAGTAGCCGTGGGGGGTTCCTACGGTTCCCTAGACCCCTCGTCACAGCCGGAGAACTACATAAGCCTAAAGAAGGAAAGGGGAAATCTAAACTGCCCCAGAGCAGACCCCAAAGCAATAGACAGCCCCCAACATGTATTGTCGGTGAAAAACAGATGAAAACACAAACACAGACAGAAAGACAGGCTGAGCAAACGACGGGGCCCAACTAACTAGATAGGACAGGACAGAAATGATGCTGGCTGCAATCCGTAAAAAACCCTACCAAAAATGTCCCAACCGTCTGATAGGGAAAAAGGCCCTGAAGTCGCTAGACTTCAAAATCACTATATCAGCACTCAGGTATATTCTTAAAATAGAGCAAAGAGATCAACTGATCAGAGACAAAAATGGAATTCAGCCAGTCCCAACCAGGACTGGCTGAATACAAACACTAAGGAAACCAGACAAAATCTGATTGAATAATAGCAGGGCAAAAACTTAGCTTTTAGTAGACAGGAACTAAGCTGGATGCAAGAGCTCAGAGCAGAAAGGATCACCAGCAGCCCTGCAGGGCATCAGCTGCCTTATATTCACTCAGAAATTCCAGATGTCCAATCACACTCTGCCTGTTCAGATGACAGGTTCTTCCCATCCCAATCAATTTCACTACCTCTCTTCACCAGCGGAGGGAGTTCATCAGACATCAAAGGTGAAGGGGAGAATGAACTCACAACAGTACCTCCTCCTTGAGGAGGGGTCACCAAACCCTCATCCACGTCACCAGGGCGATCAGGATGGGCCCGATGAAAAGCACGAACCAATCTTTCGGCATGAATATCGGATGCAGGGACCCAAGAATTATCCTCCTGGCCATAACTCTTCCATTTAACCAAATACTGGAGTCTCCGTCTAGCCAGACGAGAATCCAGTATCTTCTCAACCTCATATTCCACATTACCTTCAACCAATACAGGGTCAGGAGGTGCCACTACAGGAACTACTGGCTCAACAAACCTCTTTAACAGAGACTTATGAAACATGTTATGGATCTTGAATGTAACAGGAAGAGCCAATGGAAAAGAGACCGGATTAAGAATCTCCAAAATCTTGTAAGGTCCAATAAATCTAGGTTTAAACTTTGGAGAAGCCACCTTCATAGAGATATTCTTTGATGACAACCAAACCATATCACCCACCTTAAACCGGGGACCAATGGTCCTATGCTGGTTGGAAAACCGCTGGGCCTTTTCCTGGGAGAGAGACAACTTATCCACCACTTGGTCCCAAATCTGGTGCATTCTCCCCACCACAGTGTCAACACCTGGGCAGGCAGAAGACTCCACCTGCCCTGAAGAGAATCGAGGATGAAACCCAAAGTTACAAAACAAAGGTGACATCAAAGTGGCAGAACTAGCTCTATTATTTAAAGCAAATTTGGCCAAGGGCAAAAATGAAACCCAATCATCCTGATCAGCAGAAATAAAACATCTCAAATACGACTCCAAAGTCTGGTTTGTTCTCTCCGTCTGCCCATTGGTCTGAGGGTGAAACGCAGAGGAGAAGGACAACTGAATTCCCAGCTTGGAACAGAAAGTCCTCCAAAATCTAGACACAAACTGAACTCCTCTGTCAGATACAATGTTCTCAGGAATCCCGTGCAAGCGAACCACCTGTTGCAAAAACAAGGGCACCAACTCTGAGGAAGATGGCAACTTAGGGAGTGGTACAAGATGGACCATCTTAGAGAATCTATCACAAATCACCCAAATAACAGTCACTCTCTGAGAGACAGGCATATCAGAGATAAAATCCATTGAAATATGGGTCCATGGCCTCCTGGGCACGGGCAAAGGCATCAACAACCCACTAGAGCGAGAACAAGGTTTAGACCGAGAGCAAGTCCCACAGGACTGCACAAAATTCCTGACATCACGAGACAAGGCGGGCCACCAAAAAGACCGACTCACCAAATCTCTAGTACCAAAAATACCTGGATGACCAGCCAATGCGGAGCAATGAACCTCAGACATCACTCTCTTCCTCCACTGGTCAGGAACATACAATTTTCCAATGGGACAACGCTCAGGTTTGTCCTCCTGAAACTCTTCCAGAACACGTCTCAAATCGGGCGAGATGGCAGAAAGAACTATCCCCTCACCTAAGATGGTAGCAGGCTTGGTCACAATAGGAGAATCAGCAAAGAAACTCCTAGAGAGGGCGTCTGCCTTGACATTCTTAGTGCCCGGAAGAAAAGAGACCACAAAATCAAAACGTGTGAAAAACAAGGCCCACCTAGCCTGTCTAGGATTCAAGCGTTTGGCCGACTCCAGGTAAATCAAATTCTTGTGGTCAGTAAGGACCACGACTTGATGTTTAGCTCCCTCCAACCAATGTCTCCACTCCTCAAATGCCCATTTCATGGCTAACAGTTCCCGATTCCCCACATCATAGTTACGTTCGGATGGGGAGAACTTTCGGGAAAAGAAAGCACAGGGATTCATTTTAGATGTTACAGGATCTTTTTGGGACAAAACAGCTCCTGCACCAATCTCAGAAGCGTCCACCTCTACCTGAAACGTGAGTGAGACATCAGGTTGCCGCAAAACCGGAGCAGAAGTGAACCTTCGCTTCAGCTCCTGAAAAGAAGAAACAGCCTCCGGAGACCAATTCAGCACATCAGCCCCCTTCTTAGTCAAATCAGTCAATGGTTTGGCAATACCAGAAAAATTAGCTATAAATTTACGATAAAAATGAGCAAAACCCAAAAACTTCTGGAGGGCCTTCAAAGAAGTGGGCTGAACCCAATCATAAATGGCCTGTACCTTGGCCGGGTCCATTTCAATAGTTGACGGAGACAAAAAAAATCCCAAAAATGAAATCCTCTGTACACCAAAAAGGTATTTCGATCCCTTGACATACAGGGAATTCTCCCTCAAAATCCGGAACACAGTCCGAACATGTTCCACATGAGAGTCCCAATCCTTGGAAAAGATCAAAATTTCATCCAGATAGATGATCAAAAATTTATCCACAAAGTCTCGGAAAATATCATTCATGAAGCACTGGAAGACAGAAGGGGCATTAGTGAGCCCAAAAGGCATCACCAGGTACTCAAAATATCCCTCCGGAGTATTAAACGCCATGTTCCATTCATCCCCCTGCTTAATGCGAATAAGATTATATGCCCCCCTGAGGTCAAGCTTGGTAAACCAGCAAGCACCTTTAACTCTGGAGAATAGATCAGAAATCAGGGGTAACGGATACTGATATTTAACAGTAATTTTGTTGAGGGAACAATAGTGAATACAAGGCCTTAATGAACCATCTTTCTTGGCCACAAAAAAAAAACCCAGCACCTAAGGGTGAAGAGGATGATCTAATATGACCCTTCTCCAACGACTCCTTAATATAGGATCGCATAGCCTCGTGCTCGGGTACAGATAAATTGAAAAGTCGACCCTTGGGAAATTTATACCCAGGGCTCAGCTCAATTGCACAGTCATTACTCCTATGAGGAGGCAAAGACGCAGACTCATTCTCACTAAATACATCATAAAAATCAGCCAAATAGTCAGGAACATCATGCGACTGGGGAGAGGTGGAGAAAATAGGAGCGTCACTAAGGGCACACCGACAACCCCAACTCACCACAGACACAGATTTCCAATCCAAAACTGGATTATGGATTTGCAACCAGGGAAACCCCAGAACGATGGTATCATGCAAATTATGCAGCAACAAAAATCTGCAATTTTCTTGATGGTCTGGGGCGACCCGCATTACCACCTGGGTCCAAAACTGAGGTTTATTCTTCGCCAAAGGAGTAGCATCAACACCCCTCAAAGGGATAGGCATCCGCAGAGGTGTCATAGGAAACCCACAATGTTTAGCAAAATCCAAGTCCATCAGGTTCAGAGCTGCTCCCGAATCCACAAAAGCCTTAGCGGAAAATGTGGACAGGGAGCAGATCAGAGTAATTGCCAGAAGAAACTTAGGTTGAACACCACCCACAGCAAATGTGTGTGCAAAATGTTTCTCTCGTTTAGGGCAGACAGAAATAATATGAGAGGCATCTCCACAGAAAAAAACACAGCTTATTACGCCTTCTGAACTCCTGACGTTGCACCCTAGACAAAACTCTATCACATTGCATAGGTTCAGCATTTGTTCAACAGGTGGCAACACCTATCGTGCAGTTTTGCGTTCACGCAGACGCCGATCAACCTGAATGGCTAATGACAGAATCGTCAAGACCAGAGGGAACAGGAAATCCCACCATAGTATCTTTTACGGTTTCTGACAAACCCTTCCGAAAGAGAGCTGCCAAGGCACCATCATTCCAGGTAGTAAGGACCGCCCACTTTTGGAATATTTGACAGTACAACTCTGCAGAATCCTGACCCTGGCTCAATGCCAACAGGGCCTTTTCAGCCTGATCAATAGCATTAGGTTCATCATACAACAACTCCAAGGCCTGAAAAAATATACACCAAAAAAAAAAATTCTGACACTTTTCTCTCTTTTTTTTTTACAATTCTTTCCTGCTATTGAGTACCCTATAATCTGCGGTATGGCTGGTGATTCTGTTATGAATGAGTAACCAGAGGAGGAGAAAACATAAATGAAAGCTAAGTCCAGAAAACCAGAGAGGTTGGTAGCTATCGGATTGCAGACCCCTGATCCTATACACCACAACTAACAGCAGCCGTGGGGGGTTCCTACAGTGCCCTAGACCCCTCATCACAGCCGGAGAACTACATAAGCCTAAAGAAGGAAAGGGGAAATCTAAACTGCCCCAGAGCAGACCCCAAAGCAATAGACAGCCCCCAATATGTATTATCGGTGAAAAACAGATGAAAACACAAACATAACCGTCTGATAGGGAAAAAGGCCCTGAAGTCGCTAGACTTCAAAATCACTATATCAGCACTCAGGTATATTCTGAAAACAGAGCAAACAGATCAACTGATCAGAGACAAAAATGGAATTCAGCCAGTCCCAACCAGGACTGGCTGAATACAAACACTAAGGAAACCAGACAAAATCTGATGGAATAATAGCAGGGCAAAAACTTAGCTTTTAGTAGACAGGAACTAAGCTGGATGCAAGAGCTCAGAGCAGAAAGGATCACCAGCAGCCCTGCAGGGCGTCGGCTGCCTTATATCCACTCAGAAATTCCAGATGTCCAATCACACTCTGCCTGTTCAGATGACAGGTTCTTCCCATCCCAATCAATTTCACTACCTCTCTTCACCAGCGGAGGGAGTTCATCAGACATCAAAGGTGAAGGGGAGAATGAACTCACAACAGATGACGTAGGATGCATCACCCACATGAAGCAGGAAAGGAGGACGGCAATCATAAAAGAGAGGAGGCGCCAGATCAAGACCAGAGATTCCTACGGAGCAAACAGTGCCATGTGTGAATATAATCAAAGATCTTTTTTAGGATCTGCAAAATAGATCGAGGACTTTTTTATGACATTCTAGTACACTGTAAAAGAGGTCCTAATAATGGTGGGTGTAGTTTAGATGGGGAAATCCTGGTGACAGGTTCCCTTTAAGTGATCTTCCTTTAAAACTTGGGCCATTTTTCCTATCTTTAATCTAGAACCTAGGGGTCTATGCCCCTACATGATGCTGCTCTCAGATTGGATAGCAAAAACCTGGTGACACATTCCTTTTAATATCTCAAAGGGGATGTAGTCTTTGGGATTGAGTTCGATCCCAGTGTTCAGACGGCCACTAATTTTAATAATGTCTTCTATTTTCTGTCTAAAAATGCCTTTAGTGACTCTTCTTCTGATTGCTTATTTTACATTAGGATACAATATACTACCCAATGCTAAAAACTGATTACTTGTTGTGTTGCTGTAGTTTTTGCAGGATATATAGCTCGTTCGTAAGACTTATATAGCGCATTTTAGCTCATGCTGACATTGTACCTCGGGGTTTACTTTTTAGCATATACAAACTATTAGTCTCCAGTGTAACCGTAAACACTATTTATCTTTCACAGACAAGGAAAAGAGATTACATTTACACTTGGAATAATTACTACTGTAATTATGAAAAAAAAATCTTTTCTTTGATTCTGTGTATATTCAAGTGGAGGGCAACCGTAATGGGACCATTAATTGTAGAGATAATAGCATGGAGCTAAATTATCATTTCAGAGCTTGATTAAAGTACATAGGAGAAAATATTATTCATTCCAACAAAATAAACAGTAGAGAAGGTGAACTAGAATTGGTCATTAAAAGAAATCAATTGTCGAGTGCCGATTTGCTAACAAACAGTTCACATTTACCGGGAGGGGGGGGAGAGACTGTCCAATCGCTACATGCCTAATTACCTGATAAGGATCGGCTCGCTTGCTCAACAGGAATGAATAACCCATAACTAAGTTGGACGCAAATAAACCTCAGTGTGGAAATTATGAGTAAAATGTTGCCGGCCGCTAATTCAATTTACATGAAGTATCTCTGGGAAGAGAAAGAGTTACGGGGCCGAAAACTCCCAGGGGCATCCAATTATAGTGCAAGTCTAAGGGTGACATGACAAATACACAAGTCAATAAGCCAGAACAATTGATCCGAGTACTTTGTGAATCATTACCGAATGTTGCAAATTTGCATCATTTTAATGGAGTCACGAGTGCGCTCCAGGGTTTAAACAGCTAAAGGAGACCCTAACGAGACCCATTTAAAGGGAACCGGTCAGCTCTCATGACGGTCCCCAGCTGCTACTGTAGCCGTTTGCATGCTGAGTCTGTATTTAGAATGTTAATGTTATTTGCCATACTAATGATTCTAGCTATTAAAAATGAACATTTTATTCTGCTCCTCAGGCATTTGCTTATGAGGCAGGCTGGTCCGGTAAGGCATCTCTTTCAAAACTAGACCGGGCTCGGATTCTCTCATTACGCCTCCCTGACTGTGACTGACAGCTCATACACACATGTCATAGTATAACACACGTCACACACATGTCCAAGGTTTCAAGCAGTCCTAATATGATGGGGATTGTATGCAAATTGCCAATCACCCAACTGTGGCCAGGGAAAAGTGATTAGAGATAAGACACCTGTGGAAGAAATGCTTGGTCAGACTAGTCCTGCATCAGTAGCATATATCCGAGCAGAAAATAAAAGCCCAATATAGAACCATTGGGCATTATTATACAGAAATTGACTTGTTCTCATTAAAGAGATACAGAAATGGCCATACTTGGAGCTGTAGACTAATAAAATAGCAATATTACTTATTCAGTCTCCGTATATAATCCAAAATATACATAGTTTCTGCTGCTTGCAATAAACCAATCAAACGAGAACAATGTAAATAGTAAAGAATGAATGTAACAAGTGGATACTCCAAATTCAACACAAAATGCCACTTTTACTGACTCAGAATTATTCATCTCCCTTGTATTTCATAGAGCCCATGTTCTTGCTGTTATGACCTGCTGCAAATATGATGCATAACCAGACACCAGCTTCTGTCACCATTCTTGAGGAATCTTAGGCCATTCCTCATGGGTAATGGCAACCAGTTTACTAATATTCTGGGGTTGTGAAGAGAGTGGTTCTAAAAGTTAGGAGAAGAGATAACTGCCTTGTACAAACAAAAAAAAAGATATAAAAATATTTGGTGGCAATAAGATGATAACTGAATGCTAAATGACTCTATGCCGAAAAAAGCACCTCTAATGACCCAAAAGCACAAGAAAAGTCTCTTCAAAAAGCTTAAAATCCACAGACATTTTTGGATCCTCTTTTGTGAATTGAAGAATCAAAACTGAAACTTTTCAGGCCTATGGAAAAGGAGGAAGAAGACAGAAACATAAGCTGAAATGAATACCCTGTCTGCAGTGAAGCATAGCAGTGTCTTCCGGATGCCTGAAATGAACCATGTCAGTGACTCTGAAGCCTACAGAGAAGCATGGTGGTAGCTTGGTAATGCCTGCAGTAATGCATAGTGGTGGCTTGGTAGTGCCTACACTGGAGCATGGTGGTGGCTCTGGGATGCCTGCAGTGAAGCATGGTGGTGTCTTGGAGATGCCAACAGTAAAGCATTGTGGTTGTTTGGTGCTACCTACAGTGAACCATTGCAGTGGCACTGTGACGCTTATAGAGAAGTATGCGGCTCAGTGATTCTCTGGAGATGCTTTGCTACTTTTGGCACTGGAAACTTGCAGAATTTGGAGGGCAAGATGACTTCAATCAAGTAAGAAATCCTGAGAGAAAACGTTATGCTGTTTGCAGGGAAGTTGAAGCCTTTGCATCATTGGATCTTTCAGCAGAACAATGATTTCAATCTGAAATGTCTGTCACAGTTGCCTGACATGAACCCCATAGTAAATCTCTGATGGGATTAGATCCAAGAACTAGCAAACGGGAGGCCGCTGCCTGTTGGGAATGGGCTAAGATCTCTCAAAAACAGTGTCAAAAGCTGGAGTTTGGCTATTAATCATGTTTACAGGGGGTCATAAAACCAAAATAGATCTCTTCTAAGTACTATAGGCTCTTGTCAAGAAAGGATTGAATAATTCTGAAACTGAAGTAGTCAATAAAATAGGCATTTTGTGGTGAATTTGGAGCAACCAGTTGTTACATTAGTTGCGTTGAGGTATTTGTTCTCGTTTGATTGGTTTATTGAAGACAGCAGATCATTTTGTAAATTTTAGGGAAATTTCTTGGACATGACATAAAAAAAGACTAAAAAGGTGTAACTTTAAAATGCTGGGCCCATACCAAACCATTGATAAGCCCCATACCCCTATGCTCCTATCCCCTGCCTTCATTTACTAACTTTATGTGAAATTTTATGGAGTTTTCCACTACTTTTATATTGATGACCTATCCTAACAATAGCTCATCAACAAACGTCAGATAGGGGCAAAGCTTGGCACCCCCACTGATCAGCTGTTATCAAGTCTGAAGGAATCTGAATTTTATCAGCTGTGAGGCAGTGACCCCTGTTACAGCTAGGGGCGCTGTATGTGCTCCTCAGGATATGGATGGAGGCGTAACTGATGGTGAGACAGTGACCGACATTGTTGTAAATGCCCAGTATGTGTCACAGAGGAGGTCCTCTGCGCTGTAAGCCGGAAATGTCATTGCTCTGCGACTTGTAGTTCCACAAGTGTTTGCTTACTTATAAGGGGGGATTATAGGGTTAGTTGGAGAGCTGGGTGGGACTGGCTAACCACACATACACCGCCCACCTATGGGGGTGCTTACAGCTACATAATGTGACCAGGGTTTGGGTCACATGGTCAGTGTTTAAGGTTCTGGATGGCCTGTGTGTTGGAAGGTCCTGGGAGTAGGACTGAATTCCTGAATAGCACATGGAAAGGCCATGGACCTAAAGACCTGTGTGTTGGACGGACGCCCTGAATAGCACATGGAGAGGCCATGGAACTGGATGGTTGCTGTGTGGGAAGGTCCCACAAGGGAATTGGATTCCTGAAGAGCACAGGGTGAGACCACGTGTGTGCAGAGTCTATGATAGCACTGTGTTGGGGAAGCTATGGACTTTCTGAGGGTCTGGACTGTCGGGTGTGCCCTTGTTCCAAGGCATCTGCTGAGACAGTGATCCCAGTAAAGCAGTTTTCCCAGGAGAAGGGACTGATGAGTACTCAGCTTGTGGAGCAGGAGCTCCTTTAAGGTAACTCCAGACAAGGGGGTTATGGGCAGACAAGTAACTGCCATTGGAACAGACTGTTGGTGCTTATGATGTTCCATGTATGGTAATGAACTATGCAGTCACCCATGGTAACTGGACAGAGTAAGGTCCAACATGTTTAGAGACTGCAACTTAATGTTGTATGTTGGTGCCTGTTGTGTTTCGTGGACTGTTAATGAACTGTTCGGCGTGCAGTCACTCACGGTAACTGGACAAAGAAGTCCGGCATGTTTAGGGACTGCGAATTAAACCGTGTACTAGGAAGTGCTATGGACTATGTGTGTGATGTGTAACATGGTCGTTTACGCAGAGTAAATTAAACCCAAGTAGACTGTTTTGTGGAGAAAATGTGCCCGCGTGCCTTCATCCCGTTGTTAAGCGAGTGTCCCCCAACACATGCAGTAAGCGCTGTCTTAAACAGTGTACAAAGCCAGAACAACACTACTACATTCACTGTTGGTACTGCAGATCAGCACCTATTGAAAACAAGCCTTAAAGTAGTGGACAAACCCTTAAAGGGCAGCGAAAACTCAGTATAAGCTTGTAAATGATCAGAGCATGTTGGGACAACAGTACCACTGGCCACATAAGAAGAGATGGAGACATGGGAATTTGGACACATCATGTCGCAGATCAACCTCAAAATAAATTAAGGCCCATAAATTATTCAAATCCGAGGCCATCCCTCGAAATCAGACCTCAGACTAGGCACCTAACTTAATTTCACAACTACATTCTTCATTTATTTGGACCCCAGATTAATCTACTATTTCAATCTAAATGTTTGCCACTCTTTATACCTAATGAAAACATATGAAAATACTAAATATATATTTTGTAATTTTCCGTTGAACCGGTTTTTCGAGCTTTCGAGTTTCCGCCGTTATTATGGAGTAGACACCTCGCTTATAATCCCCACAATGGGTATTAGCTGTTGTACTTCTGTGGTTCACATTGCTGAGCTTCATGGCTGAACTCGTGTTTCTGCACACACTATAAAGCTTGAGAGCATTTTATTTTATTACTTACATCCATTGAAATGAACTGAGAAAGCCAACAAACAAATAACGCAAAACAGCAATAATGGGTAAAAGAGTATAAAATAACAGGAAGGTTTTTCTTGGACCGGTCCCTGGATGGTCAAACTGGGCAATTATCCCGGATTCACAGCATTCTTGGTATGATTTTTGCAATCTGACTCTCCGTGCCTTTCCTTTCATGTAATGCCTGTTTATAACGTTTACTAAGAAAATATATTACTGGCTTATAGAAAGCTTAGTCCATGTGCTGCAATGAAGTTAGCCGTTGGATCTCTTCATCATGTAATTAAATCGAGTCTCTACTTTCTTCTAATCCCTTCTTGATAGAAGGGTCCATTGACAAAAAGTTGATTACAAATTGTCCCTTTCTGGGATTCGCAACAATCAACTGTTAGTGTTCAGCGCGTCTGCAGCGCCACTCCCAGAGTGGAATACGTTCTACACCCATTTAAATCAATCAATTGTGTGGGCGAAGGCCCTCAGAAGCGTAAGACGATCTTTGAAATTTCTATTCACTTTGTGCAAAAAACAAAGATCCTTAGAGGAAATCTGTGATTTCGCCTTTCTAGACAGTTAAAGTTAATCCTTCTGTTTTCTCTGCTCTATGTAGAAACAGGAAGTCTCTGTATTTATCATTCTCTCTTCAACTGCCAGGGACTTTTGCAGGGACTCATGACTCATACAGGGAAAATTGACCTCCTGTTTTTACATAGAGCTTACAGGGATCCGATTAGTCAGTTTTTAGACATGTGATGTCATATACATAATGGAATGAGAAGAATTAACTGGGCAGAAAGGCAAAATGAGCAATTGTAAGTACACAGTGATATATAATATGATGATTGCAATATATTACAAATTACTATGGTTCATCAAGAATTTCAAACCTAGTGAATAAATCCTATCTTTGCTCTACTACAGTCAAACTATACAGTAATAGCTTATAACTTTCTTCAAAAGCTCAGGAGAAAACTTTAGTTGCCTGGCAAACGGAAAACCCATCTCTGCCAACTATTCAACTTCACTACCAAAAATCTTTAGCTGAAAAATCAACGTTTAACCTTTGCTATGCATCATCGCTTTCCTGTGGTTATTCCCAAAATGGTAGGGCATAACTTACAGATCATTGGGGGTCAGATTGCTGGAGGTCTAAACAGAGAAAGTTGACCGCAGTGCTCTGCTATTTTTCGCCAGTCCTAAAAGCAATGAAAGGAGAGGAGGTCAAATATGTCCACCTCCGCTTCTTTCAAGACAGGGCTCTGCAGAGCAAGGTGCCTGGGTTTAGAGTCTTGTTTTCATGGTCAGTGGAATTCCAGCAATTAGTTATGCCCTAACCCAGGAATAGGTGATAATTATTATCTTGAGAATAACAATTTAAGACTGTTCCAAAACTCTCCTATCAACGTACAAGGGCATTGTTTGATATACTCAGATTATGGCACAATAGTGCCTAACAAAGTTCCGACAAAAGCAAATTCTATTTTAAGAAGATTGGCACACCATTATTTACAATGGGAGACATTTCTTATGGTATGATTGACATTAGCTAAAAGTGACATGTCAGAAGTTTTGATTTTGATGAGCCGAGTGTTGAGAATCCATTTACTTATTGAAATAAAGGTTCAAAAACTAAGTTGAGTGCAGTGTCCCTTTAGCTTTTTCTCCTCTCTACTTGAAGAACCAAGTACCCAGTCCTATGGTATGGAGACACGAGGGTCAGTGGGTGCTTTTGTTCACTGGCCTGGCTGTCTTTAGAAAGACTGCACTGGTAAGGTATCATTCCACTGAATGCCCGTACTCCTTTCCTGTGGTCCGAACATTACTCAGACAGCACAGGGTGAGGGTACCACACTCCGATAAAATGTTATTGGATTACCAACAGTCAACAACATATAGTATATTCCCAGCAAGTACACAATATGGTGTAAATGACAGCTTTCACTGGCTCACTGTGGATTACAATCTGTGTGACTGCAGGGATTTCCAGGCCAAATACACCAACCAGTAGCAGCCCACTTTTGGCGGGCACCCACAGATAAGAAATATGGGCAAACTTAGCAAGCTGACTGAGCACAGTGAGGTATGTGGTCAGGTGATCTGATTGTCCCAACCTGTGTTCTCTAGACAACTTTTTCAGCTTAGTGATGGGCAGGTAAGCAGATCTGTATTGCACCAGATAGAACCGTGGTTCCTGGGTTGACATCTTGTATAGTCACACCAGTGACAGGAGCAGGGCCCTTTTATATCCCACAGCTTTCATTGCAGGGCAACGTCCCACAGGATTGGGGTAAGATGAGGGAGGTAATCCCTCGTTGTTCGATTGTTTAATTAGACTGCATATTTGTCCTCCATGTTGTGTAGACTTGTAAACCACAGTGGGCTGATGCAATACGAAATCAGCAAGCATTCCACAAATGAACATGCAACATGGGTCAACAGACAGTCTCATATGAAACAATGGGTCATGTCCCTTGATGTACTGAAAAAAGGAATAGTACATATATCATAATTAAGAATAATTCACTCCCTCACCAGTGTCCAAATTATCGCTGTGTCATTCAATAGGGATCTATAAATAGTCTGTAGGGGAGTTGAGAAAAAATGATCAAAGCCAAAAAGGCACAGTGCTCAGCTGAGCAATTCTGCCCTTTTCAATTTACGAATAGCTGGGGGTCATAGCAATTGGACCCCAAATGTCAGGTCAAAAGTTTTATAAAATAATAGATACCCTTTAAGATTAACTTAAAAGTAGACACCTACATGCCTTACATGCAGCAGACATACAGTGGAGCTTGTTGAGTTATACCATAGAAGGTTCCATCTCCACCTTCAGTGATCTAGCATTGAGATATCATCAAGCATAAGGATTCGGCCAGATGTACATGATTAACAGCCAATAACTGGATTCATTGCTGTCCTCCGACATGTTACTTTACTATGTATGGTTGTGTAAATTAAACCTGGCACTAATTAATCCACATATTACATTTGGTACAGAACCCCATATGGCTATCAGTATTAGACTTGGCGTTAAACACGGACAGACATTAGACGTGGTAAGAGATAGAGCTCGGCAGAGAAGATGTCACTTTGAGTATCATACTTGGCACAACATCAGGTATTTTGAAGTGGAAATTAGCAGCCGATGTATTTTCTCCAAATTAGTTCTGGCTCCTCGTATATACAGTAAGCATTCTGCATTTTATATCGGCCATTTAACTATGATGATGCTCATGTCAAATGTGTCACCAAATGTTACATTGGCACTACAGGTGACTCTGCATAGAGTCTTATCTCAATTTTCGGACCACCAATAGCTCAATTTACCCTAGGCTCTCTAATTGGTCTCCCCTTGAGAAACTTTTCTTACAGATCCCTAGGATGATTGATTGAGGTTGGCCTCAAATGTGTATGGTATATGTATGTGTATTACTCATAGGTAACAGTAATTGTGGGACCCCATGTTCTCAAGGTCGAGGAGGTGGTCCCACAATTTACTATTTACTTACTAAATGGGAAACTGCTGGGGAAATCAGACATGGAAAAAGACTTAGGCATCTTAGTCAATAAGAAGCTAAATTGGAGTGCCCAGTGTCAGGCAGCTGCCACCAAAGCAAATAGAGTCATGGGATGCATTAGAAGAGGTCTGGGGACACGAGATGAAAACATAATTCTCCCTCTGTACAAATCACTCGTCAGACCACACTTGGAGTATTGTGTGCAATTTTGGACGCCGGTGCTCAAGAAAGACATTACTGAACTTGAAAGGGTTCAAAGGCGGGCTACTAAATGATAAATGGAATTGGTTCACTACAATACCCAGAAAGGTTATCAAAATTAGGTCTATTTACTCTAGAAAAGAGAAGACTTAGGGGAGACTTAATATATATGTACAAGTATATCAGAGGGCAATACAGAGATCTCTCCAATGAACTGTTTGTACCAAAGACTGTGACAAGAACAAGGGGGCATTCTCTTTGTTAGGAGGAAAGACAATTTCTGCACCAGCATAGAAGAGGGTTCTTCATGGTAAGAGCAGTGAGGCTCTGGAATTCTCTTTCTGAGGAAGTGGTGATGGCCAACTCACTGAATGAATGTAAGAAAGGAATGGATGCTTTTCTTGTGAGTAACAGTATAGAAGGTTACGAATAACATAATATTATAGGTAGATGGTTGACCCAGCTTAGGGGAAGGGATTTTTTTCCCTATGGAGAAAATTGGCTTCTACTCTGTGGGTTTTTTGCCCTCCCCAAGATCAACAATGCAGAACAGCTGCACTAAAAATAGGCTGAACTAGATGGACATAAGGTCTTCCTTCAGCCTTCAAAACTATGTTACTATGTTACTATGTTAGAAGTAGAGTTACCATTAAACATTTAGAACATTTACAATGAATTAGTGATCACCAGGTGGATGGAGGACCATATTTTTTTACTCCTATTTCTGTAGGTAAATCCAATCCAAATCACTGGATATGCATTTTCCTAATGATTGCTGAAAGTCTGAAATTTAGGACCCCACCTAGTCAGAGAATGAAGCATACAAAATACAGTTTTTACTTGCACAGCAGCACTTCTGACCGAGATTGGTGGGGGTTCTACAGTAGAGGACAAACTTCAGTGCTCATAAAGTGATGACCTATGCGAGTGATATATCAATTAATAAGATAGGAGTGCACCTTTTTCATAATTTTGGACATTTGTACGACTTTGGTGATTTACATTCTAAAAGCAGGCAAAACTTGCTCTCTTGGCAGGAAAGAAGCTACCGTATATACTCGAATATAAGCCGAGATTTTCAGCCCATTTTTTGGGGCTGAAAGTCCCCCTCTCGGCTTATATTCGAGTCATATACACCAGGGGGTCGGAGGGGGAGGGGGGCGAGGGTGTCAGGTCATACTTACCTGTCCTGGCACGGTCTCTGCAGCCCCCAGCTTCTCCACGATCTCCCTTCCTTCCTTCAGCGGTCACATGGTACCGCTCATTACACTCATGAATATGCGCATATTCATGAGTTTAATGAGCGGTACCACGTGACCGCTGAAGGCAGGAAGGGAGATCGTGGAGAAGCTGGGGGCTGCAGAGACCGTGCCAGGATGGGTAAGTATAGCGATACTCACCTGTCCGGGGTCCATCGCTGCTTGCTGCTGTCTGGCACGTCATCTGTCAGTGACGTTTAGATAGCAGAGGACACGGTGACGTAGTGCGCGCCATGCCCCCTGCAGTCTGAACGTCACTGACAGATGACATGCCAGACAGCAGCAAGCAGCGATGGACCGGGGGACAGGTGAATATCTCAGGTGCCAGCAGTGACACCGGCACCTGGCCCCAGCGACGGAGAAGTGATTATGTAATTTTTTTAATCTTTAAATGCAGCAGCGGCAGCATATGGGGGCATAATGTATGGAGCATCTTATAGGGGCAGCATATAGGGGCATAATCTGTGGAGCATCTTATGGGGGCAGCATAAAGGGGCATAATCTATGGAGCATTTTATGGGGGCAGCATATACAGTAGAGGTATAATCTATGGAGCATCTTATGGGGCAGCATATGGGGGCATAATCTATGGAGCATCTTATAGGGGCAGCATATAGGGGCATAATCTATGGAGCATCTTATGGGGGCAGCATATTGTGGCATAATCTATGGAGCATCTTCTGGGGGCAGCATATGGGGCATAATGTATGGAGCATCTTAGAGGGGCAGCATATAGGGGCATAATCTATGGAGCATCTTATGGGGGCAGCATATGGGGGCATAATCTATGGAGCATCTTATAGGGGCAGCATATAGGGGCATAATCTATGGAGCATCTTATGGGGGCAGCATATTGTGGCATAATCTATGGAGCATCTTATAGGGTGCAGCATATTGTGGCATAATCTATGGAGCATCTTAAGGGGCAGCATACAGGGGCATAATGTATGGAGCATCTTAGAGGGGCAGCATATAGGGGCATAATCTATGGAGCATTTTATGGGGGCAGCATATGGGGGCACAATCTATGGAGCATCTTATAGGGGCAGCATATAGGGGCATAATCTATGGAGCATCTTATGGGGGCAGCATATAGGGGTATAATATATGGAGCATCTTATAGGGGCAGCATATAGGGGCATAATCTATGGAGCATCTTATGGGGGCAGCATATAGGGGTATAATCTATGGAGCATCTTATGGGGCAGCATATGGGGCCTATTCTATGGAGCATCTTATGGGGGCAGCATATGGGCATAATGTATGCAGCATCTTACGGGGCAGCATATGGGGCCTATTCTATGGAGAATCTTAAGGTGCAGCATATGGGGGCATAATCTATGGAACATCTTATGGGGCCATAACCTTTATGGAGCAGCATATGGGGCATATTATTCTATGGAGCATCTTATGGGGTCATTATTGACCTTTGTTCAGCATTATATGGGGTGTATTTTGTATGGAGCATCATATGGGGCCCATCATGAACTGTATGGAGCATTATATGGGGTGCCTGATTCAATATGGATATTCAAAAACATTTAACCTACTGATGTCTCAATTAATTTTACTTTTATTGGTATCTATTTTTATTTTTTAAATTTACCAGTAGCTGCTGCATTTTCCACCCTAGGCTTATACTCGAGTCAATAAGTTTTCCCAGTTTTTTGTGGCAAAATTAGGGGGGGGGGGTCGGCTTATACTCGAGTATATACTACTTAAAAAAGCAGGTTTTGCTGCGTTTTTCGTTCCATTTTTGCTGTGTTTTTCATGCTAATGGTTTAATGACTGTTGTTCTTGAGTTTTTTGCACCAAAAACACAGCAAAACCTAATAACTGCATTTTCCTGCTTTTTTCCACTTACTTATTGCTTTCTAAGGGGGAAAAATGCTGCAAAATCACTGAAAGAAATGCAAAAATGCGGCAGTTTTCCAATACAGTCAGGAAAAACAACAATGTGTGTGCAAGAGATTTCTGAAATCTCATAGTTTTTGCTGGTACTGTAAAATGCAGCTTTTAGTGTACTTTCACACTTGCGTTTTTTTTGCGCTGCGCACAGTGCGCAGTGCAAACGCACATTAAAAAAGCATCATGCATTTTTGTGTGTTTTTGTTTTGCGCGCGTTTTTTTTTTTAAAAACGCATGCTTTTTTTGCGCTGATGTGCGCATTAACATGCGCTCGTCAGTGCACCCATAGAATATAATGGGTGGTTGGGTGAAAAAAAAAACGCATTGCGTGCGCATGCGTTTTTTGGGGGCAAGTCAAATGCTCAAAAAATGCAACAGAGAGCATTTTGCGCGCCAGAGCGCACACTACAAAAAAACGCATGCACATATAAATGCGTACAAACGCATGTGTATGCACACCCATGAAAATAATAGGAAAAAAATGCATGCTTTTTTTGCGCAAAAAAACGCAAGTGTGAAACCAGTCTTAATTTGCCAAAAAAAAACAAAAAACACAGAGCAAAAATGCAACATGTTAACATAGTCTATGGCGACTTCCTGACTTTCACCCTACAGTTGGTGTTGGGGGACAGAAGGATCCAATATTTCTGATTACCAATCCTTTTGTTTTCTAAGAGGTAAGCTGCCTTATTTAGAGATGTTTAACAGCGACTCTCTTATGGAATACAGGAACACTCAGCAGATTTGGGGAAGTTGGGCAAGATAGCTGTCAGCTAAATAATATGGGGGGCTGTAGAGCTCATGCGCACTGTCTAGGTCCAACAACTCCATACTAAGAGGTTCCATTATCTAAAATTAAAGTTTTATTGTCACATCTGCCACAGGCTCAAAAAAGCTACCGCAGACAGACTTGGCACAAGCCACTCCATGTGGAAGAGTCCAGAGGAACCAGAAACTTCACCCTTTAACCTCTGTACAAATAGTTGGTCTTATAATGGGGTCCACTGAATTGTTCTCATGGAAAGGATTCCAGCCGGAAGAGTGAATCAGTAACAAGGAGGATCACCACATGGGGTCAGTGCCAAGAGGCCACATCAGGGACAAAACTGGAAAAAAGTGGATGTTCAAAATTCAAGCTGAGGTCACAAAACGGTAAAAATCAGGAAGACAACACACAAGAGCAAAGAGTAGAGCATTGAGCCAGTTAGGTAGGACTCATTGACTGGCAGTGGAAGTCCGAGAAATAGGAGTTAACATAGCAGACAACCTCGCCCAGGGCACTTGGCAAGTAGTAAACAAAACCAAACAATCTTGCGACACCAAAAGTTCCAGAAATAAAACAGGACCGACACTGTCTTGAGTCACCTGCAACCAAAATGGGGCACTACCTTGAGGCCGAAGTAGAAACAGAGGGGTCAGGAATATATGTTAAATGCTCTATATTTTTTGTAGACACATTCAATATATAAACTGGTGCTCATGGCAAAACATGGCCTAAAATGGCAATACATGCAATGCATAATTAAGGGGGTACACAAATGAGCAAATATATGCTGTCAAAATTAAGTAGATCTGCTCAGCTCATGGGGAAAACCAAAAAATCACATTGGCAGGAAGAAAGTGACGTTAGTAATAATAGTAGGGAAATGTAGTTTAAGGAATAGACCATGAGCAGAGCAGATACACATACAAAAGGAAACAAAAAGTGAACTGACTAGACCCACAGTAAATATGCAGCAGTGATAGTTATCTAGTTAAAGCCGCAAACCAGGGACCCAACACACCCGACGCGCGTTTCGCTTTGGAAAGCTTGGTCCAGGGGTGAATTGGGTGACATGACAGGTTGCACCACCTTACATTGAAGGCTACGGGTTCACAATCATGTAGGATATACCACAGGAATGACATTTCTGTAACTCTCCATTGGGGCAGACCACAGGTCACGATGTGGCCCTACTGACAATCAATCAACGTGACAGCATGTAGCATAATGCATCGTCACGCAGCTCTAGGCTAATACAGCTTCAGCTCTGTAGTCAATGCCTTTTGAACTCCATTTTGCACATTTTAATGCAATTTATTACAAGTGAAATATTTTGCACAAAATGTAAAAAAAAAACTGTCATCAGTGTCAAGGATTGGATTTATTTTTTTTTTTTGTGGAAAATCAGTTTGCATAAAAGAAACCACAGATATGTGAACAGGACCATAGACTATAATGGTAAAGTGTTCTATCCATGAATGAGGCCTTATATACATATATAGACAAAGTAATGAGCAGTATATGACCGGACATCCCCAAAGACCCTTTATAGCCACATCCAAATGCTGCAGTAAATTTAGCTCCATCACCACACTTAACAGTCCCAGTATGTCATAATATTCCCAAATAAGCATTCTCCACCGAGCCAAATGAAAACTATGTAAATTAGCCATGTGTGCACGACTGGACACCGTAATATTCTGAGCCTAATGTGAAAATACGGAAAACAATCAATGCAAAGTGCAGCAAACACCAAAAAGTATTGTATCCGCATCTTATGGGAAAATCAGTATGCGGCACATAGGGGAGGCTGGCACATTGCCAACAGCATGGAATCACATGGAGCCTTGTAGTTCCACATCACCCGGCGAGTTAGGGTTTGACTACTGTATCCCAAATGATGTGACGTGGATACCGTACAATTCTAAGCTATGTGCACGTCCAATGTTTTTTTAATGGACGACCGCGGAGCAGGCTCGTAATCAATTTGGTTTCTCATGAAGTAGACAGCAATAATCACATGGATATAGTCTCCGGCTTCGGTCACAGCCTCCTGTGATGATTGGCTGACGTCTGTGCTCTCTGTGACTGCAGCAGCTTGGAATTCTCTGCACACGTCTTCACAATCTCACCGTCGTCTGTGCCTGTCCTTTTCCAAACCCATAAAAAAAGCGACATTAACTTAATGCAAAGAGCCGATGCAACAACGAGCCTCCGACGCGTTGTGTATTGCATTACGCATTATTGCCAATTACTACAAACCCTTCCGAAATGCCGTTATTAAAATCCCTATCGGCATCATAAACATGACGCTACAATAATAAGAGAATCGTTTCGCCTCGATTTGCTTATTATTAACTTAAATGTTCTCCTAATAACCCCAATGGGATAACTTTCTATGGAGAAATAGTAAAAAACATACTGCAATGAAGGCCATCCACACAGTCAGCTCGGAGGAAAATGCTTCCATTAGAAAAGATCATTTTTTTTACTCTTATTTCCCATCCGCCAACAATGTACTTATTCCTACCTGGATGCACTGAGCAAAGAGGAACCTCTTATCTTCAAAGTGGATCTCTCAATCCTATTCCTTCAACCATTTATTAAATGATTCAACATTGCGGTATTCCTGCAACTAATTAGTATGATCAACACAGTGCAAGACGGGAACAAAGCAGACAACCATCTCGGGTGCAGTCCTGCAATGTAGAACTGCCTGATGTTAATCAATCAGCCCTCAACTCCTGCCCAAAGCTCTGGCATAGAGGCCGACTGTGAATCCATTCATAGATAACAAAAAATAAGAAGCCATGCAAAGTATTTCACGCCTAGACCTTCCAACGCGCCAGGGGTTAAAGAGAGCAAGTCGTCCCGGTCAGGCTTGAATCATTAACTTTAATGCAAGGAATCAAATGCAAATTGAAAAGAGTGCTTCTATCGTCTTTAACACGTTACACAGTCCTCTGCACATTTATCAGAATGATTTGGCTTTTTTGAGAGGGGGCTGTACAGCCTGTGTCACCGTTAGAAAAAAAAAAGTACTCACCATTAGCACGGCAAAGTTACCGAAGTGAGTGCACTGAATGGTGGTTATATTTGCAGTCGAGGTAATTATGTGGCAACCTTCTCCACACCAGCCCCCATTTCCGTCAAGAAGGTCAAAATCCCAAAAGGCAGCAAAAGGGTCTATACCACTTGTAAAGTGTCTCAGGGCTATGGTCAATGGATGAATGAGGTTTCCGAAATTGTACCCATCTGCAAAATGAGAAAACACATGAGAAAGGTTTTATGGAGGCAAAGAAAGGGGGTCATGGACAATTGTTAACATTTTACACCTTGGACAATGCCATATGGATCGTGATTACTGTTCTTCGAGGCATTCTGAAAAGTTTTGCGTCCATTAATTGCACTTTTAATTGTTGTGGCGTCAACTTTGAGATCACCACCGATTATTCTAATCTACGTCTTATGTAACCATTCATCAACCCATCGCATGTAAAGCTTTGACGTTCAGCAGAACCCTTAGCTCTGTCTGCAGCACGACACAGCGAGAGGCTGAGGACGACGCTTACTCCTCGTCGAACTGCATGAATGGGCATTAATATGCAAGGAGCAAGGTACTACCATTCATAGGGACTGCGATAACTTTCCTCATTAAAGGCTCATTCACACGTCAGTATTTGGTCAGCATTTTGCATCAGTGTTTGTATGCCAAAGCCAGGAATGGAACTTACCAAGAAAAAAAATATAATTGAAAGACTGATGTCTGTTCTTTGTTTTGGAAACACTCCTGGTTTGGGCATACAAATACTGATGAAATACTGATCAAAAATACTGATGTGTGAAAGAGGCCATACGGTGCAATTATGACACTACGAGTCTTAGGTTGCCTATTCATGATGACCAAAGTCAAGTCCAATTAATTTTCTAATCTCACAACTTGGCCACATTGTTCACGTCTAGATTACTGGTAGGAACGACTAGTCCCCCCGTCCTAATTTGCAAAAAAAATAAAAGCACATCGTTCCCCCATTTGCAAATTCAAACGTCAGGCACAGGGGGGAAAAAAAAGAGCAACTTACCTATTTTAGAAAGCACAGCTGGTGTAGCAACCGCCCGACGTTTTCCCTGATCTGCAAGATAGGTTGTGTTCCCAGTGATCGGAAAGAGTTTTCCATTCCGAAAGACAATGAGCTGGAGCTTGCAAGTGGAGTTATCAACAGATTGCAATGAAGGAGACTGTGCAAAGGCAGACTGTGGCAAATGAATGGAAGCGATGGCTATAGTGTTCTGTAGATCAGAGAGAGAGAGGGAGCCAGAGAGAGAGAGAGAAAGCAGGAGGGAAAAAAAAAAGAAAAAATTGAAAATGCAAGTCACAACAGGGCTGCTTTCATTAGATTTTTTAAACTACGGCACTAAGAATATGCGATCGCTTCCTAATTCTTTTTTCCTGCAGAATGGAAGCAACCATACAAGCGGGAGCTGTAACCATGGAAATAAGACTGGTAGAGTGCATATTAACAGGGAAAGCATTTCCATCGCATGTGTAAGTCTGTATGGTCAAGCTCCCTGCTGTAGAGGTGAGAATGGTTCTTACCATGCCTGCTAGAGGGTCCATCAACACTGCAGATCTGATTTAAAGAGACAACCTCTACCAGGTTTTCTCCTTCACGTAATACAGAATCAGACAACTTACATTAAAGCCTCCGCTTGCAAAGCAAAGCTTTAAAGGGATGCAGGAATCATTTTTTTTTTTTTTTTTTTAAAAAGGGGGATAATGTAGTGTGAAGACAAGACTCATGATAGGCAACACTGCTCCCCCGCGTGAAATTACACATTCACGCATTACGGACTGGTCTTCAAGATGGAATGATTTAATAACAAGATCTTGCCCTGAGACAGGGACAGAAGTGCAAGCAGCTGAAAGCAAGAAACACTTAGACACAGCTTGATCCCTGGAAACTTGTGTATTTGATGGATTTAACTGGAAGGGAAACAGCTTCCAGGGATGTAGAAGGGGATGCAAACTTCCTGGGTGCTAAGGAGTTAATCCCTTGCTATTCCCTCATATAAACCACTGAGGATGCTAACGTCACCGTCATCGGGACTAGACCTTTAAAAAACAATTCAAAGCCCATAGTCACAAAGATGCTCATGAATAAGGGAATTAGTCAAAAAAACATAGGGAAAAGAGGATGACAACCTCCCCATTCTGAGCACTCCACTCATTTTTATTATCCACTGTGTTCTGCTATTATGTATAATAACCAAGTTTACAGATTCCATTTCAAGGAGATTTCCCTTAGGTGCCAGTGTAGACATTTACATGCATATATGATTATATTACACTGCTTTTTTATGCCTTTCTTCATTCTCTTGCTCCATCCTATTGTGTCTATAGTCAGTTTTGTATGTCTGCTAAATGCTATCAGCTACTTGTTACAGTTATGGCTAATTGTAGATCATCAGAGCACTGGCATCTATTACAGATTCATTGCTGCTTCTGCTACACTGTTGTAAGCAGCTTTTAAAAATTTGGTAATCAATGATTTCTTTCTTTCCTTCTTTTTTTCTTCCTTCTAAACCTCACTTCCATCCTTCCCTATCTCCCTTCTTTCATTCCCTCCCTTCCTTTCTTCCTCTCCCTTTCTCCATTGCTCCTATTCCTCTCTACTTCCTTCTCTCCTTCCAATTCTTCCTTGCTTCTTTCCTTACCTTTCTCCCTTCTTTCCTTCCTCATTTCCTTCCTTTCTCTCTCTCTCCCTTCCCGCTCTTCCTTCATTCCTTCCTACCCTTCCTTTTTCTCATTTTCTCCTTCCCTCCCTTCTTCACTCCGCTCCCTCTTTTCTTCCCTCCTTCCTTCCTTCCTTCCCTTCCTTTCTCTTTCTCTCTCTCCCTACCTTCTTTACTTTTTCTTTTTCTATTCTTTCTTTCTTTCTCTCTCTCTCTTTCTTTCTTTTTCTTTCTCTCTCCCTCCTTTCCTTCTCTTCCTTTTTTACTTCCTTCCTTCCATCTCTTCCTTCCTTTCCCTATCTCTTTCTCTCTCTTCCTTCCTGCATACTTCCACCCTCTCTTCCTCTCTCCTTCCTTTCTCTCCTTCCATCTCTTCTCTGTCTCTCTATTACTTCTTTCCTTCATTACTTCTCTCTCTCCCTTTCTCCTTCCCTCCTCTGCCTCTCTCCTAACCTCCTTACTTTCCTTCCTTCCATCTCTCGCTTTCTTCCTCTCTCTTTCCTTCCTTCCATCCCTTCCTGCCTTCCTTCTTCTCCCTTTCTGCTTCTCTCCATCCTTTGCCTGTCTCCTTCACTCACTTCCCTTCTATCTCTTCCTTCCTCCCTTTCCCTCCTTCCCTCCCTCCCTTCCTTCCTCTTTCTCTCTCTCTTCCTGAATTTCTCCCAGCTCTTCATTCTTTGCATCCTTCCCACCTTTCCTCTCCCATCTCCTTCTCTCCCTGCCTTCCTGCCTCCTTCCTTCCTTCCCTCCCTTTTTTACTTCTGCTAGTGGATGATGCTGACAAGTAAATGTCCACACTTACTGTTAGGATTGGCGGAACACACCAAATAAAAAATTATAATAAGGTGTGTTTGTAATACGTGTGCCGACTGGGGGGTGGTCCCATTCGTCAGCGAAACAGACTGGAGCCAGAAACAGATGAACGTTCAATCAGGTCCTCTTTACTGGGTGTCTTCTCTGTCATCCACAGAAATACGACAGCTCCTGCATGCTGGCCTGGGTACCTGTCATCTCCTCCTCCTGTCTACGACGGTCCTCTAGGTTCTTTCACTGAGGCTGCCGTTAGGCCCACAGCGCTTCCCCTTGTCGAGTCCGTCTGTCCGGTACCCCAGGTGTCTTCTCAGTGCAGCTGTTCTGTCAGGGCCACCCCCCCCGACTGTCTGTCTCCCTTTGGGACTCTCCCTTCTTTTATTCCCTTTCTCTGGAAATCCCCTTCTTAGACCCTGTAACTCCGCCCACCATGACTATGCGTTTCCAAGCTTCAGCTGCTGTTAGGTCCTTTGCTCAGTATCCTATGTCTCCATCTAGTGGCCAAAACTCAGCACTACACCATCTCTCACTAATGCTAGATGTTTCCCCACACATATATACAAATTACAATAAAGCATTGTATACTGCACTTTTTTACATTTTATCTTCCTTCTTCAGACAGATCCACATATCAGTCCATCCCCCTACATACCCCCTTGCTTTGAGAATTGTCGTCCCCAATCCTGTATCCTTCGTTTTTTAGTACTTCCCCACTTTCTTGTCTGTATGGCCAGTTACCAAGCAGGGCCTGGAACCCTCTAGCTCTACACGGGATGCTAGCAGAGCCGGGAGCAATTAAGCTCCGAGTAGTAGATGGCTACCCGCAGGCACTTATGCCTCTATGACAATCTCCATTCATTGGGGTATGACCACCCGGACTCCTCGACGAGTACTCTTCCCCACATATCTTACACTTCTGAAACCTTCTCTGGTTGGAGTAGGACCACCTGGACTCCTCAACGGGTACTCTCCTCCACTTTTCCACTTTCAGAGCTGTGTTTAGTTCTAGGGGTGAAATGACCGAGGCTGGGCCTACCAGGTCACCGTTTTCCCCCCTCCATTGTTTTGGGTATCTCCCACCAAGGACCTGACCTGTGGACCACTGTCTGTTCCAAATCATAAACCGTCATATACCTTCTTTTACATTTTTATCATGGCAAACATTTTTCACAGTTACAACCTGGACCTTTTTGAATACATTTTTCTGGCAACATTTAAATTATTCAGCATATCCGCTAATTCTCTCTCGACATTATAACCTCAAACATTTATTTAAACATTACTGTATTAACCATTATGAAAACATTTGCAAACAAGAGTGCCCCCTTCCATTGCGGAAAATACCCCATTACACTCCTGCTGCGTCAGGAGATAGGGTTTTTTACCCCGAAGGGACGCGGAACAGTCCCCATGCTGCGCAATGGCGCACAGCAGTCCCGGTAGTCCGTGAACGTCAACGGTGCTCCGGGCCATCTCCTGATGGCCGATTTTCTCCACCTGCAGAAGAAAACCCCCCACAGCCGTGGAGCCCCTGGGATGTCTGGCAGCCCCTGGGCCATGAACGTCCTTAGTGCCCGAGACCCTGGAGTCTACCTCTCCTTTACGGGGTTCCGTATTCTTCTGGGTGTACTATCTCAGCCACCATATAGTAGCCGCGGGGACAGTACTCTTTATAAAAGGATACTCAGTCCCCCATCTGCAGGGCCCTCCCATGCTTGATGGAGGCTGCGTTGAGGTAGACTTTGTGGCCAGTCTCTGTCTCTTTAATGACCCCGTAGCCCCATTCAACGTTGGTATAGATGAGACGGCCGTTGGCTCCGTGGGACAGACATGGTGGTTACCCCCTTCTCATGGAGGACTGCCCAGATCTCCCGCTCCTTGGACTTCTTCTGGGCAATGATGTTGGAGATCCAGACAGATGGCCCCATATAGGCCACGGACCCGCTCCACACTGGTGACGCGGGACAAAGAGAAGCTGGGCAGGGAGGCTGAGGGTCGACGTCAGCCGGCCCAGTGTAGGCCGCGGATCCATCAGGAGCCGATGATGCTGGGCAAGAGGAGGCTGAATGTGGAGGCTGAGGCTCAGGAGCGTGGACCTTAGGCCTTGCACCCCTTTGGGCTGGTAAAGTAGGACAGGGTGGAGCTGGGAGGGGAGGCTGGGGATCGATATCATGGATTTTGGGCCTAGTGCTTGTACGAGGCAGGGAGGCGGGTGCTGCCTGCGGTGCTGCCGGCCAGGGCGGGGAGATGCTCAACTTCCCCGAAGCCGCGGCTTCCTTCCGGCTGCTCCGCAGCTCCTCCAGAGGCTTGGGCAACCGAGCGACCAGAGTTCCCAAGATGTCACCAGAATCGGCCCCCTCCTGCTGTGAGAGCTCGATGTCGCCAGCCTCCACCAGTGGGAAGGGCCCCGCCATTATTCTGCTGCTTCTGGTCCCATCGACCTGGAGTCCGCTGCTGTTCTTCATCCCGCCTTCCAGCAGGACTGGCCTTCAGGCCCAATGGTTCCACAGGGCGCGTCAGTGACAGCTTCTCCAGTGGCTGCTTCGGCACGGCTGCTGCTGCAGGCGGGCATGCCTTCACCTCCAACTCCACGGGTCCAGCAGCCAGCAGCTCCAGCTCGGTTTGGGGTTCTTTTCGAGTAAGTGTCCGGTACACCGGCAGTGACTCCCAGGCACAGGTGATTCGGCAGGCCTCGACTTCCTGCCGTCATCTCCACTCCATCCTGACAGTCGCCATTTCTGTAGGTGCGCAAAGTCTCTTTCTGGATTTTCTTGGTTAAATCCAGCAAGATCAATCACAGTCCATAAATCACAATCTTCAACCCGTTCAGCTCGGGTCCTTTTCTTCTATCTCCCAGCGCGGCCTCACCGCCTGTGTTGGGTAGTGATGATCCTGCCGACTACGCCACTTGTAGTACGTGTGCCGACTGGGGGGTGGTTATTTCGGCAGCGAAATAGACTGGAGCCAGAAACAGATGAACGTTCAATCAGTTCCTCTTTATTGGGTGTCTTCTCCGACATCCACAGCAATGCGACAGCTCCTGCATGCTGGCCTGGGAACCTATCACCTTCTCCTTCTCTTGTCTACGACGGCCCTCTAGGTTCTTTCACTTTGGCTGCCATTAGGCCCACAGCCACAGCGCTTCCCCTCGTCGAGTCCGTCCGGTACCCCAGGCGTCCTCTCGGTGTAGCTGTCCTGTCAGGGCCACCCCCCGACTGTCTGTCTCCATCTGGGACTCTCCCTTCTTTTATTCCCTTTCTCTGGAAATCCCCTTCTCAGACCCCGTAACTCCGCCCATCATGACTATGCGCTTCCTACCTTCAGCTACTGTTAGGTCCTTTACTCACTATCCTATATCTCCATCTAGTGGCCAAAACTCAGTACTACACCGTCTCTCACTAATGCTAGATGTTTCCCCACACATATATACAAATTACAATAAAGCATTGTACGCTGCATGTTTTTTATATTTTATCTTTCTTCTTCAGACAGGTCCGCATATCAGTCCATCACCCTACATGTTCGCAACCCAGGGTCCACTGTGCGGTGATGGAGACACCGCAGCTAGCACAATGGTGGAGCAAGGCTGCGAGAAAACACTTAAAGCACACTGAGTTAAATGTCACTCAGTGTGCACAGAGCACAAAGTAACAATCTCTGTTACACCATAGAGCGGTACTATGAAGCAAAGCAAATAGGACTATACCCTGTTAGACTGCACAGGAGTATAGAAAAATACTAATTGGGGACCCTATAACTTAATCCCCCAGGGAAGACTAAGCTGGTGGTTGACCCTGATCTGACACACGGTGTGCTTTAGCTTGTGTGCCTGAGGATGCCCGGTGCAGATGCTAATTTTAAGCGGGAGTTCCCACCCTACACTGCCTGTCTAGACCAACACTCACAGTGCTATTAGCGGCACACGTGCACACAGGGTGGTAAAGTAGCCACCAGCACACCAAACAAACAAGATACTAGCACACAGGTGTGTGCCATTGAGAGCTTTTTATACCTTGCTCAAGTCCAGACAGACAGGACCTTGCCTGTGGACCAATCTGAAGCTGCCACATCACCACAGCACCTGACGTCCAAGCACTAATGGGAAGGCACTATATCATGGACATGCTCAGTAGAGTGAAATCTGGACTTAGGCTCCAGAGCACAGCGCTGCACATGTAAACTAGTAGTCACCATAGACTTAGATGGAGGGCCAGCAATAACTATACATGCAGCATGAGCCTGGGCAAGGTGCTGGGACCGAAATCTGTGCTGAGCAGTGATCCCAGTGGTTGAGCCTGAATGGGAGACCACAGCACCAGCCAAGGCTTGAGATCCATCCTGTGCAGAGGGAGAATCCTGGCACCTAACACTTACATCTTGAACCCTTTACTATGACAGACATAATAATGAAGAACTGGTTGCCCTTGATGTTTAGTACCCCAGGCAAACAGCTGATTTTCTTTGGCAAAGACTCATCTGGCTGGGCCCTGAAAGGCGTCGACATAATAGTTGAACAGAATGAGTCCACCAAAGTTTGAGCTACTTCTTAGCTCCTAGATCTGGGATTTGGGCTTGGGATTTTCTCTATGACATCCATATACAACTTTATTAAAGATTTCAAGTGAATTTCAGTGACTTAAGTTTTTGTATTTGTATATGAGAAATAACACTACTCCTATCCACTATATGACTTTTATCTTGCCTTCCCCCCAAGTTTCTGCAGGCTCTTTCTCTAATTTTCAGTTGTCTCTGAGCTAGTGGGTGAAGACTAGATGCTGTGATGTCTCCCATACACAGCAAAAACAGAAATGATATCTCCTGACTCTATAATAAGTCCTACAAGCATAGGAAAACACCATACAAAAATAAAAAAACTTTTATAAAATATAAAAGGTACATATATTAAAATGTGAAACACAGAAAAAAGGGCAGCAATGCAGCAGAAGGGGATGTACAAACTCAGCAAAAAAAAATAGATTAAATATAAATAAGATGCCAATTACACAAAATGCCATATGCTTAAATCAAGGACTAACAAAGTAGAGATATTTATCGTAATATAGGCAAAGCGCCTTGTGCAAACAATTATACACTGCTATAAACATTAGTGCTTAAATACTGGAAACATGTCTCAAACAGATTTATTTTCAGCCAAAACTTGAATAAATAGAAACACTAATGGTACAATTGAATGGTAGAGCCCAAGATAATTAAATGGATAGATGGTATACAGGAAATTGTACAGGTTATACAAATATTTGATAGTCAGAACCTACACAAACAAGTCCCCCACTATGACTCATACTTTGGTGGTCCCACACCATCCCAGATGAAGGTATTGAGGGGTGGCACCTATTGTAGGACTTTTATGGGTAGATTTTGGATTTCATCTTTTTATTGATTGCCTGTAGAATTACTTGTATATATTTTTATATTTTTAAAATTTTTGTATGGTTTTTGGCTTTGTATATAGGATTTATTGATTTATTTGCTAGCACTTTTACATTCCATGTCTTATTTTTATACTCATTGATTTATGAATTATTTACAGTCATGGCTGAAAGTGTTTGCACCCTTCACATTGCTCCACAGGTGTTCAATGGCATTTAGACCTGGACTCCATGCTGGCCACTTCAGAACTCTCCAGCCCTTTCTTTTTATCCATTTCTGGATGCTTCTTGAAGTATGTTTGGGGTCATTGTCCCATGACCTAGGACAAAACTCAGCTTTCTGACACTTGGCACTATATTGGGACCCAAAATCTTTTGATAATCTCCAGATTTCACACAGTCAAGTCATCCAGTGCTAGAGGCTGCAAAAAACCCCAGACCATCTTTGAACCTTCATCATATTTGACTGTAGGCACTGTGTTTTTTTCTTTGCATGTCTCATTCAGTTTTTGAAGAATGATGTGCTTCACAAAAACCTGTATCTTGGTCTCATCTGTCCATAAGATGCTTTCCCAGAAGGATTTTGCTTTACACAGATGCAAATTGCGGTCTAGCATTTTTATGTCTCTGTGTCAGCAGTGGGGTCTATCTGGGTCTCCTGCCATAGCCTTTAATTGAATTCAAATGTTGACAGTTTGTGTTGACACTGATGTAAAAAAACACATTTGAAAGGTTAGCTCACCAAAACCCTAACTAATGCACTAGCAGTGAATGTGCTCTGGAAGTGATCAGCTATAGATAACTGTGTGTATTTTCTGCATACACTAGTCCTGGCTGGAAGAAGAGATGGCAGTCTGCACTGGATGAAGAAGAAAAGCGAAGATGAATATATTCAACTAGAGACATCATTGGTGAGTCAGTGTGTTGCCTGTACACTGACACTATACAAAATATGCTATATACTATATACAGAGCTCCTGTGTATAATTTCACCGGTGATCACTGCATTACCTGTACACTGACACTATACACTATGTACTGTGTACAGAGCTCTTGTTTTTAATGTCACTGTTGATCATGGCATTACTTGTACACTGACACTATATACAGAGCTCCTGTGTTTAATGTCACTGGTGATCACAGTATTACCTGTACCCGATACACTATATACAGAGCTCCTGTGGTAATATTTGGTGTTGCTGTATTTGTCCCTTGTATGTGGTATGATTCGATCACTATGTGGTGGTAATATGTGGTCTGTTCATGGTGTGGTGGTATTTTTCCCTTGTATGTGGTATTATTCGGTCACTATGTGGTGGTTATATGTAATCTGGTCATGATCTGGTGGTATTTATCCCTGTATGTGGTGTTATTTTTTCACTATGTGATGGTAATATGTGGTACGGCCATTGTGTATGTGGTATTATTAATCATTTTAAAAAAGGTTTATGACACATTTCTTTAAAGAAAAATGAATAAAAATACACTTAAAAAGAGCATTCGATATTTTAAGAAATGTTTAATAGTAGATTAGGACTCAGACAAAATAGTCTACCTTGTCGTGGTGACGGCTGAAAAAAAATCTTTTGTCCAAAACAAAATCTGCTGGCTATGTAAGTGATATGGTGTTCGATAAGAACTGTTAATGTTTAATTGGTGAGGATGTGTTACAGAAGTGGAGTTTTTCCAAGAGTGGGCGGTGGGACTGTAGAAGGTTCGAGATGTGGAGGCGGAGCTGGGGTGTAGTCGGAGTCTCAAGGGGGCCCAAAAATGTTACCAGTATGGGGTCTTGAAATTTCTGGTGGCAGCCCTGTTTGCACACATGAACATACTGTACATCATGTACTTTTCAGTAATGGTGAACCGATCTCTTCCTTTACTTTCTTACTGAGAGATGACTGTACAGTGGTTGCCCTTGACAGAGGATCAGGACCATGGACAGCAGTATGTGTGCAGCGCTTGGTCACAATTTGTACTTGCTTATCCATGCTTTCAAAACTGTAAAAAATTGTTGTATGAACATACATCAACTCAATTCACCACGGACATTCATAACGCGACCAATAGATCACTAATCCGTATAGCATGGGAGTTATAAATAGAAAGGGAGAACTAGCAGGGGCAATGTAGCAGGCGGCTGGATGGGATTTTCCCCTGCAAAGTTACTATATAACAAGGATCCTGCCATAGCAAACTTTGAGAGCAAACACATCAGGAGTGGATCATAACAAGGTGTCAATATTAGAACTCAGGCAGGAAAAGCTAGTTAGCATCTCCAAAACTATACTCCAGCATCAGTCCATGTGAAGATGTGTCTGCAGATGTCACTTATCTGCACATTACTTTTCCAGGACATTTAAAGTTTCTGCATAAATGTTTTCCAGCCTCCTACACAGGATCCATTTCTCAGTCTGGCTAATAAATCTGATGGTGCTGAGCTGTGTGTAATTTGGGTAAGTTCTTTGTTTCATCCCACTAACAAGTGTTTGCAAATTTAATTGCAGATTTCACTTGTTGCAGGACTGAATCAATGATGCAGAGAACCCTGAATACTTCAGTAACGTTCGCTCTCCTCACCATGTAATTATCTATTATTAAACGGTATCCGTCGCTTCACCTTCCTCATTACTAATGTAAGCTTATTTTTATTATACTGTGATATAAAGTACAAGAGATGGCGATAGAAGAAATAAAATCACAGATGTTTTCTAAATACAAAATCTCTTATCAAAAATCCCAAAAGGTATAAAACAGTGTTTACACCACAAATAACAAATGATCCAGAAAATGCCCTGAGAATGAATATGTAATATTCAGATAATGCCCTAAAGTGTTCACATAACTTTCTATAATTTATGTATTAAAAAAATCCCATACAATGGTGACAATGGTAGAGTGAATGTGGCATAAGGAAAGGATAGTAACACAACCAGTGGCGGATTATAATGAGGTCAATTTGGGCAGTTGCCCCGGGCCCAGTGGGGTTAAGGGGCCCACAGCCCAGGCCAGTAAATTGCCCCATTATAATCCGCCACCGCGCAGGGCCGGATTATAGGCAGGGCAGGCGGGGCTTCAGCCCCGGGGCCCCCACCACAAGAGCTTCTAAGGGGGCCCCCACCACATTCCTGCTGGCTGCTGCAATGGCACTCCATCTTCTCCCCACCTAAAAGTGAGTGACCGTGGGGGCGGCATTATGTGCTCTGCTACCAGCAGCATCTACAAGTAGCGTGAACGCTGGTGCTGCTGGTAGCGTGCAAAGGCTTGTGATGAGATCACAGGAGGTAAGGTGTCAGGGCCCCCAATCATGTGACCCCTGTCTCCTCCCCTCCTGTGACCTCATCACAGGTCCTGTGCGCACAGCACAGAGCACTGAGAGCAGCCATGTATGTGGAGTGCGGCTCTGCGGGTGGAGGTCGGTGCTGGAGGCCGGCTCTGCGGGTGGAGGTCGGTGCTGGAGGCCCCATTATTCTCTATGTGGAGTGCGGCTCTGCGGGTGGAGGTCGGTGCTGGAGGCCCCATTATTCTCTATGTGGAGTGCGGCTCTGTGGGTGGAGGTCGGTGCTGGAGGCTCCATTATTCTCTATGTGGAGTGCGGCTCTGTGGGTGGAGGTCGGTGCTGGAGGCTCCATTATTCTCTATGTGGAGTGCGGCTCTGCGGGTGGAGGTCGGTGCTGGAGGCTCCATTATTCTCTATGTGGAGTGCGGCTCTGCGGGTGGAGGTCGGTGCTGGAGGCTCCATTATTCTCTATGTGGAGTGCGGCTCTGTGGGTGGAGGTCGGTGCTGGAGGCTCCATTATTCTCTATGTGGAGTGGGGCTCTGCGGGTGGAGGTCGGTGCTGGAGGCCCCATTATTCTCTATGTGGAGTGCGGCTCTGCGGGTGGAGGTCAGTGCTAGAGGCCCCATTATTCTCTATGTGGAGTGCGGCTCTGCGGGTGGAGGTCAGTGCTGGAGGCTCCATTATTCTCTATGTGGAGTGCGGCTCTGCGGGTGGAGGTCGGTGCTGGAGGCCCCATTATTCTCTATGTGGAGTGCGGCTCTGCGGGTGGAGGTCGGTGCCGGAGGCCCCATTATTCTCTATGTGGAGTGCGGCTCTGCGGGTGGAGGTCGGTGCTGGAGGCTCCATTATTCTCTATGTGGAGTGCGGCTCTGCGGGTGGAGGTCGGTGTCGGAGGCTCCATTATTCTCTATGTGGAGTGCGGCTCTGCGGGTGGAGGTCGGTGCTGGAGGCTCCATTATTCTCTATGTGGAGTGCGGCTCTGCGGGTGGAGGTCAGTGCTAGAGGCCCCATTATTCTCTATGTGGAGTGCGGCTCTGCGGGTGGAGGTCGGTGCCGGAGGCTCCATTATTCTCTATGTGGAGTGCGGCTCTGCGGGTGGAGGTCGGTGCTGGAGGCTCCATTATTCTCTATGTGGAGTGCGGCTCTGCGGGTGAAGGTCGGTGCTGGAGGCTCCATTATTCTCTATGTGGAGTGCGGCTCTGCAGGTGGAGGTCGGTGCTGGAGGCTCCATTATTCTCTATGTGGAGTGCGGCTCTGCGGGTGGAGGTCGGTGCTGGAGGCTCCATTATTCTCTATGTGGAGTGCGGCTCTGCGGGTGGAGGTCGGTGCTGGAGGCTCCATTATTCTCTATGTGGAGTGCGGCTCTGCGGGTGGAGGTCGGTGCTGGAGGCTCCATTATTCTCTATGTGGAGTGCGGGTGGAGGTCGGTGCTGGAGGCCCCATTATTCTCTATGTGGAGTGCGGCTCTGCGGGTGGAGGTAGGTGCTGGAGGCTCCATTATTCTCTATGTGGAGTGCGGGTGGAGGTCGGTGCTGGAGGCCCCATTATTCTCTATGTGGAGTGCGGCTCTGCGGGTGGAGGTCAGTGCTGGAGGCTCCATTATTCTCTATGTGGAGTGAGGCTCTGCGGGTGGAGGTCGGTGCTGGAGGCTCCATTATTCTCTATGTGGAGTGGGGCTCTGCGGGTGGAGGTCGGTGCTCGAGGCTCCATTATTCTCTATGTGGAGTGGGGCTCTGCGGGTGGAGTTCGGTGCTGGAGGCCCCATTATTCTCTATGTGGAGTGCGGCTCTGCGGGTGGAGGTCGGTGCTGGAGGCTCCATTATTCTCTATGTGGAGTGCGGCTCTGCGGGTGGAGGTCGGTGTCGGAGGCTCCATTATTCTCTATGTGGAGTGGGGCTCTGCGGGTGGAGGTCGGTGCTGGAGGCCCCATTATTCTCTATGTGGAGTGCGGCTCTGCGGGTGGAGGTCGGTGCTGGAGGCTCCATTATTCTCTATGTGGAGTGCGGCTCTGCGGGTGGAGGTCGGTGCTGGAGGCCCCATTATTCTCTATGTGGAGTGCAGCTCTGCGGGTGGAGGTCGGTGCTGGAGGCTCCATTATTCTCTATGTGGAGTGCGGGTGGAGGTCGGTGGTGGAGGCCCCATTATTCTCTATGTGGAGTGCGGCTCTGCGGGTGGAGGTCAGTGCTGGAGGCTCCATTATTCTCTATGTGGAGTGAGGCTCTGCGGGTGGAGGTCGGTGCTGGAGGCTCCATTATTCTCTATGTGGAGTGGGGCTCTGCGGGTGGAGGTCGGTGCTGGAGGCTCCATTATTCTCTATGTGGAGTGGGGCTCTGCGGGTGGAGGTCGGGGCTGGAGGCTCCATTATTCTCTATGTGGAGTGCGGCTCTGTGGGTGAAGGTCGGTGCCGGAGACTCTATTATTCTCTATGTGGAGTGAGGCTCTGCGGGTGGAGGTCGGTGCTGGAGGCTCCATTATTCTCTATGTGGAGTGGGGCTCTGCGGGTGGAGGTCGGTGCTGGAGGCTCCATTATTCTCTATGTGGAGTGCAGCTCTGTGGGTGGAGGTCGGGGCTGGAGGCTCCATTATTCTCTATGTGGAGTGGGGCTCTGCGGGTGGAGGTCGGGGCTGGAGGCTCCATTATTCTCTTTGGAGTGCGGCTCTGCGGGTGGAGGTCGGGGCTGGAGGCTCCATTATTCTCTATGTGGAGTGCGGGTGGAGGTCGGGGCTGGAGGCTCCATTATTATCTATGTGGAGTGCGGCTCTGCGGATGGAGGTCGGTGCTGGAGGCTCCATTATTCTCTATGTGGAGTGTGGCTCTGCGGGTGGAGGTCAGTGCTGGAGGCTCCATTATTCTCTATGTGGAGTGAGGCTCTGCGGGTGGAGGTCGGTGCTGGAGGCTCCATTATTCTCTATGTGGAGTGGGGCTCTGCGGGTGGAGGTCGGTGCTGGAGGCTCCATTATTCTCTATGTGGAGTGGGGCTCTGCGGGTGGAGGTCGGTGCTGGAGGCTCCATTATTCTCTATGTGGAGTGCGGCTCTGTGGGTGAAGGTCGGTGCCGGAGACTCCATTATTCTCTATGTGGAGTGCGGCTCTGTGGGTGGAGGTCGGTGCTGGAGGCTCCATTATTCTCTATGTGGAGTGGGGCTCTGCGGGTGGAGGTCGGTGCTGGAGGCTCCATTATTCTCTATGTGGAGTGCGGCTCTGTGGGTGGAGGTCGGGGCTGGAGGCTCCATTATTCTCTATGTGGAGTGGGGCTCTGCGGGTGGAGGTCGGGGCTGGAGGCTCCATTATTCTCTGTGGAGTGCGGCTCTGCGGGTGGAGGTCGGGGCTGGAGGCTCCATTATTCTCTATGTGGAGTGCGGGTGGAGGTCGGGGCTGGAGGCTCCATTATTATCTATGTGGAGTGCGGCTCTGCGGATGGAGGTCGGTGCTGGAGGCCCCATTATTCTCTATGTGGAGTGCGGCTCTGCGGGTGGAGGTCAGTGCTGGAGGCTCCATTATTCTCTATGTGGAGTGGGGCTCTGCAGGTGGAGTTCGGTGCTGGAGGCCCCATTATTCTCTATGAGGAGTGCGGCTCTGCGATTGGAGGTCGGTGCTGGAGGCTCCATTATTCTCTATGTGGAGTGGGGCTCTGCAGGTGGAGTTCGGTGCTGGAGGCCCCATTATTCTCTATGTGGAGTGCGGCTCTGCGGGTGGAGGTCAGTGCTGGAGGCTCCATTATTCTCTATGTGGAGTGCGGCTCTGCGGGTGGAGGTCGGTGCTGGAGGCTCCATTATTCTCTGTGGAGTGCGGCTCTGCGGGTGGAGGTCGGGGCTGGAGGCTCCATTATTCTCTGTGGAGTGCGGCTCTGCGGGTGGAGGTCGGTGCTGGAGGCCCCATTATTCTCTATGTGGAGTGCGGCTCTGCGGGTGGAGGTCGGTGCTGGAGGCTCCATTATTCTCTATGTGGAGTGCGGCTCTGTGGGTGGAGGTCGGTGCTGGAGGCTCCATTATTCTCTATGTGGAGTGGGGCTCTGCGGGTGGAGGTCGGTGCTGGAGGCTCCATTATTCTCTATGTGGAGTGCGGCTCTGCGGGTGGAGTTCGGTGTCGGAGGCTCCATTATTCTCTATGTGGAGTGCGGCTCTGCGGGTGGAGGTCGGTGCTGGAGGCTCCATTATTCTCTATGTGGAGTGCGGCTCTGCGGGTGGAGGTCGGTGCTGGAGGCCCCATTATTCTCTATGTGGAGTGCGGCTCTGCGGGTGGAGGTCAGTGCTAGAGGCCCCATTATTCTCTATGTGGAGTGCGGCTCTGCGGGTGGAGGTCAGTGCTGGAGGCTCCATTATTCTCTATGTGGAGTGCGGCTCTGCGGGTGGAGGTCGGTGCTGGAGGCCCCATTATTCTCTATGTGGAGTGCGGCTCTGCGGGTGGAGGTCGGTGCCGGAGGCCCCATTATTCTCTATGTGGAGTGCGGCTCTGCGGGTGGAGGTCGGTGCTGGAGGCTCCATTATTCTCTATGTGGAGTGCGGCTCTGCGGGTGGAGGTCGGTGTCGGAGGCTCCATTATTCTCTATGTGGAGTGCGGCTCTTCGGGTGGAGGTCGGTGCTGGAGGCTCCATTATTCTCTATGTGGAGTGCGGCTCTGCGGGTGGAGGTCGATGCTGGAGGCTCCATTATTCTCTATGTGGAGTGTGGCTCTGCGGGTGGAGGTCGGTGCTGGAGGCTCCATTATTCTCTATGTGGAGTGTGGCTCTGCGGGTGGAGGTCGGTGCTGGAGGCTCCATTATTCTCTATGTGGAGTGGGGCTCTGCAGGTGGAGGTCGGTGCTGGAGGCCCCATTATTCTCTAAGTAGAGTGTGGCTCTACGATTCGTGACCCCCGTCACGTGACGAGGGGGGCCCACAGAGTCTGAACTGCCCCGGGCCCTGGCTACCCTTAATCCACCCCTGAACACAACACAATATATACCGCGGCGGAACACGCTTAAAAAAATATAAATAAACGTGTTCGCCGCCCGGGGTCCACCGTGCGGCAGGAGTGATAACCGCTGCTAAAATGGCAGAGCACAGGGACGATAATGTGCACAGAGTTTAACTGCACCTGGTGCACAAAAGTAGCTCTGTTAAGGTCACAGAGCTGCACATGAAAAGTAATGCAGAAGCAGGCTGTTTCACAGAGAGAGCTGCAAGCAAAACAAAAATACAAAGAACGCTGAGTCTGTATCAGCTTCACAGACCATCAGTGGCACACGTGCGGTAGCCAGGAATCGGAGTAGTTCAAGACAACACTACAACCGGATAGACTTACCGTGGCAGACCGTGTACACGGCGTCGCAACTGCGGACGCCAAAATGACTGCAAGCGCGAATTTAGCAGGCGCAATGCAGAATGCTGGCTGCTGTAACGAATGATGCTTGAGCGGGCTGGCGCTAGCGCAATACTGGCTGTCCCAATCACTCACACAAACGTAATATCCGAGGGAAGGGGTTTCACAATAAGTCATCCACCAGACCAAGCATCCATCACCAAACACACAGCAGCAAGTATAGAAAATACTAGCGCATGGCATAGCGGCCATGCGCACTTTTTATAGCGTACGGGACCTGCCGGAAATCTCCAGAGCCCCGAGCATAACCAATCAAATCAGGAGCAGAACCTGAGCACCTGACTCCTGAACGCCAGTGAGAGCTCATCCCGTGAGCATGCTCAGTAGCAGGGAAAAAGGGCTTAGCCTCTGGAGACAAATGTGAGAATCTGGGTTGCTGCATAAGCATATACTGACCCAGATTCCTAACACCTTCACTCACATTCCCATCACATCAATAGGCAACTAAATGTGTGTAATAAGTGAAATGTGTTACAGTTGTGGCCAAAAGATTGACACCCCTGCAATTTTGTCAGATAATACTCAGTTTCTTCCTGAAAATGATTGCAAACACAAATTTTTTGGTATTATTATCTTAATTTAATTTGTCTTAAATGAAAAAACACAAAAGAGAATGAAGCAGAAAGCAAAACATTGATCATTTCACATAAAACTCCAAAAATCGGCCAGACAAAAGTATTGGCACCCTCATCCTAATACTTGGTTGCACAACCTTTAGCCAAAATAACTGTGACCAACCGCTTCCTGTAACCATCAGTGAGTTTCTTACAATGCTCTGCTGGAATTTTAGACCATTCTTGTTTGGCAAACTGCTCCAGGTCCCTGATATTTGAAGGGTGCCTTCTCCAAACTGCCATTTTTAGATCTCTCCACATGTGTTCTATGGGATTCAGGTCTGGACTCATTGCTGGCCACCTTAGAAGTCTACAGTACTTTCTCTCAAACCATTTTCTAGTGCTTTTTGAAGTGTGTTTTGGGTCATTGTCCTGCTGGAAGACCCATGACCTCTGAGGGAGACCCAGCTTTCTCACACTGGGCCCTACATTATGCTGCAAAATTTGCTGATAGTCTTCTGACTTCATAATGCCATGCACACGGTCAAGCAGTCCAGTGCCAGAGGCAGCAAAGCCACCCCAAAACATCAGGGAACCTCCACTATGTTTGACTGTAGGGACCATGTTCTTTTCTTTGAATGCCTCTTTTTTTCTCCTGTAAACTCTATGTTGATGCCTTTGACTAAAAAGCTCTACTTTTGTCTCATCTGACTAGAGAACATTCTTCCAAAACATTTTAGGCTTTTTCAGGTAAGTTTTGGCAAACTCCAGCCTAGCTTTTTTATGTCTCGGGGTAAGAAGTAGGGTCTTCCTGGGTCTCCTACCATACAGTCCCTTTTCATTCAGACGCCGACGGATAGTACGGGTTGACACTGTTGTACCCTCGGACTGCAGGGCAGCTTGAACTTGTTTGGATGTTAGTCGAGGTTCTTTATCTAACATCCGCACAATCTTGCGTTGAAATCTCTTGTCAATTTTTCTTTTCCATCCACATCTAGGGAGGTTAGCCACAGTGCCATGGGCTTTAAACTTCTTGATGACACTGCGCACGGTAGACACAGGAACATTCAGGTCTTTGGAGATGGACTTGTAGCCTTGAGATTGCTCATGCTTCCTCACAATTTGGTTTCTCAAGTCCTCAGACAGTTCTTTGGTCTTCTTTCTTTTCTCCATGCTCAATGTGGTACACACAAGGACACAGGACAGAGGTTGAGTCAACTTTAATCCATGTCAACTGGCTGCAAGTGTGATTTAGTTATTGCCAACACCTGTTAGGTGCCACAGGTAAGTTACAGGTGCTGTTAATTACACAAATTAGAGAAGCATCACATGATTTTTCGAACAGTGCCAATACTTTTGTCCACCCTCTTTTTTATGTTTGGTGTGGAATTATATCCAGTTTGGCTTTAGGACAATTCTTTTTGTGTTTTTTCATATAAGACAAATTAAATGAAGATAATAATAACAAAGAGTTTGTGTTTGTAATCATTTTCAGGAAGAAACTGAGTGTTATCTACAGAATTGCAGGGGTGTCAATACTTTTGGCCACAACTGTATATACACAGTGGCTAAAGACAGTGAGGACAGATAGACATGAGATAGATAATAAATAGATAGATAGATAGAGATAGATAGGTATGAAATAGATAATAGATAGATATGAGATAGATATGAGATAGATAGATAATATATAGAAGATAGATAGATATAGATAGATAGATAGATAGATAGATATGAAATAGATAATAGATAGATATGAGATAGATAGATACAGTAGGTACTGTATGGAAAGTATTCAGACCCCTTCAAATTTTTTACTCTGTTTCATTGCAGCCATTTGGAAAATTCAAAAAAGTTCATTTTTTTCTCATTAATGTACACTCTGCACCCCATCTTGACGGAAAAAAACAGAACTGTAGAAATTTTTGCAAATTTATTAAAAAAGAAAAACTGAAATATCACATGGCCATAAGTATTCAGACCCTTTGCTCAGACACTCATATTTACGTCACATGCTGTCCATTTCCTTGTGATCCTCCTTGAGATGGTTCTACTCCTTCATTGGAGTCCATTAATGAGAAAAAATGAATGTTTTTGAATTTACCAAATGGCTGCAATGAAGCAAAGAGTAAAAAATTTAAAGGGGTCTGAATACTTTCCATACCTACTGTAAGATATGGGCTAGATAGATGATAGATATTAGATATTTGATAGAAATATTAGGAAAATCAAAGAAGCAGCACACCATCATTTTAGTGCAAAAAAGCTATTTTAATAGCCCATTTGTGCGCGATGTTTCAGCTCTGTGTGTGAACCTTTTTCAAGCTGCTTCTTTGATCTTTCTAATAGATAGATGATAGATAGATAATAGATAGAAGATAGATAGATAATAGATAGATGATAGATAGATAATAGATAGATAGAAGATTGATAGATAGATAGATAGATAGATAATAGATAGATGATAGATAGATAGATATTAGATAGATAGTTAGATAGATAGATAGATAGATAGATGAGAGATAGATATTAGATAGATAGATAGATTGATAGATAGATAGATAATAGATAGATAGAAGATAGATAATAGATAGATGAATATTAGATAGATAGATAGATAGATAGATAGATAATAGATAGATATTTGATAGATATTTAGACAGGTAGATACATTCAGGATATCTGCATGAACTAAAGTTATTAATGAATTGATTCTGGAATATAGCCATACATGTTGCTCTTGATTATCTTTCTTTCAGCGGATGCTACAAATTTAGAGAAATCAGACTTTGTTGTAAAGCTCTTCAACTATTTAGATGAATGTGTTTACAAGTGATTTTACAGTCATCAAAAACATATGGAAGAATGGAGATGAAAGATAAATCAGCTCTAAAACAGAACCATTGACATTCAAAATGCCATTATTTTTCCTCCAAGGCACACCTTAATTATCCTTATGAGACGCTGCAGAACAATCTACATCCAGTTTGTTCGGTAATGCAATGCCAGCTTAATACTATTACTATTTCATGAGCACAATGTAAAATAACTGCGCACTTGTGTTCCCAAACCTAGACATCAGGAGCTGAGCTGTTGTGACAAAGTAATTGACCTTTCTCATGTCGTAAAGGAGTTTGTTCCAATTTGAGTAATCCCAAGATAAGAATATTAAGCTTGCTCAATTTCATTTTGGAAATTAATACATTATGACTTTGTAGCTTCCTAACAATGTGAGGGCAAATCATTTAAGATATCAAATATTGCAAACTCCTTCATGACGAATAGCCATAATGGCATTGTATATAAAGAAATACATTTCTAATGATGCAGACTGGACCTTTGGATGGTTTCCTACATTCTTAGTGTCATCATCTACTTTGCAATGATTGTGAGATTACTCTGTTTACTCTAGATCAGTCTGTGCGGAAAAGTTGAGGGAAACTGAATGTAATTAATGATAATTATTAGCCTCTGGTCCAGGTGCTGACAATGAGATCTGATTGGTTCAGGTCCTTATACTGGAACCTGAACTAGAAACTACATTGTCGGTCAGATGTCAAACATTGTCATACTCAAGGAACATTTGTATCTCTGGTACCCTGAAAAAGGAAAGAATAGCAAGAGATATAATTAAAGAAGCCCACCTCCTCTTACCATCAAAATTTGTATCCTCTAATATATTGCAGTCATCATATTATATAGCACTGTGTACTTACAGTTGCTCATTTTGCCTTTCAACTCAGTTAATTCGTCTCTTTCCCATTAGGTCTATGACATTGTGTGATTAAAAACTGACTAGCTGAATTCTTCTAAGCTGTATGTAGAAACATGAGGTCAACTTTCCATGCATGAGTCATAAGTTACTGCAAGGATGGCATGGGGAGAAGCAGAGCAACTGGGTCAGAAGTTGAAGAGGGGAATGATAAATGCTGGGAGAAGAGACTTCCTGTTTCTACATAGAGCATAGAAAATAGAAGAACTAGCTGGGTAGAAAGGCAAAATGAGAAATTGTAAGTACACAGTTACACAGTGCTATAAAATTTGATGACTTCATATATCTAAACCACTTTTATGTGGGGGTCATTGTTATTGTTATCAGCATGGAATGGAGAAAAAAATTAAAGTATTACATTTTTATTTTAAAAATATATACTACTTTATAGCAAAAATAAAGTTTTTAACATTCTTCCCAATTTATATTCAGTTTTTGAAAATTTAGACCCAAAAAGTAAGTTTCTTTTGTCCGTTAAAAAAAATAAAACTAAAATACAAATTTGTAGAGTTGATAAAATGTTACTTTTGGGTTGCCAAAACTGAAATGCAGTCTGATCATTAAAGTTTTCATTACCCCTTGTCATAAAGGGGTTAAAGAGATAACAATACATTTTTCATGATAAGACAGAAGTGGACAATTGAAGTCTGGAAACATTTTACTTGTGTATTCTCGATAACCTTAGGGCTCGTGCAGACAAAAGTAGTTTCGATCCAAGTGCAATCTGTCAAAACATCAGATTGCACTTAGACCAATTTTATTCTATGGCGCAGTGCACATGTCCAATTTTTTTTCCTCTGGCTGAGTGGTCCAAGGAAAAAAGTCTAAGCATGCATGATTTGCCTCTAATCGGATCACACTCGGCCAAGCAAGTCTATGTGTCCGTGAAAAATAATTGGACAGCACTCGGATGACATCCGAGTCTGGTTTAGATTTTCACAGACTGATAGAATGGAGAAGATGAAGAAACTTTCTTCTTTTTTTTAATTCTCCACATAAAAGAAAATCGGTTCACACTCTGTTCAGAGTATGATCAGAGTGTGATTAGTATAATCGGCCCGATTTTCTCTCATGTGGAGAAAGCGGTCGTCCTCACCTGCCCTTGTTGTATGTGTAATGCCAAGATGCACTACTATGCCATAGGTTACACACAATGTGGTGTCCGCATAATATCACTTTGCTATGGCAGAGGCAAGAAAAAAAAGAAATGAAGTTTGTGACTCCAGAGTGCACATAATTAACCTCTCTTTTTTGGTAGTGTGATGTAATGTGGTGCACTCCAAATAGTCCAGAAAACAGGGAGGTCAGAGGGGCTATTGGAAATTGGTTTTGCTTGCCACATGAATACAGAAGTACATCAAGATAAATGATGATTTAACATAGATTCATTTCCAATGCAGCAATCAGTCACAGTTACTTTCTGGTATAGTAAAGCAAATATATCGATGGTGCAGTGATTCCCAGGTCTCAACTTCTGCTTTTATGCACAGTCCTGTTCACACAGCTATCTGAAGCTGAGGTTTCTCTTTTACAGAAGTTCTGGCTGTTTCCTACCATTTCCTGAATTCTAGAATACATTATCTGCAAAGGGAAATGTGAACGTTGTGAAAACCTAATGAGGTAGCTGATAGCTCTGCTACATCTTAAAGGCACATACACTACCAGTGTGGGGCATTACATATGTGTCTAGGCTTATTGCTAGTAGAAGAAATTACATGGTGGCTCAATGGTTAGCACTGCAGCCTTGCAGCGCTGGAGTCCTGGGTTCAAATCCCACCCATGACAACATCTACAAGGAGTTTGTATGTTCTACCCGTGTTTGCGTGGGTTTCCCGCAGGTACTCTGGTTTCCTCCCACATTCCAAAAGGCATACAGTCAAAGAATTTAGAATGTGAGCCCCATCGGGGGACAGTGATGATAACGTGTGCCAACTGTAAGAGCGCTGCGGAATATGTTATCGCTATATAAAAATAAAGATTATTATTTAAATATTAGGATCCCAAACCGTGAACTGTAGTATAGAAGACTGGACACACTCTAGTATATGCAGTGAAAGGGTTTTAATGTGCAGTACATACAGTAGTCACAAACGTTTTGGTCTTTCAAGACCTTCATCAGTGAACTAAGTAATATAGTGGTAGGATGTGTAATAAAACACATACACTGTGATGGTGATCAATTTAGACGGTATGGACCAGCGGTGGATACCGCGTCCTAGGTCACTTAGAACCTGGCGTTCCACGCTACCACCATACCGTCTAAAATGATCACCATCACAGTGTATATGTTTTATTACACATCCTACCACTATATTACTTACTACACTGATGAAGGTCTTGAAAGACCAAAATGTTTGTGACTACTGTATGTACTGCACATTAAAACCCTTTCACTGCATATACTAGAGTGTGCCCAGTCTTCTATACTACAGGCTTATTGCTGTCATATTCTTTCCACTCCATAGTAGGATATGTAAATTGTATTTTAATTCTTTACATACCAATGGAAATTAGATATTATTCAGCTGTATTTCCGTACCCCCAATGATCTTTTTGCCCGCTTATAAAAGCCTGCTCACGAGGCGCAACACAGAGGGTGACATACTGTAACCAAACCAATTATTCTAATAAGTGTGTAACTTTAGACTTTTCCTTGACCCGCTCGGTTGATCTGGCCTGCCATTAACATAGTATTTTCCCACCATTCAGTAGAATTTGAAGAAAACAGGTCATTATCTAATGCCAAAACCTCCCGTTATTCGCTTAGTCATGAGAATTTTCTAGATAGCAGAACTAGAAAACAGAAGAGCACAAGGGCAGGTCAGACTGACGGCTTAATCTATGGATCCAATTATCAGCATTACTGAGAATACAAGCGACATATGTAACAGTGCCAGCCATTGTCATCTGATGGCCCCCAAACCTGCTGATTTAACTGTTCAATAACCACTTCTCAAAATGAAGTATCCTTTTACATTCTGCCATAGAACTCATGAAAATGCATTTCTTGCATGACTGAGCTCACATGAAGATGGAGATCATCAGTCCCCAGATGCAAAACAGAGCATCATTTATAGCTATGCCAGCTCTGACAGCTATTTATTTTGTGTCTATGTAACAAGATTTTATCACTTAATTACATAAAATTAGACTTTTTTTTTTAAAATGACTAGAGATGAGCGACTTTGCCTTTTTTCGGGTTGAGTCGGGTTTCATGAAACCCGACTTTCTCAAAAGTCGTGTCGAACATAATCGGCCGATTATCGTGAAAAGTCGAAGGCCGACTGAAACACGAAACCCAATGCAAGTCAATGTGGAACAAAGGTCGGCAGGGAGTGGAGGACAGGAAATACACCTACAGTGCCCATTTTAATGCCAAAAACATCAATTCTTATTACTTAAGCTTGTCAACCTTAATTTACTTTATAATAATAGTTAGGCATTGAAAACTGGGGGGTATTTGGCTAAAGTTGTGGGGGGTAGGGCTGGCTCTAGATTTTCGTCGGCCCAGGGCCAAAGAGTGTCAGTGGACTCCTTTAACACATGACACAATTCATGATCCTCTGATACGGCAGAGAAATAGCGGTATAGTACAATGAAAAATACTTCACTTCTTACATCTCTTGACTGATATTCATTTTAAATTCTCCAATAGCTCCAAAAACGGACAGTATATTACTCCATACTAGAGTTGAGCGAAACGGGTCGAAAAATTTCAAAAGTCGCCGACTTTTAGCAAAGTCGGGTTTCATGAAACGAAACCCGACCCTAGGATGAGGTCGGCCACGAGGTCGGCGACTTACGCGCCAAAGTCACGTTTCAAAAGTTTGTTTTGCGCTCTTTTTCAGCCAATCAGGATCCACGGACACTGTGGGCAACGTGATGACATAGGCACGGGTCACCACCATCTTTCAGAAGGGCATGCAAGTGATTGGCTTGCTTTGGTGGGCGTCACAGGGGGTATAAAAGGGAGTGCACGCCGACCGCCATCTTACTTCTGCCGATCTTAGCATAGGGAGAGGTTGCTGCTGATTCTGTAGGGAGAGCGTTAGGCAGGGAAGAAGGAAAAAAAACTGCTTCTGCTGCTAGCGATTGTGCCTGTACAACACACCAGTCACTGTGTGTGCAGTGCAAGGGGAGGCTATATTGTGGTGTATCAGTGGTGTTGGTTGTTGGGCTGCCTTCTAAGGCTTCCTGACAGCTGCATTGCTGTTTACCCACTGCTCTGCAAACTGCTTTTTTTGTCCTGCTGAGGTACTGAGCGTGCATTTTTTCACACCATACAGCGGTGTACGCTCCTCACACAGTATCGTGTAACGGCTGTTATCACAGCCACAGTGAAGCTATCTGTGTCACTCTGTGAGAATAAGTCGAGGACATGTTCCGTTCTTACAGACCTGCACTCTAGGGAGATTCCTACTCTGCCCAATTCTACATACACCTTGTAGTTTGTGATACAATAGCCAATTTCTGCCTGTGACATAGCGCTGTCATATTCAGTGGGCCTCACACAATCCAAAAGTGTCCAGTGTCCACAAGTGTCTGCAGAAATTCAAAATCTCCCTTATCCTCTAGTCACTTTGGTCACAGCTGTGCCATCGAGCCTGTGACAAAGCGCTCAGCTATTCAGTGGGCCTCACACAATCCAAAAGTGTCCAGTGTCTGCAGAAATTCAAAATCTCACTTATCCTCTAGTCACTTTGGTCACAGCTGTGCCATCGAGCCTGTGACATAGCGCTCAGATATTCAGTGGGCCTCACACAATCCAAAAGTGTCCAGTGTCTGCAGAAATTCAAAATCTCACTTATCCTCTAGTCACTTTGGTCACAGCTGTGCCATCGAGCCTTTGACATAGCGCTCAGATATTCAGTGGGCCTCACACAATCCAAAACTGTCCAGTGTCCACAAGTGTCTGCAGAAATCCAAAATCTCCCTTATCCTCTAGTCACTTTGGTCACAGCTGTGCCATCGAGCCTGTGACATAGCGCTCAGATATTCAGTGGGCCTCACACAATCCAAAAGTGTCCAGTGTCCACAAGTGTCTGCAGAAATTCAAAATCTCACTTATCCTCTAGTCACTTTGGTCACAGCTGTGCCATCGAGCCTGTGACATAGCGCTCAGATATTCAGTGGGCCTCACACAATCCAAAAGTGTCCAGTGTCTGCAGAAATTCAAAATCTCACTTATCCTCTAGTCACTTTGGTCACAGCTGTGCCATCGAGCCTGTGACATAGCGCTCAGATATTCAGTGGGCCTCACACAATCCAAAAGTGTCCATTGTCCACAAGTGTCTGCAGAAATTCAAAATCTCACTTATCCTCTAGTCACTTTGGTCACAGCTGTGCCATCGAGCCTGTGACATAGCGCTCAGATATTCAGTGGGCCTCACACAATCCAAAAGTGTCCAGTGTCCACAAGTGTCTGCAGAAATTCAAAATCTCCCTTATCCTCTAGTCACTTTGGTCACAGCTGTGCCATCGAGCCTGTGACATAGCGCTCCGATATTCAGTGGGCCTCACACAATCCAAAAGTGTCCAGTGTCCACTAGTGTGAGCAGAAATGCAAAATCTCACTTATCCTCTAGTCACTTTGGTCACAGCTGTGCCATCGAGCCTGTGACATAGCGCTCAGATATTCAGTGGGCCTCACACAATCCAAAAGTGTCCAGTGTCCACAAGTGTCTACAGAAATTCAAAATCTCACTTATCCTCTAGTCACTTTGGTCACAGCTGTGCCATCGAGCCTGTGACATAGCGCTCAGATATTCAGTGGGCCTCACACAATCCAAAAGTGTCCAGTGTCCACTAGTGTGAGCAGAAATTCAAAATCTCCCTTATTCTCTAGTCACTTTGGTCACAGCTGTGCCATCGAGCCTGTGACATAGCGCTCAGATATTCATTGGGCCTCACACAATCCAAAAGTGTCCAGTGTCCACTAGTGTGAGCAGAAATTCAAAATCTCCCTTATCCTCTAGTCACTTTGGTCACAGCTGTGCCATCGAGCCTGTGACATAGCGCTCAGATATTCAGTGGGCCTCACACAATCCAAAAGTGTCCAGTGTCCACTAGTGTGAGCAGAAATTCAAAATCTCCCTTATCCTCTAGTCACTTTGGTCACAGCTGTGCCATCGAGCCTGTGACATAGCGCTCAGATATTCAGTGGGCCTCACACAATCCAAAAGTGTCCAGTGTCCACTAGTGTGAGCAGAAATTCAAAATCTCCCTTATCCTCTAGTCACTTTGGTCACAGCTGTGCCATCGAGCCTGTGACATAGCGCTCAGATATTCAGTGGGCCTCACACAATCCCGAAGTGTCCAGTGTCCACTAGTGTGAGCAGAAATTCAAAATCTCCCTTATCCTCTAGTCACTTTGGTCACAGCTGTGCCATCGAGCCTGTGACATAGCGCTCAGATATTCAGTGGGCCTCACACAATCCAAAAGTGTCCAGTGTCCACAAGTGTCTGCAGAAATTCAAAATCTCACTTATCCTCTAGTCACTTTGGTCACAGCTGTGCCATCGAGCCTGTGACATAGCGCTCAGATATTCAGTGGGCCTCACACAATCCAAAAGTGTCCAGTGTCTGCAGAAATTCAAAATCTCACTTATCCTCTAGTCACTTTGGTCACAGCTGTGCCATCGAGCCTGTGACATAGCGCTCAGATATTCAGTGGGCCTCACACAATCCAAAAGTGTCCAGTGTCTGCAGAAATTCAAAATCTCACTTATCCTCTAGTCACTTTGGTCACAGCTGTCCATCGAGCCTGTGACATAGCGCTCCGATATTCAGTGGGCCTCACACAATCCAAAAGTGTCCAGTGTCCACAAGTGTCTGCAGAAATTCAAAATCTCCCTTATCCTCTAGTCACTTTGGTCACAGCTGTGCCATCGAGCCTGTGACATAGCGCTCCGATACTCAGTGGGCCTCACACAATCCAAAAGTGTCCAGTGTCCACTAGTGTGAGCAGAAATTCAAAATCTCACTTATCCTCTAGTCACTTTGGTCACAGCTGTGCCATCGAGCCTGTGACATAGCGCTCAGATATTCAGTGGGCCTCACACAATCCAAAAGTGTCCAGTGTCCACAAGTGTCTGCAGAAATTCAAAATCTCACTTATCCTCTACTCACTTTGGTCACAGCTGTACCATCGAGCCTGTGACATAGCGCTCAGATATTCAGTGGGCCTCACACAATCCAAAAGTGTCCAGTGTCCACAAGTGTCTGCAGAAATTCAAAATCTCACTTATCCTCTAGTCACTTTGGTCACAGCTGTGCCATCGAGCCTGTGACATAGCGCTCAGATATTCAGTGGGCCTCACACAATCCAAAAGTGTCCAGTGTCTGCAGAAATTCAAAATCTCACTTATCCTCTAGTCACTTTGGTCACAGCTGTGCCATCGAGCCTGTGACATAGCGCTCAGATATTCAGTGGGCCTCACACAATCCAAAAGTGTCCAGTGTCTGCAGAAATTCAAAATCTCACTTATCCTCTAGTCACTTTGGTCACAGCTGTCCATCGAGCCTGTGACATAGCGCTCCGATATTCAGTGGGCCTCACACAATCCAAAAGTGTCCAGTGTCCACAAGTGTCTGCAGAAATTCAAAATCTCCCTTATCCTCTAGTCACTTTGGTCACAGCTGTGCCATCGAGCCTGTGACATAGCGCTCCGATACTCAGTGGGCCTCACACAATCCAAAAGTGTCCAGTGTCCACTAGTGTGAGCAGAAATTCAAAATCTCCCTTATCCTCTAGTCACTTTGGTCACAGCTGTGCCATCGAGCCTGTGACATAGCGCTCAGATATTCAGTGGGCCTCACACAATCCAAAAGTGTCCAGTGTCCACTAGTGTGAGCAGAAATTCAAAATCTCCCTTATCCTCTAGTCACTTTGGTCACAGCTGTGCCATCGAGCCTGTGACATAGCGCTCAGATATTCAGTGGGCCTCACACAATCCAAAAGTGTCCAGTGTCCACTAGTGTGAGCAGAAATTCAAAATCTCCCTTATCCTCTAGTCACTTTGGTCACAGCTGTGCCATCGAGCCTGTGACATAGCGCTCAGATATTCAGTGGGCCTCACACAATCCAAAAGTGTCCAGTGTCCACTAGTGTGAGCAGAAATTCAAAATCTCCCTTATCCTCTAGTCACTTTGGTCACAGCTGTGCCATCGAGCCTGTGACATAGCGCTCCGATATTCAGTGGGCCTCACACAATCCAAAAGTGTCCAGTGTCCACTAGTGTGAGCAGAAATTCAAAATCTCCCTTATCCTCTAGTCACTTTGGTCACAGCTGTGCCATCGAGCCTGTGACATAGCGCTCAGATATTCAGTGGGCCTCACACAATCCAAAAGTGTCCAGTGTCCACTAGTGTGAGCAGAAATTCAAAATCTCCCTTATCCTCTAGTCACTTTGGTCACAGCTGTGCCATCGAGCCTGTGACATAGCGCTCAGATATTCAGTGGGCCTCACACAATCCAAAAGTGTCCAGTGTCCACTAGTGTGAGCAGAAATTCAAAATCTCCCTTATCCTCTAGTCACTTTGGTCACAGCTGTGCCATCGAGCCTGTGACATAGCGCTCAGATATTCAGTGGGCCTCACACAATCCAAAAGTGTCCAGTGTCCACTAGTGTGAGCAGAAATTCAAAATCTCACTTATCTTCTAGTCACTTTGGTCACAGCTGTGCCATCGAGCCTGTGACATAGCGCTCAGATATTCAGTGGGCCTCACACAATCCAAAAGTGTCCAGTGTCCACTAGTGTGAGCAGAAATTCAAAATCTCCCTTATCCTCTAGTCACTTTGGTCACAGCTGTGCCATCGAGCCTGTGACATAGCGCTCAGATATTCAGTGGGCCTCACACAATCCAAAAGTGTCCAGTGTCCACTAGTGTGAGCAGAAATTCAAAATCTCACTTATCCTCTAGTCACATTGGTCACAGCTGTGCCATCGAGCCTGTGACATAGCGCTCAGATATTCAGTGGGCCTCACACAATCCAAAAGTGTCCAGTGTCCACTAGTGTGAGCAGAAATTCAAAATCTCACTTATCCTCTAGTCACTTTGGTCACAGCTGTGCCATCGAGCCTGTGACATAGCGCTCAGATATTCAGTGGGCCTCACACAATCCCAAAGTGTCCAGTGTCCACTAGTGTGAGCAGAAATTCAAAATCTCACTTATCCTTTAGTCACTTTGGTCACAGCTGTGCCATCGAGCCTGTGACATAGCGCTCAGATATTCAGTGGGCCTCACACAATCCAAAAGTGTCCAGTGTCCACAAGTGTCTGCAGAAATTCAAAATCTCACTTATCCTCTAGTCACTTTGGTCACAGCTGTGCCATCGAGCCTGTGACATAGCGCTCAGATATTCAGTGGGCCTCACACAATCCAAAAGTGTCCAGTGTCTGCAGAAATTCAAAATCTCACTTATCCTCTAGTCACTTTGGTCACAGCTGTGCCATCGAGCCTGTGACATAGCGCTCAGATATTCAGTGGGCCTCACACAATCCAAAAGTGTCCAGTGTCTGCAGAAATTCAAAATCTCACTTATCCTCTAGTCACTTTGGTCACAGCTGTCCATCGAGCCTGTGACATAGCGCTCCAATTTTCAGTGGGCCTCACACAATCCAAAAGTGTCCAGTGTCCACAAGTGTCTGCAGAAATTCAAAATCTCCCTTATCCTCTAGTCACTTTGGTCACAGCTGTGCCATCGAGCCTGTGACATAGCGCTCCGATATTCAGTGGGCCTCACACAATCCAAAAGTGTCCAGTGTCCACTAGTGTGAGCAGAAATTCAAAATCTCCCTTATCCTCTAGTCACTTTGGTCACAGCTGTGCCATCGAGCCTGTGACATAGCGCTCAGATATTCAGTGGGCCTCACACAATCCAAAAGTGTCCAGTGTCCACTAGTGTGAGCAGAAATTCAAAATCTCCCTTATCCTCTAGTCACTTTGGTCACAGCTGTGCCATCGAGCCTGTGACATAGCGCTCAGATATTCAGTGGGCCTCACACAATCCAAAAGTGTCCAGTGTCCACTAGTGTGAGCAGAAATTCAAAATCTCCCTTATCCTCTAGTCACTTTGGTCACAGCTGTGCCATCGAGCCTGTGACATAGCGCTCAGATATTCAGTGGGCCTCACACAATCCAAAAGTGTCCAGTGTCCACTAGTGTGAGCAGAAATTCAAAATCTCACTTATCTTCTAGTCACTTTGGTCACAGCTGTGCCATCGAGCCTGTGACATAGCGCTCAGATATTCAGTGGGCCTCACACAATCCAAAAGTGTCCAGTGTCCACTAGTGTGAGCAGAAATTCAAAATCTCCCTTATCCTCTAGTCACTTTGGTCACAGCTGTGCCATCGAGCCTGTGACATAGCGCTCAGATATTCAGTGGGCCTCACACAATCCAAAAGTGTCCAGTGTCCACTAGTGTGAGCAGAAATTCAAAATCTCACTTATCCTCTAGTCACATTGGTCACAGCTGTGCCATCGAGCCTGTGACATAGCGCTCAGATATTCAGTGGGCCTCACACAATCCAAAAGTGTCCAGTGTCCACTAGTGTGAGCAGAAATTCAAAATCTCACTTATCCTCTAGTCACTTTGGTCACAGCTGTGCCATCGAGCCTGTGACATAGCGCTCAGATATTCAGTGGGCCTCACACAATCCCAAAGTGTCCAGTGTCCACTAGTGTGAGCAGAAATTCAAAATCTCACTTATCCTTTAGTCACTTTGGTCACAGCTGTGCCATCGAGCCTGTGACATAGCGCTCAGATATTCAGTGGGCCTCACACAATCCAAAAGTGTCCAGTGTCCACAAGTGTCTGCAGAAATTCAAAATCTCACTTATCCTCTAGTCACTTTGGTCACAGCTGTGCCATCGAGCCTGTGACATAGCGCTCAGATATTCAGTGGGCCTCACACAATCCAAAAGTGTCCAGTGTCTGCAGAAATTCAAAATCTCACTTATCCTCTAGTCACTTTGGTCACAGCTGTGCCATCGAGCCTGTGACATAGCGCTCAGATATTCAGTGGGCCTCACACAATCCAAAAGTGTCCAGTGTCTGCAGAAATTCAAAATCTCACTTATCCTCTAGTCACTTTGGTCACAGCTGTCCATCGAGCCTGTGACATAGCGCTCCAATTTTCAGTGGGCCTCACACAATCCAAAAGTGTCCAGTGTCCACAAGTGTCTGCAGAAATTCAAAATCTCCCTTATCCTCTAGTCACTTTGGTCACAGCTGTGCCATCGAGCCTGTGACATAGCGCTCCGATATTCAGTGGGCCTCACACAATCCAAAAGTGTCCAGTGTCCACTAGTGTGAGCAGAAATTCAAAATCTCACTTATCCTCTAGTCACTTTGGTCACAGCTGTGCCATCGAGCCTGTGACATAGCGCTCAGATATTCAGTGGGCCTCACACAATCCAAAAGTGTCCAGTGTCCACAAGTGTCTGCAGAAATTCAAAATCTCACTTATCCTCTACTCACTTTGGTCACAGGTGTACCATCGAGCCTGTGACATAGCGCTCAGATATTCAGTGGGCCTCACACAATCCAAAAGTGTCCAGTGTCCACTAGTGTGAGCAGAAATTCAAAATCTCCCTTATCCTCTAGTCACTTTGGTCACAGCTGTGCCATCGAGCCTGTGACATAGCGCTCAGATATTCAGTGGGCCTCACACAATCCAAAAGTGTCCAGTGTCCACTAGTGTGAGCAGAAATTCAAAATCTCCCTTATCCTCTAGTCACTTTGGTCACAGCTGTGCCATCGAGCCTGTGACATAGCGCTCAGATATTCAGTGGGCCTCACACAATCCAAAAGTGTCCAGTGTCCACTAGTGTGAGCAGAAATTCAAAATCTCCCTTATCCTCTAGTCACTTTGGTCACAGATGTGCCATCGAGCCTGTGATATAGCGCTCAGATATTCAGTGGGCCTCACACAATCCAAAAGTGTCCAGCGTCTGCAGAAAAACAAAATCTCCCTTATCCTCTAGTCATTTTGGTCACAGCTGTGCCATCGAGCCTGTGACATAGCGCTCAGATATTCAGTGGGCCTCACACAATCCAAAAGTGTCCAGTGTCTGCAGAAATTCAAAATCTCCCTTATCCTCTAGTCACTTTGGTCACAACTGTGCCATCGAGCCTGTGACATAGCGCTCAGATATTCAGTGGGCCTCACACAATCCAAAAGTGTCCAGTGTCCACTAGTGTGAGCAGAAATTCAAAATCTCACTTATCCTCTAGTCACTTTGGTCACAGCTGTGCCATCGAGCCTGTGACATAGCGCTCCGATATTCAGTGGGCCTCACACAATCCAAAAGTGTCCAGTGTCCACAAGTGTCTGCAGAAATTCAAAATCTCACTTATGCTCTAGTCACTTTGGTCACAGCTGTGCCATCGAGCCTGTGACATAGCGCTCAGATATTCAGTGGGCCTCACGCAATCCAAAAGTGTCCAGTGTCCACAAGTGTCTGCAGAAATTCAAAATCTCACTTATCCTCTAGTCACTTTGGTCACAGCTGTGCCATCGAGCCTGTGACATAGCGCTCAGATATTCAGTGGGCCTCACACAATCCAAAAGTGTCCAGTGTCCACTAGTGTGAGCAAAAATTCAAAATCTCACTAATCCTCTAGTCACTTTGGTCACAGCTGTGCCATCAAGCCTGTGACATAGCGCTCAGATATTCAGTGGGCCTCACACAATCCAAAAGTGTCCAGTGTCTGCAGAAATTCAAAATCTCACATATCCTCTAGTCACTTTGGTCACAGCTGTGCCATCGAGCCTGTGACATAGCGCTCAGATATTCAGTGGGCCTCACACAATCCAAAAGTGTCCAGTGTCCACAAGTGTCTGCAGAAATTCAAAATCTCCCTTATCCTCTAGTCACTTTGGTCACAGCTGTGCCATCGAGCCTGTGACATAGCGCTCAGATATTCAGTGGGCCTCACACAATCCAAAAGTGTCCAGTGTCCTCTAGTGTGAGCAGAAATTCAAAATCTCCCTTATCCTCTAGTCACTTTGGTCACAGCTGTGCCATCGAGCCTGTGACATAGCGCTCAGATATTCAGTGGGCCTCACACAATCCAAAAGTGTCCAGTGTCCACTAGTGTGAGCAGAAATTCAAAATCTCACTTATCCTCTAGTCACTTTGGTCACAGCTGTGCCATCGAGCCTGTGACATAGCGCTCAGATATTCAGTGGGCCTCACACAATCCAAAAGTGTCCAGTGTCCGCAATTGTCTGCAGAAATTCAAAATCTCACTTATCCTCTAGTCACTTTGGTCACAGCTGTGCCATCGAGCCTGTGACATAGCGCTCAGATATTCAGTGGGCCTCACACAATCCAAAAGTGTCCAGCGTCTGCAGAAAAACAAAATCTCCCTTATCCTCTAGTCATTTTGGTCACAGCTGTGCCATCGAGCCTGTGACATAGCGCTCAGATATTCAGTGGGCCTCACACAATCCAAAAGTGTCCAGTGTCTGCAGAAATTCAAAATCTCCCTTATCCTCTAGTCACTTTGGTCACAGCTGTGCCATCGAGCCTGTGACATAGCGCTCAGATATTCAGTGGGCCTCACACAATCCAAAAGTGTCCACTGTCCACTAGTGTGAGCAGAAATTCAAAATCTCACTTATCCTCTAGTCACTTTGGTCACAGCTGTGCCATCGAGCCTGTGACATAGCGCTCCGATATTCAGTGGGCCTCACACAATCCAAAAGTGTCCAGTGTCCACAAGTGTCTGCAGAAATTCAAAATCTCACTTATCCTCTAGTCACTTTGGTCACAGCTGTGCCATCGAGCCTGTGACATAGCGCTCAGATATTCAGTGGGCCTCACACAATCCAAAAGTGTCCAGTGTCCACAAGTGTCTGCAGAAATTCAAAATCTCACTTATCCTCTAGTCACTTTGGTCACAGCTGTGCCATCGAGCCTGTGACATAGCGCTCAGATATTCAGTGGGCCTCACACAATCCAAAAGTGTCCAGTGTCTACTAGTGTGAGCAAAAATTCAAAATCTCACTAATCCTCTAGTCACTTTGGTCACAGCTGTGCCATCGAGCCTGTGACATAGCGCTCAGATATTCAGTGGGCCTCACACAACCCAAAAGTGTCCAGTGTCCACTAGTGTGAGCAGAAATTCAAAATCTCCCCTGTCCTATAGACACCTTGTACCTTCTTTTACATTACTATATAGTTTGTTGGATTTTGTTTACATTTCTACCAAAAATGAGGAAGGCTGGTGGAAGAGGCCGTGGAATTGGGCGGGGGTTGGCAGCTGGTAATGATGGTGTTGGTGGTGGATCTGATGGTAGTGGCAAGAGCAAAATAGGACCGAATGCAGGAGGTGTTGAGCCTGCGTCATCGTCTGGCTCCATAAGACTTTGAAGGCTTAGTTTTCTAGGAGTTGGCAAACCGCTTTTAAAGCCAGAGCATCAGGAAAAAGTTTTGTCTTACATTGCTGACTCAGCCTCCAGCTCTATCGCCTCCTCTTCTTCAGTTGTAAAAAGTAAAAGCACTGAGTCGTCATTGGAGGCTCATGTTCATGAACCACACCTTTCCTTGTGTCCTTCACCCCAACCAAGATTGAAGGATGACGCAGGCCATACTACTGATTACTCCATGGAGCTGTTTTCACATACCATGCCTGGATTATCAAGTCAAATGGTGAATTACCCAGGCCAAGATGAATCTGACATGGAGTGCACTGATGCACAGTCGCTGATGGATGATTCTGCTGGTACATTCACTCAGAGCACTACATTGTCCTCGCAGTGTACAGAGCCAGATTCTGACCCTGATGAGACTCAGGTGCCCCTTCCCGCACACTATACCACCATACACGGTGACACAGAGGAAGGTGCACATGACATTGAAGAGGAGGTGATGGATGACCCAGTTGTTGACCCAGATTGGCATCCATTGGGGGAAGAGGGTGCTGCTTCCAATAGCTCAGATGAGGAGCATCCACAGCAGACATCGACATCGCAACAGCTGTTATCTGGCAGGCCCGGAGCACTCCAAAGACAGGTTCCAAAAATCAAAAGAGTTGCTGGACAGCTTGTCCAGAGGGTCAAAACATCACAGCGTGCTAGGCCGCAAAATGTCTGCCAAAGTAGGAAGAGTGCAGTGTGGCACTTTTTTGAACAAAATCCTCATGATCAGGCCAAGATTATCTGTAAGAAGTGCGCAAAGACCTTTAGCCGAGGGAAAAATCTGAAAAATTTGAATACCAGTTGCATGCTTAGACATTTAACCAGCATGCACTTGCAAGCGTGGACACAACACCAAACCTCAAGTGCCACATGTGCAACTGATCACAACGAAGGTAGTCAGCAACGCTACATTGTTTCCCCCACTGTAAGCCCACCGGTTAGCACAGCAGCAAATGTTGAGGTGTCGTTGCAAGGCCACAGCAATCAGGGAATCCCACTGTTATATCAACGAAAGACTGATTCTAGGCCATCAGAAAGAACACCAACTCCATCACCATCATCAACCCTCTCTCAGTCCGCCCTGTCCACCGCTACTTCCACCATATGCAGCTCTCAAGTCCAGCTCACCCTCCCAGACACTATGAGTAGGTCAAGAAAGTACTCAGTCTCTCATCCGCGTACACTGGGTTTGAACGCCCACATTGCCAAACTAATCTCGTTTGAGGTGATGCCCTTTCGGTTGGTGGAAAGCGCAGCTTTCCGCGAACTCATGGCCTATGCAGTACCACGCTATGACCTACCCAGTGGCCACTTCTTCTCTCGCCAAGCCATCCCAGCCCTCCACCATCATGTGAAAGACCGCATTGTCCATGCACTCAAGCAGTCAGTGAGCGGAAAGGTGCACCTCACAACTGATGCATGGTCCAGTCGGCATGGCCAGGGCCGTTACGTGTCCATCACTGCGCACTGGGTTAATGTGGTGGATGCAGGGTCCACAGGGGACAGCGGTGGTGGGACAGTGCTGCCTAGCCCACGGTATAGGAAACAGTTGGCTGTAGGCGTTCGACCCTCCTCCTCCTCCTCCAGAAGCGACAGCTCGTCCACAGAGCGCAGTCGTACGAGCACTCCATCTTCAGCTGCCACTGTTGCACACGATGTGTCCCCCTATCGAGCAGCTAGTGGAAAGCGTCAGCAGGCTGTGTTGCAGATGATGTGTTTGTGCGACAGACACACAGCCGAGGTGCTGGCCGAGTACTTGAAGCGACAAACTGAGTCATGGCTTGGCAGTGTACATCTTGAGGCAGGCAAGGTAGTTAGTGATAACGGCCGTAATTTTGTGGCAGCCATAGCCCTTTCAAAACTCAGCCACATACCTTGCATGGCTCACACCTTGAACCTGGTGGTGCAGTGCTTCCTCAAAAATTATCCGGAGTTAACAGCCCTGCTCCAGAAGGTGCGAAGACTGTGCGCGCACATCCGCCGGTCGCCTGTACACTCCGTTCGTATGCAGAAGCTGCAGCGATTGCTCCACCTTCCCAACCACCGCCTCATTATCGACATTGCAACAAGGTGGAACTCCACCCTGCACATGGTGGAGCTCCACCCTGCACATGGTGGAGTGGCTGTGCGAGCAGAGGCAGGCCATAATGCATTTGTGGGAGGATACACGGCCAGGCACTTTGAGAGCAGACATGGAGTTGACAGGTGTGCAGTGGTCGAAGCTGAAAGACCTCTGTAAAGTCCTTCAGTGTTTTGAGGAATGCACACGGCTGGTAAGCAGAGACGACGCCATCCTAAGCATGAGCATCCCACTTATGCATCTGCTCATGCAAACTTTGACGCACCTTAAGGAGCAGGCTTCTGCAGCCAATGTTGATGAGGAGGAAGAGGAGGAGGGAATCCTTGATGACATTCAGCCATTGTCTGCTCAGGGACCTCTCCTGGACGAGGTGGAGGAAGAAGAGGAGGAGGAGGATGATGGGGATGATTACTTAGGGGAGGAGGATGCATCTCGTGGGGCAAGTGAAAATGTTGGCGTGGCAAGGTCTGGTACAGGGTTTGTGCGTGACTGGAGGGATGTGGATTTGCCAGAAAGTTCTCCTCCAACCAGCACTCGCAGTGTGTCATTGACACCGGGAACATTGGCCCACATGTCAGATTATGCCTTGCAGATCCTAAAAAGGGACCCCCGCATTGCCAAAATGATGAACGATGACGACTACTGGTTGGCCAGCATCCTGGATCCACGCTATAAAGGCAAGTTACAAAACATCATGCCACAGGAGAACCTTGACCTAATATTGGCTAATAAACAAGCAACTCTGGTAAATCGGTTGCTTGAGGCATTCCCAACACACAGCAGCGGTGATGGTTCTCACATGAGCCGTACGGGCCGGGGTCAGCTTGGCAGAGGTGTTCGTGGTGCACACAGCAGAAGTGGCGCTGGAGACAGGGGTTTCATGACAATGTTGTGGACTGATTTTTCAAGTACCGCTCACACAACTGGTAATACTGCATCGATGGAAAGTGACAGGAGACAGCAGTTGTCAACTATGGTTACAAACTACTTTTCCTCCCATATCGATGTTCTCCCACACAGGTCATTCCCCTTTGACTATTGGGCCGCTAAACTGGACACCTGGCCTGAATTGGCACAATATGCCTTACAGGAGCTCGCTTGCCCAGCTGCAAGTGTGCTATCGGAAAGAGTCTTCAGTGCAGCTGGATCAATCCTGACAGAAAAAAGGACCCGTCTGTCAACCCAAAATGTGGATGATCTAACCTTCATTAAAATGAACCACGCATGGTTTTCCAAGGATTTTGTCCCACCTTCCCCTGATGACACATAGGGTGACAGAAAAATGGCTTGCTTTGGTCCACCTCTTCCTGGGACTTGACCTATTTCACCTTTTGCATCAGCTGAATGTCCAAAATCAACATATGCCACTTTCTAAAACTCCCTAACTGTGCTGCCTCCCCCCCCATAGCCGGGGTCACCACCTAGCGCACGACACCGTGCGAGTGCCGTTGCCATGGACAGGTGGGTAGGCTGACTCTTGGGCGCGGGCACTGGCACAGGGTCCCTCATAGTGCAATCAAGTGTCTCTGACGGTGGTGGTGCACACCCGCCGTCAGACACACCGCCGTACTTTGAGGGGCCCAGTGCCAGTACCGACACCCACGAGTGGGCCCCCCTTGCTTGGGCAGGGCCCCAGCATTTGCAATCTTTACCTCTCCCTGCTCCTCCGCTGTGTAGCCTGGGCCGTCAAATCCATACTGTGCCTGACACCGTTTGAGCCTGCCTCCTGATGTATAGACATATATTTTGAATGTGTACGCTATCCATACATGTTATCCGGAGATACAGTACCCTTTCTAACCTTTGTGCAATCACGTGCAATCCATACTGGGCCTAACACCGTCTGAGCCTGCCTCCTGATGTATAGACATATATTTTGAATGTGTACGCTATCCATACATGTTATCTGGAGATACGGTACCCTTTCTAACCTTTGTGCAATCACGTGCAATCCATACTGGGCCTAACACCGTCTGAGCCTGCCTCCTGATGTATAGACATATATTTTGAATGTGTACGCTATCCATACATGTTATCTGGGGATACGGTACCCTTTCTAACCTTTGTGCATTCACGTGCAATCCATACTGGGCCTAACACTGTCTGAGCCTGCCTCCTGATGTATAGACATATATTTTGAATGTGTACGCTATCCATACATGTTATCCGGGGATACGGTACCCTTTCTAACCTTTGTGCAATCACGTGCAATCCATACTGGGCCTAACACCGTCTGAGCCTGCCTCCTGATGTATAGACATATATTTTGAATGTGTACGCTATCCATACATGTTATCTGGGGATACGGTACCCTTTCTAACCTTTGTGCAATCACGTGTAATCCATACTGGGCGTGAGAACGGCTGGCGAGCTGTTAAGCAAGCTACAGCACCTGTGGTTTGCACACGTAAGTTTTTCATTTTTTCAGGAATGACGGTTAGGCCTAATTCCGGAACTGCGGTTGACCTGCACTTACTGGGAAATCATTGTTCACGGGTAATAATTGTAATCAGTGATCCCCATCACTAACGTTGTTCAGCGGGTTATCTGCACCTGTAAGCGACAAACGCTGGCCTTTTCAGTGTAGCGCACATGCAGCCACGGACATGTAAGGGCATGACACACCAGTTATTGGCCAATCTCATGTGCCAGAGCCTCACGTGTCCCTCTAGTAAGCCGGACTCGGACCGCGGGGCATGACGGAGTCTTGTTCGTTAACGGAATTAAGCTTGCAATGTGTGCATCTGTTCTGTAGCTGGCATGGTTGAGGTTTCCCAGGTGGAGTCGAATTTAACCATAGGCTCCACTCCTGGTGGTGCCCTTCTGGACATTCCTTTAAGGTTCAGCTTTGCAACCATACTGCCCACGTAAAACAAACACTTTGCCTTCATGAACGCTGTTTGGAGGGTCATGACTCGTGGGAATAACGCTGCCCAATCAGTTAACCTGCTAGAGAGATCGTTCGTTGCTCCCAAGCATGACATCACACTCCCTAGGAAGAAGGTAATGCCACTGTGGCGACCGTAATCCTGGGGGCGACACAAGTGCACTGATGCCCAGCCACTGCTCGATGAATCTGCTGGTACATTGACCCAGACCACTACATTCCCCTTGCATGCTACACGGCCTGAATCTGACCCTGATGAAACTCAGGTTACCCTTCCCATATACAGTTCCATCTTACACGGTGACAAAGAGGAAGCTGCAGATGAAAGTGCAGGTTTGGCCCACCCGCCATCAGACACACCACCGTACTATCAGGGGCCCTGTGCCAGTGCCGTCGCCAACGAGTGGGCCCCCCCCTGCTTGCTCAGGATCACAGCACTTGCAAAGTTGAAATACTGTGCAGTGAGATGGAAGATGGGGACGACGAGGAGTCCAGACAAGTACAGGGATTCCCTAGCGAGGAGACTTATTTGATTGTTTTCAATATTGGGACAGCAATTTTTGGGGAGCACTATACTCTGGAGAATGATAGATGGGGCCCACCATACACTGGAACATTCCAAAGGTGGACATCAGACACTGGAGCAGCATTTACAGGGCCCATTATACACTAGAGCATTAGAAATGGGGCCCATTATGTTTGGAGCATTATTTGGGCCCATAAGACAGTGGAGCTTCATCCATGGGGACCAACATATACTGTAGCATTATGTGGAGCTCAGCATATACTGTTTCAAACATTATATGGGACCAATGATTCTGTATGGAGAAATAGATGGGCCTCGTCATGAGATGTAAAAAGTGAAGTATTTTTCATTGTACTATACCGCTATTTCTCTGCTGTATCGGAGCATGATGAGTTGTGGTATGTGTTAAAGGGGCGCTCTTTCGCCCAGGGCACAAGAAAACCTGGAGCCAGCCCTCCCCCCCAACAGTCTGTAGCCAAATAACCCCCATTTTTCAGTGCGTAACTTGTATTATGAAGTTAATTAAGGTTGACAAGCTTAAGTAAGAAGAATTGATGCTTTTGGCATTCAAATGGGCACTGTTGGTGTGTTTCCTGTCCTCCTCTCACTGCCGACTTTTATTCCCCATTGACTTACATTGGGTTTCGTGTTTCGGGACGACCCCGACTTTTCCCTATAACCGGACGATCTTGCTCGACCCGACTTTTGGAAAAGTCGGGTTTCACGAAACGAAACGCGACCCTAAAAAACCAAAAGTCGCTTAACTCTACTCCATACAGTATTATGGCCATCACATAGTGCGCTATACAGAGAAATGAGGCCCATATATTTCTCCATACAGAATCATTGGTCCCATATAATGTTCCATACAGTATATGATGAGCTCCACATAATGCTACAGTATATGCTGGTCCCCATGGATGAAGCTCCACTGTGTTGTGGGCCCAAATAATGCTCCATATATAATGGGCCCCATTTCTAATGCTCCAGTGCATAATGGGCCCTGTAAATGCTGCTCCAGTGTCTGATGTCAACCTTTGGAATGTTCCAGTGTATGGTGGGCCTCATATATCATTCTCCAGAGTATAGTGCTCCCCAAAAATTGCTGTCCCAACATTGAAAACAATTAAATAAGTCTCCTCGCTAGGGAATCCCTGTACTAGTCTGGACTCCTCGTCGTCCCCATCTTCCATCTCACTGCACTTGGACTGTTTAGGCAGAGGGCGTACAGACATGATGTCATCGCGCTCTCTGACCAGAATGTCACTGTCAGGAAACGCAGAAGAAGTCACGGTGGTGGAGCAGGGAGAGGTAAGTATTTCAACTTTGCAAGTGCTGTGATCCTGAGCAAGCAGGGGGCGCCCACTCGTTGGCGACGGCACTGGCACAGGGCCCCTCATAGCACGCTGGTGTGTCTGACTGCTGGTGTGCACCCCCACCATCAGAGACACTTGATTCTACTATGAGGGACCTTGTGCCAGTGCCGTTGCCAAAGAGTGTGCCCACCCCCCTGTCCAGGGCAACGGCACTCGCACGGGTGCGTGCGCCAGGTGGTGACCCTGGCCCTGTGGGGGGAGGCAGCCCAGTTAGGGAGGTGGAAAAATTGGCATATGTTGATGTTGGACATTCAGCAGCTGCAAATGGAGTAATTGGAGAAGTCCGCGGAAGAAGAGGACAAAAGCAAGCCATTTTTCTGCCAACCTACATGTCAGCAGGGGAGGGTGGGACAAAATCCTTTGAAACACATGCATGGTTCATTTTAATGAAGGCTAGATCATCAACATTTTGGGTGGACAGATGGGTCCTTTTTTCTGTCAGGATTGATCCAGCAGCACTGAAGACTCGTTCAGATAACACACTAGCTGCAGGGCAAGCGAGCTTCTGTAAGGCATATTGTGGCAATTCAGGCCAGGTGTCAAGTTTACTGGCCCAATAGTCAAAGGGGAATGACCGGTGAGGAAGAACATCGATATGGGAGAAGTAGTTTGTTACCATAGTTGACAACTGCTGTCTCCTGTCACTTTCGATCGATGCAGTATTACCAGTCGTGTGAGCGGTACTTGAAAAATCAGTCCACAACATGGTCATGAAACTCCTGTGTCCAACGCCACTTCAGCTCTGCGCACCACAAACACCTCTTCCATGTTACCCCTACGGCTCGATGGAAAAACATCATCGCCGCTGTGTGCTGGGAATGCCTCAAACAAACGGTTTACCAGAGTTTCTTGTTTGTTAGCCAATATTAGCGCTAGGTTCTCCTGTGGCATGATGTTTTGGAATTTGCCTTTATAGCGTGGATCCATGATGCTGGCCAACCAGTAGTCGTCATCGTTCATCATTTTGGCCATGCGGGGGTCCCTTTTTAGGATCTGCAAGGCATAATCAGACATGTGGGCCAATTTTCCAGGTGTCAATGATGCACTGCAAGTGCTGGGTGGAGGAGCACTTTCTGGCAAATCCACATCCCTCCAGTCACACACAAACCCCGTACCTGACCTTGCCACGCCAACATTTTTTCTTGCCCCCTGAGAAGCATCCTCCTCCCCAAAATAATCATCCCCATCATCCTCCTCCTCTTCCTCTTCTTCCTCCACCTCGTCCACGAAACTTCCCTGAGCAGACTATGGCTCACTGTCATCAAGACTTCCCTCCTCCTCTTCCTCCTCGGTTGCAGACGCCTGCTCCTTAATGTGCGCCAAAGTTTGCATGAGCAGACGCATAAGTGGGATGCTCGTGCTTATGATGGCGTCGTCTGCGCTTACCAGCCGTGTGCATTCCTCAAAACACTGAAGGACTTTACAGAGGTCTTTCAGCTTCGACCACTGCACACCAGACAACTCCATGTCTGCCTGCAAACTGCGTGCCCGTGTATCCTCCCACAAATGAATTACAGCCTGCCTATGTTCGCACAGCCTCTGAACCATGTGCAGGGTGGAGTTCCACCCTGTTGCAACGTCGATAAATAGGCGGTGCTTGGGCAGGTGGAGCAATCGCTGCAGCTTCTGCATACGACTGGATTGTACGGGCGACCGGCAGATGTGTGAGCACAGTCTTCGCACCTTATGGAGCAGGGGTGTTAACTCCGGATAATTTTTGAGGAAGCACTGCACCACCAGGTTCAAGGTGTGAGCCAGGCAAGGTATGTGTCTGAGTTTTGAAAGGGCTATGGCTGCCACAAAATTCCGGCCGTTATCACTAACTACCTTGCCTGCCTCAAGATGTAGACTGCCCAGCCGTGACTCAGTTTGTCGCTGCAAGTAGTCGGCCAGTACCTCCGCGGTGTGTCTGTTGTCGCCCAAAACACATCATCATCAACACAGCCTGCTGACGCTTACCACTAGCTGTTCGATAGTGGGACACCTCGTGTGCAACACTGGCAGCTGCGGATGGAGTGCTCGTGCGACTGCACTCTGTGGACGAGCTTTCGCTTCTGGAGGAGGAGGAGGGTCGAACACCTACAGCCAACTGTTTCCTATACCATGGGCTAGGCAGCACTGTCCCACCGCCGCTGTCCCCTGTGGACCCTGCATCCACCACTTTAACCCAGTGCGCAGTGATGAACACTTAACGGCACTGGCCATGCCTACTGGACCATGCATCTGTTGTGAGGTACACCTTTCCACTCACTGATTGCTTGAGTGCATGGACAATGCGGTCTTTCACATGCACTTGGAAGGCTGGGATGGCTTTCGCGAAAAGAAGTTCCGACTGGGTAGGTCATAGCGTGGTACTTCGTAGGCCATGAGCTTGCGGAAAGCTTCGCTTTCAACCAACCGGTAGGGCATCATCTCTAACGAGATTAGTATGGCAATGTGGGCGTTCAAACACAGTGTATGTGGATGAGAGGATGAGTACTTTCTTGTCCTACTCAGAGTCTCTGGTAGGGTGAGCTGGACTTGAGAGCTGCATATGGTGGAACTAGCGGTGGACATGGCGGACTGAGAGAGGGTTGGTGATGGTAAAGGTGTTGGTGGTGTTGCTCATGGCCTAGATTAGGTCTTTCGTAGCAATAACATTGTGATTCCATGACTGCTTTGCCCTTGCGATGACACCTCGACATTTGCTGCTGGTGGTGTGCTAACCAGTGGGCTTACAGTGGGGAAAGCAATGTAGCATTGCTGACTACCTTCATTCGGAGCAGGTGCACATGTGGTACGTGAGGTTTGGTAGTCCGTTCACGCTTGCAAGTGCATGGTGGTTAAATGTCTAAGCATGCAACTGGTATTCAAATTTCTCCGATTTTTCCCTCGCATAAAGGTCTTTGCGCACTTCTTACAGATGACTTTTGCCTGATCATTAGGATTTTATTCAAAAAGGTGCCACACTGCACTCTTCCTACTATGGAAGACATTTTGAGACCTTGCACGCTGTGCTAATTTGACCGTCTGGCCAAGCTGTCCTGCAACGCTTTTGGTTTTTGTAACATGTTTTTGGACTGCTACAGTCCTGCCAGATAACAGCAGTTGCGATGTCGCTGCCTGCTGCAGATCCTCCTCCTCCTCTTCTGAGCTATTGGCAGCAGCACCTTCTTCCCCCAATGGATGCCAATCTGGGTCAACAACTGGGTCATCCATCACCTCCTCTTCAATTTCATGTGCACCTTCCTCTGTGTCACCGTGTAAGGTGGTATAGTATGCGGGAAGGGAGACCTGAGTTTCATCAGGGTCTGATTCTGCCTCAGTACACTGCGAGGACAATGTAGTGCTCTGAGTGAATGTACCAGCAGAAAAATCTAGCAGTGGCTGTGCATCAGTGCACTCCATGTCAGATTAATTTTGGACTGGGGAATTCACGATTTGACTTGCTAACCTAGGCATGGTATGTGAAAAGAGCTCCATGGAGTAATCGGTAGTGTGGCCTGCCACATCCTTCACTTTTGGTAGGGGTGAAGGACACAAGGAAAGGTGTTGTTCCTGACCAGGAGCCTCCAATGACGACTCAGTGCTTCTATTTTTTGAAACTTCAGAAGAGGAGGCGAGAGAGCTGGAGGCTGTGTCAGCAATGTAAGCAAAAACTTGTTTCTGAAGCTCCGGCTTTAAAAGTGGTTTACCTACTCCCAGAAAAGAGAGCCTTCGAGGCCTTGTGGAGCCAGACGATGATGAAGGCTCAACACCTCCTGCCTTAGGTGCTATTGTGCTTTTGCCACTACCAACAGATGCAACACCACCACCATCGGGACCAGCAGGCAACCCCCGCCCACTTCCATTGCGTCTTCCACCATACTTGCTCATTTTTGTGAAAATGTACCCAAAATACCACCAGCTATATGGTACTGTAAAAGAAGGTAGAAGGTGTATCTACTTTTGGTGAGAATTTGAATCTCACAAGAGATTTGAGGATGCAGAACTATTGTCTCTGGCCCAGTAGAGATTACACCTCAATGTAACAGGCTGAAATTGGATGGTGTATGACAAGGTTTAGGGTGTCTATAGAATGGTGAGAATTTGAATCTCACTATAGATCTGAGGACGCTGAACTATTGTCTCTGGCCCAGTAGAGATTATACCTCAATATAACAGGCTGAAATTGGATGGTGAATGACAAGGTGGAGGGTGTCTATAGCATTGGTGAGATTTTGAATCTCACTAAAGATTTGAGGATGCAGAACTATTGTCTCTGGCCCAGTAGAGATTACATCTCAATGTAACAGACTGAAATTGGATGGTGTATGACAAGGTGGAGGGTGTCTATAGGATTGGTGAGAATTTGAATCTCACTAGAGATTTCAGGACGCTGAACTATTGTCTCTGGCCCAATAGAGATTACACCTCAATGTAACAGACTGAAATTGGATGGTGTATGACAAGGTGTAGGGTGTCTATAGGATTGGTGAGAATTTGGAACTCACTAGAGATTTCAGGATGCTGAACTATTGTCTCAGGCCGAGTAGAGATTACACCTCAATGTAACAGGCTGAAATTGGATGGTGAATGACAAAGTGGAGGGTGCTTATAGGATTGGTGAGAATTTGAATCTCACTATAGATTTGAGGACGTTTAACTATTGTCTCTGGCCCAGTAGAGATTACACCTCAATGTAACAGGCTGAAATTGGATGGTGAATGACAAGGTGGAGGGTGTCTATAGGATTGGTGAGATTTTGAATCTCACTATAGATTTGAGGACGCAGAACTATTGTCTCAGGCCCAGTAGAGATTACACCTCAATGTAACAGGCTGAAATTGGATGGTGTATGACAAGGTCGAGAGTGTCTATAGGATTGGTGAGAATTTGGATCTCACTAGAGATTTGAGGACGCTGACAATGATGCTCTCAGTCCAAGTATGGACGCAGACAGCCTAATAAGCAGGACTGCAGCACACACAATAGGGTGGAAAAATAAACGCTCTGTAACTGTGCAGAAAAGAGCAAGAAAAATATTTTTGCTTTTAAAAAAGCAGTTTGCACAGCAGTGTGCAAACAGCAATGCAGCTATCAGGGAGCCTTATAAGGCAGCCTAATAACCAACAGAGCTGATGCACAAAAATATAGCCTCCCCTGTCACTGCACACAAAATGTTGTGTTGTAAGTGGAAATCGCTAACAGCAGAAGCAGTTTTTTTTGGTTCTTCTTCCCTGCCTTCTTCCCTGCTAAGATCGGCATAAGTAAGATGGCGGTCGGCATTCACTCCCTTTTATAGCCCCTGTGGCGCCACACAAAGCCAGCCAATCACTTGCATGCCCTTCTCAAAGATGGTGGTGACCGATGCCTCTGTCATTGCGTTGCCCACAGTGTGCATCCTCCATCATTGGCTGAAAAAGCGTCCTGGAAGCATCTTTGGAAACTCGACTTTGGCGCTCTGGTCGCCGACCTCGTGGCCGACCTCACGCTATGGTTGGGTTTCGTTTCAAGAAACCCGACTTCAGCGAAAGTCGGCGACTTTTGAATATGACCGACCTGTTTCACTCAACTCTAAAAATGACATGTGCTAATAATGTCTCCATCAGCAGAAGCAGGATTACTTTGTAAGTTCCTGCTTTACTACTATCAAACAATGAGCAAGGTATAATAATACAGTGGCTCCATGTTCTGCGGCATATCTATAGGGCTGCAGGATAATCATCCGGGCACTATAATAATAATAATAATGATAAATTTTATTTCTATAGCGCCGACATATTCCGCAGCACTTTACATTTCAGAGGGGACTTGTACAGACAATAGACATTACAGCATAACAAATAATCACATAGATTATAACAAATACCAAGAGGAATGAGGGCCCTGCTCGCAAGCTTACAATCTATGAGGAAAAAAGGGAGACACGAAAGGTGGGTGGTAACAGTTGCCCTGATTGTATGGACCAGCCATAATATTAAGTGTGTATCAGTACAGACACAGAGGGCTAATGGATGCATAAAGCATGTGGGAACATGATGCGGGGAACCTGGTTATGGTAAAACATTTGGCTGTGCCACACAGGGATAGATTAGGTTAATATGTTGAGGTGATAGGCCAGTCTGAATAAATGCGTTTTCAGGGCACGCTTAAAATTGTGGGGATTGGGGACTAATCGTATTGACCTGGGAAGTGCATTCCAAAGAATTGGCACAGCATGTGTAAAGTCTTGGAGACAGGAGTGGGAAGTTCTGATTATTGAGGATGCTAACCTCAGGTCATCAGCAGAATGGAGGGCGCGGGTAGGGTGGTATACTGAAACAAGGGAGGAGAAGTAGGGTGGTGCTGAGCCATGGAGGGCTTTGTGGGTGAGGGTAATAAGTTTATACTGAATTCTGGAGTGGATGGGTAGCCAGTGTAATGAATGGCACAAGGTAGATGCATCGGTGTAACGATTGGTGAGGAATATGATCCTGGCTGCAGCATTCAAGACAGATTGGAGAGGGGAGAGTTTGGTAAGAGGGAGACCGATTAGAAGAGAGTTACAATAGTCGAGACGAGAATGACTAAGAGAAACAGTAAGAGTTTTTGCAGACTCAAAAGTAAGAAAAGGTCGAATTCTAGAAATGTTTTTGAGGTGCAGATGACAAGAGCGAGCCAGTGATCGAATGTGGGGGGGCAAAGGAAAGCTCGGAATCAAGTATGACCCCAAGACAGCGGGCATGTTGCTGGGGGGTAATAGTGGAGCCACACACAGAAATGGCAATGTCGGGTATAGGTACATTAGTACAGGGAGGAAACACAAGGAGTTCAGTCTTTGACAGGTTCAGTTTCAGATATAGTGAGGACATGATATTAGACACAGCGTTTAGACAATCGCCGGTGTTTTCTAGAAAGGCTGGCGTGATGTCAGGAGAAGAAGTGTATAATTGGGTGTCATCAGCATAGAGATGGTACTGGAAACCAAATCTACTGATTGTTTGACCAATAGGGGCAGTGTACAAGGAGAAGAGGAGGGGGCCTAGGACTGATCCTTGAGGAACCCCATCAGTAAGGGGAAGGTGAGAGGTGGAGGAACTGGCAAAAGATACAGTAAAGGAGTGGTCAGAGAGATAGGAGGAGAACCAGGAGAGAACGGTGTCCTTGAGGCCAATGGAATGGAGCATAGTGAGGAGGAGCTGATGATCCAGAGTGTCGAATGCTGCAGATAGATCCAAGAGAATTAGCATGGAGTAATGACCATTAGATTTAGCTGTTAGTAGATCATTAGATACTTTAGTGAGGGCAGTTTCAGTAGAGTGTAAGGAGCGGAAGCCGGATTGGAGAGGGTCGAGAAGAGAGTTATCAGAGAGATAGCGGATAAGACGGGAGTGGACCAGGCGTTCCAGGAGTTTAGAGATGAAGGGAAGATTAGAGACAGGTTTATAGTTAGGCGCACTAGTATTTGGGGCCTGTGCAAAATAACAAGGCAGTAATTATATTTTAGGGCCAATTACAAATTTGCCTTTGGGCCTTGGTGCTTCATGTTAAAAGGGTATCTAGTCTAGACACCAAGTTTATATTTACGGCAGAAGGCAATTAAAAGAGTTGTATTCCTTATCTTCACCAGGAGCATCCCAATCCCCAGGGCTTCGTGCTTGATTGACAGTTTGGACCAAAGGTGGACATATAATTTGTGCAACATGTTCAGCAGCACAGGGACCCAAGAGGTAAGGGGTGATAAACTATTGGACTTGAAATGGCCCATATAATGTCATTGTTCAGTGGCTCTCTTCTGTCTCTGTCTGGCAGTGGTTTGGACCAGTGTTATTGTTGCACCACTGGCCCAAACTGTGCACTCTTCCATGCTGCAAGCAGAGACAGCATTGGTTCTAGAGTATCAGAGGAGTGCATCCTGGCTGGATCAGGAGCTAACGGTGCTGCAGTGATCATGCCAATTCTACAGCAGTGCTTACAAGCTCTGTAGAAAAGAGCTTGCAAGCACTGCACATGATAAACTGCAGCAACAGCTGGTTCACTTTGCAACAAGCACTAAATATTAAAATTAAAGCTCTCTTCATTCTTGAAGGTAGAAGATTTTTAGTAACAAGTAAATTGCAGCATTAATGTTTTTACAAGCACTTTGCAATTTTAACAATTGGTGAATATGAGTGTTAACCTTTAATAGTGGGGTAAGCTTGTTCTGGAATTCTTTGCCAGAAAATTGCAAAGAGCATTTTTTTTTGCTCTGGGGGACTTAATCTATTCTGCAAACCACTATTATAAATTGGCATTGCGTATTGCTTAATTTCTATTGTGGAGCTGCTGTAGGTAAACTAAAGGGAACCTGGCAGCTGAAACATGCTGCCCGTAGATTTGGCAGCATGTATCAGAGAGTGACTGTATGATTGAAGCCATATATGTTTAACTTTGAAATGCTGCGGTGGTGTTTCAAAGAAATGCACTGCTTTATCGGACAGACAGGATCCCTGGTGGCTTCTGCCTGTTTCCCTTGAGTGATAGGTTTCTGCTTATACATGTACTCAGGGAGAGACCTATCACTCAAGGGCAGTGGGCAGGGACAAGCCACCAGTTACCAGCCTTTCCGACCAGTCTCCAAAATGGCTTGGTTCCCGGCACCTATTATACTATATTTTTCTCTGAAACGCTACATCATTTCAGAGTTAAACATATATGGATGGAATCGTGCAGCAACTATTTGACAATTAACTGACAATCTAACTATCCAGTTCACAGGCAGCATGTATCAGCTGTCAGGTTCCTTTTAAGCACTGAAGTGCTAATTGCTGGGAGTCGCAAAGGCAGGACTCCTAGTCACCAGGTGAAGGTATCAGTCTAAAAGGTAGAGATTGCGAATAGAAGCACGTTAAAATTCCTGATCATATCCCATCTTGGTAATGCAGATACAGCTCATTTGTGGTAGATTTATATGCAGCCACCATGCCACTAAGTTGAATAATCATGTGTAATGACAGCATTTATTCCTAATTATGCCACATGTATTATCCAGTAGCTCAAGAGACATGAGCCATTGTTCATATGAGCCTGCACGTTGACTCTTGTTGTTTGTTGGCTTGTTGTATGTTGATTTCTTGAAGGCCTGTTGATTCAGCCCCTAAAATTCATTCTTTCAAATAACCTTGGGGAATAAAGATACAGGTGTGGAGACACAAGGCTTAGCAGGTGCTGTCTTTAGAAATACTGCATGAACCAGGGCTCATCCCAATGAATGCCCTCTCTCATTCCCCATGGGCAGAATACTACTCAGACAACACAGGGTGAGGGTAACACAAAGTGGCAATACTTTATTGAACCCCTAATAGACAATAACATATACAGTGGGTACGGAAAGTATTCAGACCCCTTTAAATTATTCACTCTTTGTTTCATTGCAGCCATTTGGTAATTTCAAAAAAGTTCATTTTTTTCCTCATTAATGTACACTCTGCACCTCATTTTGACTGAAAAAAACCCAGAAATGTAGAAAGCTTAGCAAATTTACTAAAAATGAAAAACTGAAATAAACTTGATAGGACTTGATTTGTAAAGGCACACACCTGTCTATATAAGACCTCACAGCTCACAGTGCATGTCAGACCAAATGAGAATCATGAGGTCAAAGGAACGGTCCAACAAGCTCAGAGACTGAATTGTGGCAAGGCACATATCTGGCCAAGGATACAAAGAATTTCTGCAGTACTCAAGGCTCCTAAGAGCACAGTGGCCTCCATAATCCTTAAATGGAAGAAGTATGGGACCACCAGAAGTCTTCCTAGACCTGGCTGTCCAGCCAAACTAAGAAATCATGGGAGAAAAGCCTTCGTGAGAGAGGTAAAGAAGAACCCCAAGATCACTGTGGCTGAGCTCCACACATGCAGTAGGGAGATGGGAGAAAGTTCCACAAAGTCAACTATCAATGCAGCCCTCCACCAGTTGGGCTTTTATGGCAGAGTGGCCTGATGGAAGCCTCTCCTCAGTGCAAGACATATGAAAGCCCACATAGAGTTTGCTAAAAAAACACACAAAGGACTCCCAGGCTAAGAGAAATAAGATTATCTGGTCTGATGAGACAAAGATAGAACTTTTTAGTGATAATTCTAAGCAGTATGTGTGGAGAAACCAGGCACTGCTCATCACCTGCCCAATACAATCCCAACAGTGAAACATGGTGATGGCAGGTTCATGCTATGGGGGTGTTCTTCAGCTGCAGGGACAGGACGACTGGTTGCAATTGAAAGAAACATGAATGCAGCCAAATACAGAGATATCCTGGATGAAAACCTCTTCCAGAGTGTTTTGGACTTCAGACTTGGCCGAAGATTCACCTTCCAGCAAGAAAATGACCCTTAGCACACAGCTAAATAACAAAGGAGTGACTTCAGAAAAACTCTATGACCATTCTTGACAGGCCCAGCCAGAGCACTGACCTAAACTCAATTGAGCATCTCTGGAGAGACCTGAAAATGACTGTTCACCAACGTTCAACAACTGGAGAAGATCTGCAAAGAAGAATGGCAGAGGATCCCCAAATCCAGGTGTGAAAAACTTGTTGCATCATTCCCAAGAAGACTCATGGCTGTACTAGCTCAAAAGGGTGCTTCTACTCAATACTGAGCAAGGGGTCTGAATACTTATGACCATGTGATAGTTCAGTTTTTCTTTTTTAATAAATTTGCAAAAATGTCTACATTTCTCATTTTTTTTCAGTCAAGATGGGGTACAGAGTGTACATTAATGAGAAAAAAAATTACCAAATGGTTGCAATGAAACAGAGAGTGAAAAATTTAAAGAGTTCTAAATACTTTCCGTACCCACTGTACTGTAGTATAGACCCAGCAAGTACATAAGATGCTGCAAATGAGAGAGTCTCACCCTGTCTCCTGCTCGCTGGGAATTAGAACATCTGCAACTTCAGTGCTTTCAGGGCCATCTACCCCAACTAGTGGAACCTTGCTTTTTGAGGGCACCCAGAGAGAAAAGGGAACGGCAAGCTTAGGAGGTTGACCGAGTACAGTGAGTTTTGTGGCGAGGTGACTTGATTGTCCCAACCTGGATTTTTGAAAGGTATTTGAGGGTTCAGTGATGGTCAATGGAGCTCCAGCAGGGGCCATGGTCCCTTAAGCTGACATCCTGTAGAGTATCAAATATGTATTCCTCCAGTTGGAGCCATGGTGCTGTGATTACTGTCATGTAGAGTTCTGTAAAATAGAAGCAGATCCTCCTTTTAAAGTTTCCAGCTCTTATTCAGATATATTTCAACAGGTTTGTGGGAAGGTTGAGAGCGATCACCTCTCATTGTTCAAGTAGCTTGTATAGTTTATCCTTCAATATTTGCAGAATGACATGCTGCATATAATGATATAATAGATAATCAACACATTAACAAACATCGTGTCACAATCCATTTTTGTATCTGTGGCAGATTTTTGCTTTGCATATAAAACCTTTTTTTCCTTTCAGGCCATCGGAGGTTAATATCAGTTTTTTCCCCCCCGGTGCCGCTGGTGTAACTACATGGCTGGTCAGTTTGCTGATGCAGGTGGTGACCACTCCCACCTTCCTGACTGTGGAGACCTGTGAGTTGTCCTAAGCAGTGCCTTCACACCCCCTTCCCACCAATCCCACAAAGAAAACACAGTCAGACCTAGATAGGTTGAACAGGTCAGTCACAGTTCATTAATTACCTAAGCAGAGAAGGGCAATTACATTTCGCAATGGGAGGTTCATGACTGAGATCCTGTCCGTGATCGACAGGCGATTTGGCCAACGAACGGTCATAAACCTTTGCCCTCCTCCACTTCTTCCGTCAGATTTCTGTCGCTGCACAGCGAGAACACCGAGCCTTACTTCCAGCGGTCGCCCATTCCTCTCCAGCCGCAGAGGAGGTTGCTCAGCAAACTCATCGGTCCAGGCGCTCTGCCCACACCAGCTCCGTGGGTTTGCTTGCTGCTGCCACCTCTGGCACATCTATGGCAATACATGCTGCTCAGCAGCAAGATTCTCCAGGGACTAAGTCCCCATGTCAGGCCACTGAGCATGCCCGTGGAGTGATCTCCCATTGGAGACCGAAGGTCACATGCTCAGGTCCTGCTCGTGTTCGGATTGGCCCATCCGAGAAGCCAGGAAGGTCCCGGACGCTCGCGGCTATAAAAGGTTCGCATGGCTGCTCGGCCATGTGCTAGGATAAGACTGTATTTACAGACTATGTGGAGTGAGTGATGTATGCACGCATGAATGTCTCTGGTGAATGACTCGTTAAGAAACCCCTACCCTTGGTACGCATGTGTTGTGCAGCCTAGCCTGCTAGTGCCCAGGCTTAGGTGTAGGTTGGACAGAGGTTGAGTCAGGCATCAGCCCTCACAAGGGACCCGGCACGCCTCAGTGCATGTGCTCCACTTCATAGCCAGCGTCCATAGCGGTGCTCACGGCAGCGACGCCGCGTGCTCAGTGGGCCTAGAAGGACTCTAACCCCGTGTCCTTGGGGTACAGTTCTGTGGCCGTACACTGTGCGCTCTTTTGGCCGGGCTCTGTGAGCTAAACAGGCTCTGGCATCTACGTTCAGCGGTTGTACGACTCTGTGCATTAACAGAGTTCGCACCTGTTCACATTGGGTGACGTTACCTACGTGTGACTGTTTTTATGCCGCTCTATTCTCCCGCCATTACCTAGCAGCAGTGTACCATCTCTGCACGGTGGACCCCGGGCTGCAAATGCACCTACTATTTTATAATTTGGTGCGTTCCGCCAGCCCTAACATTATCCTAGCGCCAGGGTCTTGCTAGTAATGGCGGATGAACAGCAACTGCTGCAGTACATCCGGCAGCTGCAGCGCAGGTTGGCGGCTCTCGGGCGTCCAGCCTCAGCTGTGGATGTTACTGCGGTCGCTGTTCAGGCAGCCACAGAGGCTGTCTCCCGTGTGACCACTGCCATCCCTGCCCCGACTTTGTCCCACATCCCACTGCCCGAGAAGTTCTCAGGTGATAGTGCCTCTTGTAGGGGTTTCGTGAGCCAGTGCTCGATACAGCTGGAGCTGCTGGCGGCACGATTCCCCTCCGAGCGGGCCAAAGTGGGATTTATTATCTCTCTCTTGTCGGGCAGGGCTTTGGAGTGGGCCACACCGCTGTGGGAGCGTGGTGATCATGTGGTGCAGAGTGCCTTTCGGTTCCTGGACACTCTAAAGCATGTCTTCCTGGGACCGCGAGTCACCCATGACACCGCGCTCTGGCTGCTGGCATTGTCACAGGGTTCATCCATGGTCAGCCACTTTGCCATCCAGTTCCAGACGCTGGCCTCGGAGTTAGAGTGGCCAGATAAGGTCCTCATTCCGGCATTCTGGAGAGGTTTGGCTGGCCATGTGAAGGACGCTCTGGCCACCAGCGAGATTCCTGCTACACTGGAGGAGCTTATCACCGTCTCCACCCGTATAGACCTTCGCTTTGCCGAGCGAAAGTTGGAGCGGACCCAGTGTAGGCAGAGGTTTAGGTTGGCACCCAGTTTTGCTAAACCTCTGGAATGTCCCGATTGGGCGTCCGAGCGTCAGGGGGCTTCCCGCGAGGGATCCAGGCCCCGGCCCGCTGGAGCCCCTGTGATCTGTCATGGATGCCGGCAGTTCAGTCACTTTGCCAACCAGTGCCCACAGCGGCTGGGAAGATGCTCGCCCCTAGTGGCCGTAGGAGGCGGCTCAATAGAATCCGCGGCGTTTTCCTCCAAGTTGTCCTTTAAGGGGACACTTGGGTTTGGTTCTTCCACTCTGGCGGTGGAGGTTTGCGTGGATTCCGGGGCAGAGGGCAATTTTATGTCGTCAGCCTTCGCTCAACGGCATGCTATACCCCTGGTTATGATGTCTACACCAGTCACCGTCAGAGTGGTGAACAGCGCCACTCTACCCTCACAGATAACCCAACAGACCGCCCCCTTGTTACTCTCAGTGGCTCCATCTCATCAGGAGACGATATCCCTCCTCGTCATGCCCGAGGGTATTGACCAGGTACTTCTATGGGTCCCCTGGTTGCGGTACCACTCCCCCCATATAGAGTAGTCCTCAGGGAGGATTATTGGGTGGAGTCAATCATGTGAGGGTAGATGTCTGAGGGAGTGCGTTCAGGTTGCCTCCACCGAGGATCCCGCAGATCTCTCTTCGCTCCCCAAAACTATTGACAGTATGCGGATGTGTTCTCCAAAAAGGCGGCGGAGACCCTTCCACCGCCTCGCCCCTATGACTGTCCTATTGACCTCTTGCCTGGTGCTGAGCCTCCCCGGGGTCGAGTCTATCCCCTATCTCTCCCGGAGACAGAGGCCATGTCTCAATACATCAGGGAGAATCTGGCAAGAGGATTCATTATGAAGTCACTGTCACCAGCGGGGGCGGGATTCTTCTTTGTCCAGAAGAAGAGCGGGAACTACGTCCTTGCATTGATTACAGGGGTCTTAATGCCATCATCGTTAAGAATAAGTATCCTCTGCCCCTGATATCAGAGCTGTTTGATAGGCTACGGGGAGCGAGGGTGTTTTCCAAACTTGATCTGCAGGGGGCTTATACCTGATTCGCATCCGTGATGGGGACGAATAGAAGATGGCATTTAACACCAGGGATGGGCACTAGGAATACCTGGTGATGCCCTTCGGCCTCTGTAATGCCCCGGCCATCTTCCAAGACTTTGTGAACGATATCATCCGGGATATGCTTATAACCTCGGTTGTAGTCTATCTGGATGATATTCTCATCTACTCACCAGATATTGACTCCCACCGGAGAGATGTTTGCAAAGTTTTCGATCGCCTGCGGGCAAACTCCCTCTATGCCAGTTGGAGAAGTGTGTGTTTGAGCAGGAGTCCTTGCCTTTCCAGGGCTATATCATCTCCGCCCAGGGATTGGCCATGGATCCTGCCAAGCTACAAGCGGTGATGGATTGGCAGGAGCCTCATTCTCTCAAAGCGGTGCAGCGCTTTATAGGGTTCATAAATTACTATCGCCAATTCATCCCCAACTTCTCGACTTTGGTAGCCCCTTGGTAGCACCCTTGGTAGCCCTCACCAAGAAGGGTGCAAACCCCAAGGTGTGGTCGGAACCGGTCTCCAAGGCCTTCTCCTCCATTAAGTCCCATTTCGCTAGCGCTCCCATTCTACATCGCCCCAATGTAGATAAGCCCTTCATTCTGGAGGTGGATGCCTCTTCCGTCGGTGCTGGAGCGGTCCTGTTCCAGAAGGACTCGCAAGGTCGGAAGCACCCATGCTTCTTCTTCTCCAAGACCTTCACACTGGCGGAGAGGAATTATTCCATCGGGGACAGGGAGTTGCTAGCAATGAAGTTGGCCTTTTCAGAGTGGAGACACCTCCTGGAGGGGGCTCGCCACCCTTTCCAGGTGTTCACCGACCACAAGAATTTGGTCTATTTACAAACAGCCCAGCAGCTGAATTCTCACCAGGCCAGATGGTCCTTGTTCATCTCCCGTTTCCACTTCACCCTGCATTTTCTCTCTGGGGAGAAGAACGTCCGGGCCGATGCTCTCTCCCGCTCCGTCGTGTCATCGGAGGAGGAGCCTCGGCTGATAGTCCCATCTGAGAGCCAGAGGACCGTGGCTCCGGTCGCCCTCGAGTCTGTACCTCCGGGCAAGACTTTTGTCCCTGCCCATCTGCGACTGGAAGTCCTCTCTTTGGCTCATTCGTTCAGGCTGGGTGGACATTTTGGGACCAAACGGACCTCTGAGCTTCTGGCGAGGATGTACTGGTGGCCGCATATGGCCTGTGACGTCAGGGACTATATACGGGCGTGCGTCTCTTGCGCCCAGAATCAGCCCTCTCAACAGCGGCCCGCTGGGTTACTCTACCCTCTGCCGGTTGCTGATAGGCCCTGGGAGATGGTCGGTATGGACTTTGCGGTCTTCCCAAGTCCAGTGGCAGCACCGTCATTTGGGAGGTCACCGATCATTTCGCCAAGATGGTGCATCTGGTACCACTCTCTTGGCTACCTTTGGCACGGGGCCTGGCAGCGTTGTTTATTAAACATGTTTTCCGCCTGCACAGCATGCCGGATAAGATTGTCAGCGACCGGGGTCCTCAGTTTGCATCTCGGTTCTGGAGAGAGCTCTGTTCTCTGCTCAGCATAGAGCTAAATCTCTCCTCGGCCTATCATCCCGAGACGAACGGGTTGGTTGAGAGAGCCAACTAGACCCTGGTGACATATCTGCGACATTTCGTCTCGGCCAGGCATGATGATTGGGCACCCTTGCTGCCGTGGGCGGAGTTCACCTTGAACAACGCTGTGGCTGACTCCACCGGTCAGACCTCATTTCTCTTAAATTACGGCCAGCATCCACGCATCTCCGTGCCAATGCCCGTGTCGTCCACCGACTCTAGGGTGGCAGACTGGGCGGTGGAGGCACATGACATTTGGGATCGCACGCAGGATGCTATCCGGGCCTCCAAGGAGAGAATGAGGTCCTCCGCTGACACTCGCCGGCGCCCGGCTCTGACCTTCGCTCCTGGCGACTTAGTGTGGCTCTCTGCTCGAAACATCAGGCTACGGGTGGAATCCGCTAAGTTTGCACTGCGCTATATTGGCCCTTTCAAAGTCCTCGAGCAGATCAACCCTGTGGTCTACCGCCTGGCTCTTCCACCACACTTGGCTATCTCGGACACATTTCATGTGTCTCTCCTTAAGCCGGTGCACATGTCCCAGTTTTCTGAGACATCAGCCGGGACATCAGACTTGTCGTCAGACGAGTTTGAGGTCAATGCCATCGTGGGATGCAAGATGATGTGGGGCAAAAAGTTTTACTTGGTGGATTGGAAGGGTCATTATCCAGAGTCTCGGATCTGGGAGCCAGTGGAGAACATCCACGCTCCTCTTCTCATTGCAGAATTTGAGCGGAATGAGGCTCAGAGAGGGGGGGTCCCTAGGAGGGGGGTAATGTTAGGTGTCGGATTTCTGTCGCTGCACAGCGAGAATCCCGAGCCTTACTTCTACCGGTCTCCCATTCCTCTTCAGCCGCAGAGGAGGTTGTTCAGCAAACTTGTCGGTCCAAGCGCTCTGCCCACACCAGCTTTGTGGGTTTGCTTGCTGCTGCCACCTCTGGCATATCTATGGCAATACATGCTGCTCAGCAGCGAGATTCTCTAGGGACTAAGTCCCCATGTCGGGCCACTGAGCATGCCCGTGGAGTGATCTCCCATTGGAGATCAAAGGTCACATGCTCAGGTCCTGCTCGTGTTCGGATTGGCCCATCCAAGAAGCCAGGAAGGTCCTGGACGCCTGCAGCTATAAAAGATTCGCATGGCTGCTCGGATAGGATAAGACTGTATTTACAGACTATGTGGAGTGAGTGATGTATGCACGTATGAATGTCTCTGGTAAATGACTCATTAAGAAACCCCTACCTTTGGCACGCATGTGTTGTGCAGCCTAGCCTGCTAGCACCCAGGCTAGGCTTAGGTGTAGGTAGGACAGAGTTTGAGTCAGGCATCAGCCCTCACCAGGGACTCGGCACGCCTCAGTGCAGTGCTCCACTTCATAGCCAGCGTCTATAGCGGCGCTCGCGGCAGCGACGCCGTGCGCTCAGTGGGCCTAGAAGGACTCTAACCCCATGTCCTTGGGGTAGAGTTCTGTGGCCGTACACTGTGCGCTCTTTTGGCCGGGCTCTGTGAGCTAAACAGGCTCCGGCATCTACGTTCAGCGGTTGTGCGACTCTGTGCATTAACAGAGTTCGCACCTGTTCACATTGGGTGACGTAACCCACGTGTGACTGTTTTTACGCCGCTCTATTCTTCTGCCATTACCTAGCAGCAGTGTACCACCTCTGCACGGTGGACCCCGGGCTGCGAACGCACCTACTATTATTTTATAATTTGGTTCGTTCTGCCAGCCCTAACAGACCTACACAGGACTCCGACCCCGACCCATCACCATCAGAGCCTGTTCAACTCCATCCTACAAGCTGGACAAATATATATCGAGGCCAATGTCCATATGGTGAACGCTGTCCGATCTTAATAATCCCGTGTTGTTTCCTTCCAGCTGGTGATGACGAACCACAATAACACATTTTCCCCTGGCGAATTTTGCCATCCGCGCGTTGAACTTTTTTCTTACTCGCTCTATTGCTTTTTCATCTCTTGCACCCCGCCAGATGACTCGTGGTATCATTTGTGACCACACCAATACCATATTCTTGAATAAACATGTAAAACGTTCGATGTCTGTTGTCATCCATTTGTAAAGATCAGCAATTTTACGCTTGCCAAGATCATTGCCCCCAACATATAACACAATTATCACCGGGTATTTTGCCCTCCTGGAGATGTCAACCATCTCTTGGAACACCTCGTGCCATCGGAGGCCTCTTATCCCTCTCCAGTTGACTTCCAAACCCGGGAAGCCTAGACTCTTTCCACCAGGCCGTAGCTCGGCTCTCTTTGCCGCCCAATAGACATATGAATGTCCTAAAGCCACCATTCCAGACTTGTGTAACATGTATCGCACGTTGCTTGCATGAATTTCTGTGATATCACTATGACGAAGCATACGAGACCCCCTCCACTGCCAAGTTTGTTGTGCCAGAAGTGATGGCTCATTAAAAATTCTAACTTGTTGACTCCAATATTTTGCCTGGATATCCACCTCTTGACTTTGAATGAATGAACAAACTTCATTTTGTATTCTTCCAACAATCATGGCACTCACATGATCCAGTTTGGCAATTTTGTTGGCTGAGAGACCACTATCAAAGAGCTGGATGACGCTGTTTCTCTTTTTTGAGAAATTTTCTTTATGGCTGCTCCTCGATTCCAAGCAGTGACCTTTTGCTTGGGAATCAACCTACTAACATACTCAGCTATTAGGAAATATGAAAACAGGTTGCATTATGTAAAAAACCTACAAGAGACAAAAGTGAGCAAAACCCCTGCCATCCCACCGTCGACAAGGTGACTCTGATTGGGACGGTCCTACACTGTCTAATATTAAAAACCTTACCATGTGTCAGCGTTGACCTCAGTGTGTGAATAAGGGCAGACAAAAGGACCGGCTCTCAACCAGTGGTCACCGATCTAGGGAAGCCTTTAAATGCAACTTCCAGCTCAGGAGAGGGTGGCCACACCCCGGCTTGCACAGAATGCAAAAATGCAAAAAAAAAGATCAGAGTTACCTTGTCAACGGTGGGATGGCTTTCATGCTATTTTTGATCAAAAACAGTATTACTAAGAAATCTGTGTTATTTAACTGCACATTTGCTTTTTACTTATTTAGTTACAGCAGGGTTTTTGCTTATTTTTGATTCTTATAGGGTTTGTATGCTATATGGCCAATGTGAACATGCGTTTATGTGTTGAATGTACACCAACTCAAACCAAGCTCAATTTTTGTGTTTTTTTTTCTTTTAGGTTTCATTATGTAGTATAGGGGGAGAAAAAGATTTTTCCACCACCAGAAGCAAAATAATAACAATTAGTCATCTAGAGAGTATTACATGATTTCTGTTACATTTTGGTGTTATATAACACTACACAAAAGACTTGAAAAATATTTTTGAATTCACTTGGGTATCCATAGAGTATTAGTTGCTTTCTGTTAAATTTCGGGGATATATAACACTCGAAAAGAACATTGAAAAAAATTTCTGGATTCAATTACTCACCCATAGAGTATTATGTGCTTTGTGGTAGCTTTCTGCGGTATTTAACACTCCAAAAAAGTGTTGAAAAATATTTCTGGATTTAATTAGTCATCCATAGAGTATTACATGCTTTCTGTTGCATTTTGATGGTATATAACACTCCTATAAAGCGTTGAAAAATATTTCTTGATTCAGTTAGTCATCCATAGAGTATTAATTGCCTTGTTTAACATTTCTGCAGTATATAAAACTCCAAAAAAAAATAGAAAAATATTTCTGGATTCAATTAGTCATCCACAGAGTATTATGTGCTTTCTGTTACATTTATTTAGTATATAACACTCCAAAAAAGCATAGAAAAAAATTTCTCAATTCAATTAGACATCCATAGAGTATTAGTTGCTTTCTGTTACATTTCTGCGGTATATAAAGCTAAAAAAAAAACATAAAAAAATATTTCTGGATTCAATTACTCACCCATAGTGTATCATGTGGTCTGTGGTACATTTCAGAGGTATATAACTACAAAAAAGCGTTGAAATTTTTTTCTGAATTCAATTAGTTATCCATAGAGTAAAAGGATTCAATTAGTTATCCATAGAGTATTATGTGCTTAGTAGGTGACAAAGATGGCAGAATCCCTCGAGACTACCAAGAGAGAGACAGGAGGAATATCGGAGCCAGACAACGCTGGTGCAACAGCGGAGGTGCCAGAAGACTATGGTCTGGAACCGGAAGCTTTCCAGGAACAACCAAGGCCCAAAACCAGGCAGAAGCCCTCACCGCTAGGGTTCTTGTGGACTGCAGATGGGAGAGCCAGGATCCAGCAATTAGTGAATGGACTGCGGGCCCTAGGCTGGTCAGAAGAATGAAGGAAGTGAGCCAGGAGCAGGGCTGGAGAAATGCTAGCGGGTCATCTAGCCACAATGTACTGACAGTTGACATCCCGGGGGAGATTCATAAGTACAACCAGCAGCGGAGATGGGGGTCAATAGAAGAGTTTGAGTTCAGTCATCACATCTCGTTCAACCAGCAGTAGAGATGGAAAACTTGCCTCGAAGTCTGGAATACTGGTTGTTCACCCTACTAGACCCACGCTACAAAGAGAACCTTGCATCTCTCCTTCCTGAAATATGATGCTTATGAACAATATCAGCATATTATCCTGTAAAAGGGTGATACTCATCATAGAGATCTGCTGACATAATAACCAGACCAAATATGGACAAGTCGCGGAAGAGAGACAACAAGGAGATAAGCTCCCAAAAAACGACCATAAAGTCCTAGTATATATAAATTATAATTTTTATTAGAAAAAAAGCACAAAGGGAAGGACGGTGGACAATGAAGTGCAAAAATCTGCACAGCCGTATGGATGTAAAAAGGGCTGCTAGAACAGTGAGAAACCCGAACAGTCTCACATCACATATAAAAATATATCATATGCTAGACCAGTGAGAAGCCTGAACAGTCTCACATCACATATCAAAATATATTATAAGACCACACCCCTTTTTACATCCGCAGTTGTGCGGATTTTTGCACTTCATTGTCCACCGTCCTTCCCTTTTTCTGTGCTTTTTGTGAAATAAAAATTATAATTTATATACAATAGGACTTTATGGTCTTTTTTTGGAGTTTATCTCCTTGTTGTAGCTCTCCTTCCTGAGGCAGACAAGTCTGCTAAAATGGTGCTATAACAGAAGGTGATTGTGGAAAATATGTTGAAAAAATTACCATCAGACATCTCTAGAGGCAGGAAGCAAGCATCCTTGCCCAACCAAGGAGGGGAGGCAAGGGAGAAACACACCAGGTACAGCAAAGTCAGCAGTACATTGTCAAAGGCCTGGGCCAATGTGATTACACCCTCCCAACTTCAAGGCCCTGATGACCAAGTATTTTTGACAAGGAGTTAAAATTTTTTAAAGATGGTCAAGCAATACCTGGTGGACAAAACTATAATACTCCTTAATTCCTCTGGACATTCAACTATTGGGTCTCAAAGCTGAACACCTGGCATGATCTGTCCCTCTATGCCTTGGAAGTGTTGTGCTGCTCTGCCGCCAGTGTCTTGTCTGAGCGGATTTTTAGTGCCTCCGGGTGGGTCAAAACAGACAGGCGCTTTTGCCTGTCAACAGAAAACGCTGAAAAGCTCACTCTGATAAAAAATTATTAAAGCTTGGATTAACTCCAACTTTTCCACACCACCAGATGACTTACTTTTTCTAAATCCTTTTTAAATTTGCCTTTTATAGAAGTCATTATACGGCAAAAAAATGTTTCTTAATTTTTTTTTTCTGTGAACTCCAATTTCTCATCCATTTTGAATGTTTTATTGTCAGTCCTTAAAGTGGAGTATAAGTGTGACACTATTGTTCTCAGCAGCGATTTGGGTCATAGTTGCTTCCAGGGGTCTTCCGCATGCTATTCTTCTTCCATTCTGCACTTTTTCCATCCATTTCAACATTTTTGTTGCCCCCACACCTCCTTGTAGGGTCTGCCGTAAAAATGCTTGGATTTCCCATTGACTCCCATTATACTCGTTACTCAAAAGGCACATCCAAGCATTAAAAATTGCTTGGCTCGAGTAATTAACATCCAATCATGTTAGTGCTTGCTCATCTCTATTGGTGGTCAAATAAAGTATCACAACATTGTGTTACCCTCACCTTGTGTGTTGTCTGACTAGTATTTTGCCCATGGAGAAAGAGAAATGGCGTACCGTGGGACGAGCCCTGGTCAATGTGGTCTTTCTAAAGGCAGCCAGACCAGTAGACGAGAGCACCCTCTGACCTTCATATCTCCACACCATATATTACAAAAAGTTTAATAAGCTAAAAACAAATTTCTGATGCGGCAGACTGGCCCATAGAATATAGAGTCTTATCGCCGGGAGAGGTCCGAACACTGGAACTCAATGATCCTGAGATTCTATAATCAGTTACGGTATCTCATTCAATCGTATAGACAATAGGACAATATTGCACAAGCATGACCATCAGTCAGTACCGTCTAATAGTGGCTAGACCTTCAGTGATTAGCAGCTTAACATCTGTTTAAACATAGGTGATAATTAGAGTTAGGCAAAAAGATTTGGTCCAGCATTTAATCTAGTCCTCAATGGTTCTTCAGCCGGCATCCTCAGGCCCAGAACCTTGGTGCCTCTTGCACTTCTTAGGCACCATTATTAGCCCTTATTCAGCGTCATGAACTCATGGAGCCTGGTAAATACACAAGGCACCCAGGATACTGGCCTGAGGATGCCAGCGGTAAAAGCAAACATTTCCCTTGTCTGCCTGCAACAGAGGTCCGGATTTTCACGCTGGACTGGGGAAGCAGGAATCTTTTTGTTGGACTCTAGTGATAACATGTTATGGGGAATCAGACAGCTTGAACATTACAGCCAAATATAAGTGATGCACATTATCACCAATGTTGTGGCACATTGCATTCACAACCCAACATACGTAATTATTTCCCATTTTTGTCTCAAATCTTGGAATTGCATATCTAAGCCACTTGAAACCTCAACCTTTCTAAACAGGAATTAATTATTTTGATTTACACAACCCACTCCATACCACTAGAAATGGAGAAAACAAGCAAATCATGTTACATAAATAATGAAACACATAATAGCTATTTTTCTGTAAACATCCAATTACTTGGCTGTAGAAAGCCTAAAATTACTTTACTGATTGAGAAGTGCAACTGCAAGTAAATCCTGTCCAAAAATGTAAAAATCATTTATATAGCTACAGATCCTACGAAATGCCCCCAAAGATAAAACTAAATTCTTAAAGGGGTTTTCCATCCTGAAAAGAAAGGTCTGCAGTCACTCGGTGTGACTGTTACAGATGGTGCAAATTGGTTAGCAGGACCCGGCCAGAGACCATATCAGTAATTTGTCGCTGTTGGACAAGTAGCCTCGTGAATCACCTTTTTCTGGACAGCTTCTCTTTAGATTAGCCAGCATGGCACAACATCATTGTCACAGCATAGTGCACATGTGACATTGCGGAAGTCCAACTGAACAAGAGAACAGTTGAGAATGCTGGCAAGTAGGAGGCAACTTGCAGGATTTGTGTCCGGCAGCCACAGATTACTGACGTCCTGCAAATTGATTTGCATCTTCTCAGGATATTACAACCCTAACTATTGTCATGTGAGTAAAGAGCCTTTGATTCTTATTAAATTTTATTTTGACATCTTAGAAATCCAGCCATATAAGTTTTACTCACAAGTTCAGATAGAGGACATTGCACTTCCAGCTCTCCTGTCCCTCTCTTTTCCTTGCCTGCTGCCAATCTCCGGTCTCTGACAGACAGATCACTCTTTTTTCAGTGACCTCCCTCCACCATCCGAGATTCTGGACAGTCACCCTTGTTGCCCTGGGGTCTTCTCCTCAGAGACCAGTAAGCTGAAGATGTCACTGGATTATTGATCTGTGCAATGATGGCAACTGTGCAAAATCTCAGGCGATGGAGGGAGGTTTCTGAGAGGATAGTGGCCTGTGTGTCAAACACCAGACACCGGCATCAGTAAGGGAAACAGGAGGCAGGAGAGCTGAAGGTACAGTGTGTTCCCTGCTGCGCTTGCAACTAAACCTTCAGCTCAGGATTCCTAAAAAGTCAAAATAAAATTCTACAATCGATTTAGAGATATAATAAGGATTAAAACCTCTATGCTCACATGCCATAATTTAGGTTTGGTATATCATTTTAAGGCAGTGTTTCTCAACTCCAGTCTTCAAGACCCACCAACAGGTCAAGTTTTCAGGATATCCTTAGCATTCCACAGGTGATTTCAACACCTGCTCAAGCATTAATTCCATCACTTGTGAAATACTAAGGAAATCCTGAAAACATGACCTGTTGGTGGGTCTTGAGGACTGGAGTTGAGAAACACTGCTTTAAGGGCTCTTTCACACGTCCTGATATTTCCAGTACCAGAAAAAAACGTACCCGAGATATCAATGTCGTAACTGTGTGTGTGTGTCATACTTGTGGCATACGTATGGCAACTGTGTGCCACCCATGTGCCACATCAGTACCACATGTAGCGGCACCTGGGAAGCAATGGTACTGTTCGTACTATTCTCCATTGCCAAGTTCTGAATACGGCTCTCATCATTCTCCCCTTCTCATGCTGTGATCAGCGTGAGCAAGGAAAAATGTTGAGAGTTGTATTCAACTGATAACAGCGAGAGCAGGTGGTGGCTGATAAGACAATTACCCCCATTATTCTACACCTGCTACCACTAATAACAGCGAGAGCAGGCAGCAGCTGATGAAAGTATTCATTAGCCACTTACGGTATAAATAAATTAAAAAAAACGGCATGGGTTCCCCTGTATTATTGATAACCAGCCAGGCAAAACTGATGGCTGTGGCTGCAACCCTCAGCTTTCAGCTTTAGCAAGGCTGGTTATCAACAATAGAGGGATCCCCACGTTGCTTTTTTAAATAATTGAAACAAATTTACAACCATTCAAGCTTAAGCAAACAGCTGGGGGCTAACATTCCCACACTGGTAAGGGGCCATGGATATTGACTCCCCATGGGCCTAAAAATAGCAGCCCACAGCTGCCCAGAAAAGGCACATCTATTAAATGCACCAATTCTGGCACTTTGTCCGGCTCTTCAAACTTACTCTGTGGCAGTGGCAAGTGTAGTTCATATTTGTGCAGTTTGATGACACCTCTGTATTGTATAGTATCAAGTCCACAGATTAGTAATGGAGAGGCGTCTGTAAGTCATATCTTTACACCGTCCAGCTTGAAAACTGTTTATCTCCAGACATGGATTGCGGCGTGGGACAGAATGATGGACAGGTGAGGGATATGGTTGTTTTTTTTATTTTTGTTTTTATTAAAGGAGACGAGGGCTTCAATGGAATGCGAGTTAGGTGAGTATAACTGTGTTTGTTATTTTTAAATAAAAAAGGAAAAATGTGTTTTGTTTTTATTTCAAATAAAGGACTTTATACTGGCTGTGTGTTTATTTACAATACAACTATAGGATTAATAATGGATAGACATCTTATAGATGCCTCTCCATTACTATGCCATGGGTTTGATGTCACTGGACAGTACAAAAGTGACATCAACCCCACACATGATCTCCACTTGCCACTGCCACAGCACAAGTGGGAGGAGCCAGGCAAAGCACCAGAATTGGCGCATCTAATAGATGTGCCTTATCTGGGCACCTGCAGGCTGCTCTTTTTAAGTTGGGGGCTCATTATCCATGGCCCTTTACCAGCCTGAGAATACCAGCCCCACGCTGTCTGCTTTAGCAAGGCTGGCTGTAAAAAATGAGGTGGACATGCCAACATTTTTTTTAGATTAATTATTTAACTAACTTTAAAAAACAGCATGGGGATCCCTCTATTCTAGATAACCAGCCTTGCTGAAGCTAACAGCTGAGAGTTGCAGCCCGCAGCTGTCAGTTTTGCCTGGATGGTTATCAAAAACCCACTCTGTTTTTTTAATTTATTAATTTATTTATATCACAGTCAGTGTCTAATGAATACTCCCATTACCCTGCACCTGCTCTCACTGTTATTAGTGACAGCAGTTTCTTAGTCGCATTTACCAGATGGGTTAAAAAGTGTTATATTCCTATGGAGTGGACATTTCCTGATTTTAACATATCAAATATGTTTGTTTTGTGTTTTTTTGTATTGGGAAAAGGGGTGATTTTAGCTTTAATGTATTTTTTTTACTTTTTTAAATTTTCATAATCTTAGTTCTCTTGGAGGACTCGAAGCTCCGATTGTTTGATCTATATACTATAAGTGTATGTGTACACGTTGCGGATTCCATTGCGGATTTTTCGCGTGGATTTTGCTAAATTCGCAGGTAAAATGACCTGCGTATTACCTGCGGATTTAGTGCTGATTAACTGCGAATTTTCTGCGTTTTTACACCTGCGCATTTCTATAATGGAGCAGGTGTAAAAACACTGCAGATTCCGCACAAAGAATCGACATGCTGCAGATTTGAATCCGCAGCAAATCTGCGCGGAAAAATCCGCAGCATGTGCACAGCGTTTTTCATTTAGGATTGACTTTAATGGTACTGTACACAGTAGCAGAATCTGCTGCGGATCCACAGGGCCAAATCCGCTGCGGACCCCCACCAGAATACGCAATGTGTGCACAGACCCTTACAGTTCAAAGTCAGAGACAGGTTCTGGCTGTAGGAACTGAGTCCTGAGTCCGCTCCATACACTTCCACTATAGAGTGGATGTGAAGAAAGGGTTAAACCAAGAAGTGTTATGAGTTTGAATGAAGAATAATGGTGTGTTATACTACTGAATTGAATGGGAAGCTTGTTCAAAGAGTATTTGAAGCCATTTTACACATGTATTTTGAAACAGTATCTGTTCCAAAATTCATGACAAAAAACTCTCTGAAGCGAACTTGTTATTTTATTTTCAGGCAGTCAAAACTATGACTTTTTTAAATGGAAATCATTCCAAGAAAGTTGTTTTCCCTGCCTTTTTTTGTCCTGAAGCATTTTTTAAACATTTTTTTAGATGCTCTCTGTAAAAGTTTTTTTTTTAATATTTTTTCAATTATTTCATTTACCATTTTTTTCTGCAATTTTCTGACATTTGGGTTATCCGTTTTGACCCCCATTGTGGTCCCTTCCTGTAATAATGCCTCCTGCATGGGATGGTCACAGTCACACCCTCTGCAACCCACAATCGTTACCCCTGCTCCTAAGCAATCTGTGTAGCACCATCTTAAAAATGTATTACTTCTAGATAGAAATATATCTAAAATATGACTTCTGATGAAACTTGGCAATTCTCTATTTGCCTGCATACATTATTTAAGGCATAGAGAGGTATAGTATGGCTAGTTTATATTTCTATGACTGCTATATAACAATAATCCACATCTATGAGCTTATACAGACCTATAATATTGCTGTTCATTGGTGGGATCTTTAATGGATGTTAATAATAGTGTTGCCCACGTTTGTGAGGCAGCAATATAATATAGTATATATAACGGATTAGTCAAGACAGATATAGTTTATAAAAATACCAAAATACCAAAATATAATTAGATTTACTATTAAAAAAAAACTTTAATAAAATTAAACACATTTAAACTATTTGTCATTCTGTGACGGTCTTCGGTAAGGAAAGGGGACCTCAAGATGTCTCTGGAACTGGCACCCTAATTATCCCTGTCCCAAGGGTACTCATGAAGGTGGAGAGGCCCGAGTCTCCAACCTTACAATGCTCCTGTTAAACCTTGATCTGTCTCCTTGCTCACCCCATGAGGCCTGGGACAGAAATACAAGGCAAACAAGACACAAAGACAGAAAGCACCAAAATATAAACATTCACCAAAGGTAAAGCGGTATAAAGGGAAGGATAGGAATGTACTAACAAAATAGATATAGGACAATGAGGAAAGCAAATATCCAAAAACAGCACGCAACAATCTCCAGTAGCAATAACAATCTCAAATTCAGCAGAGTGTCTCCAAGGAGCTAGGAAGCAAAGCTTTCACTGGCAAGACAGAGAAGGTGTGGCCAGGTTTAATAGGGAAAGAAAATGACAGAAGCATCTGAAAATGGAGCTGCAAGTTTCTAACCAGTATAGAAAGGGTCAATAACCTCTTCAGCACCAAAGGAAACCAAATTCATTTAACATGGGACACAAACACACAGGCTAAAAGGAAGATATGCGAATCACAATACATAGTGATGTTCTAACCCCATATCTCCTAGGAGGATGTGACACACTCGTGACACTACATCTACTTTCCCCCTTCATACACCTGGACATTACTTGTGTAAATCCTCGAACACCTACTCAGCTAACAGTTTGCAGAAAAGGTCAGGTCACTCTTCGCACAAAATCAGAATACTCATCTTTGGCTGTAAAGTATCAACCCTTTAGGGTGTGTGCACGCGCTGCGGATTCTGCTGTGGGTCCGCAGCGGATTTGGCCCTGCGGATCCGCAGCAGTTTCTGCTGTGGTGTACAGTACCATTATTCCCTATGGGAAATGGAAACCGCAGTGCAGATGCTGTGGAATTTTCCGCGTGGATTATCTGCGGTTTCTAAACCGCAGAAAGAATTGACATGTCAATTCTTTCTGTGGATTCCGCAGCAGTTTCCTATCTCCTCCATTGAGGAGATGGTAAAACCACAGGGCCAAACCGCAGGATAATCCGCAGATAAACCACAGGTCTTTTGATCTGCGGATTTAACTGCGGATTTTGAAAATCTGCGCTGATCAATCCGCAGCAGATTCCGCAGCGTGTGCACGTACCCTTACACCACTATTCTACCTGCTGTCTTCTTACATGGCACTACATATGTAGCCCCTTGCATAGTTTTACAGATCACAGAAATGGACAGGTCACTTTTCCTACAATATCAGAATACTCATCTTCTTCTGCTGTGGAGTAATAACCACTTAAATCATTATTCTACCAGCCCCCTCTTATATAAGAACACTAGTTATGCAATAGAAATTACAAATTACAGAAACGCAGGTCACTCTTTCTTCAAAATCAGAATACTCATGTGCTGCAAACTAACAGTCTTTTCTTCTACCTGCCCCTTTATTATATCATAACACTACTTATGTAATCCTAAGTTATTGTTTTTTAAATAACAGAAATGGACAGGTCACAATTTCCACAAATTATCTATCAAAAAAGTGAAACGGGTGAGGCGGCACGCTTTCAGATGGTGCGGAATAATTCAAGCATCTTTATTCCAGTTGAAATATGCCTCGTGCTTAAGAATGGCATGTAGTCGAAACGTTGCCTAAGCTGGAATAAAGACACTTGGATTTTTTTCATCATCTGAGAGAGTGCTGTCTTCTCTCTTTATCTTTTTGGACATTTTGGCGATATGACTCAGACCAAAACCACCAAGAGGTGCGCACCTGAGAATACTCATTTCCTCATTTCCTTCTGCAATTCAGTAATGAAGACCAATTTTTCCATGATTCTTTTTCACTCTAAGACCAAGGTCACACGAGCGTTTGAAAAAATTATCAAATTTTCATCCAGAAAAACTGATGATTTTTCATCTGAGTGCAATTTCTATGCTGCCTGTATATCCATTTTTTATATCTGAAAGACATCCATATGGCCGTTGTTTTTATAGTGTATCCATCTATAAAATTAAATCTACAAGGCTAAATACAGTTTCCTATGTTAAAATTGCAATGTTTCCATAAAAATCAGATGCTTCATGGATGATAGTTTTAAATAGTCAAGTCTTGGCCGATTTACAAAAGTAACTAGTGCATACTGCAATTTATTTATGTGGACATTCTGACTATGAAAGAAAAAAGGTCATCTGAACAGCCCTATTCAATAACATTGGTCCAACCATGGCCAATGTAACTTGAGACTATTGGTTCCAAAGTTCTCCAAAATGTAAACCAAAAATCACATGATCCTAAAAATTTGAGAATCATGTTCTGCTTGGAGGAAAGGAGCTTCTTGAATGAAATTTAGTTGGTGGAGCTGTAAACCTTCTATAGCTATGACTTGCTTTTTGTTTGTCCTGAGTGTGATGCACTGTTGACTGGGGAAATGTACCCATCATCCAAGTGTCACGTGCCCCGTCCTGAGTGACACGGCCAGAAGGCCGGTAACTGATACAACAGGGCGCGGCACGTGTAATTGTCCTATGTGACGCGGCCCGCAGGCCAGTAACTAATACAATAAGACATAGGGGAAAAGGGGAAACCTGGGTAACAATAACAATGGTGGCCCTGCGATAGGGAATGGGGAAGTGGAGACCTCCTGCACTCCCCTGAGTCAGTGTCTCTACACTCCTAGCGTTTCCTAGGCCGGTTCCGCACTGGGCGACGATCAGGAACCTCAAAACCCTGACTCGCCCTGCACCTAAACCCTCACTAGGGAATTGGTTGGTGCGGAAACTAATCCCACCACTGCACTAAACAAACATAAGGAAAACTGACAAAACAGGGGAAACACCACTTAGCTTTGCTCTGTTGCTTACGCTCCCAGCAACAGAGCCCACCACCTGCGTGCATCTTTCCCTCCACCATGTCCGACTTCTGGGTGCACTGTCCAGAAACGGATCTTCTCAGCACCATAGTGCAGCCTTGGAGCAGAGTCCACACCTGCGTGCAGCTGTCCAGAAACAGAGTCCCGCAAATGAGTCCAGCTTTTCTGCCAAAAAGTCCAGCATGCTTGAGTCCAGCTCTCAGCAAACAAGTCCAGCATTTTGAGTGCAGCTCTACACCGCAGCTGCCACTCCACCAATCCATGCACGAACGCCCTGCTGACACCATAACTGCGACTCCACCACACCATGCCAGCACTCCTTGCAGAAACCATAGTTGACTCGAACCAATCCACTCTAGGACTCTCTCTGAGCTGCCCGTGACTCTCCTTTAGCTCCATCCTTCACCCAGGCTTGCTTGCAAATGGATACTTTATCACCAACAGTGATCAACACACCTGATACACTCTTATAGAGCTATCAAACCTGTTACATGATTACGTGCACAAACTAAGGTAACCAAAGTGCAATGACCCTAATGGCCACCAGGGGCAAAACCTCCTTTGGCACACAGCCAAGGGAAAAAAAAGGTTACTTTGTGCATTTACTCTGTCAGATCCAACCTGGATCATGACACCAAGCAATTACATGCACCACAGAATAGTGGTATATGTGGCAATGTGTATTCAATTTGGCTTCAGGGTAAAGCTGGCCATATACATTAAATTTATGTTGGTCGAACCCTCCAATATCGACGGTTTGGCTATCTGTCTAATGTGTATGGGCGTGACGGCTGACTGATGAGCTGGAAAGATGTCAAAAAATTGCTAATTTTGCAGACTGCTGATCTTATTGTTCTACCTGAGATAAGCTATTGGCAGAAATGTCAGTCGGCGGCTTTCTCATAGAGAACACAGAAGCGCTCTTGTGTTTGGGGGAGTTGGAAGAGATGGCTGTTGGCCGAACAATCTTTTGGCCGACAGCCATAATGACCATCTATTGTGTATGGCTGGAACATATGGTATCCTGACGTTATTGTCACTTCAAGGGCCATTATAATTAAGAAATGTTATGTTAATATTGAAAGTGAAATCTTATCTATTCACTGTTGAGGTGACCACGCTATGTAAATATGACAGATTAAGCAAGATAAGACAAGAACACAATAAGTGTTAACGTGCTACAGGAAACTCTTCTGCTTAGCAAACTGTGTGCCTCCATCCTGTCTCCCTGTCTACTTTTATTGTTCAGATAGATGAAGCTATTATTAAAATGACATCCAAGATACACTTTTCATCAAGGGTCAAGACTCAAGATATCTCATTCAGCCATAGCCTAGGGCGGCGTATATATATATATAGATATATAGATATATATAGAAGATATATATATAAGCTCCTTGTTCAGAGGGGCATGATACATAAGGTTCTGAATTAAATTTGGGGTCGGTCTAGAGCCTGAATTATTTTACTGGTCTGAAATAATTTTTTGTGTCTGAATAACTTCTGGGGTTTGATCTGTGGTCTTCATCAATTTAGGGATCTTGATTAGTTTAGGTGTCTGGGATCTGAAATAATTTAAGATTGGTTTGGGGAAAGGAGGCAGTTATATGCATGGTACAATCTAATTTTAAAGTGGTCTCTTTCTATAAAATGGCAGTAATTACTCAGGAGTACTATCTGTATTACACTATTTACCATTGGGCATTTTAGAGAACACTATGTGTATCGCATTATTTACTATGAAACACTTTTTTTAGTGTGGTACAGGGTTTTGTGACATTAGGCATTGTAGTTGACACATTTTAAAAAGAAAACCCAGGATGACAGTAATAAAAGAGGCATGTGCTAGGAAAGTATGGCACAAAGATGCAAAAAAGTGTAGCTGGGAGAAGTTGTCATGATGGTCTGGGTCAGAAGGAGAAGAAAAAGGAAAAAACTCTAATTCTTGAAGATGTCACCTAGTATGAGCAGGGTTTCATCAGTTTTTGCATTATTTAATTTTTATTCAGAAAAGTATGCAGGTTATTGTGAAATTATGTAGTCACTGTATGATGGAAATATTTAGTGTGATGGTAGTTATTATCATTTGGGTTATGGGGATCTTCTATCTAGTGTTACTTTTCACACTTTATGGAAAGCTTATACTGAGATAAGATCATTACAGGAATTTCTACAGAAAAACTAAAGCACAGATTCTTATCCTATCTGACTGCAACACTCTACAACTATTTCTTCTAAGGCATTAAGCACGTACTACAAGGATAAAGTTAAGAAAATGAACAGCTGTATCACAATTTTACATGCAGTGCCATCTTGGGAGAGTAAGGATAATTCAGCACATGCTACAAATAAAAAGATATGAATTTGCCACTGACTCCAGAAAGAAAGCTGCCATTAGTCAAATGTCATCCTGTACCCAAGGTCACTTCCCTGGGGAGTGCATCGTCGGAGAACTACATCACATATTGGAAATGTCATAAGTGAAGGATTAGGGGGCCGTTGTATTTTGTGATATTTTAACTCAATGTTACTGTACTGTATTAAAAGTGCATAAAATAGAAAGTCCGTTTCTGCCCTATGACTATTTCCATTATGTTCTCCTGATGCTAAGAGACCCTTCCAAAATGGCCCATGCTCAGTATGCGGAGACTGTGTGGTCTCGAAGGAGTGACTGCAGCTCCAAAGTTGACGGCCTCTGTAATACAGATTCTGATTTAATATGCCACAATTTTATTTTTTCAGATTTATATAAATTTAATCAGAAATAAAATCTTATTCCTTCATATCAAAACGGAATCATGCGGAGGTATAGAATGGTCCGAAAGCAATGGGAGTTAAATTACAAATTGAGAAAATATGGATTACTACTTAGGGATCTATGGAACTTTGAACGGGTTGTCCATTCAAAAGAAAAGTTTCATCTATTCCACTTGCTGATCGATGGGACCTGCATTGACTGGCAGGTTTGGGAATTGCTATCCCTGACAAGAAACGTTTATCCCTGCTACAAGATGGTTCAGTAGATTGGACCCCAATCTGATGCTCAATTCATTTTCTATGGGGCTTCTGAAATAAAGTCTTAAGTAGCATCATAGCTAATCAATGAAGTGGCGAGCATGCTTCTTTCTTCTAATGAGGATAAAAGTTCCCCGTTTTGCCGAATGGTGCAGGTCCCAGCGGTAGGACCCCCTCCGATCGACAAGTTATCATCACCTATCCTGAGGATAGATGACAGCTTGCTTTCACCAGATAACCCATATTATATATATATATATATATATATATATATATATATACACACTAGCTGAAGTGCCCGGCGTTGCCCGGGCATAGTAACTAAATGTGGTTAGTTACAACAAATTATAATGATTATCCTCCATCCCACGGTCCTGTGCCCATATACCCATCACACATCCTCCATCCCATAGTCCACTGCCAAATATGCCCATCACACATCCTCCATCCCATAGTCCTGTGCCCATATACCCATCATACACATCCTCCATCCCATAGTTCAGTGCACATATACCCAACACAAATCCTCCTTTCCATAGTCCAGTGTCCATATACCATCATATATTTCCTCCGTCCCATGCCCATATACCCATCATACATATCTTCCATCCCATAGTCCAGTGCCCATATACCCATCACACATCCTCCATCCCATAGTCTTGTGACCATATTCCCATCAGACATCCTCCATCCCATAGTCCAGTGCCTGTATATCCATCATACATATCCTCCATCCCATAGTCCAATGCACATATACCCATCACATACCCTCCATCCCATAGTCCAGTGCTCATATACCCATCACAAATCCTCCATCCCATAGTCCCCTGCCCATATACCTATCATACATATCCTCCATCCCATAGTCCAATGCACATATACCCATCACATACCCTCCATCCCATAGTCCAGTGCTCATATACCCATCACAAATCCTCCATCCCATAGTCCCCTGCCCATATACCTATCATACATATCCTCCATCCCATAGCCCCATGACCATATACCCATCGCACATCCTCCATCCCATAGTCCAGTGCCCATATACCTATCACACATCCTCCATCCCATAGTCCAGTGCCCATATACCCAACATACATATCCTCCATCCCATAGTCCAGTGCTTATATACCCATCATACATATCCTCCATCCCATAGTCCCTTGCTCATAAACCAATCATACATCCTCCATCCCATAGTCCCATGCCCATATACCCAACATACATAACCTCCATCCCATAGTCCTGTGCCCATATACCCATCACACATCCTTCATCCCATAGTCCCGAGCTGGGTGGCGCTGGAGATGTGCTGTTATGTAACCTAGCAGTGCGGCTCTGTGTGTGGCCGCTGAAGGCGCGATTTTCTACACCGGTAACAATAGAGCCTGGCAGTATAGAGGAGGGGGTGATTCATTTCTGTCATGTGCTCTCTGCTCCTTTCTGGGGGCAGACAATGGCTGGGAGCTTATGTTCCCAGGGATGCTAGATTTCTCCCACCCAGTCAGTGTCTGCTGAGGTGTTGTGGAGTGGGAAAACTGTTGCTCATAGCAACCAATCACAGCTCAGCTTTCATCTTTTAAACAGCTCTGGTGAAATGAAAAATGCTTAGTGATTGGTTGCTATGGGCAACACAGGCAGTGTAACCTGTTGTGGTCAAGAAGATGTGCCTATGAAATATATATTAGATATTTATTTTATATATAAAAGTTATTTATGATATATATATATATATATTATCTTATATATATGATAGTTATAATGCGGGGCTTTGTGTGTGGAGTGAGTATGGCTATGTGGAGTGGGTGGAGCTATGTGGAGTGGGCGTGGCTTGATACACACACATTCATTTTTATATATATACAGAGTGATGCACCCCCCCTGGAGATCACCGGCACACGCACCCCCCAGGAGATCGCCGACACAACACCTTACCGATTCGGTGTGGCTGCGGGGTCTTGCGTCTTGCTGTGATGACAGGAGAGAGCGGGTTGTGGTGCCGGAAGCGGCGCATGCGCAGTCCGTGCTTTCCAGCGCCATTTTGTGACACACTGTCTTCACACTGCAGTGTGTCTTCAAGACAATGGCGCCAGAAAGAGAGGAATGCGCAGACGCCGATTCCGGAGCAACAACACGCCTTCTCCTCACAGCACGCACAAAAGATTACTGATCGGGTATTCGCCGTGAAGTAAGGAGACGGCGGATTGTGGAGCCGAAATCAGGCGCCAATTACAGCCACACAATCCCACACTCCTGAGACCTTTTGAAGAAAATGGCGCCGGACATGCATACCAGGATAGGGGGGTGAGGGGTAGCATGCAAATCAGGATTGGGGGTGAGAGGACCATGCATACCAGGAAAGGGGGGTGAGAGGACCATGCATACCAGGAAAGGGGGTGAAAGGACCATGCATACCAGGAAAGGGGGGGTGAGGGGACCATGCATACCAGGAAAGGGGGTGAAAGGACCATGCATACCAGGAAAGGGGGGGTGAGGGGACCATGCATACCAGGAAAGGGGGGTGAGAGGACCATTCATACCAGGAAAGGGGGTGAGGGGACCATGCATACCAGGAAAGGGGGTTGAGGGGACCATGCATACCAGGAAAGGGGGGTGAGAGGACCATGCATACCAGGAAAGGGGGGTGAGGGGACCATGCATACCAGGAAAGGGGGGTGAGGGGACCATGCATACCAGGAAAGGGGGTGGAGGGGACCATGCATACCAGGATAGGGGGGTGAGGGGGTCATGCATACCAGGAAAGGGGGGGGTGAGAGGACCATGCATACCAGGAAAGAGGGGCTGAGGGGACCATGCATACCACGAAAAGGGGGGTGAGGGGACCATGCATACCAGGATAGGAGGGGGGCAGCACATACCAGGGTGGGAGACCATATACCAATAAAAATACTCGCCACCCGGGCATAGAACGGGTTCATGTCTAATATATATATATATATATTTATATATGAGCCCCGAGCACATTAATATGCAGCAAGGCCAATTTTCTCCAAGGTCATTGTAATGCACCCATCTGCAAAGTTGGTTGCTTCTCAGTAAATTTTCATAGTATAAGGGTGCAGACATAAGTTGTAGTGACTTTGTGGGCATAGAGCAACTGTAAGGAAGCCAAAAAGCAATTCATCCCAGCAGTCAACCCCCTAGCGATTTAAAAATTGGAGCTCAGAACCCCCAATATGAAACTCTAAAATTGAGGCAAGGTACTCATATTGGGCCTCCGATTCATTCATACCGGAAATAGCTGTACAAGTGCTGTACAAGTCTATATGGTAATATTAGTGCTCAAAAAGTAGCCAAAAAGCTAAGAAAGAGGCCATGTTTTCTCCAGCTTCGGAGGCTCTGTTGGTAAAAATTTCAACATTTCCATGCCCATTTTTAAGCTTTTTTAAGCTTTGTACTGATCTGCACAGAAACTCTCACAAAACTTCCCGGTAATGACAGCTTTCATACAGCTTTGCATTATCCCAGGCCACTTTGTGACCCATTTTGTAAGATAATCTCACAAATACAAGATTTGTAGAGGGTATACATCGCAGCCATGTTCTTGGGAGGACTTCATGACAAGTCAATGGAGGATCCAGTCTCCGATACAATAGTTAAAAATAATCAAACTTAGTAATTCAGTAATTTCTCAGCACATAATACATATTACGCAAGCTGTGAGAACGAGAAGGAAGCGGGAAATAAACTGGGAAATAATGTAAATGTTGTCTTCTTTGACAGCCTGGGCAATGCTCGGCGTAGTGACTTGAAGTGACAGGTTGGGACATTCATGTTGCACGTTATTTTTCAGCGATGTGACATATAGGATGTAAGATACTAGCCGGAATACAGCGTCACTGTTGTGTTAACATTACTCACCAAGTGGAATTAAAAAACCGCACTACAGTTTCCATGACAACCAGCTGTCTCCCATATTGCATCAGTATAAATTTGTGCAAGACCATTTCTAACAGCAATTTAGGCCAACAAATTCATTTTTAGCCCCAGGTAAAACCAGATTTATACATTTTTTCTACCAACAAATACTATTACAAATCTGAAATATTTATGCAAGATATTCACACTCACTAAGGGATAACTATACCCCCCCGGTGTAGACGACTTGACCATCATGTAATGTCAGGAATACAGAATACTTGTGCAACAATTGTCTAGAAGTTGGAGGGATGGCGCCAGCCGGATTAACCTTAAAAGGGTCATCCCATAACCAACCTACAGCATAATGCATTGCCACAGGATAGGTGAGAAACACATGAATGCTGGGGTTTCAACCCCTACGGTAACAATTGGAAAAGGTCAGAAAGGCAACTTAAAGTGGTTTTCCCCACGAAGAAAAGTTCATTTTAATCAATAGATCTTGGAATAATAATAATTTCCACAATTGGATGTGTTTAAATAAAATGTTCCTGTGCTGAGATAATCTTATAAATGTGCCCCCGCTGTGTACTGTGTAATGGCTGTGTCTGACTGTGCAGGAACATGGTCTGATCATACCACGGCTCCTGGGCAGGGAAGGAGAAAAAGTATATAGACATCACAGCATGGGATCGCAAATGATTCTTTCTTTAAAGTAACAAAAAATGTTTAAAAGACAGGCAGGGAAATGATTTACCTCACAAAAAGAATCCGCTGTAATCCCATGCTGTACTGTCTGTATACTCTTTTACTCCCCCCTGCCCTAGAGATGTGGCATGATCAGACCATGTCCCTGCAGGATCAGACACAGCCATTACACAGCACACAGTAGAGACACATTTATAAGATTATCTCAGCACAGGAACATTTTATTTAAACACATCCAGTTGTAAAAGTTGTTATTATTATTCCAAAATCTATTGATTAAAATGAACTTTTATTCGTGGGAAAACCCACTTAAAATCCAGATTGACCATATTTTAGAAGGTGCCCTGTGCCATATGTTCCGTTAATAACCCATTCCCTACAGTATACCATCATTAGTGTTGAGCATTCCGATACTGCAAATATCGGGTTTCGGCCTATATTCGTGGTATCGGAAATCCGATACTGAGTTCCGATACTTTTAGCATATCGAATACCGGAATCGGAAGTTCCCATAATGCTAAGAGCCAGTTTGATTTGATTCAGCCAATGAGGAATCCTAAGAAGTGTTGGCACATGCTGTTAGGCATGTAGGCATGTTAACTAATGGCATGGCTGTGATTGGCTGCTGAAATGATGTCATGATACACTATAAAAGCCTCCGCCGCCATTTTGGGTTCACTCTGCTGTTAATTCAGTTAGGGACAGGACGCTGCTGACTCTGAGGGACAGTTAGAGATAGCGATTTTCTATATTGTGCTTTACCCAGGCTACTTTAGCAACCCCTGTGTGCTGTGTGAAGCTTTCTTTTGCCTTGCATCGCTGTTCACAGCTGTCTGCAAAGTGTGTGTGTGTGAGTGCAGCTCACGGTGTAGTGTGTTCTGCAGCCACCTCTGGTTGTAGGCCGCCTCATAAGTATTTATTTTTTTTTATTGCTGCTCATTTTTACTGATTTCTCCTATTAGTGTGCATCCATCCGTATCCATCTACATTGGTTGTAAACACTATATAGAAGTAGATAGCGGAGCCTTTCTGCAGCCTTTCAGTGCTAGTGCACAGTTCTCTGCACTGTTCACGGCTGTCTGTGAGGTCTGTGTGTGAGTGCAGCTCACGCTGTAGTGTGTTCTGCAGCCACCTCTGGTTGTAGTCCGCTCAGCGTGCGTCACTGCCTCATACATTGTCCTTTTTTGCTGTACTGCTGCTTATTTTTCCTGAATTTCTCCTATTAGTGTGCTTCCATCCGTATCCAGCTAGATTAGTTGCAAACACTATATAGGAGTAGATAGAGGAGCCTTTTTGCTGGCTTGTGCCCTGCAGCCCCAGCCAGATTAGTATTAGCCTATTTTTTGAAGCCTCATCTGTTGCATTGTAGGTTACCTTCCTGCATTGTAATAGCTCCAAAAAGTTTGTGATACTATCACTTTCACATCTTTGGTCACATCCTTTTTGTTTTTTTGAAAAAAAACACGTAAATAAAGTTCACCAAACACTCCACTTTACAGTTGTGTAGGCCACATTAGCTCATATTAAAGTGTAGTTCACACACTTTATAAAATTAGTGTTTCTTATACCTGTTAGCAGCTGTTCAGGAATAAGCACACTAAGCCCTTAGTACTTTTCTGCCTATCTTTATCAGTCTACCAATATGAAGAAGGCAGGGAGTAAGGCACGTGGTTGTGGGTGTGGAGTTTCAGCAGGGAGAGGACGTGGGGATTCTGTGCCTGCTGCGGGCACCAGTGACTCAGCATCCCCCAGTTTTAACAGGGAACAGTCCTTTATGTGCAGCTGCATCAGGCGCAAACAAGTCGCTCTGCGCACCGTTCACACTTCACCACCACTGAGTGGGCCTCTATGAAGGACATCTGCCACATTTTGCGTGCCTTCGATGATTCCACGCGGATGGCGAGTGCAGATGATGCACTAGTCAGCATGACTGTCCCCCTTATCTGCCTGCTCCAAAAAACACTGCAAGCAATAAGGGAGGAGGTTTTGGAAGAGGTGGAGGATGAGGAGTCACAAATGCCATCTCCTTCTGGACAGTCTGCGCAATGTGGTTCCTCACAAAGGCCTAGGCAGGGGACACTTTGTGAGGAGGATGAGGAGCAGTCAATGGAGGAGGAAGACATCTCTCCAGAGGAGGGAGGTACACAATGCTCTAGTAGTCAGTATGTAGAGCGAGGGTGCAGTGATGCAGAGCAGGCAGAGATGACGCCTCAAGCAGGGGACAGCGTTCCTTGGCCATTTTGGAGTCTGCAGCACATGGTTGATATCATGCTGCAGTGTCTGAGAAATGACCGCCGCATTGCCCACATTCTCAACACGGTTGATTATTGGGTGTACACCCTCCTAGATCCTCGCTACCGGGACAACTTACAAAGCCTCATAACACCGTTGAACCAGGAGCGTAAAATGTGGGAGTCCCAAGACACACTGGTGCATTCCATCATGTTCTCCATTCCACCCGAGAGCAGTGCTGCTTGTGCTTTACAAAGCAGCTCTGTGCGTCGAGGCAGTGGAGGAAGCTCTGCACAGAGGGAGCAGAGGCAGTGCCTCAGCACAAGGCAAGACCAGTATGGCCCAAATGTGGCAAAGTTTGGTGTGCCAGCCACAAATGTCTACACCATCACAGATGGCTCCAGTCAGCAGGAGGCAACATTTCCGTCAGATGGTGACAGACTACATGTCTTGCCTCTCAGTGTACTCCCAGACAGCTCTTCCCCTTCAAGTTTTAGGTCTCTAAGCTGGATACATGGCCAGAGCTTAGCCAGTATGCATTGAAGGTGCTGGCTTGCCCTGCTGCTAGTGTATTATCAGAACGCGTCTTTAGTGCCGCAGGTGGTGTACTAACAGACCGTCGCACGCGACTATCCTCCGATATCGTTGACCGGCTTACTTTTCTGAAAATGAACAAGGCCTGGATCTCGCCTGAATTTGCCAGTCCTCTTCCAGAATAAATAATTGGTTGGCAACAGTATCCAGGTCTCCTGTGTTAGTGGGGTTCAGTAACGCCAGCTGCTCCCCTGCTGTGTGTCCGACAATATCTCCTGCTCCCTCCACATTCATCCCAACATCAGATATTAAGCTTGCTCCAATTAGGCCTCAGCCTACTCCATGATTGACCCTGGGCTCTAACACCGGCAGTTGCTGCTCAGAAGTGCCGTCTGCACAGAGAAAAACACTAGCTCCTGTGTTAGTGGGGTTCAGGAACGCCAGCTGCTCCTCTGCTGTGTGTCCGGCAATATCTCCTGCTCCCTCCACATTCATCCCAACATCAGATATTAAACTTGCTCCAATTAGGCCTTAGCCTACTCCATAATTGACCCTGGGCTCCAACACTGCCAGATGCTGCTCAGAAGTGCTGTCTGCACAGAGAAAAACACTAGCTCCTGTGTTAGTGGGGTTCAGTAACGCCAGCTGCTCCCCTGCTGTGTGTCTGGAAATATCTCCTGCTCCCTCCACATTCATCCCAACATCAGATATTAAACTTGCTCCAATTAGGCCTTAGCCTACTCCATGATTGACCCTGTGCTCCAACACCGCCAGTTGTTGCTCAGAAGTGCCAGCTGCACAGAGAAAAACACTAGCTCCTGTGTTAGTGGGGTTCAGTAATGTCAGCTGCTCCTCTGCTGTGTGTCCGGCAATATCTCCTGCTCCATTCACATTCACACTACAACTGATTTTAAACTTGCTCCAATTAGGCCTCAGCCTACTCCATGATTGACTCTGGGCTCCAACACCGCCAGTTGCTGCTCAGAAGTGCCATCTGCACAGAGAAAAACACTAGCTCATGTGTTAGTGAGGTTCAGTAACGCCAGCTGCTCCCCTGCTGTGTGTCTGGGAATATCTCCTGCTCCCTCCACATTCACACTAATGTACAACTGATTTTACACTTGCTCCAATTAGGCCTCAGCCTACTCTATGATTGACCCTGTGCTCCAACACCGCCAGTTGTTGCTCAGAAGTGCCGTCTGCACAGAGAAAAACACTAGCTCCTGTGTTAGAGGGGTTCAGTAATGTCAGCTGCTCCCCTGCTGTGTGTCCGGCAATATCTTCTGCTCCATCCACATTCACACTACATCTGATTTTAAACTTGCTCCAGTTAGGCCTCAGCCTACTCCATGATTGACCCTGGGCTCCAACACTGCCAGTTGCTGATCAGAAGTGCCGTCTGCACAGAGAAAAACACATGCTCCAGTGTTAGTGGGGTTCAGTAACGTCAGCTGATCCCCTGCTGTGTGTCCGGCAATTTCGCCTGCTCTGTCCACATTCACACTACTCCAGATTTTAAACTTGCTCCTATTAGGCCTCTGGCTACACTCTGTTTCTACTGTAATCTCTGGGCTCCAACACTACCAGTTGCTGCTCAGAAGTGTCTTTGGCACAGGTACTCCCTCCTGCCAAGCCTGATTCCAGCACGCCAGCTGTTTCCAGGTAGTGTCAACGTCACTTTGGCACCAATACATTGTCCTGTCGTGTTGCGGTCGGGTTAGCCGACTCTATGGTGCCTGCCGTTTAGGTACTTCCTATGTGGGCTGCGGTATCTGGCAATAAAAGCTGGTTTCGTAGTGCCAATAGGACAAGCCCCCTTGTAGGACTATGGATTTCGGTAACTGCGGCCGGCTCGCGGCCTGGCAACGTTGTTTTTCAGGGCTACTTTCTGCTACCCCTCCGGGTTCCAGTACCGTCAGCTGGTTCTCGGCAGTGTCTTTGGCACGGGTAGTCCCTCCTGCCCAGCCTGGTTCCAGCACGCCAGCTGTTTCCAGGTAGTGTCAACGTCACTTTGCCACCAATACGTTGTCCTGTCGTGTTGCGATCAGGTTAGCCGACTCTATGGTGCCTGCAGTTTAGGTGCTTCCTATGTGGGCTGCGGTATCTGGCAATAAAAGCTGGTTTCGTAGTGCCAATAGGACAAGCCCCCTTGTAGGACTATGGATTTCGGTAACTGCGGCCGGCTCGCGGCCTGGCAACGTTGTTTTTCATGGGTACCTTCTGCTACCCATCCGGGTTCCAGTACCATCAGCTGGTTCTTGGCAGCGCCTTTGGCTTAGGTGCCTCCTTCTCGGTATCCGAGTTCCAGCAACGTCTGCTGGTCCTTGGTAGTGCTTTCTGGCACAGGTACCTCCTGCTTAGTAACTGGGTTCCAGTACCATCAGCTGGTCCTCGGTAGTGCCATTGGCTCTTGTTCCTTCTGATGCCCCTCCGGGTTCCAGCACCACCAGCTGGTCCTCGGTAGTTCCATTAGCTCTTGTAGCTTCTGCTACCCATCCGGATTCTAGTACTGTCAGCTGGTTCTCGGCAGTGCCTTTGGCTTAGGTGCCTCCTTCTCGGTATCAGAGTTCCAGCAACGTCTGCTGCTCCTTGGTAGTGCTTTCTGGCACAGGTACCTCCTGCTTAGTAACTGGGTTCCAGTACCATCAGCTGGTCCTTGGTAGTGCCATTAGCTCTTGTTCTTTCTGCTGCCCCTCCGGGTTCCAGCACCATCAGCTGGTTCTCGGCAGTGCCTTAGGCTTAGGTGCCTCCATCTCGGTATCCGAGTTCCAGCAACGTCTGCTGGTCCTTGGTAGTGCTTTCTAGCACAGGTACCTCCTGCTTAGTTACCGGGTTCCAGTACCATCAGCTGGTCCTCAGTAGTGCCATTGGCTCTTGTTCCTTCTGCTACCCATCCGAGTGGTTCTCGGCAGTTCCTCAGCCTTCTTTTACCTTCTGCTACATTTCCAAGTTCAAGTTTTTTTAAATGGTTTTTGGTAATCACTCTGGATCTCCCTGATGACGACCCTGAAGACGACGACCCTGAAGACCACCCCGAATAAGACGACGACACCTAAGATGATGACCCTGAAGACTACGACCCTGACGACCACCCCGAAGAAGACGACGACCCCCAAGACGACGACCCTGAAGACGACGACCCTGAAGACCACCCCAAAGAAGACCAAAAAGATGACCCTGAAGAAGATGACCAAGAGGACAAAGAACATGAAGACAACCATCAAGATGCAGAACAACAAGAGACAGAAGACCAAGAAGCAGAAGAACAAAAAGCAGAAGAACAAAAAGCAGAAGAACATTAAGCATAAGACTAAAAATCAGAGCAAAAGATATTATCTAAATTATAAGCAGAAGAAGACTAAGCAGTGTATGGGGGTGAGTCCGTTCCTCCTCGTGGTGCCCCTGGAAAATGCCTGCTGCTGCAGGCCAAACTGAACGCGGACAAATCCTGTTCTAAATCTTTTGTAACAGGCAGAACGGAAGGTGTAATCTTCAAACTTTTATAGATAACAACTACAGGAATGCCTGTCACAAATAAGAATATAATGAAGAAGAAGAATAGGAAGAAGATGAAGTAGAATATGAAGAAGAATAATAATTGGATAAGAAGAATATGAAGAATGTAAAAAAAATAAATAATAGGAATAAGGTGAAGAAGTTGATGAAAAAGATGCTGCTGCTGCTGAGGATCATGAAGGTGAAAGTGTGGGAGAAGTAAAAAAGAAGGTGAAGAGCATGGAAGTAGTGAAACATACATATCTGACAAAATATAAAAAAGGTTAACATAGTCAATATCTTTGTAACTCCGAACGTCTTAAAAAAAAAAAAAAAAAATATTCCTGCTATTCCATTTGATTGGGCTAAACCTCTATGCCTTTAATGTCTCCTCCACCTCCCCAATACATTCTACATTATTCTTAGTTGTTTTTCTTCATGTAGAATTTACCTACAAGGAAACAAAGGGTTTCTTTTAATTCCGATATTTCTGTACCATTGACTTGCATTGGTTTCCTGTATCGGCGATATCCGATACTTTTTGGGTATCGGTCCGATCCAATCCGATCCGATATTTCACGATATCGGAAGGTATCACTCAACACTAACCATCATACAATGATCATATATTTATACGATGCCATGCAGTTATGCAAAAAAAGGCTGTATAATGCTGTGAATATAGTAAAGTGCCATATTCAGGGGCGGACCTACCGCCCGTGCAGCCCGCTCATTGAACGGGGGCCCCTCCAGCCTCCAGCACCGCATGGCTAATTCATGGCTGCAAAGCGTGTGGCTGGGCTGTGTGTTTTGTGCGCACAGGACTTGAGAGAGGGGAGGAATCAGAGGTCACATTATCAGGGGCCTCCGTGTCTATGTGGCTGGGCTATGCGTTATGTGCGCACAGGACCTGTGAGAGGGGAGGAGTCAGGGGTCCTATGATCAGGGGCCTCAGGCTCCGTGTCTGTCTGTCTGCACTCTGCTGCAGGACTCTGCTGCGCTGGTTGTCATGCTGCTGGATGAGGTAAAGTTTCTGTGTGGGGTCAGGAAGGTTTTACAGTGTGGATGTAGCAGAGCCGTGTGTGTACGAGGTGTATGGAGCAGAGCCGTGTGTGTACAAGGTGTACGGAGCAGAGCCACGTGTGTATGAGGTGTACGGAGCGGAGCCACGTGTGTATGAATGTACGGAGCAGAGCCACGTGTGTACGAGGTGTTCGGAGCAGAGCCATGTGTGTATGAGGTGTACTGAGCGGAGTCACGTGTGAATGAGGTGTACGGAGCAGAGCCATGTGTGTGAGGTGTACGGAGCAGAGCCATGTGTGTATGAGGTGTACGGAGTGGAGTCACGTGTGTATGAGGTGTACGGAGCAGAGCCACGTGTGTATGAGGTGTACGGAGCGGAGCCACGTGTGTATGAGGTGTACGGAGCAGAGCCATGTGTGTATGAGGTGTACAAAGCAGAGCCATGTGTGTATGAGGTGTACGGAGCGGAGCCATGTGTGTACGGAGCGGAATCGTGTGTGTATGAGGTGTACGGAGCGGAGCCGTGTGTGTACGAGGTGTACGGAGCCGAGCCGTTTGTGTACGAGTTGTACGGAGCGGAGCCGTGTGTGTACGAGGTGTACGGAGCGGAGCCGTGTGTGTACGAGGTGTACGGAGCGGAGCCGTGTGTGTACGAGGTGTACGGAGCGGAGCCGTGTGTGTACGAGGTGTACGGAGCGGAGCCGTGTGTGTGCGAGGTGTACGGAGCGGAGCCGTGTGTGTGCGAGGTGTACGGAGCGGAGCCGTGTGTGTACGAGGTGTACGGAGCGGAGCCGTGTGTGTACGAGGTGTACGGAGCGGAGCCGTGTGTGTACGAGGTGTACGGAGCGGAGCCGTGTGTGTACGAGGTGTACGGAGCGGAGCTGTGTGTGTATGAGGTGTACGGAGCGGAGTCATGTGTGTACGAGGTGTACGGAGCGGAATCGCTTGTGTACGAGGTGTGGGTAGCGGAGCCGCATGTGTATGGGGTATGCAGAGCCGTGTGTGTACGAAGTGGAGCCATATGTGCACTGGATGTACGGAGCGGAGCCGAGTGTGTACGAGGCATACAAAGTGGGCTTTTCTCACCGACACAGGAGTACACGGCAGAGCCCCGAGGAGCACTTTAAAACTCGCACGTGACATTCCACCGGAAGTGAAGTGAAGTGGAAGCTGACCGGAAATGTAATTTCATGAGGCGATTGTGACAGAACCAGGAATGCTTCAGATCTATCACCATGCCCTCCTCCAACAGCAGGAGCGCCTTGGAATCAGGGATGCCGGCCATGTGTGCGGTTATGTCCTGCACCGGGAGGCTCAGGTGGGCATTACTATGGGAGCTGGGCTGCTATAGTAGCTTTATAGAATCTTTCTTTATTTCTTTCTCTCTCTGTTTCTTTCTTTCTTTCTCTGTTCTTTCTTTCTCTCTGTTTCTTTCTCAGTCTCTGTTCTGTATTTCCCTCTCTTTTTTTTTCTCTCTCTCTGTTCTTTCTTTCTCTCTCTAATCTTTCTTTTTTCTTTCTCTCTGTTCTTTCTCTCTGTTCTTTCTCTCTCTGTTCTTTCTTCCCCCTTTCTTTCTTTCTTTCTCTCTGTTCTTTCTTTACTTCTTTCTCTCTGTTCTTTCTCTGTCTCTCTCTGTTCTTTCTTTCCCATCTTTCTTTCTCTCTATCTCTTTGTTCCTTCCCCTCTTTCTTTCTCTCTATTCTTTCTTTCTTTCATTTCTTTCTCTCTCTCTGTTCTTTCTTCCCCTCTTGCTTTCTTTCTTTTTCTCTCCATTCTTTCTTTTTTTCCTCTTTTTTCTTTTTCTTTCTTTCTCTCTCTATTCTTTCTTTCCCCTCTTTCTTTCTTTCGCTCTCCCTCTGTTCTTTTTTTCTTTCCTCTCTTTCTTTCTTTCTCTGTTCTTTCTTTCCCCTCTTTCTTTCTCTCTCTCTCTCTGTTCTTTCTTTATTTCTTTCCCCTCTTTCTTTCCCCTTTTTTTCTCTCTTTCTGTTTTTTCTTTCTATCTGTTCTCTCTCTGTACTTTCTTTCCACTCTTTCTCTCTCTCTGTTCTTTTTTTCTGCCCCCACTTTCTTTCTGTGTGTTCTTTCTTTCCCCTCTTTCTTTCTCTCTCTCTGTTCTTTTTTTCTTTACCGTCTTTCTCTCTGTTCTTTTTTCTTTCCCCTCTCTTTCTCTCTCTGTTCTTTTTTCTGTCCCCCTTTCTTTCTCTGTGCTCTTTCTTTCTCTTTCTCTCTTTTTCTCTGTTCTTTCTTTATTTCCCCTCTTTATTTACTTTTCTTTCTTTCCCTTTCTTTCTCTGTTCTTTCTTTCGCCCTCTGTTCTTTCTTTTTCTCTCTGTTCTTTCTTGTGCTCTCTCTGTTCTTTCTTTCCCCTCTTTCTTTCTCTCTCTGTTCTTTCTTCTTTCCCTCTGTTCTTTCTCTCTCACTCTCCTTTCTTTCTTTCTTTCTTTCTTTCTTTCTCTCTATTTTCTTTTTTCTCTCTGTTTTCTTTCTTTCTTTTCCTGAGTACCAGTCAGTGTGCCCACAGTACCAGCCACTGTGCCCATAATGCCAGCCACTATGCCCCCAGTACCAGTCAGTGAGATCAGCAGTGCTAATTGGGTGTGGTTGGGCATGGACATGGGTGTGACTAGCCACGAGATGGGTGTGGTCAGGGCCGTGGCCTACAATTTGCAGCTGCACGCACTGCAGCCTTTGTCCCTCCTTCCCTTCAAAAGTTGGGAGGTATGGCTAATTATTTATCTATTCAAATTTACCATGTGGAGCGCCACGGAGCCGAGGCGCAAGGAGGAGAGCAGTGCTGCAGGAGGCGCGCGGGAGCGGGTCCTGAGAGTGCGAGCACCGGTGCAGAGAAGCCAGCCCTGAGGTGAGATCAGCATCAGTGCTGTGCTGCGCTGCCACTGTGGGGGAGGAGAGGAGGAGACAGACTGACTGTCACTTGCTGTGCGTGTGGCGCCGGCCGGATGGTGACTGCAGATGCAGTGTCAGTGTGTGTCACTGTGTGCCGTGCCCCATAACTAAATGCTGCAGCTCAGGAATTTGCAGACAGTGGATGGATCCTCTTGGTCTGGCCTGCCCTGCCTGCTCCAGGTAAGAGTACCAGAGCTGAGCAGGACTGAGGGACTGGGACTGAGGCAGGCATGATTTTGGGGGGCTTCTGGGGGAGAACTGAAGAATGGCAGGCATGATTTTTGGGGGCTCCGTCCTGGGGGAGAACTGAGGCATGGCCTGGCTTCTAATGAATGGGGGGCCCCTGGCCTTGGGAGAAGGGAAGCATGGCCTGGCTGCTCATGAATGGGGGGCCCCTGGCCTGGGGAGAAGCATGGCCTGGCTGCTCATGAATATGGGGGCCCCTGGCCTGGGGAGAACTTGAAGCATGGCCTGGCTGCTCATGAATGGGGGGCCCTGGCCTGGGGAGAAGCATGGCCTGGCTGCTCATGAATGGGGGGGGCCCTGGCCTAGGGAGAAGCATAGCCGGCCCCTGGGGAGAAGCATGGCTGCTCATGAATGGGGGGCCCTGGGGGAGATGCTTGGCTGCTCATGAATGGGGTGGCTCATAGGGGGAGAAGAAATATGAATCGGGCGGCCCACATAGGGGGAGAAGCAGCATAAACGGGGGGCCACATAGGGCGAGAAGCCCTATGCCATAAGTAGACCGCATATTCGGGAGAGCATTATGAAACAAAGGGAAATGGGGCTGCCTATATATATTACCTGGAGGCTGTCTTGGGCTATATATGTTATTTAGAGGCTATGCTGGGCTGTATATATTACCTGGAGGCTGTTTGGGCTGTATATATTAGCTAAAGGCTTTGCTGGACTATATCTATTACCTTAAAGCTATGCTGGACTGTATATATTACCTGGAGTGGAGGAAATGCTGGGCTGTATATATCACCTGGAGGCTGTGGTGGCTGTATATATTACCTGAAGGCTGCGCTGGGCTGTATATATTAACTGGAGGCTGTGCTGGGCTGTATATATTAACTGGAGGCTGTGCTGGGCTGTATATATTACCTAAAAGCTGTTGCTGGACTGTATATATTAACTGGAGGCTATGCTGGGCTGTATATGTTATTTGGATGCTGTGCTGGACTGTATATATTAACTGAATGCTATGCTGGGCTGTATAACATATTTTGTTTGGAGGCTGTGCTGGGCTGTATATATTAACAGCTAGAGGCAATGCTTGGCTAGTGGGCTATATATGTTATTTGGAGGCTGTTCTGTCCTGTATATATAATTTGGAAGCTGCAACTGGCAAATAATAAATACAGCCCAGCAGCACACTACAGATATTATATCCAGCCCTGCATAGCCTCAATATTAGATAACAACAAATAACTTTGTTGTGAAGGGTGGGGGGGAGCCAAAAAGTTTCTTGCACAGGGGCCCACTACAGTCTGTGTCCGCCCCTGGCCATATTATCATTAAAAGCTATGTACACCTTCACCTAGAATTTTCATTGATTTTTCATTTGTTTCTTACATGCAAGGATAAGCATGTAGGAATAGTTTTCTACTGCAGAGAGTATATACATCCATTATCTAGCTGAGTCACCTGGAAAATTTTAAAATTCTGTCAAAGTTCCTGATCCTGGTTCTGACGGCTCTCTCTACTCTCCCTGTTCTCAGTTTTAAACTTAGCAGCAGATCTCTGTGGACAGGGGAAAAAGAATGTATAGTCTCAGGGAGAACACATCCAGCCTATATTTCAGGGAAAGACACTCCCACACCTGAACTATTTGAAACATGTATCAGGCCACAAATTGCGTTTTAGTTTGCCTGAGAATGCATAAAGGATTGAAACTTATTAACTTAGTGCTACCACTAACATTTGTAAAAATATTTTTTTTTACAATTCAAAGGGGTCCATGGCCTGTAAGTAAACACCAACATGCATCTCCCCGATTCCTGAAAATCCCATGGGGGATAGGTAGACAAGCTTCTTAGAAGCCATCAGTCTATTCATCACCTAACTGGATGTTACATTCAACATCTGCCTTCCCAGTTGTCACATGTGTCCTCCATGGGTTGGGGACTTGTATTTATCAGACATTTAATTGTTACACAGGGCAGATGTTGACAGCGTTACAGCCAGCATCTGCCTCCAACAGCAACAACAGAAGGCAGCGCTGATTTCTTCTATAAACCCTGTGAGGTGCCAAGGGGAGAGGTACTAGAAAACAGGTATATTTCTCCCCGGTTCATTTCATATGTCTCCCTGTACTGATGATGAAGCCAGTTTATTTCACTGTAATCCAGTCCTGGTTTCCTTAGTGATCAGCATGGGAAGGATTGGTAGTTCCCCTCCACTAATTCAATCCAGGTTTTGGTTTCCTGACTGGTCCAGCTGATATAATCAGGAGGAGCTGGGACCTCTCAGTCTATCTCATCTGCTGAGCTGTAAGATTACAGTAAGATTACATGGACTTCTTTGCTGTTATATAGGTTTATTTTGTAGTTAGCCTGCTATTGTTAGTTAGTGGCTAGACGGCCTTAGATGTTTATTTCATGTGTGGCATGTGTAACATTGAATAACAAGTGTGCACATTAAATATGCTGTGTCAATATCCATGTGGAACTTGCTAGTCTGCTGTAGTGACTCCATAGCCACACGCTTGTGCCAAAGCAAAGATCCCAGCTGAGCTATCTATTCCCCACAAATGGTGTTTCGAATGCGGGCAACTGTGGCTGCTGGACTGTGACTGCAGAGAAAACGCTGTGTATGTCCTAGCTGAAAGCTTCTGCGCTTTTGAAGAGCCAAGAGTCCAGTAATATGGAGGAACTGGTGAAGCAGTTATTGCAAGCAAAGGTGCAACAACAGCAGACTAATGCTTGCTTCCAGAAGGCTCTGGAGCAGCAACACCAGATGCAGCAAGAGCAGTTGGAGGCAATAAAACAGGCCTTGGTTCGGCAACCCCAAGATGAGGGAGACCGTGCACAAAGCGCTGCTAGTGCGCAGAAAGCCATACAAAAGACTTTGCTTAAAATGACCGCAGACGATGATGTGGAAGCATACCTCACCGTGTTCGAACGTATTGCAGAACGTGAGCACTTATCGCTGGACAGATGGGCTGAGGTAGTTGCTCCGTTTCTGAGCGGAGACCCACAAAAGGCCCATTACGATCTGAGTGGAGCGGATGCTATGGACTATATCAAACTCAAAGGCGAAATCCTGTCAAGGCTGGGAGTAAACACGTATGTACGGGCACAGAGGCTGCATTTATGGACTTTTGTGGAGCATCAGCCAGCCCGCTCACAAATGCATGATCTCATCCGTCTAGTAAAAAAATGGCTGCAACCAGAGGCTTTGACGTCCGCACAGATGGTGGAGCGTGTTGTTCTAGACAAGTACCTGCGGTCCTTACCCGCTAAGATCCAGAGGTGGGTTGGACAGAGTGACCCAACTAACGCTGACCAGTTGGTGAATATGGTCGAACGCTACAATGCTTCTGAAAGCCTACTCCAAGGGACGTTAGCACCCCACTGGCTCCGCAAGAAAGCGCTGGAGAGTCCTGCGAAACCTACTTCATCTTCAAAAGAATAGAACGTCACAATGAAGGGTGGCAGACCAACAAAGGACTATGGAGGTGGTACGGGCTCACCGCAAGCCAGCAGACCTCGTCTGAGATCTCCATCGAGGAGGCAAGGGCCTATACAATGTTGGCGATGTCGCGGGCTTGGCGATGTAGCAGCTAACTGCCCAATGACTACAGAGCCAATGGACTGTAACGCTATGAGGCGTCTTTCGTTATATGTGCAGTCAGTCTGTGTGGCGGAGACCCTCATGGGAAATGAACAACATGTGTGACACGTCGAGGTTGACGGTTATAGTGTGAATGCAGTCTTGGATTCCGGCAGTCAAGTAACTTTGGTACATGCCAGTTTGGTGGACTCTAGCGCCCTAACAAACTTAACCGTGGGCATTAGTTGCATCCATGGGGATACTAAGAACTACACCACTGCGTGGGTTACTCTTGCCACGCCAGTAGGGACCAAAAGACATCAGGCGGCAGTCATAAAGTCTATGGGACATAGTGTAATCCTGGGGAGAGACTTTCCCTTATTTTGGGACTTGTGGAACTTCAAAAGTGGCATGTACCCTCTAGTTGATGACGGTACTCTGGAGCTAGCCCCTGAACCATTACAGCAAGACGACGGAGAACCCATCGCAGAGGAAGTACCAGGATCTGTGGACTCTCCTCTGGCTGTGTATGCAGGCGAGGCAGACGAGCTAGAGGATGTTTTAGAAATGCCTGATCTTGAGCTGGCCCGTGGTAAGTTCGGGACCGCTCAGCACCAGGATCCTACTCTAGCAAGGGCGTGGGAAAATGTAAAGGTCTCTGAGGGAAGGCCATTGTACCCAGGGGCTCAAACCGAGTTCCCACACATAGCGGTGCAGCAGGATATGCTGTATCACATAGACAAGGTGCGAGGAGTGGTGGTAGAACAACTAGTGGTACCTAAGTCCTTTCGCCAGGTAGTTTTGGAGTTGGCACATAAACATCCCTTGGGAGGACACCTGGCAGTAGAAAAGACAAAACACCGTATTCTGCAACGTTTCTTTTGGCCGGGTCTAGTGGGAGACGTGACCCAGTACTGTCGGTCATGTCCTACGTGTCAATTGACCGCACCTATGTCACATTTTAGAAGCCCCTTAGTGCCCTTACCAATAATAGATGTGCCCTTCGAGAGGATAGCAATGGATATAGTCGGACCGTTAGTTAAATCTGCCAGGGGTCATCAGTACATTTTGGTAGTATTGGATTATGCCACGCGTTATCCCGAAGCAGTGCCCTTGCGGAATGCCAATGCGAAATCAATTTCAAAGGAGCTGGTTAATATGTTTTCCCGCACCGGCATTCCGAAAGAGATACTTACGGATCAAGGGACCCCCTTTATGTCTCGTATACTTAAGGATTTATGTAAACTAATAAAAATCTCCCATTTGCCTACCTCAGTATATCACCCTCAGACTGACGGTTTGGTGGAGCGCTTTAACAAAACCCTAAAGGGAATGTTGAAAAGGGTGGTGGATAAGGACGGTAGAGATTGGGATGCACTACTACCATACCTCCTGTTCGCTAAACGTGAGGTACCCCAATCCTCCACAGGCTTTTCACCTTTTGAGTTGGTTTATGGGCGGTGTCCTAGAGGCCTGTTAGATATTGCCAAGGAGACTTGGGAACAAGAGGTGACTCCTTATCGCAGTGTAATTGAACACATAACACTTATGCAGGACCGAATTGCAGCAGTCATGCCAATAGTTAAAGAGTGTTTAGAGCGCGCACAACATGCCCAAAGCACGGTATACAACCGAGCGGCTAAAACACGAGTCTTTCAACCCGGAGACAGGGTGTTGGTATTGGTACCTACCGTAGAAAATAAATTTCTTGCGAAATGGCAGGGACCATACGAAGTGCTTGAACGAATAGGTGAAGTAAATTATAAGATACACCAACCAGACAAGAGAAAGCCCGAACAAATATACCACATAAACTTGCTTAAGGCCTGGCGGGACAGGGAGAGTCTGGTGGCAGGAGCTGCCCTTGAGGATGGGCCTCGAGGGGCACCACCTTCTAAGGTAAAGGACCCCCAGGTAGCTCTGCCAGAAGTGGGTATTGCAGACACGCTATCCGAAAGCCAAAAACGAGAGACCAGGGAGTTCATACAGAGGAACGCAAATGTTTTCTCGGAACTTCCTGGCCGGACTCACCTAATTAAACATGACATTGTTACTGATCCACAGGCACGGGTACGGCTAAAACCATATCGAATTCCGGAGGCTCGGAGACAAGCCATTGCCCAGGAAGTGAAGAAGATGTTAGAGCTCGGGGTCATTGAGGAGTCCCGGAGTGATTGGGCTAGCCCTATCGTACTGGTGCCCAAACCCGATGGGACTATCCGATTTTGTAACGATTTTCAGAAAGTAAATGAAGTATCGAAATTCGATGCCTACCCGATGCCAAGAGTCGATGAACTGATAGAGAGACTGGGTTCGGCCAGGTACATATCCACTATTGACTTAACAAAAGGTTATTGGCAGATTCCCCTCACGGAATCAGCCAAAGAGAAAACTGCCTTTGTTACACCCCAGGGATTATTCCAGTACCGAGATATGCTATTTGGTTTGCATGGTGCCGGAGCCACCTTCCTACGTCTAATGGATATTGTCCTAAAACCCCATGGCCAGTATGCGTCCGCATACTTGGACGACATCATTATCTTTAGCAATGACTGGGACACGCATTTGTCAAAAGTAAAAGCCGTCTTAGACTCCCTAAAAACAGCTGGGTTGACTGCCAATCCCAAGAAATGTACGTTGGGATTGGAAGAGGCTCGCTATCTGGGATATAGCATAGGGAGAGGCATCGTGAAGCCTCAAGCCAATAAAGTGGACGCTATTCAAAATTGGCCACGACCGGTAACCAAAAAACAGGTTGGAGCTTTTTTAGGGATCGTTGGTTATTATAGGCGGTTCATCAAACATTTTGCGACCATCGCAGCTCCTCTCACAGATCTTACTAAGGGGTCGAAATCTGTCACAATAAAGTGGAACGCAGAAGCAGAGGAGGCCTTTCAACGATTGAAAACAGTGCTCTGTGACCATCCAGTGTTGGTTGCACCAGACTTTAAACGGGAGTTTATTGTCCAAACAGACGCCTCTGGGGTGGGACTCGGCGCGGTTTTGTCTCAAGAAGTAAATGGCGAGGAACACCCAGTGGCCTATCTAAGCAGAAAGCTTGCGAGAGCAGAAAAGAACTACAGTGTAGTTGAGCGGGAAGCCCTGGCTGTGAAATGGGCCCTGTGCACCTTGCGCTATTATTTACTAGGTCGCCAGTTTAGGCTAGTGACGGACCATTCGCCCCTAACGTGGATGTCCCGGGCAAAAGAGATCAATGCGCGGGTGACACGCTGGTTCTTAGCATTACAAGGGTTTAAATTTTCCGTTGAGCACAGGGCGGGCACAGCGCATAGAAATGCAGATGCGTTGTCTAGAACGCACTGCTTGGTGACTCGTCGTGTCCGACCCCACGGGCTCGAACAGAGGAGGGGGGTGTGTGAGGTGCCAAGGGGAGGGGTACTAGAAAACAGGTATATTTCTCCCCGGTTCATTTCATATGTCTCCCTGTACTGATGATGAAGCCAGTTTATTTCACTGTAATCCAGTCCTGGTTTCCTTAGTGATCAGCATGGGAAGGATTGGTAGTTCCCCTCCACTAATTCAATCCAGGTTTTGGTTTCCTGACTGGTCCAGCTGATAGACTGAGAGCTCCCAGCTCCTCCTGATTATATCTCGTCTGCTGAGCTGGGAGCTGACACAGTAAGATTACATGGACTTCTTTGCTGTTATATAGGTTTATTTTGTAGTTAGCCTGCTATTGTTAGTTAGTGGCCAGACGGCCTTTGATGTTTTATTTCATGTTTGGCATGTGTAACATTGAATAACAAGTGTGCACAATAAATATGCTGTGTCAATATCCATGTGGAACCTGCTAGTCTGCTGTAGTGACTCCATAGCCACACGCTTGTGCCAAAGCAAAGATCCCAGCTGAGCTATCTATTCCCCACAACCCCTAAAATACTGCTGTCAATCACTAAAGGTGGCATTTAAGCAGTGCCATCTTCCTGGTGACTATTCCCGGCACTCAATGGCTCCCTCATGATGTGATTACACGGTGCCAATGGGTTCCCATAGCAGTCGAGGGACTGATGAAGGCTCTGGTCACTACCGTGTTGGTACTTCTGTGAAGCTCAGCCTGAAGCTGGGCTACATAGGAGACAGTGAGTAGGATTAGGTACTGCAATATTGAAGCATTTCAGTAAATAGTTAAAGCAATTATATGTCGTTCTGGATTTCACCCATGGGAGAATGCATGGATAGGGGATAACCTTCAAGCTTGAGAATACCTGATTAATGAAAAAAAAAAAAAGAAATCCTTTCAAAGTTGCTCCCGATTTGCACATCTCCAGATAGTGAGCATTCTAAAGTTCCAGGAAAAATAACAGAAGGTTCTCAAAATGAAGAGCTCTAAAAAAGATGTTCCAGAATTGTATTATGAAAGCAACAGGAGGTCTTCTTTAAAACTTAGGGGGGGTAAAAAAAAATTAAAACCCATCATCATATTAATGGTTTCAATGATTTTTCATGATATACATTTTTATGAGAATTTTTAACAATCAGAATCGTAATTGTTGGGCAAAAATATGGAATTCCCCCCTTAGCCTACTTTTACATTTGCCGCTGTTTTTGCAGCCCGTTTTTGCGGGCCATATCGCCGTAAAAAAGGCAGTCTTCCGCAATAACGAACGGCAAAAAGGTTTGCGGATTGTCGTTTTTTTTCCAATAATGTGTAAATAGTATTTGAAAAAAAAGGCGGTACTCAAAACCAGAAGTCCGTTTGGTTTTGCGGTCCCATTGATCTTTTATCACGGCCACAAAAAGGGCCCTCACGGCTGTACGGCACACATTGCATCATGGAATTTTTGAGGGCCCCTAGAAAACTATTGGGGCTGCAAAATCGGCCCGCAAAAACACGGTAAGTGTAAAAGCAGCCTTAAGTGTCCTTTTTGTAAAATCAGTATAAATGGTCGATCTTGTAACTTTGCCTTGTCAATTTCCCATCTTGTCCACAAATTGTAGGTAATGCTAGAGAAAATAACAGCTCTGGAAGAATATCCATTAAGAGAGAGGACGGCGTGTTTTCAACTTCTCTGCATGTTCCTGGAAAATCTTTCAGTAATGACTTAAATTCCAGGCACGTCTCATTCGTAGGTATAAAATGTCGTCACACTGAGCTGAATTGATTGAGGCCACTTGATGAAATGCAGTTTGAGAAGAAGAGACACTTTATCTGCATTCATCTACAACAGCTTATTAAAGAGACAGGATGTACTGTATAGTATGGGGATAGTGATGCCAGTGCTAATTATCAAATGCAATAGCTGTGCTTTGTACTTTCCTTTTTTTCTTCTTTGTTAAACTCATTATGAGGTATCTCTGCTAGGATCTCCATTAATCAGCTTGCATTTGTTGGAAAAGTCCACAGCAAGTGTTTATTTCTTCTGCATCACCTCCGCAGTAGAAACGAGGCATTACACCATGTTCATCAATGAGCTATCTATGAAGTCTTCCAGAGAGGGACACATTTTTTAGGTAGTTATTAGCCCCATGGCTAATGGATAACGATAATGAAATGGGGACATACCTGTTGTGATGCTTCTAGGGTTTTGGCAGCGTGCGAGAGTGGACCTTCTGGGTCGCAGAACTGAGGCCCCCGGGGCGAGCGCACCAGGTGGAACCGACCCCTTTACAGGGACCGTTAGGGGCAGGCCCGTGGGGGATCAGACACCACGACTGCTGGAACCAAGAGGGGCGGCTCGAAGGATCGGAGGGACCACAGGCAGGAGTGAAGGCTGCACTGGAACCAAAGTATAGAGCTCCCTGTGGAGCGGCCGAGGAGAGATGCAGAGCAGTAATGCCAGAGGCAAAGAGGAAGACTGATGGACAGCAGGCAAAAGGACAGGACTGGGAAATGGCCAGAAGCGAAGGCTAAGGAACATGGACCAGACAGAACGGAGGCAGACAGGGAGACAAACAGAGGCAGGGACAGCAAGACAGAGACTAGGGACAAGCACTGAACAGAGGGGAAACCTATAGGCGGCCAAAGATGCCT